>NC_134690.1:47492667-48092667 GCF_050947455.1 Rhinoderma darwinii | reverse complement strand
CGGGACACAGAGCCGCTAGTATCGGCTCTGCTCCGAGACTCTGGAATTCCCTGACATCGCTGTCCACATATGAACAGCGATGTCTGGGGCTTCCCCAGAGCCGGAGTCCCGGGCAGAGCGCTAATACAGGTTTTCTCCGGGACTCTGTGGAATTCCCTGACATCGCTGCCCATATATGGACAGTGTGTCAGGGTCTTCCCCAGAGAGGAGTCCCGGGCAGAGCGCTAGTATCGGCTCTGCTCCGGGACTCTGTGGAATTCCCTGACATCGCTGCCCATATATGGACAGTGTGTCAGGGTCTTCCCAGAGCGGAGTCCCGGGCAGAGCGCTAGTACAGGCTCTACTCCGGGACTCTGTGGAATTCCCTGACATCGCTGCCCATATATGGACAGTGTGTCAGGGTCTTACCCAGAGCGGAGTCACGGGCAGAGCGCTAGTATCGGCTCTGCTCCGGGACTCTGTGGAATTCCCTGACATCGCTGCCCATATATGGACAGTGTGTCCGGGTCTTCCCCAGAGAGGAGTCCCGGGCAGGGCGCTAGTACAGGCTCTGCTCTGGGACTCTGTGGAATTCCCTGACATCGCTGCCCATATATGGACAGTGTGTCAGGGTCTTCCCAGAGCGGAGTCCTGGGCAGAGCGCTAATACAGGCTTTGCTCCGGGACTCTGTGGAATTCCCTGACATCGCTGCCCATATATGGATAGTGTGTCAGGGTCTTCCCCAGAGCGGAGTCCCGGGCAGAGCGCTAGTATCGGCTCTGCTCCGGGACTCTGTGGAATTCCCTGACATCGCTGCCCATATATGGACAGTGTGTCAGGGTCTTCCCAGAGCGGAGTCCCGGGCAGAGCGCTAGTACAGGCTCTACTCCGGGACTCTGTGGAATTCCCTGACATCGCTGCCCATATATGGACAGTGTGTCAGGGTCTTCCCCAGAGAGGAGTCCCGGGCAGGGCGCTAGTACAGGCTCTGCTCTGGGACTCTGTGGAATTCCCTGACATCGCTGCCCATATATGGACAGTGTGTCAGGGTCTTCCCCAGAGCGGAGTCCCGGGCAGAGCGCTAGTATCCGCTCTGCTCCGGGACTCTGTGGAATTTCCTGACATCGCTGCCCATATATGGACAGTGTGTCAGGGTCTTCCCCAGAGCGGAGTCCCGGGCAGAGCGCTAGTATCGGCTCTGCTCCGGGACTCTGTGGAATTCCCTGACATCGATGCCCATATATGGACAGTGTGTCAGGGTCTTCCCCAGAGCGGAGTCCCGGGCAGAGCGCTAGTACAGGCTCTGGTCCGGGACTCTGTGGAATTCCATGACATCGCTGCCCATATATGGACAGTGTGTCAGGGTCTTCCCCAGAGCGGAGTCCCGGGTAGAGCGCTTGTATAGGCTCTGCTCTGGGGAAGCCTCTGACATCGCTGTCCATACATCGACAATGATGTCAGGGGCTTCCCCAGAGCAGGAGTCCCAGTGATGTCAGGAGCACAGCTGGAGTCCCCGGAGGAGCCTACTAGCGCTCTGCCCGGGACTCCAGCTCTGGGGTTGCCCCTGAGATCTCTGTCCATATATGGACAGTGATGTCAGGAGCAGAGCTGGAATCCCAGGCTGCACTCACAACTCTACTATTATATAATGTACTTTACTCCAGTCACATCCAGAGCTGCAGTCACCGCTCTACTGTAACTTGTTATACTCCAGTCACATCCAGAGCTGCACTCACAACTCTACTGTAACATCATGTACTATACTCCAGAGACATCCACAGCTACACTCACAACTCTACTGCAAGATCAGTAGATGCAGATGCAAACATCTTGTCTTATACTCCAAACAAATCTAGAGCTCCAGTCACAACTCTACTATTATATAATGTGCTATACTCCAGTCACATCCAGAGCTGCAGTCATAACTCTACTGTAACATCATGTCCTATACTCCAGTCACATCCAGTGCTGCAGTCACTACTGTACTGTAACATCAGGTCCCATACTCCAAACAAATCCAGAGCTGCAGTCACAAATCTACTGTAGTTCGAGTGCTGGAAGCGGCTCTGCTCCGGGACTCCAGCTCTGGGCAAGACCCTGACATCACTGTGGTAGCATCTGCGGGGGGCACTGTGGCCTTATCTAGGGGTGTGTTGCATTATCTACAGAGGGCACTGTGGCAGCATCTACAGAGGGCACTGTGGCAGCATCTACAGAGGGCACTGCGGCAGCATCTACAGAGGGCACTGCGGCAGCATCCACCTAGGGCACTGCGGCAGCATCCACCGAGGGCACTGCGGCAGCATCCACCGAGGGGCTGCCCAATCTTGACGTGTGTCTGCCAAACGCTGCTAACTGAGCCTCTGGACTGCATTTAGCGACACTTAAACTGGAAAACTGGATTGTTGAAATAAGCACGTGGAGAAATATCTCAAATTTGAAACCTAGCGGTATTATTATAGTAATGTAGTATTGTAGTAATGTAGTATTATTATTATAGTAATATAGTGTTATTGTAGTTCAAATAACTAATTGATTAATAATAATTTTGTATTGTATCAAATTTGAAAGTAATACGGCCCGTCAACTTCCCATTTTTACTATATGCGGCCCACTTACCCGGCCGAGTTTGAGACCCCTGCTATATACATACTGCCTCCATTTTTGAACTTGCACTCCTCCCATTCTGCCCTGGGTCATTTTAATTAGTTTAATGTCGGTTCTCACCATCCCCAAGTATATGTAGGCTTAGTGCCAGTTCGGGGTGTATGTGCAGCATAGGTTCCCACCTCATAGGAGTCGCCTTGTCGTGGCAGGTGGGCTCACACAATTTGATCAAAATGTGCGCAAAGAACCTCCCTATTGTAAGTACTGTAGATTTAGCAGTAATGGATATTTATTTATATTTATTGGCTCAGGGGGCATTAGTGTTCTGAGTGTGCTGTCGCCATTTTCTTGTGTGCTGTATAAATTTGCAGTCACAGGCGTTCTTGCACCTGTATACACGTTTTCTTTCATTTTGTTGGAATGTGCTGTTCGAATTTTTGTGTTGTTTATGTGATCCATATATGTGGGGTTAGTGACTGCCTCCATTTTTGATCTTGCACTTCTCCCATTCTGCCCTGGGTGATTTTAATTAGTTTACTGCTGGTTCCTACCAACCCCCGAGTATATGTAGGCTTAGTCCCAGTTCTGGGTGTATGTGCAGCGTAGGTTCCCATGACATAGAGGTCACTAGATGTAATCAATGTGTACTTCGCCTGTGACCGTGTCTGAACAATAATGGATTCCACTGTATGTACTGTAGCGCTAAATTTAATTTAAACAGTAATATCCAGGGATTGTGTTATTTAAGACCGTAGCAACGCCCCTGATAATTTACATTCCAGTCTCCCCATGGGGCGGTCACAACCTGTTACCATGTAGATCCCAAGTCCTTCCCAAGTTACAACAGTAGATCTCCACCTTTCTAAGGTTGCCTACCCCTGCCTTTGAGCAATTATAAACTGCCTTTTACTTTTGGTAATAAATCAGGAGCATATCCAGGGGGGTTCGTGTGCCCTGGGTGCTGGGTACTCTGCCTTGGCCAGGGTGTTAAGATACAGGAGTAGGGCAGCTATTTGAATCTTTTCCCTAGTTAAGCTAGCTATGATTCAAAGTAAATTTTGAGATAGATGTTGTTGAGGATAATGTAAATAAGGTAAATGTGGGAAGAGCAGAGATTTTAACCCCTTCCCGACATTTGACGTACATGTACGTCATGGAAAGCATTGACTTCCCGCAAAATGCCGTACATGTACGTCAAATGTTTGGCACCGGCTCAGAAACTGAGTCGGTGCCATCATCACCGGATCTCAGCTGTATCTTACAGCTGACATCCGACTGTAACGGCGGGGACCGAAATTAGCTTCGATCCCCGCCATTAACCCCTTAAGTGCAGCGCTCAAACGCGATCGCTGCACTTAAGGTGTTTGCAGCTCATCGGAGCCCCAGCAATGAAATTGCCGGGGTTCCGGTGGCTGCAATGGCAACCGGAGGCCTAATACTGGCCTCCCGGTCTGCCTAGCACCGAAGCCGGTCAAGATCCGCCCGGCGGCGGAGCCTGATCGGCTTCCGTAGCTGCCGGCAAGATGGCGCCGGGTCAGGAGCTGATCCGGCGTCATCAGCGGTGGATGTCAGCTGTACTGTACAGCTGACATCCACCTGTAACGGCAGGAACCGGAGCTAGCTCCGATCCCTGCCATTAACCCCTTCGATGCAGCAATCGAAAGCGATTGCTGCATCGTAGCGGTTACTAGCAGATCGCCAGCCCTGACAGGCAATCGGGACTGGCGACTGCTGTTATGGCAACAGGAGACACAATGGTCTCCTGCTCTGCCATTACGGAAGCCTATTAGGCCCCGCCGGGAGGCGAAGCCTAATCGGCTTGCTGTCAGTGAATGACTGACAGATCTAATACATTGCACTACATAGGTAGTGCAATGTATTAGAAAAAAAAAAATCTGACCGTTGGACCTTCAAGTCCCCTAGTGGGACTTGAAGAAAAGTGTAAAAAAAGTATAAAAAAGTGTAAAAAAGTGTAAAAAAAAGTGCAAAAAATAAAAGTTTGAAAACAATAAAAGTTTCAAGTAATCAAATAAAACACAATCCCCCTTTTACTCTTATCAAGTCCTTTATTATTGAAAAATAATAATAAACCATATGTATTTGGTATCGCCACGACCGTAACGACCTGAGGTATCAAAATATTGTATTATTTATTGCACGCGGTGAACAGCGTAAAAAAAAACGTAAAAAACGTTACCAGAGTTTCTGTTTTTTAGTCACTTTGCCCTACAAATATTAGAATAAAAAGTGATCAAAAAGTCGCACGTATCCAAAAATGGTACCTATAAAAACTATAGCTCGTCCCGCAAAAAACAAGCCCTCATACACCTCCGTCGACAAAAAAATGAAAACGTTATGGTTCTCACAACTTTGCAACAGAAAAAAAATACATTCTTTTTACAAAAGTAATTTTATTGTGAAAAAAGTTGTAAAACATAAAAAAATGCTATAAATTAGGTATCGCCAGAATCGTACTGACCCACAGAATAAAGTTAACATGTAGTTTATAACGCATGGTGAACGCTGTATAAAAAAAACGAAAAAAGCTGTGCCAGAATTGCATTTTTTTGTTTACCTGGCATCCCAAAAAATAGGATAAAAGGTGATCAAAAAGTCACATGTACCCCAAAATGGTACCAATAATAACTACAGCTCATCCCGCAACAAACCAGCCCTCATACCGCTACGTCTATGAAAAATAAAATTAGTTATGGCTCCAATAAGTCAGGAAATAAAAAAATATGCAGTTGTGCCCGAGGGGAACATTTCTTCTGTTTGAAGAGGCGATTTATCAAGGACCTAAAATTAGGGAACCAGGAAAGGGAGGGCCCAAACATATCCGCTGGAAGCGACGGTGCCCGTATTATACCAGGACAACACTTCCCAGCAAAATTCCTCAAACTACAAAGGTGCAGAGTGTGGACCAAAAGGGGGATAAGAAATGACACCATTTATCAGTGCGACACTGGCCTGTGCGGAAAGGATTGCTTCACAGCGTAACACACATCTATGGATTATTAATTTTTTTTCATACCACCTGACTATGCCCCTTATATACTCCGCCCCGCTTACATGTACCCCCACATTATAAAACACCAGCAATACTCAAACAAATTTAGTACCAAGCAAAATCCGCTCTCCAAAAGCCAAATGGTGCTCCCTCGGCTCTGAACCCTACAGCGTGCCCAAACAGCAGTTTCCTTCAACATATATGGCATCGTCATACCCGGGAGAACCCTTTTAACAATTTTTGGGGTGTGTGTCTCCAGTGTCATAAGCTTGGCATGACATATTTGCCACTGAATGGCATATCTAGGGAAAAATATAAATTTTTAATTTGCACCATCTGCAGCGCCACCATTTATGGAAAAGACCTGTTGGGTGAAAATCCTCACTACACCTCTTAATAAATGCCTTGAGGGGTGCAGTTTCCATAATGGGGTCACTTCTCAGGGGTTTCTTTTTATTATTTCACATCTGAGCCTCTGCAGTTCTGAACCAATACTTTGTAAATCGCCAAATTAGGCCTCCACTCCGCATGGTACTCTTCACTCCTGAGCCCTGTCATATGTCCAGGCAAAAGATTAGGGCCACATGTAGGGTGTTTCTAAAACCGGGAAACACCGCATAATAATTAGAGGGCTGTCTTGTTATGGTGGCACAAGCCGGGCACCACATATTGGCATATCTATGGAAGAAAATCCCATTTTCACTCTGCAACATCGAGTGAACACTAATTTCTACAAAACACCTGCAGGGTTAAAATGCTTACTACACCCCTTGGTAAATGCATTGAGGGGTGTCGTTTCCAAAATGGGGTCACTTCTGGGGGGTTTCCACTGTTTTGGGCCCACAGGCGCCCAGAAACCAATCCAGCAACATCTGCACTCCAAATTGCGGTCCTTTCCTTCTGAGCCCTGCCGTTTGCCCAAACAGCAGTTTATGACCACATATGGGGTATTGCCGTACTCGGGAGAAATTGCTTTACAAATTTTGGGTTCTTTTTTTCCTTTATTTGTTGAGAAAATGAAAAAATTTGCGCTAAAGCTACGTCTTATTGAAGAAAAAGGACTGTTTTTATTTTCACTGCCTAATTCTAATAAATTCTATGAAACGTCTGTGGGGTCAAAATGCTTACTACACCCCTAGATGAATTCCTCAAGAGGTGTAGTTTCCTAAATGGAGTCCCTTTTTGGGCGTTTTCATTGTTTTGTCCCCTCAGGGGCTTTGCAAATGTGACCTGGCCTCCGCAAACCATTCCTGCTAAATGTGATCTCAAAAAGCCAAATAGTGCTGTTTCCCTTCTAAGCCCTGCCGTGTGTCCAAACAACCGTTTATTACCACATGTGGGGTATTGTTTTACTCGGGAGAAATTGCTTTACAAATTTTGTGGTGCTTTTTCTCCTTCAGTTCTTCTGGAAATGAGAAAAAATTAGCTAAGCCTAGATTTTTTGGGAAAAAATGTAGATTATTATTTTCAGGGCCTACTTCCAATATTTTCTGCAAAAAAACTGTGGGGTCAAATCGCTCACTATACCCCTAGATAATTTCCTCAATGGGTGTAGTCTCCAAAATGGGGTCACTTGTGGGGGGTTTCCACTGTTTTGTCTCCTCAGGGGCTTCGTAAATGTGACATGGCCTCCGCAAACCATTCCTGCTAAATGTGAACTCCAAAAGCCAAATGGCGCTCTTTCCCTTCTAAGCCCTGCCGTGTGTCCAAACAACCGTTTATTACCACATGTGGGGTATTGTTTTACTCGGGAGAAATTGCTTTACAAATTTTACGGTGCTTTTTCTCCTTCAGTCCTTGTGGAAATGAGAATAAATTAGCTAAACCTACATTTTCTTTGAAAAAATTTAGATTATCATTTTCACAGCCTACTTCCAATAATTTATGCAAAAAACTTGTGGGGTCAAAACGCTCACTATACCCCTAGATAATTTCCTCAATGGGTGTAGTTTCCGAAATGGGGTCACTTGTGGGGGGTTTCCACTGTTTTGTCCCCTCAGGGGCTTTGTAAATGTGACATCGCCTCTCAAACCATTCCTGCTAAATTTGAGCTCCAAAAGCCAAACGGCGCTCTTTCCCTTCTAAGCCCTGCCGTGTGTCCAAATATCCATTTATTACCACATGTGGGGTAGTGTTTTACTCGGGAGAAATTGCTTTATAAATTTTGCGATGCTTTTTCTCCTTTAGTCCTTGTGGAAATGAAAAAAAAAATCGCTAAACCTACATTTTCTTTGAAGAAATGTTGATTTTAATTTTCACGGCCTACTTCCAATAATTTCTGTAAAAAACCTGTGCGGTCAAAATGCTCACTACACCCCTAGATAATTTCCTTGAGGTGTCTAGTTTCCCAGATGGGGTCACTTTTGGGGGATTTTCACTGTTTTGGCACCGCAAGAGCCCTTCAAACCTGACATGGTGCCTAAAATATATTCTAACAAAAATAAGGCCCCAAAATCCACTAGGTGCTCCTTTGCTTCTGAGGCCGGTGCTTCAGTCCAGTAGCACGCTACGGCCACATGTGGGATATTTCCTAAAACTGCAGAAACTGGGCAACAAATATTGAGTTGCATTTCTCTGGTAAAACCTTCTGTGTTATAAAAAAAATTGTATTAAAAATTTATTTCTGCAAAAAAATATGAAATTTGTCAATTTCACCTCTACTTTGCTTTAATTCCTGTGAAATGTGTAAAGGGTTAAGACATTTTCTAAATGCTGTTTTGAATCCTTTGAGGGGTGAAGTTTTTAAAATGGGGTGACTTTTTGGGGGTTTCTAATATATAAGGCCCTCAAAAGCACTTCACAACTGAACTGGCCCCTGTAAAAATAGCCTTTTGAAATTTTCTTGAAAATGTGAGAAATTGCTGCTAAAGTTCTAAGCCTTGTGAGGTCATAGAAAAATAAAAGGATGTTCAAAAAACGATGCCAATCTAAAGTAGACATATGGGGGATGTTAATTAGCAACAATTTTGTGTGGTATAACTGCCTGTCTTACAAGCAGATACATTTAAATTGAGAAAAATGCTAATTTTTGCAATTTTTCACTATATTTTCGTGTTTTTCACAATTAAATACTGAATGTATCGACCAAATTTTACCACTATCTTAAAGTCCAATGTGTCACGAGAAAACAATCTCAGAATCGCCCGGATAGGTGAAAGCATTTCAACGTTATTACCACATAAAGTGAAACATGTCAGATTTGAAAAATGAGGCTCTGTCAGGAAGGTCAAAAGTGGCTAAAGAGGGAAGGGGTTAAATGCTTATCTCTGAAGCCAAAACTGCTGATATTTTGAGAACATTTTAGTTTTAACATATCAAACTGTGTTTTTGAGCTATTTCAAGGCTGAAGCCTTCTCTGAATCTGTCTTCCATGCTCATGAGATCCTGTCTTTCTTTTGACATAAAGAACTTTATAGAGGGTAAACATTGTACAACAGGGCTAGAAGAATATATTATAATTTAGCTGAAGGCAAGGTTCAGTATGCAGTGTCAGACACTTCATTAGAAAAGAGGACCGATGTAGCAGGAGACAAGGACCAGAAGTAGTGGAGGATTGTGAAGCACAGATAGAACTGCAATTCTGCAAATGGCATGATGGGTAGGATATCATGATATCTCCAGACAATTATTCTCTATGGACATGTAAAGCACACAATATTGCATGATCTTTTAGGAATGTAGTATTAATATATATATATATATATATATATATATATATATACATAATATTTATATTATTTATATATATATATATATATATATATATATATACACATAC
This sequence comes from Rhinoderma darwinii, assembly GCF_050947455.1. NCBI lineage: Eukaryota > Metazoa > Chordata > Amphibia > Anura > Rhinodermatidae > Rhinoderma > Rhinoderma darwinii. Next base: position 48,083,292 of record NC_134690.1, on the reverse strand, counting down.
AGTGTACTGTACATTATAATAGTGAGGGCACTGTATAACATCATTATTTGGTCACTAATGATCTTAAAGCTCCTTGGGTATTGAGGTGGCATTACATTGTGTGCTGTATGGTGGTATTATTTATAATATTATTATTATTATTATTTTTTTTCTGTTACTTATATAGCACCAATATATTATGCAGCGCTGTACAGAAGTTGTCCTTACTTCCAGTCCCTATTGCCAATAGTGCTAACAACTGAGCCATCGTGCTGCCTGTATACGTTGCATAATGCAGTTATTTGTGCACTTCATAGTGTCGAAAAAAAAATTGTTGTAATGATATAACAGCTTGCAATTTTTTTTATATATTGTAGCTTTAAAATTTACATTTTTCACCTGTAGACCATTTTGTTTTCATAGCGTTATGATTTATCGTAAACAAATGGAAAGGGGCACCACAGAATGTTTTGCTTAGTGGCTTTCACAGACCTTGTTCAAGTCCTGTCTGGTAATAAAGTGAAACGGAAGCCCTGTCAGCATTATTACGGGGTACACTGTCAACACCGTGGGTTAACATAGACAAACAGTATATCTTTTTCACTGTAAAGCCCACTTGTCGGATTTAGCTGGATAGAATTCACAATATACAGCATTGTGGACCCTGATTTAGGAAGGTGTATTTTGCACGGTTTTAGCACACATTGAATAGCCCCGTCATTCTGCTTAATGGGAAATAGATTATTTTAGGAGTTAGGGTGATTCCCATGTGAAGCTTTATTTTTTTTCCCTTAATATTAAGAATACTTCCAAATATAATTGAATCATCTAAATAATTCCTTTATATTCATTGTAGAAGTGTATTTTTACTAATCTTTTCAATGCAGCTACTTCCTCTTCTCTTTTCTAAATGTGGGCGTGACACGCTTGCGCGCTCCCGACGCTGCTAGATTCTGTAGTACTAGCAGCATCGGGAATAAGGCTGGCTGAACGATCGTATTAGCCAGGCATGGTAAGTGCAGTTGAGATGGTCCTCCCTTGTCTTCCCCGCAATATTTATTTGTCCCATGCCAGTGTAAGTGACCTATTGGCACATCGTTACAATCACCCATGCACACTAACTAACCAGCGAAAAGTGCTCTGTTATTGTGATAGGCTCCAGGGCTAGTGCGCATGTCCCGGGGCCGACCGCTATTCTGCATATAGCAGGAGAGAGGTGGCCGGGTGCTAACGCAAAAGTGCTTGTTGGGCACGTTCACAATACCACGGCCATCCTCTCCATGGGAAGGAGAGAAAATCAGTGCACAAGCATGGCCAATGCTAAAGGAACTCAGCGGTGGCCGGATCCCTAGGCAACAAACAATATATAAAGAGGAGCAGACAGTCAAATGGAGGATCGTTATCTAGAGAAATATACCATTTCAAGACAAATGGCAAAAGTGAATAACTATTAATCTTTTAGCATTTTACGTTTGTTTGTCAAGATGGGAATACCCCTTTAAAGATCTGGATGTCTCAAGAATCCTTTGTGATCCTTATTTTTCCTGCAAAAAGCAAGTAAAAGTAAAAATGTTTCTGATGTGTGATGTCGCAAAGTGAAGACAGATTTAAACTGATTCCATTGAACTCGATTAGTGAAAATCTACCTAGTCAGTAATTCAACCAAATCATGTGGCTATTACCCTGGCGTTAACTGCTAGTGATATAGTTTTGGCTCCAATGTGAAGTTTCAGTAATTCCATGACTACTAAGGGCTGCCACCACCTGGGGAGTGCCGTGGGTATGAGAGTCACAAGTGGTTCCCGAGCCACTGGCTAGGAAACACTACTATACGAGATACAGAAACATCTGGACTAGGTCCCAGAAATCGTACCCCCACTAATCTCACACTTATCACCAATTCTGTGGATAGGGGACACGTTACTTGTGGAAAAAACACTTCACTAAAAATAATTTAGTTCACATGTAGAATTTCTTATAAAAATATTAGTATAAAGACAGGACTTGTTAGATAGTTACTACTTATTATAAGGGTCTCTTGACAGTAAGGCCCCTTTCACACTCCATTTTCCCTGTACGTTTGATGTATTCATCGGGAAATCTACCAGCGTTTAACATTAAACGCACCCATAGGCATTCATTATACAGACGAAGGCCAAAAAAGTGTACTTTAGGCCTCCGTTGGGTGGTATACATAGTTTTTTTCCCTGGATAAATTTGCATATTCTTCTATACTATTCTGTCCAGATTCAACTAGTAAAAATATGTATACATTAAACGTATACATTGTTTTAACATGGTAGTATATGGGTGATGGGTGCCGCTGTATGGCTTACGTCACAGGCATCCATTAAACGGACACGTCATGAACTTTTCCATACTTTTCATGACATATCTTGTAAATGGATGCTATTTTAGCCTCTGGGCGATGGATGCATTAAACAAATTCCTGAGAGTGGCATCTGTCATCCATTGTCTATAATGGTATCTGTTTAACGGATATGTCATGAAAAGGGTCACGAGAGTTCATAGCATATCCGTTAAACAGATACCATTTTAGACTATGGGTGACGGGAGCCACTATTACGCATTCATCACAGCCTCCGTTTAATGTACACTACCGTTCAAAAGTTTAGGGTCACTTAGAAATTTCCTTATTTTTGCAAGAAAAGCACAGTTTTTTACAATGAAGATAACATTAAATTAATCAGAAATACACTCTATACATTGTTAATGTGCTAAATGACAATTTTAGTCTGGTTATTAATGCAATATCTACATAGGTGTATAGAGGCCCATTTCCAGCAACCATCACTCCAGTGTTCTAATGGTACATTGTGTTTGCTAACTGTGTTAGAAGGCTAATGGATGATTAGGAAACACTTGAAAGCCCTTGTGCAATTATGTTAGCACCGCTGTAAACAGTTTTGCTGTTTAGAGGAGCTATAAAACTAACCTTTCTTTGAGCTAGTTGAGAATCTGGAGCATTACATTGTGGGTTCGATTAAACTCTCAAAATGGCTAGAAAAAGAGAGCTTTCATGTGAAACTCGACAGTCTATTCCTGTTCTTAGAAATGAAGGCTATTCCATGCGAGAAATTGCCAAGAAACTGAAGATTTCCTACAACAGTGTGTACTACTCCCTTGAGAGGACAGCACAAACAGGCTCTAACCAGAGTAGAAAGAGAAGTGGGAGGCCCCGCTGCACAACTGAGCAACAAGACAAGTACATTAGAGTCTCTAGTTTGAGAAATAGACGCCTCACAGGTCCTCAACTGGCAGCTTCATTAAATAGTACCCGCAAAACGCCAGTGTCAACGTCTACAGTGAAGAGGCGACTCCGGGATGCTGGCATTCAGGGCAGAGTGGTAAAGAAAAAGCCATATCTGAGACTGGCTAATAAAAGTAAAAGATTAATATGGGCAAAGGCACACAGACATTGGAAAGAGGAAGATTGGAAAAAAGTGTTATGGACAGACGAATCGAAGTTTGAGGTGCTTGGATCACACAGAAGAACATTTGTGAGACGCAGAACAACTGAAAAGATGCTGGAAGAGTGCCTGACGCCATCTGTCAAGCATGGTGGAGGTAATGTGATGGTCTGGGGTTGCTTTGGTGCTGGTAAAGTGGGAGATTTGTACAAGGTAAAAGGGATTTTGAATAAGGAAGGCTATCACTCCATTTTGCAACGCCATGCCATACCCTGTGGACAGCGCTTGATTGGAGCCAATTTCTTCCTACAACAGGACAATGACCCAAAGCACACCTCCAAATTAAGCAAGAGCTATTTAGGGAAGAAGCAGGCAGCTGGTATTCTATCTGTAATGGAGTGGCCAGCGCAGTCACCAGATCTCAACCCCATAGAGCAGTTGTGGGAGCAGCTTGACCGTATGGTACGCAAGAAGTGCCCATCAAGCCAATCCAACTTGTGGGAGGGGCTTCTGGAAGCATGGGGTGAAATTTCTCCCAATTACCTCAGCAAATTAACAGCTAGAATTCCAAAGGTCTGCAATGCTGTAATTGCTGCAAATGGAGCATTCTTTGACGAAAGCAAAGTTTGAAGGAGAAAATTATTATTTGAAATAAAAATCATTATTTCTAACCTTGTCAATGTCTTGACTATATTTTCTAGTCATTTTGCAGCTCATTTGATAAATATAAGTGTGAGTTTTCATGGAAAACACAAAATTGTCTGGGTGACCCCAAACTTTTGAACGGTAGTGTAAATGTCGGGAGAGCTCTTCTTGGTGTGTCCCACGTACCAGCAGCCGACACCGCAGGCCTCTGGATCCTGGCCGGCGTCTCAATGGGAGGAGTACTGTGTCCATAAGGTTCATTTTGTGCGTCAATGCCCCCAGAAGTTGGAAAACTCCAGCACTTAGTGTTCATAGGAAAGACTACCCTAGGTGGATCGATGCCAACTGCAAAATTTTCTCCCAAGCTATCAATTTCTGTGACAATCCCTACTGGTGAAGAATCGCACTCTATTCCCGCTTATCTGGATTCTGGAGCAGCTGCGAATTTCATCCAATAGGCCTTAGCAAACCATCTCCACTTGCCCACAACTCCTCTTAACCCCTTAAGGACGCAGCCTAGTTTTGGCCTTAAGGCTCAGAGCCCATTTTTCAAATCTGACATATTTCACTTTATGTGGTAATAACGTCGGAATGCTTAAACCTACCCAAGCGATTCTGAGATTGTTTTCTCGTGACACATTGGGCTTCATGTTCGTGGTAAAATTTGGTCGATATATTCAGTGTTTATTGGTGAAAAATTGCAAAATGTAGAGAAAATTTTGAAAAAATTGCATTTTTCAGAATTTAAATGCATCTGCTTGTAAAACAGACGGTTATACCACCCGCAATAGTTACTAGTTCACATTTCCCATATGTCTACTTTAGATTGGCATCGTTTTTTGAACATTCTTTTATTTTTCTTGGACATTACAAGGCTTAGAACATAAACAGCAATTTCTCATATTTTTAAGAAAATTTCAAAAGCCTTTTTTTTAAGGTACCTCTTGAGTTCTGAAGTGGCTTTGTGGGGCCTATGTATTAGAAACCCTGATAAAACACCCCATTTTAAAAACTAGACCCCTCAAAGTATTCAAAACAGCAGTTATAAAGTTTTTTAACCCTTCAGGCATTTCACAGGAATTAAAGCAAAGTGGAGGTGAAATTTGCAAATTTCATTTTTCTTGCTGAATTTCAATTTTATTCATTTTTTTTCTGTAACACAGAAGGTTTTACCAGAGAAACACTACTAAATATGTATTGTCCAGATTCTGCAGTTTTTAGAAATGTCCCACATGTGGCCCTACTGCGCTTGTGGACTAAAACACAAGCCCTAGAAGCAAAGAAGCACCTAGTGCATTTTGAGTCCTCTTTTTTATTAGAATATATTTTAGGCAGCATGCCAGGTTTGAAGAGGTGTTGAGGTGTCAAAACAGTAGGAATCCCCCAATAGTGACCCCATTTTGGAAACTACACCCCTCAAGGAATTCATTTAGGGTTGTTGTTACCATTTTGACCGCACAGTTTTTTCACAGCTTGTATTTGAATTGGGCTCTGAAATGAAAAAAATGTAATTTTTTCCAATAAAATGTCATTTGTGATCAAAATTTCTTATTTTCACAGGGAACAAAATACCCCATTTTGTTGCCCAATTTGTCCTTAGTGTGGCAATACCCCATTTGTGGTGATAAACTGCCGTTTGGGCCCATGGGAGGGCTCAGAAGGAAAGGAGCGCTATATGTTTGTTGGAGTCCAGATTTTGTTGGATTGGTTTTCGGGTGCCATGTCGCATTTGCAGAGCCTCAGAGGTATCAAAGCAATGGAAACCCGCCAGAAGTGACCCCATTTTGGAAACTACACCCCTCAAGGAATTCATTTATGGTTGTTGTTATCATTTTGACCACACAGTTTTTTCACAGCACCTATTTCAATTGGGCTGTGACATTAAAAAAATGACATTTTTTCCAATAAGATGTAATTTTTTACCAAAATTGCTTATTTTCACAGGGAACAAAATACTCAATTTTGTTGCTCAATTTCTCCTGAGTGCATCAATACCCCATTTGTGGCAATAAACTGCCGTTTGGGCCCATGGGTGGCCTCAGAAGGGAAGGAGCGCTGTGTGTTCTTTGGAGTACAGATTTTGCTGGTTTGGTTTTCGGGTGCCATGTCGCATTTGCAGAGCCCCAGAGGTATCAAAGCAATGGAAACCCACCAGAAGTGACCACATTTTGGAAACTACACCCCTCAAGGAATTCATTTATGGGTAATGTGACCATTTAGACTCCATAGTTTCTTCACAGAACTTATTTGAATTGGGCTGGGAATTAAAAAAAAATATATTTTTTCCAATAATATGTCATTTTAGCTCAAAAATTCTTATTTTCACAAGAAATAAAATACTCCATTTTGTTGCCCAATTTGTCCCGAGTGCAGCAATACCCCATTTGTGGTGATAAACTGCCGTTTGGGCCCATGGGAGGGCTCAGAAGGAAAGGAGCGCTGTGTGTTCTTTGGAGTACAGATTTTGCTGGATTGGTTTTCGGGTGCCATGTCGCATTTGCAGAGCCCCAGAGGTATCAAAGCAATAGAAACCCACCACAAATGACACCATTTTGGAAACTACACCCCTCAAGGAATTCATTTATGGGTGTTGTGACCATTTTGACCCCATAGTTTTTTCACAGAACTTATTTGAATTGGGCTGGGAATGAAAACAAAATTATTTTTTTCAAATAATATGTAGTTTTGGCTGAACATTTCTTATTTTCACAAGAAACAAAATACCCCATTCTGTTGCGCAATTTGTTCTGAGTGCCGCAATACCCCATTTGTTGTGATAAACTGCCGTTTGGGCCCATGGGAGGGCTCAGAAGGAAAGGACCACCATTTGGCCTACTGGGGATTTTCTAGTGCGAAGTCATGTATGCAGAAGCCCCTGAGGTACCAGTACAGTTGAAACCCGCAAGAAGTGACCCCGTTTTAAAAACTACACCCTTAAGGCATTCATCTAGAGGTGTAGTGAGCATTTTGACCGGAGACCTACACCCCATAAACTGTAATGTGGGTTCTCCCGGGTATGGCAATACCCTACATGTGGCTGTTATCAGCTGCCTGGGCACACAGCAGGGCTCAGAGGGGAAAGACGAGGGGGGATAAGCTGTGCGGAGTGCATCAGGGTAAGTAAAATTGGGGTAAATTATAAACCAAGGGATGTATGATAAATTCTAAAACTGACTTTCATACAGAGCTCTGGTTATTCGGGACACGTGTCACATTGATATATTGTGTCATCCATTATCGCCCTCTTATAGCAGACTTTGCACCTCTTTTGACTTTTTCCCTTCTTGCCAGTTTGGGGAACTTCTCCAGGAAAGTGTTGCCCTGGTACGATGCGTGTGGGCTCGCTTCCAGAAGTACTGGGTGCCCCCCCTTCTTGGTCCCTAAAGATTAGGTTCTTGATCACCTCTTGAAATTCCAGGAAAGTTCCCGTCTGGCCTGCACATCGACGTAGCATGTACGCATTGTACAATGCCATCTGTATGATGTGCCCGGCCAGCTTCTTATAACACACCGCATGGCGCTGTAGGGCTTCAGGGCTTGATCTTACAAGTCCACACCTCCCATGTACCTATTGTAGTCCAGGATGCAGTCTGGTTTGGGGGTGGCCTTTCCTTCATATATCCTAAACCTGTAGGTATACCCTGATGCACTCTCACATAGCTTATACATCTTCACGCCATACCTTGCCCTCTTACCCGGCAGGTACTCGCGGAATTGAACCCTCCCTTTAAAATGTACCAGGGACTCATCAATAGAAATACACTTCTCGGGGGTGTATGCTTGGGAAAACCGGACACTGGAACGGTCTAATAGGGGTCTCCGTTTATACAAACGGTCAAAACTGGGGTCATCTCGGGGTGGGCACGGCTCATTATCAGTATAATGTAAGAAGCGAGGTATTGCCTCATTTATTTATTTTTTTAGGTTCCAGTTCAGTTCTGAAGTTGCTTTGAGGGGCCCATATATTAGAAACCCCTATCAAATACCCCATTTTAGAAACTAGACCCCTCAAAGTATTCACAACAGCATTTAGAAAGTTTATGAACCCTTTAGGTGTGTCACAAAAATTTAGAGCAAAGTAGAGGTGAAATTTACATTTTTTTTTGTCAGAAAATCCTCTTTATACCATTTTTTTTATAACACAAAAGGATTTATCAGTGAAACGCAACTCAATACGTATTGCCCAGATTCTGCAGTTTTGAGAAATATCCCACACGTGGCCCTAGTGCGGTAATGGACTGAAGCACCGGCCTCAGAAGCAAAGGTGCACCTAGTGGATTTTGAGCCCTCCTTTTTATTAGGCACCATGTCCGGTTTGAAGAGGTCTTGTGGTGCCAAAACATTGGGAACCCCCCAAAAGTGACCCCAATTTGGAAACTAGACCCCTTGAGGAATCCATTGTAGTTTTCTTGGGGTGCATGCGGCTTTTTGATCAGTTTTTATTCTATTTTTAGGTGGCGTGGTGACTAAAAAACAGCAATTGTACGATTGTTTTTTTTTTCGTTTTTTTTTACAGCGTTCACCATGCGCCATAAATGACATATTCACTTTATTCTGCGGGGCGATACGATTACGGCGATACCAGATGTTTATAGTTTTTTTTATGTCTTATGGCGTTTGCACAATAAAATACGTTTTGTGTTACCTTATTCTAAGAGCCAGAAAGTTTTTATTTTTCAATCAATAAAGCCGTGCGAGGACTTATTTTTTGCGTAACGAACTGTAGTTTCGATCAGTACCATTTTTAGGTACATGCGACTTTTTGATCTCTTTTTATTCCATTTTTTGGGAGGTGAAGTGACCAAAGAATTGTGATTGTGGTTCGGTTTATTATTATTTTATTTTACGGCGTTCACCGTGCGGAATAAATAATGAAATAATTTTGTAGTTCAGATCGTTACGGACGCGGCGATACCAATTATGTATAGTTTATTTGTTTGTTTATATATTTTTATTAATAATAAAGGACTGATAAGGGAAAAGGGGGGATTTTTACTTTTATTACTTTTAAATCTTTTATTTTCTTATTTTTACACATCTTTTTTTAACTTTTTTTTTACTTTATTACTTTGTCCCACTAGGGGACATGAGGGCAGGAGGCTCTGATCGCTATTCTAATACACTGCACTACATGCGTAGTGCAGTGTATTAGAACTGTCAGCTACTCACTGACAGCAAGCATAGTGGGTCCTGACGTTGTCAGGACCCACTAGGCTTCCGTCTATGGCATAGCCGGACGCCATTGTTTGGTGTCCGGTTGCCATAGTCACCATCGCCGGCCGCTATCGCGTAGCAGGCCGGCGATGGCAGCTTAACCCCTAAAAAGCCGCGATCTCTATAGAACGCGGCTTTTAAGGGGTTAATCAGCGGGGACACAGCGATCGGTCCCCGCTGTAGGAGCTGTGACAGCTGCTGAACAAGACAGCAGCGTCACAGCTCCTGTATGTGTCGGGAGGACGGCCGAAACGGCCGTTACTCCAGAGACGTACTATTACGGCATGGAGCGCGAACGATACAGCTGCCATGACGTAATAGTACGTCAAGGAGCGGGAAGGGGTTAAGAAACCTCTGGTGGTCACTTCTGTGAATGGTCAACTGCTGCCTGGTCCAATTCTTTTCATCCCCAAACCTCTAAAGTTGCAAGTGAGAGTTCTTCACTCGGGACAAAAAGTTTTTTATGCCATGCCAAAAGCTATTAACCCTATCCTGCTGGGACTCCCACGGCTTCGCCAACACACTCCTGTCCTTAACTGCAATTCCAGAGAGATTCTCCAATGGGGATCCCGATGTCTTCACCGCTGCCTGCCTCAGGTTCGTCCTGTCCTGTCCCTGATGCCTCAGTCACGCTCTGGACTGCCTACACAGTATGTCTGTTTTGTGGATGTCTTCAGCAAGAAGGAGGCTGAAGTCCTTCCTCCCCATCGTCCCTACAATTCTTTAATTGAATTGCTCCCTGAAGCTTCTCCTACTCGTGGACGGGTTTATCTTCTCCATGCCTGAAACTCAGGTCATGTTGCCATACAGATGTAGCCCTCTTTATCTTGACTCTGATAACTTGCTGCAGCGTGATATTACACACCAAAAGCCATTGAAAAGTCAAGATAAAGGATCTTGCCACTGTTTATTTAATGCATTAAAAGTCAAGATGAAGACGGCTATATCTGTATGTCAAGAAGAACCTCGAGAGGGAGTTTATCAGGAAGTCTACTTCTCCAACCAGAGCCAGATTTTTCTTCGTAGGAAAAAAGTTTGGGTCTCTCCGACCATGTATCGACTACCATGGTTTAAACCAAATTACTGTCAAGAACAAATACACTTGGCCGCTAATCTCTGAGGCCTTTGACAGAATACAGAATTTGTGGGGCCAAGATTTTCACAAAGCTGGATCTACACGGGGCTTATAACTTGATCCGTATCCGCAAGGGTGGCGAAGGGAAAACTGCATTCAACTCCTGAGTCGGTCACTACGAATATCTTGTGATACCCTTTGGACTGTGTAACACTCCAGCTGTTTTCCAGGAATTCATAAATGACATCTTCCGGGATCTACTGTATGTTTGTGTGGTGGTGTATCTGAACGACATCTTGATTTACTCATCAGATCTGACAACACGTCGGAAGCATGTTCGCCAAGTCCTGTCGTGGTTAAGGGGGAATAACCTCTGCGCCAAACTCGAAAAGTGCGCACTCTAAAAATAAATACTTTCCCTTTCTGGGTAATGTAATCTCAGAACATGGACTCCAGATGGATCCGGAGAAAGTGAAGTCTGTCTTAGAATAGTCACGTGCTCAAGGTCTCCTTGCCATAGAGAGATTTGCAAGTACTGGAGATTTATCTTCATCATTTTATATCTGTTCAACAGGACAACTGGGTGTATCTTCTTCCATGGGCCGAATTCTCCTACAATAATCACACAAGTGAGTCTACTGCTTCTTCTCCATTCTTTATTGTTTACAGCCAACATCCACATGTTCCTCCTCTGCCTGTACCGGCTACATCTCAAGTGCCTGCACACAATTCTTCTTTTGGAAGCTTTCTTCACATCTGGCAGCAAACCAAGACCGTAATCCTGCAGACAGTGGATCGCATGAAGAAATATGTCGATAAGAAGAGAAGAATTCCTCCCCAATTTCTTCCCGGAATCAAAGTCTGGTTGTCTTAAAAAAATATATTTTTTAAAATCCCCTCCTACAACTTTGCTCCCAGATTTCTTGGTCCCTTTGAGATTCTAAAACAAATCAACCCTGTGTCTTCTAAGCTATGGCTACCCCTTACTCTCAAGGTCCCCAACTCATTCCATGTGTCCCTCCTGAAGCCTGTGGTCCTGAACCGATACAGTAAATCTCCTGGTTCTGCAATTTCTCCCAGTCGTGCTTCCGAAGTCTTCAAAGTAAAGGAGATCCTGGACTACAAGAAGGTAGGAGGGAGGACCCTCTACCTGGTAGACTGGAAGGGTTTTGGTCCTAAGGAGGTGTCTTGGGAGCCTGAAGATAATGTGGATGCCCCAGCTCTCTTCAAAAATTCTTCCAACGCTCTGGACTTAAAAAAGAGGGGCGTAAGAAGGGAGTACCGATATGCCCACAGTCGCTGAATGCTGGCATATCCCACCTACTGGCAGACGCAAACGCAGGCCTCTGAATCATGGCCAGTTTTCTCCCACTGAGACGCCAGCCCACACTGCTCTCGTTTCCTGCTGTTGCCTGTAGGGTGCGCTGTCCCTTTAATACTGGGGACGAGCACACGCATGCACCAGGAAATTCACCCCAAGCCAATCCCAGCATACCTGGGACTTTAAAAGTAACCCTGCCCCCTTCCACTTTGCCTGAGCAATGTTGTGTTTTCCCAATGTTTGTCATTGAAATGGTTCCTTAGTTGTATCCCGTATCCTGTATCCCATATCCAGTATCTGTGTCCCATGTCCGAGACGACTTTTATGTTCAATTCCATGTGTCTGAGATGACTTCTGTGTTGAAGTCCATTGTCCGAGACAACTTCTGTTTTCAAGTCCATTTTCTGAGACGACTTCTATGTTTAAGTCCATTGTCCATGACAACTTCTGTGTTCAAGTCAGATGTACAAGATGACTTCACCATCTGTGTCCATGTGCTTGCCAAGTCCATTGCCCGAGACGACTTCTGTGTTCAAGTCAAGTGTCTAAGATAATTTCACCATCTGTCTGGTGTCCTTGCCAAGTCCATGGTCTGAGACAACATCTGTGTACAAGTCCATTGTCCGAGATGGCTTCTGTGTTCAAGTCAAGTATCTGAGACAAGTTCCAATAGTCCGGCACAAGCCAGCTGCCGATAGTTCGGCACCAGCCTGCTTCTGATTATCCGGCACAAGCCCGCAACCTAGGTACTGTCTCACTAGTGACTGTCATTGACATTTTGTTTGAACAGCTGCTAATCTGCTATGGCGTAGCGGCCCAGTGGGTCCACATACGCCATAGTCGTGAAATTGTGTATATGTTAAATGGAGACCACTGAATGCAGTGTAAAAAGAGACTAAGTTGATCACAAAGTGTCCATCTGATTCTAAATAGAGGACCCCCACTGTTAACTAAAAATGCCCTTACAGGATATATGAAAATATTTTTTCTAAAAGGACACTAACTTTTCTAACAACTTATGCTAATCTAATAATATACCAGATATGGATCAACTTCATAATTTACTTACTGCTAAAAGCTTGTTGTTCTATCCATGAAAGTTCTCTTCTTGTGATCTGCTGTCCACCCCCTGTTGTCAAGCAAAGTCCGGCCCTAGTTACAAAGCAGAGGAGACAGACAGCAGGAATTGGGGTTGTGTCTTTTCACTGCCTGCCAATAGAAGTCTATGGAGAGGGAAGGAGAAGCAGGAGCAGAGTGAAAAAGACACACACAGATGTGCAGCAGCTTCCTGGTAAGATTTACACTATATCTCACCCCAGTTCTGGATTGTCAGCTACACTGCTCATTACTGCTGTATAATCTCTTCCATACCGCAGCTGCTTCCACAGTATATACTGTATAATTGATAGAGATAGGAGGGCAGGATTTTCCTCTTCTATGTGTGCAATGTATAGAGGACATGATAGCAGTTAGGCTACGCCAGGGGTGGTATCCGGCCGGTTCACCCCGGTTCTCCCGAACCGGTTGTTAAAATGACAGCCGGTTCGCAGAACCGGGTGAAGCAGGAAGCCGGAACCGGTCCCCTGCACTCAATTGTATCCACGTCCTTAGGACATGGATACTATTGAGTTGACTAGCGCTTTAGTGATGATGCATTCGGCGCGATGACGTCATCGCGCCGCTGTATCGTTCCGATGGAGGAGGACTGACGTCGCTGGAGGATGGAGCGGCAACGGGACAGGTAAGAAAATGTGTTTGTTTCCTTCTACTGTGGGCACTATTGGGCGCTACATAGGGAACAAGAACTACAGAAGGCTATATAGGGAACTAACTACAGGCGTCCATAGTGAAACTAACTACAGGAGACTATATAGGGAACAGTAACTACAGGGGACTATATAGGGAACTATATAGGGAACACTAACTACAGTGGACTATATATGGAACAGTAACTACAGGGGACTATATAGGGGACAGTAACTATAGGGGACTATAGGGAAAGGTAACTACAGGGGACTATAAAGAGAACAGTAACTACAGGGGACTATATAGGGAACAGTAACTACAGGAGACTATATAGGGGACTAATTATAGGGGACTAATTACAGGGGACTATATAGGGAACACTAACTACAGGGGACTATATATGGAACAGTAACTACAGGGGACTATATAGGGGACAGTAACTACAGGGGACTATAGGGAACAGTAATGACAGGGGACAATATAGAGAATAGTAACTACGGGGGACTATATAGGGGAGAGTAACTACAGGGGACTATATAGGGAACAGTAACTACATGGGACTATATAGGGAACACCAACTTCATGGGACTATATAGGGAACACTAACTACAGGGGACAATATAGGGGCCCTGATCTACAGGGAACCCCTCAGGGGGCCCTTATCTACAGTGAACACCTCAGGGGGCCCTTGTCCACAGGAACACCACAGGGGGCCCTATCTACAGGGTAACGCCACATAGGGCCCCATGTGGCATTCCCTGTAGATAGGGACCCCTGTGGCATTTCCTGTAGATAGAGCACCTTGTGGTGTTCCCTGTAGATAGAGCCCCCTGTGGTGTTCCCTGTATATAGAGTCCCCTGTAGCGGTCCCTGCAAATAGGGCCCCATGTGGCGTTCCCTGTAGATAGGGCCCCATATGGTATTCCCTGTAGATAAGGCCCCACGTGGCGTTCCCTGTTGATAGGGCCCCATCTACAGGGAACGCCACATGGGGCCCTATCTACAGGGACCACCACAGGGGCACAGGGGGCTTTATCTACAGGGAACATCACAGGGGGCTCTATCTACAAGAAATGCCACAGAGGGCTCTATCTACAGGGAATGCCACAGGGGGCTCTATCCACAGGGGGCCTATCTACAGAGGGCACTATACAGGGAACACTACAGTTAATTCCACAGGAGGCACTATCTACAGGGAACGCTACAGGGGGCCCTGTCTGCAGGGAACGCTGCATGGGCAATATCTACAGGGAACGCTACTACCTACAGAGGGCTCTACTGGGAGCACTATCTACAGAGGGCTCTATGAGGGGCACTATCTATAGGGGGCACTGTGTGTGGTGCATTACTTTACAGTGTTTGGCACCATTTTATTCAGGGGCACAGTGTATGTTACTATTATATTCAGGGGCACAATGTATAGCGCTATCCAAAAAAGAGAACGTGAAGCAGCACTCAAATAAAGTGAATTTATTCATCCATCATGGAACCACAACGTTTCACCTCCTCTATGAAGGAATTTTCAAGTAGTGTGTGTTAGGAATACATACGTATATATAAGGGGTACAACCCAAAACAATCAGTGCAATCAATCAGTATACAATAATACAATAAAAAGATTTTTTGTCATCATACAATGATATAAAGTGACTAGTGACATAAGTATCAATGGTGCAAAAGATAAAACATGATATAATATATTGCTTTTCATAAAGTGTAATATCCTCGAGTTACAAAAAGTGTTAAAAAGTTAATTAAATATAAGCAATGTAATTATTAAAAACATCAACAGCTGGCACTCACCAATCTAGAAAGAGAGGAATCATTGTAGCTGGACTCATATGTATTCTACATTCTCCATTAACAGCATGTAGAATCTTAGACTGAGCATGCCTCTAACTAACCCACCAATTGGGTCAAAATGCATATGTGATCAATAGTCGTCAAGGGAACAAGGAAGCAACATCAGATGACACAGCATGAGTCATCCATCATAATGGACGTGACTGTGTATATACGTCACTGCCCATTCGGGTGTGAAGACGCCATCTTTAAGAAGGGAAGGCAATAAGGTAAATGGGATTCGAGATTACAATCAAGTTTAAAAGCGAAAAAAACGCTCAGTTTTTATTGCTTAGTCCCTCATCACATGTATAGCGCTATTATATTCGGGAATACATGTATAATACTATTATATTTGGGGGCATAGAGTGTGGTGCCATAAGAATTTGCTTTTCGTTAATAGGTATAGAAATGTTGAAAAAGTGATCTTCCGAAGACATCTGAGCAGCAAATTTACTCATTTCCGCAGAAATGGGTCATGGCCAGGAGGCATCATAGAGTTCTGGACCAGATGGAAAAGTAAAGAGGATGACTAGAATCTGAGAAGTCGTCACCAGTGAGTCACAAAATGTAAATGTTTATTCTCCCTGTGACTGCTCAGTACTGTACACGTCTTCAAATCATCAAAGTGGTTTTATTGTCAAGACATCCACAAACGACAAGCAACGTTTCGACCCATAGGCTTGACAAAGACCCTTCACTCACTATGGGTCGAAACGTTGCTTGTCGTTTGTGGATGTCTTGACAATAAAACCACTTTGATGATTTGAAGACGTGTGCTGTTGTCTTACTACTTCTTTGGATATACATCGTGCTGGAGTGGGTTTGCCTGGCTTGACAGCGTGCACCGCACCATACTCGGGACTAGTGCTGCTTCAAAAATCTCCTTTTTGCTCAGTACTGTAGTCACTGTATGATCTTTAGCAAGATGATGTGTGTGTCGTTCTTTTTTATGAAACAGCAACTCCTAGCATAGCCTTAGCATCGTTCTGGCTATACTGGGAGCCGTAGTTTTATGCCATACAAACTAATATGGCAGGGGTTAAACTAAATTTGTAAATTATCTCTGTACTGAGGTGTATTTGTACTGGTGCTGTATATATGTACTGAGCTTGGTTCTGGGGTTATATTCATCATAACAACCAAGCTCAAAACATATATACAACTCCAGAACTAAGCTCTGCATATAAAAACAGCACCAGAGCAAAGCACAGTACATATATACAGCACCACAACAAAGCTTAGTACATATATACAGCACCAGAACAAAGCTCAGTACATATATATAATATATATATATATATATATATATATATCAGAACAACTAAGCGCAAAACATATATATATGTACTGAGCTTTGTTCTGGTACTGAGCTTTGTTCTGGTGCTGTATATATGTACTGAGCTTGTTTCTGGTGTTGTATATATGTACTGAGCTTGTTTCTGGTGTTGTATATATGTACTGAATTTGGTTCTGGTGTTGTATATATGTACTGAGCTTTGTTGTGGTGCATTATATATGTACTGCACTTGGTTCTGGTACTGTATATATGTACTGAGCTTGGTTCTGGTGCTGTATATATGTACTGAGCTTGGTTCTGGTGCTGTATATAAGTTCCTAGCTTTGTTCTGGTCCTGTATATATGTACTGAGCTTTGTTCTGGTGTTGTATATATGTACTGAGCTTTGTTCTGGTGTTGTATATTTCTACTGAGCTTTGTTCTGGTGTTGTATATATGTACTGAGCTTGGTTCTGGTGCTGTATATATTTACTGAGCTTTGTTCTGGTGCTGTATATATGTACTGAGCTTGTTTCTGGCGTTTGTATATATTTACAGAGCTTTGTTCTGGTGCTGTATATATGTACTGAGCTTGTTTCTGGGTTTGTATGTATGTACTGAGCTTGTTTCTGGGTTTGTATATATGTACTGCACTTTGTTCTGGTGCTGTATATATGTACTGAGCTTTGTTCTGGTGCTGTATATATGTGCTGCACTTGGTTCTGGTGCTGTATATATGTACTGAGCTTTGTTATGGTGCTGTATATATGTGCTGCACTTGGTTCTGGTGCTGTATATATGTACTGAGATTTGTTCTGGTGCTGTATATAAGTTCCTAGCTTGGTTCTGGTCCTGTATATATGTACTGAGCTTTGTTCTGGTGTTGTATTTAGGTACTAAACTTGGTTCTGGTGTTGTATATATGTACTGAGCTTGGTTCTGGTGTTGTATATATGTACTGAGCTTGGTTCTGGGGATGTATATATGTATTGAGCTTGGTTCTAGTGTTGTATTTATGTACAAAGCTGGGTTCTGGGGCTGTATATATGTACTGAGCTTGGTTCTGTTGTTGTATATATGTACTGAGCTTGTTTCTGGTGTTGTATTTATGTACTGAGCTTGATTCTGGTGTTGTATTTATGTACTGAGCTTGGCTCTGGTGCAGTATATATGTATTGAGCTTGGTCCTGGCACCATATCTGTGCATTAGCTGCCAGATCCGTCGTGGCTCCACCCTTCTCATGTGCACAGCCTAACTAAATGGGCTGAGCACGCTTAGGATATTGAATGCGCGCATATAGGTCTATACGTAATGGGTGAGTTTAATATAATGTGTGGTTAGGTATGTATGCTTATGTAATTATATACATATTGTGGCAATCCATACTAAAACATTCTGGACAGGGAATTTCTTTATTTAGAGTCCACTTTAATGTAGGGGGTATTTAGAATATCATAATTGTTTTATTTTATTATTAGAATAATTTTCAATGGTGCGATACACTGCAAAATACTGTGAACCCCCCGCGGAGCGTATGTCTTTGTCCACAAAACAGGGAACCTGTTGTTAAAAATTTGAATCCCACCCCTGGGCTACGCCCATTAGCACAGAGAAAACCGAGAATTACGCATTAAACTGGACAACCACTTTAACTAACTATATCACGCCAGATGCAGGTTAATTATATTTTTAAAAAGGCTTCAATCAGAATTATATAAAAATATTAATTTCATTATTATTACTAAGCAAACTACATCCCAAATTCTTGTTCTATTTATTGACATCACTGCTTACAAGCATCATAAATGCTATATTATGTGTGTATTTACATTTGAAAAATCCTCTTGTTATGATTTTACATTATGATTTTTAATAGCAGTGAAAACCCCATTAAATTATGCTCAGTGCGACTTTATAAGATGTGAATTTTAATTATGCAGGAAGCTTTTAAGTTGGAATAGAGAATTAACATACATGGTCTATCAAATAAAGAGCTTATTGAAAATGAGAAATAATAGGTATAATATAATGGGTAATTATGAAGTCTATTTAGAGCTTAAAAATAAAGCCGTGTATTAGAACCATGTAACTGCTTAATTGATTAATTTGTAATCCTGAAAGACAGATTTCTCGAATAAAATGAACACAGGGTCAGCATCTTAGTAGAGGAGCGCTGGGCTATAACAAAAATACGAGGATAAGGAGAAAGGATATCTGGCACTTCTCCACACACAACTTTTATGCCAAAACTAGGAGGTAGGGGGATGAAACGCACAGTCAATAATGATGCAGTCGGTGCTCAACTCAATGGTACCAGTGACAAAAACATATATACACAGATTTAGCCATCTTTATCTTGACTCAACGCATGAAATACACAGTTGCAAGAAATTTTAACTTGACTTTTTCAATGACTTTTCAATGACTTTTGTTGCGTGATATCACGCTGCAGCAAGTTATCAGTCAAGATATACTTGGCTACATCTGTGTATTGAGAAAAAATAGCAGCACTTACCCAGAAAGTCATGTTGAAAAACAGTTTCCTTTATTGCGATTCCTGTGGGTATTACAGGGGGGGGGGGGTGGAATGTAGGACTGCAAACAAGACGAGAGCCGTTTCGCGTGAAGCACGCTTTGTTTGGCTTGGCGTGGATATTGAAGTCCATTCAGAAACGCTCCATCCAGTCTGCAGACCTTTTATGTGTTTTTTCACACCTTAACGACCGCCCACCGTCTTTTGACGGCAGGCAGTGCATGTGCTTAGTCTACAGCAACGTATTTTGGCATCGCTGTACAAGAGGCTGATGACCGCTCGTGTGAGCAGGAGCTGTTACTGACAACTCCTGATCTTAGAGCAGCTTGCTGAATACAGCTGGGGTCGGAAAACATTCCAACCCCAGCGGTTTAACTTTTTGAGTGCCGCGGTCCATAACCGCCGCATGATCAAAGGGAACTCCCCTCTTTGATCTCGTCATCGGAAACTCGGTGACGTGATCAAAGACCAGGGAATCCCTCTGCCTTCAGCCCTCGGGACCTAGAAAGGACCCCAGGGCTGTCTGTTCAGTTTGCCTGCTGTTAGGGCACACTATGTGCTGCACTAACAGACGCCTGTGTCAAAGTGACACAGTATAATGTATTAGCATACAGGAGTATTCTAATACATTATAAGTAAAAAATAAAGTTGTAAGTAAAGTTATCCCTTAATAGGATTACAAATAAGAGTAACTAAAAAATAAATAAATGAAATAAATGTCCCAAAAAAAGTGTCAATATTTTGCATAAAATATATTTTATTGCCCCTACATTACATAAAAACAAAAAACCTACACATATTAGGTATCTACACGACCGTAATAACCTGAAGAATTAATTTGACAGGTTATTTAGTGTGAAACATTAACGGGATAAAAAATAAACAAGAAAAAACTATGCAGAGAATCGCTTTTCCTATATTCATGACGTGGAAATAATTTTTTTGTACCCCCAAACGGCGAAAAAATAAAGTACTATTTCTCCCGCATAAAACAAGGCCTCATACAGCCACGTCAATGAAAAAATAAAAAAGTTATGGCTGCTGAAATGCAGAGAGGCAACAACCAAAAAAGGTAGCTGGTCATTAAGGCCTTTTCAGGCCCGGTCATTAAAGGGTTAATGTAACAATAATAATAATAATAATAATAATAATAATAATAACAGTATTATTATTAATATTATTATTATTATTATTAAGCATTTAAAGTGGATCGGTCATCAGACTATGCTGCCATATATGAAAGCAGCACAGTCGGGGGAGAGATCCGCTCTCCTATTAGCTAAAACGGCACAAAAAAATATTGTGCAGTTTAGCTAATAGGGGAGATCAGGAACACAGCGGATTTATAGTTATAAGTTTGGTGTATTTATTAGGGGAGGTCTCCTCCCACCTCCCCATGCTGACCACACAATGATTGACAGGCTGCTTTGTATGGAGATAATCTGCTGCCAGCAATCAATCACTGCCAAGGAGGGCAGGGGGAACGCTCCCCGCAGTAATACACCAGACTCATAACTATGAGTCCGCAGTATTCTTTGATAACTCCTATTAATTAAAAGGTACAATATTTGTTGGTCCCATTTTTGTTTAAAAGGAGAGCGGACCTGTCCCCATACTATGCTGCCGCTACTAAGAGTTGCCTTATTGGGGACCCCTCTTTATTAGCCAGAGTGGAAAGCTGCTGCAAACTCTGGAGGACTCAGCACAACCGCATATTTAGTGGTTTCCCATTCATTTGAATGGCACCATGTAGTATGATATTTCTCCTGCAGGTCTTCAGTTACATCGATCATTAGGCTGGAGCCAAGTGATGTCTTTTGCTTCAACACTTCTGCCGAGCAACAGTTGCATTCCATAGAAATTCACAAAGGAGCAGTATAAATGTGATTGCAATGTTTTGCTCTTTTCTTGGCTCAGCTATACAGGATTTTTCTGCAATTCATAAAAAAAACATGCAACTGACTGCAAACTTGTTGCCCATATCTTTTGTCCTTTGGCAGTGCCTTTATTGATCCTCAAATGGTCTGAGCTAGGCTGCAGTCACCAAAGTATAAAAAAGAGTTTATTAAATTGAAATGTGCCCTGACTTGTATGTACAAGATCCAACATGAGCTCCTATACAGCTGGCGGACGGTTCGTTTTATCTATATCAGATAATACTACAGTCCCTGGTATTAAAACTATGCTTCCCAAAATGTATATCTCCACAGAAAGCTCTATGCAGATCATGAGACAGCAAGGGGTGGTGAAAAATGTAAGCTCAGAAACCTTCAGAATTGTAGATGTAGATGAAGCTATACGAGATAAAACAGGGTCAGTTTAAAATAAGTTATGTATTTAGAATGTTGTTTAACTTTTTATGTAGATTTTACATATATATAGTGAAAATGGTGCTCAAAACTGAGAATGAGCTTTAAGGAAATCACTAAATGCAACAGGCACTTATAGAAGCAAAACCCTAGAAGAAACACAGTTGGAATGACGTTTATGCAGTGGCGTAACTACCGCCGTAGCAGCCGTAGCGGCTGCTACGGGGCCCGCGGCATGAGGGGGCCCGTGTCGCCCGCCGGCACGGGCCCCCACCATGGTCGGAGGCTCCGCTAGCAGCCGCTATGGCTGCTACAGCGGGACGCCACTGAACACTACGGTAGAGCAGGGAGGTATCTCCCCGCTCTGCCATTAAACAAAATACATGTATCCCCTATCCACAGGATAGGGGATACATGTGTGATCGCTGGCATTGATAGGGTGAACGGGGGACTGAAAGTCCCCTGAAGTTCTCCATCACAAACCTCGGACTTCCGGGGTCTGTGTCAGCAGCTCCGTAGAAATGAATGGAGCGCCGGTCGCGCTTGTGCATATGCGTGACCAGCGCTCCTTTCATTTTTATTGAGCTGCGCAGACGCCGGAAGTCAGAGGTTAGTCATGGAGAACTTCGGGGGACTTTTGGTCCCCCGTTCTCCTTATCGCTGCCAGCGATCACACATGTATCCCCTATCCTATGGATAGGCGATGCATGTTATTTGTAGGACACACTGTAGGTCGCATTTTTTTGGGGGGTTGGGGACGCTGTATGGCGTTCCCTACAGGGGGGGCTGTATGCCGTTCCCTGCAGGGGGGGCAGTATGGCGTTCCCTACAGGGGGGCTGTATGGCGTTCTCTACAGGGGGGGCTGTATGGCATTCCCTGCAGGGGGGGCGCTGTATGGCATTCCCTACAGGGGGGCGCTGTATTGCGTTCCCTACAGGGGGGGCTGTATGGCGTTCCCTACAGGGGGGGCTGTATGGCGTTCCCTACAGGGGGGGCTGTATGGCGTTCCCTACGGGGGACTGTATTGCGTTCCCTACAGGGGGGGTTGTATGGCGTTCCCTACAGGGGGGGCTGTATGGCGTTCCCTACAGGGGGGCTGTATGGCGTTCCCTACAGGGGTGGCTGTATGGCGTTCCCTACGGGGGGCTGTATTGCGTTCCTTACATGGTGGGTTGTATGGCGTTCCCTACAGGGGGGGGCTGTATGGTGTTCTCTACAGAGGGGGCTGTATGATGTTATCTACAGGGGGGCTGTATGGTGCTATCTACAGGGGGGGCTGTATGGCGCTATCTACAGGGGGGCTGTATGGCGCTATCTACAGGGGGCTGTATGGCGTTACCTACAGGGGGGCTGTATAGCGTTATCTACAGGGGGGGGCTGTATGGCGTTATCTACAGGGGAGACTGTATGGCGTTATCTACAGGGGGGACTGTATGGCACTATCTACAGGGGGAGGGCTGTATGACGTTATCTACAGGGAGGCAGTATGGCGTTACCTACAGGGGGGCTGTATGGCGTTACCTACAGGGGGCTGTATGGCGTTACCTACAGGGGGCTGTATGGCGTTATCTACAGGGGGGGCTGTAAAAAAGGCACTATCTACAAGGGGGGGTTATGTGACACCCAGGGGATGGGGGGCCCCAGTCAAAAGTTTGCTATGGGGCCCAGTCTTTGCTAGTTACGCCCCTGCGTCTATGTAAAATAGTACATAATCCTATAAAATATTAGAAGAAAGTAGTGGATCCATTACAGATCTTAAAGTTTTTGTAAATATAAATTCAGCATTTGATTGTAGTTCAGAGCCCGAGCTGGTTCTTGGCATCGCACAACGACTTTAACGACTTTAGATTACGTTAATCATCAGCTGCTGGTCATCAATGCAGGAGTTTGCAGGAAAAGCTGGGATTTATGGAGTCTGGTCTTGCTCGTTGTAGATAAGATTGTTAGATGATGATCATATGGTCACATGATGGCCATAATCTCTTCCCTCTGATACAGAATACAATAATATCTATAATCCCGGATTATCTGACTGATTTAAAGTCTTTTCTCAGTAATTCTATAGACAATGTAAGAAATTCACTTAACTCTTAGAAAACTAGTTTTAACAGGGATGGCCACTTTATTGGAAGATTTGCTAAAAGGCCACTTATAAATGTACCTTTATTTATATCTGATGGAAATTTTGTAAATTCAAGACCCCCTACTGCCCATGTATATGTAGTGTAAACATTAGTGACCGGTGGTCTGCATGTCCATAGGAGGGAATCATGGCCAGCTTTAGGGGATGTTCACACAGCCTATTTTCAGACGTTTTTCGGGCCGTAAACGCCCTGAAAAATTGCTAAAAATACGGGGGCTGATTGCCTCCAAATATCTGCCCAATGATTTAAAGGGGAAAAATGGCATTCCGTTCCCACGGGGCGTTTTTTACGCAGGGTTTTTAAAAACAGCGCATTAAAAAATGCCCCGTTTTTCATTAACTAAATAGAAAAAAAACGCTCCAAAAACATCCGTAAAAAACGTTGCTAAAAACGCGAGTTGCTTAAAAAATGTCTGAAAATCAGAGGCTGTTTTCCCTTGCAAACAGCTCCATATTTTCAGCTGTTTTTTGTTAAGCGTGTGATATAGCCTTAGGAGTGTGCAGCCTGTGTAGTCGCACGGGTGCATCAGTCAACCCTGCTGAAGGGGGTACCAGAAATTGTAATATTAATTGTATAGCACTGTTATTACAATAGACAGAAAATCGGTTATTTGGTGATGGTATGGTGGTATAATTTGAACATTGTATGGTGGTATTTACATAGGCATTGTGTTGCAGTGCAGCTTAGGCAGTGTACAGTACAGTACAGTATTTTTGCAGTATATGGTGGTGTTATCCGAACACCGTATGGTGTTGTTATCTCAGCACTGTATGGTGGTATTATCTGAGCACTGTATGGTGGTGTTATCTGAGCACTATATGGTAGTGTATGGAGATGTTATCTGATAACTGTATGGTGGTGTTATCTGAGCACTGTATGGTGGTGTTATCTGAGCACTGTATGGTGGTATTATCTGAGCACTGTATGGTGGTGTTACCTGAGCACTATATTGTGGTGTATGGGGATGTTATCTGATAACTGTATGGTGGTGTTATCTGAGCACTGTATGGTGGTGTTATCTGAGCACTGTATGGTGGTGTTATCTGAGCACTGTATGGTGGTGTTATCTGAGCACTGTATGATGGTATTATCTGAGCACTGTATGGTGGTGTTATCTGAGCACTGTATGGTGGTGTTATCTGAGCACTATATGGTGGTCTATGGTGATGTTATCTGAGCACTGTATGGTGGTGTTATCTGAGCACTGTATGGTGGTGTTAGCTGAGCACTGTATGATGGTATTATCTGAGCACTGTATGGTGGTGTTATCTGAGCACTGTATGGTGGTGTTACCTGAGCACTATATGGTGGTGTATAGTGATGTTATCTGAGCACTGTATGGTGGTGTTATCTGAGCCCTGTATGGTGGTGTTAGCTGAGCACTGTATGATGGTATTATCTGAGCACTGTATGGTGGTGTTATCTGAGCACTGTATGGTGGTGTTATCTGAGCACTGTATGGTGGTGTTATCTGAGCACTGTATGGTGGTGTTACCTGAGCACTATATGGTGGTGTATAGTGATGTTATCTGAGCACTGTATGGTGGTGTTATCTGAGCACTGTATGGTGGTGTTAGCTGAGCACTGTATGATGGTATTACCTGAGCACTGTATGGTGGTGTTATCTGAGCACTGTATGGTGGTGTTATCTGAGCACTGTATGGTGGTATTATCTGAGCACTGTATGGTGGTGTTACCTGAGCACTATATGGTGGTGTATGGGGATGTTATCTGATAACTGTATGGTGGTGTTATCTGAGCACTGTATGGTGGTGTTATCTGAGCACTGTATGGTGGTGTTATCTGAGCACTGTATGGTGGTGTTATCTGAGCACTGTATGATGGTATTATCTGAGCACTGTATGGTGGTGTTATCTGAGCACTGTATGGTGGTGTTATCTGAGCACTGTATGGTGGTGTTATCTGAGCACTGTATGGTGGTGTTACCTGAGCACTATATGGTGGTGTATGGTGATGTTATCTGAGCACTGTATGGTGGTGTTATCTGAGTACTGTATGGTGGTGTTAGCTGAGCACTGTATTATGGTATTACCTGAGCACTGTATGGTGGTGTTATCTGAGCACTGCATGGTGGTATTATCTGAGCACTGTATGGTGGTGTTATCTGAGCACTGTATAGTGTTGTTATCAAAGCACTGTATGGTGGTGCAATCTGAGCACTGTATGGTGGTGTATGGTGGTGTTATCTGAACACTGTATTTTGGTGTTATCTAAGCACTGTATGGTGGTGTTGCGTACATTATTTTTTGCAGTAAATGGTAGTGTTATCTGAGAACAGTATGGTGGTGTTATCTGAGCGCTGTATGGTGATAATTACGTGGGCATTGTGTGGCAGTACAGCTTAGGCAGTGTACAGTACAGTATACTGTATTGTTTTTTGAAGTTTATGGTCTTATTATCTGAGCACTGCATGGTAATATTTACCTAGGCGTTGTGTGGCAGTGCTGGTTAGGCAGTGCACAGTATACTATTTTTTCAGTGTTTGATAGTGGTGGCACTGTACAGCATTGTTATTTAAGCAACTGTATAGCAGTGTTATTTGTCCAACACATGGAACTGTATGATACTTATATTAGACATTGTTTAGTATGGTTATTTGTACACTTTATGACAAAACACCATATGGGGAAGGGGGTGCTAAAAGAAGGTACTGCTCAGGGCAACATCAAATGTAATTGTAAGGCCGGCACTGGAGGTAATATGGTGGTCACTGAACTGTAGTGTCCAGTGCAAGGACAGGTGGATATGGCAGAATCACCAGTATCTGCACATTGGAGAGACTAGGAAGCATTCACAGAGGTAAATTGCATGATCCATGCCATATTTCATCCTATGGGCAAAAGATTTAGTGAGGGCACCCACCAGAGCATCAGTGTTATATGATTAGAGGATGACATAAACATTAAATAATTGTTGGCACATCTCATTGATGTCAACAAGATCTGATGACACTGTTAGAATGGATTCACACGTGTGTTTGGATTTCCGTTTTCCTGCTCCATCAGAGGAGCAGAACAACAGAAATACCGCAAGCTCCGATTCCGTTACATGATGGACATGACCGATGGCTGACAAAACCCATTAACTTTAATGGGTTCCGTCAGGGTGTCCATGGTTTTACCTGGAACAAAAGTGCAGCATGCTGCGCTATTGTTTCCAGTATTTTTGTCCAGATCTGCGATACAGGCCCCTAACGGAGCCTCCAACGCAGAAGTGAACAAGGGCTTATGTGTGTAACAACCCAATTGTCCTGTGTTGTTTGCTGTTGGGGAAAACATGGTTTAGCATATTTGATTTTCACTCACCTGATCTTTTGTTTAACCAGAAGATAAGCGCAGGCAGAGTTGTTTGTCAGCTACGTATGGCGATAAACATGTATGGTCAACCATCAGATTTCCCCTTGTTAGCCAACCGCTAGTAATAAATATTAGTAAAAGCTGCATGATTACCTCTTCTGTTACAGAGGGAACAGGCTGGTGGGTGCCCCTGGGCAATTGCACATTTTGCACTCCCTATAATCCAGTCTTGAACGTGTAGACGTTTGATCTCCAGTGTGAAAACAGGGTTTACATGGGCAGTAGGAGGTCTTCACTTACAAAGCTGCCATCAAATATAAATAGAGGTATCTTTAGAAGTGACACAAATTCACCGTTTATGGCCTTTTAGTGAATCTTCCTTTTAAGGCACAAATTAAAATTTAGTCTTAGATTTTATCCGTTGTGAAGGTTTATACAATGCCAAATTACCACAAAATGCCATCCAATTCTTGTTCTAGATTCCAGAGAGGACATCTTATTCAAAGTGATAAGAAAAAAACTACTGTTATAGATGAAATGGGGATTTTTGATGGTCATAATTCAGATATAATTCAAAGAAGCTAAAAGGAAACCTCCAAACCTATTCTCATTCATTTTCTTTTATCTGTTTTAACAGCAGCTATGACATTAAGGGAATCAAAATGAATGCTCTATAAATGTTTCAGATTACAGAGAAAGGAACAATGCGCAAAGAGGTTATTAATGTGAATAGTCCACACCTGAACTTTTGTAAATTACTGCAAATGCTTTTTCTTTGTGTGTAATTATTGGATACTCAAAAAACATGTACAATTAAAATAGATTTCATTTTTGATGAACTTTTTAAATATAAAAATATGAATTATATAAAATGAAACAGACCGAATGTCCAGTAAATGGAGAGCTGAATGTGTCTCTTTGTATGTGTAGCCAAACCTCTTAATATAATGAAGTCATCCTGGTGATCAATTGGCGATCAGTGCCGCCACTGCAGGGTGAATGTAGTCATTACACAGTGCCCATCTAATGTCACGTTGAGCCTTTTTGCAGCGGCACCCTAGCTCAAAGGGGGAAACCAAAGTGGGGGATGCCCTTCTATGACAACCATATGGAGTTACCCTGGATAACCACATATGCCTTATGGCATTGTCTAGATGTTTCTATGATAAAATAATTTTTTTAACATATTTTTTAATTGCCGATGTCATCATGTAAGTAATAAAAATACTGAAATTGTGTCGTTTTCATACTGGCCGCTAAACGGCCACACTATACGCTGACACGTCCTGTTCTGTAAAGATGACTTTTCAGCTCGCATTGTATACATTGAGGGCAAGGTCAACAGTCATATCGTTTATCATTTTAGGTCAGGATTACAATGAGGCAATAATAGGGCAACACCTCTATTATAAAACTGGAATCAGATAACATAAGTGCATAGCACTGACAATAGACGATGGAACAGCTCCACCCCCCCCCCTTCCTGCACAGTGACCTCTGCTCATGTCACAGAGCATGCCCACAACACTGCCATAGACAATGAGTCGTTTCCTGTCATAGTTTTAATACAGTTTGTCCAGCTCTGTACTGTAAAGCAAATTTATGTAGCTCATATTCACAGCTCATGTAAAGAAAATAGAATAGCAAAAATATATAGTAGAATTAAAAAAACACGCTAGAAAAAGTTTGTTTCTGACCATTTTTAAAAAATTATAAAATAAAAAATAGGTGATACGGTACTTTCTCTATAACTCTCACATAACCCCTTTAAGGAGCTGTTTGTCAGTGTTGATGTTATTGTGAATAAAGAAAGTTATTTTAAGATGTAAAAAGTTATATTTTTAACGCTTTAATGACCAGGCCATTTTTCAGGTATTTATTTTTTTCTTCTTAGCCTTCCAAGAGCCATAACTTTTTTATTTTTCTATTGACATGGTCATATGAGGGTCCTTTTGCCAGACAAGCTGTGGTTTTTATTGGTACCAATTTGTGGTACTTAAAACTTCTTGATCACTTTCTATTCCATTTTTGTTAGAGACGTGGCGACCCAAACACAGCAATTCTGGCGTTTCTGATTACTTTTTTTTCTTTTAATCGCTTTTTTTTTACTTTTAATATTTTTTGTGTATAAAAAAAACTTTTATTCATCAGGTTTTTTTTTCACTTTTTTTATTAGTCCCTCTTGGGGACTTGAACCAGCAATTGTTAGATTGCTTGCACAATATACTGCAATACTTATGTATTGCAGTATATTGTGTTTTTTACCAGCTTCTTTAAATAGGAGCACAAAGATGGCAGACCTGGGGCCTTCATTATGCCCCTAAGCTGCCATGACAACCATCGGCAACAAGCGATCGCCATATGGGTTAAAATAACAATAACTCACCTCTCCAATCTTAGCCGTTCCTGGGCCATTGGCTCCCTCTGGCTTCCTATTCCCCCGATAGTCTTTAGTTAGTCTGCTGCAGAGATGACACGTCGTCAGGACATGTGACTGCGGCAGCCAATCACTGCCCACAGAAGTGACATCAGTGAGACAGACACATCACTACTATGGCTAGTGATTGTCTGCGAAGATTACATGTTGAGACAACACATCATTGATGCAGCGGTACAAACAAAGACTAACGGGGTACCAGGACCTATTAGTGTGGGACTATTAGTGTGGGACTGGTGCTGATTTGAAAGACAAGTACATCGTTTTTTGTTATTTAAAAAAATATTACGTTTAATAAAAAAAATTATATGGTGCTGGAGAAGCCCTTTAACACAGGTTATGTAGTAAGAGATGGGTTTTCCAACTCCCACAGTTGTAGCATTGAAACCAACCATCTCAATACTAATGGCTTAACTAATGAAAAAGAAACGACCGATTTCTAAAGATAACATTGTTGTCAGTTATAAAAGTAGTCCAGGGACATGAAGGTTAGGTCAATTGTGTGTCTATTGTTAATAATTCAGGGGAAGATGCATTAAGCATATTCATGACCTCAAGGACTTTACAATAAAGCTATAGCGAAAGAACATTTTAATTGTACTACCGTAAAAGCGAGTTGACAAATGGCACAATATTCTCTCTATTAGAGGCTTTTCGACAAGTTAAGGCGACACAGGCTGGTTACTATTTTTGTTTTTTTTCTACTTTCAAAGCTTTATGCAATAGGCCAGCTGTATAATGCAGCTTTTAGAGCACAGCATGTGTAAGAGGGCCAGAACACCTACTCGTAGACATCTGTATCGACCTTTTTTATTTCAAAAGGGAAAAAATCATGCTGAGTGATTATATGAGAAACCAGAATGTTCTAGAACACATATTTTATTACAAAGTATTTCAGACATTGCATTTTAAACATGATTTAAATCTATTTTGACATTTTAGTGCATCTGATAATTTTGTAAATGCAATGTGTTGTTTTATGAGTTGGTATGGATAATTTAATGGAAGCTAGATCCTTGTAAAACAAGCTGGAAGCCTCTGACCAGATCATAACATAAGACGTAGTGTTATTATTTAGCATCAGCAGCTTGCTATGTTTTCCTTGAAGTTATCAACTCTCCTGTAAATATAAAACTGCAACATAAAGAGTATGTACACTTTTGCAACTTTATAGCTCCAATGAATGTTGGAAAAAAAAAAAGTAACTTTGTAAATAATCTTAAATGGACACTAACTTTTCAAACAATTTATGCAAATCTAATAATATATACCTGGTATAGATAATCTTTGTAACTTACTTACTTTTTAAAATTTGTTGTTTTATCCATTCAAATTCTGTGTGAATAGTCTGTCCCTAGTTACAGAGCAAAATTGACGGGTTGCAGAAGGTGGGGTGCGTCACTTTACTGATTGTCCATACAAGTCTATGGGAAGGGGAGGGGAGCAGGAGGAGGGAGCAGAGAGAGAGTGAGTCATAAACAGACACACTGACAAGTGAAGTCTATAGAGAAGAGTTGGGGTAGCTGGAGGAGGGAGCAGAGAGAAAGTGAGTCACACAGATACGCTGCCTATACAAGTCTATGGAAAAAGAAGGGGTGAGAGAGGAGCGGTGAGCATGAGGAGGTAGCAGGAGCAGAGTGAGAAAGAGACAGGCTGCTGATAAGACTCCCATGTCACCCCAGTGCTGATTTCTCATCTACACTGCTCAGTACTGCTGTATAATCTACCTCATGCTTCTGCATCTTGTAACGGCTGCCGTGCCGTTCCCCGCCTTCTCCACAGCCTCTGCTCCAGTTCCTGCGCCCTCCATTCCCTCATGCTCATCCCGAGCTCCACTTACCAGATCCGGACGCTCTGCTGGCCCTGGGTAGCATCAGGTAAGTGCATCCCTTACCTCCATCCGCGGCCGTCATCCTCGATGTGTGGCTGCAGCCACTAGAGGGCGCGCGCGCTGACTCGTCCTTTCTTAAAGGGCCAGCGCGCGCCTTAATTCAAAGTCTTCCTATTTAAGGATCCTCCTTCCTCTGATCCATGCTTGTTTAACCAAGTTTCCCGTGAGCTTCCCTGTACCCTGGTTCTCTGTTTCCGTCCCTTCTGCCTTTGTCTGGATTTCCCGTTGTGACCTCTGCCTGAACTTGAATATCCTTGCCTGCCGCCTGTCTTGACCTATTGCTATCCATACCCATTACGACGTCTGCTGCCTGTCCTGACTTCTGGCCTCACCATCTGACCGCCTTTAAACCCGCTGTGCCAAGCGTTGCCTTGGGTTCCAAGCACCATCTCCCAGATGACACAGAGGATCCACAAACAAACCGATGAGTACCATTATGGCTTGAACAAGCCATGGATCACCTTGACACAGTCCTGCCTGACACGGCTGATATGGCTCAGGAGCTTTCCAGACAACGAGTCCGCCAAGATCAGCTTTTTCAGCTGCTGCAAAATGTGTCCACTCGTTTGAACGAACTAGCACCTCCGGCGCCTCCGATACCACCACCACTGCAAGCTCCTGTCTACAGTCCAGAACTACATTTAGCTACGCCTGCCCGCTATGAGGGAGACTGCAGGGGATTTGTTAATCAATGCACCATATATTTCGAAGTCATGGCACATAATTTTTCCTCAGACCGGGCTAAGGTGGCCTACATCCTGTCCCTGCTGTCTGGCGAAGCGCTGGCTTGGGCATCGCCCTTGTGGGAGAGAAACGATCCCATCATGTATAATATTCAGAACTTTCTCTCCACTTTTAAAAGGGTGTTTGAAGAGCCTCTTCAGCAGCTTCCTCTCTTCTCAAGCTCCGGCAAGGAACCTTAACTGTAGGCCAATACGCCATTCAATTCCGCACCCTGGCTACTGAACTCCAGTGGAATAATGAGGCTTTGGTATCTACCTTCTGGGAGGGTCTGGCGGGCAGAATCAAGGATGAACTTGCTGGCCGAGACCTTACACCATCCTTGGATGACTTGATTACTCTTGCTAATCGGATTGGTATACGTTTCCGTGAGAGACAACAAGAATCTGCTCGAGGCAATCGGACATCACAGGCCTCTTCTTGCCTCATCTTCCTCTCGGTCGGATGAACCCATGCAGGTGGAGAGAACAAGACTCACGCCTGAGGAGCTCCAGAATAGACGCAAGTTGAACTTATGTTTATATTGTGGTGGAAAAACGTACTTCCTCTGAGACTGTCCAGTGAGGCCGGAAAACTCCAACGCCTAGGGCAAGTAGGAGAGGCTACCCTAGGTGGAATACCTTCCTCTCAAAAGATGACCATACCAGCAAAACTGTCCTTTTCAGGAATACTTTCTGCGTCCAAGCCTTTCTTGATTCCGGATCCGCTGGGAATTTTCTGTGCCAGTCCTTGGTAAAACGCTACCAAATCGCAGTGCAAAAATTAACCAAACCTTTGTCCATTGCTTCTGTGGATGGGAGGCTTCTACAGGAGACTATCTATCTTGTCACCAAGCCCATTCTCTTGTTAACAGGGGCGCTGCACCAGGAACATATCTCCTTCTATGTTTTAAAGAACTCTCTGAACCCTTTGCTACTGGGTCTACCGTGGTTGCAGAAGCACTCTCCTGTTATTGAGTGGACTGGAGGTCAAATTACCCGCTGGAGTGACTTCTGTCACCAACATTGTCTACAAGTAATTCACCCACCTATGCCTCAGCCTACAGAACCTAACTCAGCAGGACTTCCTACTCCATACAAAAGCTTCTCTGATGTTTTCTGTAAACAACAAGCTGAATCGCTGCCTCCTCACAGGCCATATGACTGTGCCATTCACCTGGTTCCCAACGCTACGCCCCCCAGAGGTAGAGTCTACCCTCTGTCTTTGCCCGAAACGGAGGCCATGTCTCGGTATATCCTAGAGAATCTGGAGAGAGGATTCATCCGTAAGTCCTCCTCTCCTGCTGGCGCAGGGTTTTTCTTTGTGGGGAAAAAAGACGGCTCCTTGTATTGATTACCGTGGGTTGAATAATATCACGCTAAAGAACAAGTACCCGTTACCATTGATCTCTGAACTCTTTGACCGCCTACAGGGGCGAGAATTTTCTCCAAAATAGACCTTCGTGGAGCTTAAAACCTCATCCGTATCTGCGAGGGAGATGAATGGAAAACCGCATTGAACACTCGTGATGGGCATTTTGAATACCTCGTCATGCCCTTTGGACTTTGTAATGCTCCTGCGGTTTTCCAGGCATTTGTTAATGACATTTTTCGGGATCTGTTGTACAGCTGTGTGGTGGTATACCTAGATGACATTTTAATCTTTTCTCCCAATATTTATCCTTATCAGTCCTATCAGTCATTTATTATTAATAAAAATATATAAACAAACAAATAAACTATACATAATTGGTATCGCCGCGTCCGTAACGGCCTGAACTACAAAATTATTTCGTTATTTATCTTTTACGGTGAGCGCCGTAAAAGAAAATAATAATAAACCGTACCACAATCACAATTGTTTGGTCACTTCACCTCCCCAAAAATGGAATAAAAAGAGATCAAAAAGTCGCATGTACCGAAAAATGCTACTGATCGAAACGACAGTTCGTTACGCAAAAAATAAGTCCTCGCACGGCTTTATTGATTGAAAAATAAAAAAGTTCTGGCTCTTAGAATAAGGTAACACAAAAAGTGAATGATTTTTTACAAAACGTATTTTATTGTGCAAAGACCTAAAACTATAAACATCTGGTATCGCCGTAATCGTATCGCCCTGCAGAATAAAGTGAATATGTCATTTATAGCGCACGGTGCACGCTGTAAAAAAAATAGAATAAAAAAACAATAATAGAATTGCTGTTTTTTAGTCACCACGCCACCTAAAAATAGAATAAAAACTGATCAAAAAGCTGCATGCACCCCAAGAAAACTACAATGGATTCCTCAAGGGGTCTAGTTTCCAAATTGGGGTCACTTTTGGGGGGTTTCCAATGTTTTGGCACCACAAGACCTCTTCAAACCGGACATGGTGCCTAATAAAAAAGAGGCCTCAAAATCTACTAGGTGCTCCTTTGCTTCTGAGGCTGGTGCTTCAGTCCATTACCGCACTAGGGCCACATGTGGGATATTTCTCTAAACTGCACAATCTGGGTAATACGTATTAAGTTGCGTTTCTCTGATAAATCCTTTTGTGTTGTAAAAAAAAATGGTATAAAGAGGATTTTCTGACAAAAAAAATATTTACATTTCACCTCTACTTTGCTCTAAATTTCTATGAAACACCTAAAGGGTTCATAAACTTTCTAAATGCTGTTGTGAATACTTTGAGGGGTCTAGTTTCTAAAATGGGGTGTTTGATAGGTGTTTCTAATATATGGGCCCCTCAAAGCAACTTCAGAACTGAACTGTAACCTAAAAAATAAATAAATTAGGCAATACTTAGCTTCTTACATTATACTGATAAGGAGCCGTGCCCACCCCGAGATGACCCCAGTTTTGACCGTTTGTATAAACGGAGACCCCTATTAGACCGTTTCAGTGCCCGGTTTTCCCAAGCATACACCCCCGAGAAGTGTATTTCTATTGATGAGTCCCTAGTACATTTTAAAGGAAGGGTTCAATTCCGCGAGTACCTGCCGGGTAAGAGGGCAAGGTATGGCGTGAAGATGTATAAGCAGTGTAAGAGTGCATCAGGGTATACCTACAGGTTTAGGATATATGAAGGAAAGGCCACCCCCAAACCAGACTGCATCCTGGACTACAATAGGTACATGGGAGGGGTGGACTTGTCAGATCAAATCCTGAAGCCCCACAGTGCCATGCGGTGTGGTATAAGAAGCTGGCCGGGCACATCATACAGATGGCTTTGTACAATGCGTACGTGCTACGTCGATGTGCAGGCCAGACGGGAACTTTCCTGGAATTTCAAGAGGTGATCATCAAGAACCTAATCTTTAGGGACAAAGAAGGGGGGGCTCCCAGTACTTCTGGAAGCGGGGCCACACGCATCGTACCAGGGCGGCAACACTTTCCAGGAGAAGTTCCCCAAACTGGCAAGAAGGGAAAAAGTCAAAAGAGGTGCAAAGTCTGCTATAAGGGATGACACAATATATCAATGTGACACGTGTCCCGAATAAACAGAGCTCTGTATGAAAGAGTGTTTTAAAATTTATCATACATCCCTTGGTTTATAATTTACCCCAATTTTACTTACCCTGATGCACTCCGCACAGCTTATCCCCCCTCGTCTTTCCCCTCTGAGCCCTGCTGTGTGCCCAGGCAGCTGATAACAGCCACATGTAGGGTATTGCCGTACCCAGGAGAACCCACATTACAGTTTATGGGGTGTAGGTCTCCAGTCAAAATGCTCACTACACCTCTAGATGAATTCCTTAAGGGTGTAGTTTTTAAAACGGGGTCACTTCTTGCGGGTTTCAACTGTACTGGTACCTCAGGTGCTTCTGCATACATGACTTCGCACTAGAAAATCCCCAGTAGGCCAAATGGTGGTCCTTTCCTTCTGAGCCCTCCCATGGGCCCAAACGGCAGTTTATCACCACAAATGGGGTATTGCTGCACTCAGAACAAATTGCGCAAAAGAATGGGGTATTTTGTTTCTTGCGAAAATAAGAAATTTTCAGCCAAAACTACATATTATTTGAAAAAAATAATTTTGTTTTCATTCCCAGCCCAATTCAAATAAGTTCTGTGAAAAAACTATGGGGTCAAAATGGTCACAACACGCATAAATGAATTCCTTGAGGGGTGTAGTTTCCAAAATGGGGTCACTTCTGGTGGGTTTCTATTGCTTTGATACCTCTGGGGCTCTGCAAATGTGACATGGCACCCGAAAACCAATCCAGCAAAATCTGGACTCCAAAGAACAAATAGCGCTCCTTTGCTTTTGAGCCCTCCCATGGGCCCAAACAGCAGTTTATCACCACAAATGGGGTATTGCCGCACTCAGGACAAATTGGGCAACAAAATGGAGTATTTTATTTCTTGTGAAAATAAGAATTTTTGAGCTAAAATGACATATTATTGGAAAAAATATATTTTTTTTAAATTCCCAGCCCAATTCAATTAAGTTCTGTGAAGAAACTATGGGGTCTAAATGGTCACATTATCCATAAATAAATTCCTTGAGGGGTGTAGTTTCCAAAATGGGGTCACTTCTGGTGGGTTTCCATTGCTTTGATACCTCTGGGGCTCTGCAAATGTGACAAGGCACCCGAAAACCAAACCAGCAAAATCTGCACTCCAAAGAACACACAGCGCTCCTTCCCTTCTGAGGCCTCCCATGAGCCCAAACGGCAGTTTATCACCACAAATGGGGTATTGCCACACTAAGGACAAATTGGGCAACAAAATGGAGTATTTTGTTCCCTGTGAAAATAAGAATTTTTCATAAAAAATTACATCTTATTGGAAAAAATTTCATTTTTTTTAATGTCACAGCCCAATTGAAATAGGTGTTGTGAAAAAACTGTGCGGTAAAATGCTAACAACAACCATAAATGAATTCCTTGAGGGGTGTAGTTTCCAAAATGGGGTCACTTCTGGTGGGTTTCCATTGCTTTGATACCTCTGGGGCTCTGCAAATGCGACATGGCACCCGAAAACCAATCCAGCAAAATCTGAAGTCCAACAAACACATAGCGCTCCTTTCCTTCTGAGCCCTCCCATGAGCCCAAACGGCAGTTTATCACCACAAATGGGGTATTGCCACACTAAGGACAAATTGGGCAACAAAATGGGGTATTTTGTTCCCTGTGAAAATAAGACATTTTGATCACAAATGACATTTTATTGGAAAAAATTACATTTTTTTCATTTTTACAGCCCAATTCAAATACGTGCTGTGAAAAAACTGTGTTGTCAAAATGGTAACAACAACCATAAATGTATTCCTTGAGGGGTGTAGTTTCCAAAATGGGGTCACTATTGGGGGATTCCTACTGTTTTGGCACCTCAACACCTCTTCAAACCTGGCATGCTGCCTAAAATATATTCTAATAAAAAAAGAGGACTCAAAATGCACTAGGTGCTTCTTTGCTTCTAGGGCTTGTGTTTTATTCCACGAGCGCAGTAGAGCCACATGTGGGACATTTCTAAAAACTGCAGAATCTGGACAATACATATTTAGTAGTGTTTCTCTGGTAAAATCTTCTTTGTTACAGAAAAAAAAATGAATAAAATTGAAATTCAGCAAGAAAAATGAAATTTGCAAATTTCACCTCCACTTTGCTTTAATTCCTGTGAAATGGCTGAAGGGTTAAAAAACGTTCTAAATGCTGTTTTGAATACTTTGAGGGGTCTAGTTTTGAAAATGGGGTGTTTTATCAGGGTTTCTAATACATAGGCCCCTCAAAGCCACTTCAGAACTCAAGAGGTACCTTAAAAAAAGGGCTTTTGAAATTTTCTTAAAAATATGAGAAATTGCTGTTTGTGTTCTAAGCATTGTAACATCCAAGAAAAATAAAAGAATGTTCAAAAAACGATGCCAATCTAAAGTATACATATGGGAAATGTGAACTAGTAACTATTTTGGGTGGTATAACCGTCTGTTTTACAAGCAGATGTATTTAAATTCTGAAAAATGCTATTTTTTCACAATTTTCTCTACATTTTGCAATTTTTCACCAATAAACACTGAATATATCAACCAAATTTTACCATGAACATGAAGCCCAATGTGTCACGAGAAAACAGTCTCAGAATCACTTGGGTAGGTTTAGGCATTCCGACGTTATTACCACATAAAGTGAAATATGTCAGATTTGAAAAATGGGCTCTGAGCCTTAAGGCCAAAACTAGGCTGCGTCCTTAAGGGGTTAAAAGCCCTTCATTTGAATCTGTTTCTAATAAAAAAACAATGATTTTACCATGAAACTTTGTAAAGTCACCGAGCCATAAGTTCTCTGACTTAATAAATGATGTCATGTCTTATTATGTTTATTTAAAATGCATTGACCGGCCTTTGAGAAATTTCCTCTACATAAAATGGAATAAAGCTCTTCAGGAGGTCTTTTAAATCAAAACTGTAAAGGAACAAATGTGGGAGTAACATTGCTGTAATCCATTATTTGATCTTTAATATGTTTGCAAATCAACAATGGGTTGATGCATAGCCTAACTACATCACACAACTCAGTACATTTTAATGGCTCCTGCATGAATTACAAATTATTATCTTTTAAAGGCCCCGTAGCTGAAATGCTTGTTGCACATTAAACAAACAAAGAATGATATTTAAGCATCCACTTCAGAGAACATTAAGAAGACAATGGGGGGAATTTATTTAGACTGGCGTTTCATACGTTTAATACGCCAGGCATAATAGACTGAAAAGTTGGAGTAAACTCTGACACATTTATTAAGAGGCAAAAGCATCTTCATAAATGTGCCACATCGTCCAAACGGGCCATGCGCAACACATTTCCCCCTTCGGCCATACAAGAACCTAATGCCAAGTAGGGTCAGGACATTATATGCGACGCAGCACTACAACGCCATCAGTTCTGCGTCACATACAACGACACTGCCTGGTGTCATTACATGGTATGAGCCGTGTTGCAATGATGAGGAAGCTGAGGGAAGTAGAGAAGCGGTGAGTTTATATATTTTTTCTTTATTATTATTATTTATTTATTTATTAACTGTCCAATAGAAGGGGCAGGGGATAGTCTGGTCGGCGGTGGCAATGTAGGGGTCCAACGCAGGCCTCTACCTTGCTATGCCCTAGAAAGTTAAATACTAGCAGCCGTTCCATTTCCACTATAATTTATTAAACTTTTCTGGCGTAAGTTTTAAGCAATGCATAAGTCTGCGGTGGCCACTACCCCTTTCCCAAAGACCACACCCCTTCTCTACAACAGTGGAGAGGGTGGCACAAAAATGCCAAAAGTCGCATTTTGCACAGAAAACTGGCATAGAAAGAATAAATTACCCCCAACATATTTATATAAGTACAAACACTTAAAAAGTAGTAGCTATTGAAATCGGCCAGTCCTCCTAAACCAGTGTTTGTCAACCTTTCAAAGCCTAGTACCCCCTATTCAATATATTTCAACCAAGTACCCCCAAAGCTACGTTTCACCAGAATTGTAAAGGGAATCGCCATTTTATTACTAGTGTAAACCAAGGTATGTTAATGATGATTATACACTTCTTACATTGGTTTGCATTAGTAATAAAGTGACTAACCTTTTTTAAGCAAATATATTCAGCTGGCAGCATATTACACTGCGATCTTGCCGTTAGTGTAAATTCATGTATAAAGCAATGACAGATAATTCAACGCTCAATGCTAACTGAGTATCTCAATACAGTGCTCAATTAATACTCCCCAGACAATTTTTTATCAAATATTTTGACACCCACCTCTAGTACAATTAATACCGCCACTCACTTCTAGTAATGTCGCCGCACACCCCTAGTACAAGTATTGATGCCACACACCCCAGCACAATTAATGCTGCCACTCACCGATAGTAATGCCAACACCCACCCCTAGTATAATTAATGCTGCTACCCCCTTAGTACAATTAATGCCATCACCCACTCTATGACAATTAATGCCACCACTCACCTCTAGTAATGTCGCAACCCACCCCTAGTACAATTAATACTGCCACACAGCCCAGTACAATTAATGCAGCTACTCATCTTAGTAATGCCAACACCCACCCCTAGTACAATTAATGCGGCCCCCCTGCTTGAACAATCAATGCCACCACCCACCCCTATACAATTAATGCTGCCACCCACTATACAATTAATTCTGCCACCCACCTCTAGTACAATTACCATGGACATGTGGTGAACACACAGGTGCACGGCTCTTTATAGTTACAGTATGTATCCCAGAGCTGTGTCTTCTAACGATCCCAGCACCTGTGTGTCCATCACATGACCATGGACAGAATTTTATCTACTGGAACTAAGCAATTAATGTTCCTACTAAATAACAACAAGCAGAGATCTTAAAATCCGTGAGGAATTAATACTGAAAGTATATTGGAAAATTGCATAAACTTTAATTATACAGGTCCACCATGGCAAGACTGAGCACAGCAACAAGACACAAGGTAGTTATACTGCATCAGCAAGGTCTCTCCCAGATAAAGATTTCAAAGCAGAATGGGGTGTCAAAATGTGCTGCTCAAGCTCTTTTGAAGAAGCACAAAGAAATGGGCAATGTTGAAAGCCGTAGACACAGTGGTCATCCAAGGAAAATTAGTGCAGCAGATCAAAGACACATCATGCTTACTTCCCTTCGAAATCGAAAGATGTCCCTTGGTGCCATCAGCTCAGAACTGGATGAAAACTGTGGGACCCAGGTACACCCTACTATTCAGAGACGTCTGGCCAGAAGTGGTCTTCATGGGAGAATTGCGTCCAAAAAGCCATACCTTCAATGTGGAAACAAGGCCAAGCGACTCAACTATGCAAGAAAACATAGGAACTGGGGTACAGAAAAATGGCAGCAGGTGCTCTCGACTGATGAGTCAAAATTTGAAATATTTGGCTGTAACAGAAGGCAGTTTGTTCACTGGAGAGCGGTACAATAATGAGTGTCTGCAGTGAAGCATGGTGGAGGTTCCTTGCAAGTTTAGGGCCACATTTCAGCAAATAGAGTTGGAGATTTGGTCTGGGTGTCCTCAATACTGAGAAATACAAGCAGATACTTATCCATCAAGCAATACCATCTGGGAGGCTTCTGATTGGCTCCAAATTTACTCTGCAGCAGGACAACGGCCCCAAACATACACCCAATGTCAGTAAGAACTATCTTCCCTGTAAAGAAGAACAAGAAGCCGTGGAAGTGATGATATGGCCCCCACAGACCTCTGACCTCAACATCATCGAGTCTGTCTGGGATTACATAAAGAGACAGAAGGATTTAAGCAAGCGACATCCACAGAAGATCTGTGGTTAGTTCTCCAAGATGTTTGGAACAACCCCCCAGCCGAGTTCCTTCAAAAACTGTGTTTACGGATGTAGCCATCTTTAACTTGACTCTGATAACTTGCTGCAGCGTGATATCACACAACAAAACCATTGAAAAGTCATTGAAAAAGTCAAGCATAGGTATCTAGGAAAAAAGGTGCTCCTTGTCTCGGGCGCTTCTGTGTAACTATTGCGGTAGTTGCCACGGACCCATTGGGTATAGGATAAAACTATTTATTGAACAATTCGTTATGAAACAATAAAATGAATAAAAAGGACTGCTGCAACGCGTTTCAACCTCGTGCTGAGGTCTTCGTCAGGCATAGAAATCTTAGGCATCATGCATCTTAAATAGTCATATCATATGGTTCACACCCGGGTTAAACTATCAAGGTCACAGGTCATTGTGGGAGTTTTTCCAAAAGGTAAGTGAGAATCGTTCTTATTTCTAAACACAATATTTGTTGTGTTTTATGGACATATATTTACATCAAATGTAGAATTTCTTGTTTTTTGTTTATCTTACCAACAAATTGTTTATAAGAAGTATATTTTGGCACATTTCAACTTATATTACAGGACCCTTCTGGGCTTGATGTATTCATGTTACTAACAACATTTTTCTAGACTTATTTTATATCGGATTTATTCCTCTCATATGCGATCTGCTATACTTTTAACTAGAGATGAGCGAACCCGTTTTGACCGAACCCGGTCAAAAATATTACTGATAGAGAAAAGAGGCTGCTGATTAAAAATAAAATAAAAAGCATTTCATACGTACCCGGTCGTTGTCTTGGTGACGAGTCCCTCTTCTTTCTCCAGTCTTATCTTCTTTTTTGACGCGGCAGCCTGCGATTGGCTGCAGAGGCCTCTGCAGCCTGTGATTGGCTGCAGCGGTCACATGGGCTGTATCGTCATCCAGGAATGTCGGGCCGGATGTCGAGAGGGACGCGTCACCAAGGCAACGGCCAGGAGACCGGACTGGAGGAAGCAGAAAGTTCTCGGTAAGTATGAACGTCTTTTTTTTTTTACAGGTTACTCTATATTGTGATCGGTAGTCACTGTCCAGGGTGCTGAAACAGTGACTGCCGATCAGTTAACTCTTTCAGCACCCTGGACAGTGACTATTTACTGACGTCACCTAGCAACGCTGCCGTAATGACGGGTGCACTCATGTAGCCACCCGTCATTACGGGGCCTCATGCACACGACCGTAAAAACACCCGTTATTACGGGTCGTAATTACGACCCGAAATAGCGGGCCCATAGACTTCTGTTAGCCACGGGTACCTTCCCGTTTTCTCACGGGAAGGTGCCCGTGCCGTTAAAAAGATAGAACATGTTCTATTTTTTTATTTTACGGGCCGTGCTCCTATACTTTATAATGGGAGCACGGCTCGGAAAAACGACCGGCTGCCCGTGGCCAGCCGTGCTCATCTCCTGAAATAGTCTGTGCTGCCTTAAACTCTGTGGACAGGTCAGGATCCTGTTTCTTTTAAATGCTGCTAGGGAACCCGCTCGATCCGCTATATAAGGCTGCGCTACAGTGCAGCATTTAAAAGAAACAGGATCCTGACCTGTCCACAGAGTTTAAGGCAGCACAGAGTATTTCAGGAATGAGCGTGCAGATTCAGTGCTGCTGTGAACTCTGCTCTTACCATTACGTAGCTCTCAGTCTGTTACCTCTCCTCCACTACTGTTCTCAATAACACCTTCATGATTGTCAAGTCACCACGTAATGGTAAGAGCAGAGTTCACAGCAGCACAGAGTATTTCAGGAGATGAGCGTGCGGAACTTGTGCGGGGTGGTGACTTGCCAATCATGTGAAGGTGTTATTGAGGACAGGAGTGGAGGAGAGGTAACAGACTGAGCTACGTAATGGTAAGAGCAGAGTTCACAGCAGCACAGAGTATTTCAGGAGAGGAGCGTGCAGATTCAGTGCTGCTGTGAACTCTGCTCTTACCATTACGTAGCTCTCAGTCTGTTACCTCTCCTCCACTACTGTCCTCAATAACACCTTCATGATTGGCAAGTCACCACGTAATGGTAAGAGCAGAGTTCACAGCAGCACAGAGTATTTCAGAAGATGAGCGTACGGATCTTGTGCGGGGTGGTGACTTGCCAATCATGTGAAGGTGTTATAGAGGACTGGAGGAGAGGTAACAGACTGAGAGCTACGTAATGGTAAGAGCAGAGTTCACAGCAGCACAGAATCTGCACGCTCCTCTCCTGAAATAGTCTGTGCTGCTGTGAACTCTGCTCTTACCATTACGTGGTGACTTGCCAATCATGAAGGTGTTATTGAGGACAGTAGTGGAGGAGAGGTAACAGACTGAGAGCTACGTAATGGTAAGAGCAGAGTTCACAGCAGCACAGAGTATTTCAGGAGAGGAGCGTGCAGATTCTGTGCTGTATGTATGTATTCTGTGCTGCTGTACCCTCTTTAAGGCGGTACTTAGTGTTAGCCGGTGCAGAGGCTAGCACTAACCACCCATTATTACCCCGGTACCCACCACCACCAGGGGTGCCGGGAAGAGCTTGGTACGATCCAGTACCCGACCATCTGTTGTGATGGTCGTGTACTGGGGCGGCCGTAAGCTGGTTTTATGAGGCTAGGAAGGGCCAAAAACAGTGGACCTTCCTACCCTTTTAATGCTAGGCTGCTGCTGCTGTGTTGTATCGGGCTGGTTATTAAAATGGGGGGGACCCCCACGTCGTTTTTTTTTTAAAATTTAACAAATTTAACAATAGACGGGTCCCCAACATTTTTAATAACCAGCCATATACAAGGCCGCAGCAGTCTGCCATTACATGGGTGGGAAGGGCCACTGGTTTTGTCCATTCCCAGGCTAATAACACTGTGTTGTATGTGGCTGGTTATGATAAATTGGGTGGAACCCCATGTCTTTTAAAAAATAAATAAATAAATAATTTTAAAAAATGACGTGGGGTCCCCCCACTTTTATAACCAGCCAGATACAACACAGCAGCAGCAGCCTAGCATTACAAGGGTGGGAAGGTCCACTGTTTTTGGCCCTTCCCAGCCTTATAATACCAGCCTGCGGCCGCCCCAGACCCCGACCATCACAACAGATGGTCGGGTACTGGATCGTACCTGGCTCTTCCCGGCACCCCTGGTGGTGGTGGGTACCGGGGTAATAATGGTGGTTAGTGTTAGCCTCTGCACCGGCTAACAGTAAGCCTCGCCTTAGTAATGGATGTTGTCACTCAGACAGCGGCC
Source organism: Rhinoderma darwinii (assembly GCF_050947455.1). Lineage (NCBI taxonomy): Eukaryota > Metazoa > Chordata > Amphibia > Anura > Rhinodermatidae > Rhinoderma > Rhinoderma darwinii. Next base: position 48,038,869 of record NC_134690.1, on the reverse strand, counting down.
ATTACTAAAGTGGTAGTAATAAAATGTGAAAAGAAAAGACAAAGATATAGATAAAATATTTTAGTGAAATAAAGCACCCCCAACACAACCCTCATTAACCATTTTATTGTAGAAAAAAAAACTTCATCTAAGTAGTCCTCGAAACCGATGTAGTCCAAACACCAAACCTGTAAAAAAAATAAATATGAAATAAAACATGTCGTAGGCTTAGATTCAGTTTAATGTGTGATACTGACTGTTAAAACATGTATAGAAGCCTGCCGCAAAGATGACTTAGATACAGGGCGCCAGCAGACAGTATCATACATGGCCATACAGACATATATACAAACAAACATACATGCATATATACAAGCATGCACATACAGTGAAGGAAATAAGTATTTGATCCCTTGCTGATTTTGTAAGTTTGCCCACTGTCAAAGACATGAACAGTCTAGAATTTTTAGGCTAGGTTAATTTTACCAGTGAGAGATAGATTATATAAAAAAAAATAAAAAAAATAACATTGTCAAAATTATATATATTTATTTGCATTGTGCACAGAGAAATAAGTATTTGATCCCTTTGGCAAACCAGACTTAATACTTGGTGGCAAAACCCTTGTTGGCAAGCACAGCAGTCAGACATTTTTAGTAGTTGATGATGAGGTTTGCACACATGTTAGATGGAATTTTGGCCCACTCCTCTTTGCAGATCATCTGTAAATCATTAAGATTTCGAGGCTGTCGCTTGGCAACTCGGATCTTCAGCTCCCTCCATAAGCTAGGCCACTCCATGACCTTAATGTGCTTCTTTTTGAGCCACTCCTTTGTTGCCTTGGCTGTATGTTTCGGGTAATTGTCATGCTGGAAGACCCAGCCACGAGCCATTTTTAATGTCCTGGTGGAGGGAAGGAGGTTGTCACTCAGGATTTGACGGTACATGGCTCCATCCATTCTCCCATTGATGCGGTGAAGTAGTCCTGTGCCCTTAGCAGAGAAACACCCCCAAAACATAATGTTTCCACCTCCATGCTTGACAGTGGAGATGGTGTTGTTTGGGTCATAGGCAGCATTTCTCTTCCTCCAAAAACGGCGAGTTGAGTTAATGCCAAAGAGCTCAATTTTAATCTCATCTGACCACAGCACCTTCTCCCAATCACTCTCAGAATCATCCAGATGTTCATTTGCAAACTTCAGACGGGCCTGTACATGTGCCTTCTTGAGAAGGGGGACCTTGCGGGCACTGCAGGATTTTAATCCATTATGGCGTAATGTGTTACCAATGGTTTTTGTTGGTGACTGTGGTCCCAGCTGCCTTGAGATCATTAACAAGTTCCTCCCGTGTAGTTTTCGGCTAAGCTCTCACCTTCCTCAGGATCAAGGATACCCCACGAGGTGAGATTTTGCATGGAGCCCCAGATCGATGTCGATTGACAGTCATTTTGTATGTCTTCCATTTTCTTACTATTGCACCAACAGTTGTCTCCTTCTCACCCAGCGTCTTACTTATGGTTTTGTAGCCCATTCCAGCTTTGTACAGGTCTATGATCTTGTCCCTGACATCCTTAGAAAGCTCTTTGGTCTTGCCCATGTTGTAGAGGTTAGAGTCAGACTGATTAGTTGAGTCTGTGGACAGGAGTCTTTTATACAGGTGACCATGTAAGACAGCTGTCTTTAATGCAGGCACCAAGTTGATTTGGAGCGTGTAACTGGTCTGGAGGAGGCTGAACTCTTAATGGTTGGTAGGGGATCAAATACTTATTTCTCTGTGCACAATGCAAATAAATATATATAATTTTGACAATGTGACTTATTTTTATTTTTTTATATATAATCTATCTCTCACTGGTAAAATTAACCTAGCCTAAAAATTCTAGACTGTTCATGACTTTGACAGTGGGCAAACTTACAAAATCAGCAAGGGATCAAATACTTATTTCCTCCACTGTATATACATGCAAATATACATACATGCAAACATACACACATATATACATACATACATACATGCAAACTATCATACATACATGCATAAACACACACATGAAAACATACATACATACAAACAAACATGCAAAGATACATACATACATATATACAAGCATGCACAAATATACATGCAAACATAAATACATGCAAACATAATTACATACATGCACATATATATAAACATACATGCAAACATACATGCAAAAATAAAAACATGCAAACATACATACATGCACATATATACATACATACATGCCAACATACATACATGCAAACATACATACATGCAAACATACATACAAACATACATACATGCAAACATACATACATACATACATGCAAATATATACATGCAAATATACATACAAACATGCACATATATACATACATGCCAACATATATACATACATGCCAACATACATGCAAACATACATACACATATATACATACATACATACATACATACATGACAACATACATACATACATACATACATACATGACAACATACATACATGCCAACATACATACATGCAAACATATATACATGCAAACATACATGCACATATACACATACATACATGACAACATACATACATGACAACATACATACATACATACATACATGCAAACATACATACATAAATAAACTCACCTAAGATGTTCCCAAGAAGATTTGAACGGTTCCGTCACTTTTCTTCTTACTGCTCCCATTCACAATAACAGAGCGGTGGGCGCAGGTGACGTAATCACGTGTGCCTGATATGATGACGTCATCTGCGCCACAACGCATGTAATGTAATGTAATGTAATGTAGTGTAGTGTAGTGTAGAGTGCGCTGCAGCCTGTGATTGGCTGCAGAGGCGGTCACGTGGGATGAAGCGTCATCCCTGGAGGCCGGCCTTTTGACGTCATCCTGACGTGCGTGACCGCCACTACAGCCTGTGATTGGCTGCAGCGGCGACATGGATGAAACGTCATCGCTGGAGGCCGGACAGGAGGAAAGTAAGTATGAACGTATTTTTTTTTTTTTTTATTACATTAAAATTGTATTTTCCGCGCGCCGAGCATGTACTGTCAAGGTTGCCGAAAGAGTTAGTGCAGCCCATTAACTCTATCAGCACCCTGGACAGTACGATGGCACTCAGCGCACGGAAATGACAGGTTCGGTCCGAACTAGTTCGGTCCGAATCAAACTTTTTCGTGAAATTCGGCGAACTAGCCGAACCGAACTTTTGATAAGTTCGCTCATCTCTACTTTTAACCAATTTATTCTGATGAGGCTATTATTTCTTTATACTAACTGATCTTAGGGCATCAAATTAATATTTCTTTTGTTGGCTTATACTAGGACATCGATAATTTCCATAAAGTCATGGAACTTCATGAAAAGAGAAAATGCTGAAGGTATTTTTACTGATATATTCTTATTTTTTCTTTGTTATTTCTTTCTCTGTTTTCTATCTGTTCATCTATTTCGTAAAGTATATTTATTTTTACTTTTTTGTAATCAAACTGAATCAATTTTTTCATTCAGTCTGTTTGGGCACAGGGATTCAAATTTAAAAATCCAAAAAGATTCCCGTTTGTTCAGTAACAGTGCTCTATTGTATGTTTTTATATCTATCTGTTCAACAGGAGAAATTTTAATATTTTTAAAATTGGATTGATGGTATTGTAGCAGATGTCTGGATAAACTGTGTTTGAGAAATCCCTTTTTAGCATTAAAACGGTGTCCATTGAGTCTACTTCGTAGAGTCTGAGTAGTTCTCCCTATATATTGTAACCCACATTCACACTGTAGATTGTGTCATGATCTGTTGGTATGTGGACCCACTAGGCCGCACCGTTGTAGCAGGGTAGCAGCTGGCCAAACAACAGCGTACCAACTCAATATAAAGTCCAAGCACAAGGGTACCTGTAGTAGTCCAGACAGTTGCAGCAGCTTAGGCATAGATGGGATCTTGACGGCAGGTGTTGCAAAATGTGGCAGACGACACCAGACGTGGTGTAACACAGCAGACGTGGTAGACGGCGGGTAGCAGGGCACGGGAACACTGGGAACAGAATACGACAAAGGGACCATTTGCAAGACTAACAGAGGAATACAAACAACGCTCAGGCAAGGAGTAAAAGGGCAGGGGCCCTTTTATAGTCCAGGGTGATTAGGGCTAATTTAGAACCATAATTTCACGTGTGCGCACTGCCCCTTTAAGGCAGGGCACGAGCGTACTACGGGACACTGCAGAGCAGAGCGGAAGTGAGTGCTGGCATCTCCTGGGAAGGATATGCGAGCCAGCACTCGCACGTCCATGGCTGTGGCGTCCCTTTCAGCAAGGGCAACTGATGTGCCCTGTGCAACCAAGTACAGATGTAGCCATCTTTAACTTCATTCTGATAACTTGCTGCAGCGTGATATCACACAACAAAAGCCATTGAAAAGTAATTGAAAAAGTCAAGATAAGAGATCTAGCCATTGTGTATTTATTGCGTTAAAAGTCAAGATAAAGACGGCTACATCTGTACATAGATCACATACGCTTAAAGAGGCTCTGTCACCAGATTTTGCAACCCCTATCTGCTATTGCAGCAGATCGGCGCTGCAATGTAGAATGCAGTAACGTTTTTATTTTAAAAAAACGAGCATTTTTGGCCAAGTTATGACCATTTTCGTATTTATGCAAATGGGGCTTGCAAAAGTACAACTGGGCGTGTTGAAAAGTAAAAGTACAACTGGGCGTGTATTATGTGTGTACATCGGGGCGTTTTTACTACTTTTACTAGCTGGGCTTTCTGATGAGAAGTATCATCCACTTCTCTTCAGAACGCCCAGCTTCTGGCAGTGCAGATCTGTGACGTCACTCACAGGTCCTGCATCGTGTCGGCACCAGAGGCTACAGTTGATTCTGCAGCAGCATCAGCATTTGCAGGTAAGTAGCTACATCGACTTACCTGCAAACGCCGATGCTGCTGCAGAATCATCTGTAGCCTCTGGTGTCGATGTGTCCTCGCTCGTCTGACACGATGCAGGACCTGTGAGTGACGACACAGCGTGATCTCTGGAGAACACGGCTGTGTCTGCACTGCCAGAAGCTGGGCGTTGTGAAGAGAAGTGGATGATACTTCTATGCACAACGCCCAGCTAGTAAAAGTAGTAAACACGCCCCGATGTACGCACATAATACACGCCCAGTTGTACTTTTACTTTTCAACACGCCCAGTTGTACTTTTGCAAGCCTCATTTGCATAAATACGAAAATGGTCATAACTTTATAAATAAAAACGTTACTGTAATCTACATTGCAGCGCCTATCTGCTGCAATAGCAGATAGGGGTTGCAAAATCTGGTGACAGAGCCTCTTTAAGGCCGGCCATACTGCATATAACTGGGAGCAGTCTATGCAAAAAACGACAAAATGGTTAAAATAAAAATTTTAAAACTTTATTTTAAACTCCGAATATTTTCGGGAATATAAATATATGCGCACAAGTTTTTTTTAAAAAAATCTCCTGGCCAGGAAAAGATAACATACAATTGGAATTAATCTTCTATACATTAATTAAGTCCCTTAAAGGATAGATAACATTTATTTTATATATATATATATATATATATATATATATATATATATATATATTCCCCGCCCTAAGTATAGTAGCAGAGGAGTGATTCTAAACAACCGCTGGGTTGTGTTCACACTTGCGGTTTTTGACAATATACCCGTATATATCGGCGTACAAGACGACTTTTTACACCCTTAAAAAAATGTCAAAAGTGTGGGGTCGTCTTATATGCCGGATATTGTCTACATTAGGGATGCACGTTGCAGCCGCACAGCTCAGTATAGTAACACATGAATGTATGGGAGCGCGGCTGCGGCTGTGTAATTCAGCCACAGCCCCGCTCCTGAGTCATGATAAATTCGCGGGGTCAGGATGATGCAATGCGGCCAGCGCTGCACTAATGAGCGGCGGCACTGGAGACAGAACATGGCGGGCGCGCTACAAAACACCCCCATGTTCTGTCTTCAGTGCCTGAACTGCCGCTCATTAGTGCAGCGCCGGCCGCACCTCCTCATGCTGACCGCGCGCGCACTTCCTGTCAGGAGCGGGGCAATGGCTGTATTACACAGCCGCAGCCCCGCTCTATAACGGCGGAGATCAGAGAAACCGCTCATCTCCGCCGTTATTCCCCTGAATGCTGCGATCACAGCTGACTGCAGCATTCAGGGGAAAGTGAGAAGGGGGGATGCCCCTGGATCGCGTCACAGGGAATTCCTGTGACGCGATCGAGGGCCATACCATATATGGGCAGACAGCCCAGGGTCTATTGACGGACCCCAGGGCTGTCTTACCATATTTCATGTTGTTAGGACATACCCAAGTATGTCCTAACAACTGCCTGTGTATTATCCGTCCACAGGTTAATGTACTGGCACATATCTGATATATGTCAGTACATTAAAGTTTAAAAATAAAGTAAAAACAAAGTATTGTTACATTTTAAAAAAAATACACCTTCACCTTTTTTACAATAAACATTAAAATAAGTCTCAATACATAAAATACACACATTCAGTAATGGCGCCGACAACAATGTTTTTGCATCATTTATGATGTGTACGCTGTAAAAAAATGAAATAAACACGGCTTTCATTCACTTATTAATGTGAGGCGCGAGGTGCGATGAATTTACCCTCCATGTTCCTCACATTAATAGTAATTAACGCCATCATGTACCTCGCACATTAACCCAATATGACTGAGAAACATGATGGGATTAATTACTATTAATGTGAGGAGCGTTCAAAATTCATCACACGTCGCGCCTCACATCAGAAAACGGAAGAATTTTTTTTTTATTACTGTTGGCAAAAGTATCGAAATTGGTATCGAAATCGCAATACTAAACGAAGTATCGTATCGAAGTCCAAATTCTGGTATCGTGACATCCCTAGTCTACATATTGTCTACACACAGGTTGTGTGTTACCTTGTGAGCCTGCAGTCCGGTACACAGGCTCCCGGGATGCACGGAATCCGCCACGGATCTGAGGGAAGCCGGTATTAGCCGCCAGGGAACATCTCTGTAAGATCCTCTGGCCCGCCCTTTCCTCTCATTCCCTGCCTCTCAGATCTCGCGCGATGAAGCAGCCTATCTGCGCATGCGCGAGTTCAAAGAGACAGAGAGTCCTGGGTCCTGCCGCCGATGGCCATAGTGAAGCGCTCCTGCACGAAATGGTGAGTATATCTTAAATTCTATATTTTAAGGGTAAAAGTTGGGGGTCGTCTTATACGCCCAGTCGTCTTATACGCCGACATATACAGTATTTTTTTTATTCTGAAAATGGCCAAAGTTCCTATCTCAGATAGTTGGTAATAATTTTTTTGGAGAGAAACTTTCTGTATAGTGTAGTTCCCGTCATAGGAAAATAGCCATCATATAGTAAGGAGACAGATTTTATGGCGTGTTTGTTTCACTCTTCCCTTTCAATAATCAAATCCTTGCTTTATAGGGATCAGTGGTAGCTGGCAGTCTATTCATAGACCCATAGGTCAATATGTATCCCTCCCAATCCCCACTCATGAGAAGGGCCGTTTTTCCAAGATTTTTATACGGCAAACCCAACTTCCATTGATCATACAGGTTTTTAACCTCTGGTCTTCCAGTGAGCATCGGGGCGCAGTGTGGAGGAGCAGTCAGCCCGATGGGCGGCACGGAAGGCTTTCACCAGGTGAGTCCCAATTTATATGGTCACGTATTTCTTAAAGCCTTCAAACTTCCACCGTCACATCAAGTGGTTCTTTCCTTTCCAGTATATTTAATCACTCCACGTCACACATCAAGAGGCACAAGATCCGAAAGGGTAAGAGCACACGCTGGCAAAAGGGTAAGTTCCAGAGCGTATGGTATCCTTTTCCAAGTGATATCTCCAGCATAGTCAGGGATTTGCAAGGCAAGGTTTAGACGTCACTACCTACCAAGCTTGATTTGATCAGCTGACGCGTTTCATCCCTGAACGGGATTTCCTCAGAGCCATTTGGCAAATACAGCCAAGAACGTTGTATTTATAGTATCCCAACCTTCATTTATTGGTTCCATAATTTTGAATGTAATATTCCATAGAACAAATCTAAACTATTGCAAAGTATGTATACGTATCTTCACAAAATATATTAATTATGATTTCTCTTTCAACACCAAACAATATACTTTATAAAAAACCAACAGTTAGATCATTTTGTAATTAATCCATATTTGCAAGGCGTTATATTTCATATCTATGTAAATAGTAGGTAGTCAGTGATGTGTCTTCACACGAGTTTATTTAATTATTTTAAAAGTGGTAATAACCACATGGGGAAACGTAATTCTTCCAACAGAACAATTTTATTATATGGTTTAGATTATTAATTGTTATTCTTAATTATATATAGATGGAATTAGCAAAGTATTAAAATTTAAATATAACTAATGTCTTTTAGTGGAAATAGAGACTGATTCCCCCATGAGTATACTCTCACCACATAGTACAATTATCACTTTTTGTACAAAGTTATGTATGGGTTAAATTCATGAGATATTCCAGGGGAGGCAGGGAGAGAGGTCCCATGCCTAATAAGGCAATAGAACCTGGGTCTCCACCGACCATGGAAGTTGTCTCAAGAGTTTAATTAGTTAACCAATTGTGGTGATAACAATATGGGGAAAAAACGATTCTTCCGACAATGCAGATTTACTGAATGATTTAAATTGTCAGTTTTCATTCATAATTATGTATAGATTGAATAGTAACGCATTATACATTAAATATAATAAATGTCTTTTAGTGGGGAGAAAGACTAATTTCCCCATGAGTATAATTTTGCCACATAGTTCAATTATCACTTTTTTGTACAAAATTATGTATGGGTAGAATTCATGAGGTATTCCAGGGGAGGCAGGGAGGGAGGTCTCATATCTAAGAAGGCAATTGATCCCGGGTCCCCACCAACCATGGTAGTTGTCATGACAAATTCTCCCAGAAAAGAGTACTTCCGAGAATAAACATAAAGCTGCTTGTTCACCTAATGGATGAAATATTCCATATTCCGGAGCAAAGTTAGTCATTTTTATTTTACTGTTTTTCCATCTTATTTTCTGTTTGCAGAAAATGGGATATTCAGATCGAGTACATATTATCTATACCAAGATCCAGATTTTTTAAAGGGAATTTAAGGTGATAGCATAAAGCCATCTATTTTATATAGCGGATTTCATATTAGGAACAAAATTAGCCATTTTATTTTTGATCTCATTTTTTGTTTAAAAACATGAGATATTTGCATAGGATCCATATTATCTATGCTAAAGTCAAGATTTTTTAGAAGGGGAATTTGGGGAAGTAGGAGAAATCGAGCCATTTCGGTTGTATAATCGGATATAATTTGATTAAAGGGGAGAGCAAGTGGAGACTACTATAGACGCTGGTAACACAGCCATCCCAGTAGAGGTCCATCAGCTCCCGACGATTTAAACTCAGAGAAACATGTTAAATTTTATTTCATGATTTAGTCCCCTAGGGTTCAGAGTTCCCAATGTGTAAATTCACATGGTTTCCTTTTGTAGGAGTATGCAGTTACGATCACCTCCCCTCCTATCTCCAAAGAGTTGGTAAATCCCCATAAATTTCAAGCCAGTTGGCGATTGTTCATGATGTGTTTTAAAATGTGCTGCTAGTGGGTTTTTCATTTCTCCCTTGGTGATATCTAAGATGTGTTCATTTATGCGTATATGTAATTCTCGCTTGGTTTTCCCAATGTATTGTTTCCCACATGGGCAGATGATAGAATACACGACCATAGTCGAACGGCAATTAATGACGTTGTAAACTTTAAATTCCTTCTTGTGTTCACTGTCGGAGAAAGTATCTGACTTTAGTACATACTTGCAACATCTACATGAACCACACATGAACATTCCTTTTGGACGTTTCTGTAGCCATAAATCATTTTCTGGAGTCCTTCTCTTGAACTCAGAACTAACTAACATGTCCCTCAATGTAGGAGCCTTTTTGGGGACCATGCTCTGTATGTTCCCCACTATTAAGTTAATTCTTTTGTCCAAGGTTAAATGTGGGCAATTTTTTATCATTAAGTTTCGTAATATATCCCAATGGGACCCATACCTTGAGATGAATCTAACCCTATTATCACTGGTGCTCTTTTGAGGATTTCCTCTCTGTTCTGTCTGAGTGCCCTATTATATCCCTTCTTGATTAATTTTTTAGAGTACCCCCTATTTTCAAAACGAGATGATAGGTCTTGGGCTTCATTTTTGAAATCTTCGAAATCAGTACAATTGCGTCGAATTCGAAGAAATTCACTTATCGGGATCCCCCTAATTTGAGAGGTAAGATGATGACTACTTGCTGCCAATAAGGTATTACCTGATGTTGGTTTTCGATACGTAGTTGTTTTCAATCTATTCTCCTCCCTGTAAATGTTGAGGTCAAGAAAACTGATAATATTTTTACTATGAGTAAATGTCAAGAAGATATTTAGTTTATTAATATTCAGGTCTTTGATAAAATTTTCCAGAGAGTCCAACGATCCTTTCCAACATAAGAGAATATCGTCCATATATCTAAGCCAAGTGGATGCACATTTTCTGAAGAGGGGGTGCAGGTATACAATAAATTCCTCCCACCACCCCAGATGTAGACAGGCATATGATGGTGCACAGGAAGATCCCATGGCTGTTCCATGAGTCTGGCGATAAACTTGCCATCAAAAGAGAAACAGTTATAATTCAAAATGAATTCTAACATCTCTATGATGAATTCATTTTGATGAGCCCAATCTCCTCCTCTCCAGAAAATATGCAACAGCTCTTAGGCCGATATCATGTGGGATCGAAGTATACAGTGATTCTACATCTAATCCGACCAGAAAGATATCATCTTCAATTGTCAAATTTTCGATTTTATTTAGGAGATCTCCTGTATCCAATACAAAGGAGGGGAGTGCGTCAAGGTTTCAACTTCTCATCTATGTATTTTCCAAGGTGATCTGTTGGGCCATCACAACCTGAAATAATCGGTCTGCCCGGTGGAGTATTCCTATTTTTATGCACCTTGGGAAGCACATAGATAGTAGGCATTCGTGGTTCTCTCACCTCCAAATATTGGAATTCATGTTTGTTAATTAGGCCCTGTGGCGGAACGGGTGACGGTTACAGGCATTGTACCCAAATAAAGGTTAAGCCTGCCGCAAACCGTCGCACTCCCGCCATCCGGGTGCCATAGCTTAGATGGCGCCCGGTGCTAGATGGGGGTATGTCCCCTAAAACTGCATTACGTTATGTTTGATAACCAGTTGTTTTATATTGTATTGTATTCAGTGCTGCTTCACTGTCCTCCCCCTCTAGGGTTAATCTTATACTGAAGGAGAATGAGTCACAGGCTGAGAGCGGGAACATGTGTAATGTAAATAAGAAAAAGGAGGGGGCCTGTTTCCTGAGTGAGGGATATAGCTGTGCTGGAGGAGAACTGAGGTAGTTGCTGCCCAGGAGAGGATGAGATAGCAGTGTGAGCTGCAGGCAGGGGCTGTATACCTCAGAGATGGTACCTGACCTAGGGACAGTAATAGAGGACAAGTGCTGGAGTCCCATCTAACTAAGGAGGATCTGGAGACACCCCAAAGGATGAAAGGTACAGTGGAGAGACCCCATAGTGAGGTAGCCTGTCCCATCCAGCCCAGAGGGGAGAAGCAGCGATGCATTGGTTCTGTGTGTGTCTGTCCCTGTCAATAAACGCGCCGCTGTGGCTTGTCCCCTGTTAATCTGTGTCGCCTGAATCTATCGCCCACATTCTCTTGGCGTAAACCGACCCCCACTGACCCGGTTTCGCCACAGGCCCTCATCCAACGCGAAGGCTAATTTCCTATTTAAAGAGGCTCTGTCACCAGATTTTGCAACCCCTATCTGCTATTGCAGCAGATAGGCGCTGCAATGTAGATTACAGTAACGTTTTTATTTTTAAAAAACGAGCATTTTTGGCCAAGTTATGACCATTTTTGTAATTATGCAAATGAGGCTTGCAAAAGTCCAAGTGGGTGTGTTTAAAAGTAAAAGTCCAAGTGGGCGTGTATTATGTGCGTACATCGGGGCGTTTTTAATACTTTTACTAGCTGGGCGCTCTGAAGAGAAGTAACATCCTCTTCTCTTCAGAACGCCCAGCTTCTGACAGTGCAGATCTGTGACGTCACTCACAGGTCCTGCATCGTGTCAGACGAGCGAGGACACATCGGCACCAGAGCTACAGTTGATTCTGCAGCAGCATCAGCGTTTGCAGGTAAGTCGATCTTACCTGCAAACGCTGATGCTGCTGCAGAATCAACTGTAGCCTCTGGTGCCGATGTGGCCGACACGATGCAGGACCTGTGAGTGACGTCACAGATCTGCACTGCCAGAAGCTGGGCGTTCTGAAGAGAAGTGGATGATACTTCTCTTCAGAGCGCCCAGCTAGTAAAAGTATTAAAAACGCCCCGATGTACGCACATAATACACGCCCACTTGGACTTTTACTTTTAAACACACCCACTTGGACTTTTGCAAGCCTCATTTGCATAAATACAAAAATGGTCATAACTTGGCCAAAAATGCTCATTTTTTAAAAATAAAAACGTTACTGTAATCTACATTGCAGTGCCTATCTGCTGCAATAGCAGATAGGGGTTGCAAAATCTGGTGACAGAGCCTCTTTAAGTTGTCCTCACACAGGAAGGAGGACCAGTCAATGAGACCGATATCCATAAGCATTGCCTCCAAAAAAGCATGTGTGTATCTATTGGAGTAAATGCTTGGCATGGTGCCACTCTTTTTTCGCAATCCTGTATATTCTGGAATGATATCAATAAGGTCTTCCTTAAATTCATCTATGTCTTCAAGTGGGTTATGGAGGATAACTCATTTATGTCCACCAAAGTATTCCAATCCGACAATTCTAAATTAGAAACTATTCCAAGTCCCGTTGTTTCTCTCTGTGATAGTAGTTCTATATCCTCATTTCAACTATTCCCCTCATTCCTTTCCCCATGCCAGGGTCTCAATAAGATCTTTCTCAAAAAGAGATGGAGATCTTTACAAATCTCAAATTCCTTCCATCCAGTGAGCCCGATGCTCACTGGATGACCAGAGGTAAAAAACCTGTATGATCAATGGAAGTTGGGTTTGCCATATAAAAATCTTGGAAAAACGGCCCTTCTCGAGAGTGGGGATCGGGAGGGATACATATTGACCTATGGGTCTATGAATAGACTGCCAGCTACCACTGATCCCTATAAAGCAAGGATTTGATTATTGAAAGGGAAGAGTGAAACAAACACGCCATAAAATCTGTCTCCTTACTATATGATGGCTATTTTCCTATGACGGGAACTACACTATACAGAAAGTTTCTCTCCCAAAAAATTATTACCAACTATCTGGAATAGGAACTTTGGCCATTTTCAGGATAAAAAATATATATTGTCAAAAACCGCAAGTGTGAACACAACCCAGCGGTTGTTTAGAATCACTCCTCTGATACTATACTTAGGGGAATATATATATATATATATATATATATATATATATATATATATAATAAATGTTATCTATCCTTTAAGGGACTCAATTAATGTATAGAAGATTAATTCCAATTGTATGTTATCTTTTCCTGGCCAGGATTTTTTTTTTAAAGATATCTACAGGGGGGACTTTTTGGAGTTATCTACAGAGGGGGCTGTATGGCGTTATCTACAGAGGGGGCTGTATGGCGTCATCTACAGAGGGTGCTGTATGTCGTAATCTACAGAGGGGGCTGTATGTGTGTCATCTACAGAGGGGGCTGTATGTGTGTCATCTACAGAGGGGGCTGTATGGCGTCATCTACAGAGGGGGCTGTATGGCGTCATCTACAGTGGGGGACTGTATGGCATTACCTACAGGGGGGCTGTATGGCGTTACCTACAAGGGGGGCTGTATGGCGTTACCTACAGGGGGGGCTGTATGGCGTTACCTACAGGGGGGACTGTATGGCGTTATCTACAGGGGGGACTGTATGGCGCTAACGCCATACAGTCCCCCCTGTAGGGAACGCCATACAGTCCCCCCCTGTAGGGTACGCCATACAGCCCCCCCCTGTAGGGTACGCCATACAGCCCCCCCGTAGGGTACGCTATACCGCCCCCCCTGTAGGGTACGCCATACAGCACCCCCTGTAGGGAACGCCATACAGCGCCCCCCTGTAGGGAACGCCATACATCCCCCCCCTGTAGGGAGAGCCATACAGCCCCCCCTGCAGGATACATCATACAGCTCCCCCCTGTAGGGAACGCCATACAGCGTCCCCAACCCCCCAAAAAAATGCGACCTACAGTGTGTCCTACAAATAACATGCATCCCCTATCCACAGGATAGGGGATACATGGGTGATCGCTGGCAGCGATAGGGAGAAAAGTCCCCCAAAGTTCTCCATGACTAACCTCTGACTTACGGGGTCTGCGCAGCTCAATAAAAATGAAAGGAGTGCGGGCCACGCAAGCGCACAAGCGCGCCCGGCGCTCCATTCATTTCTACGGAGCTGCCGACACAGACCCCGGAAGTCCGAGGTTTGTGATGGAGAACTTCAGGGGACTTTCAGTCCCCCATTCTCCCTATCAGTGCCAGCGAACACACATGTATCCCCTATCCTGTGGATAGGGGATACATGTCTTTTGTTTAATGGCAGAGCGGGGAGATACCTCCCTGCTCTGCCGTAGTCTTCAGTGGAGTCCCGCTGTAGCAGCCATAGCGGCTGCTAGCGGAGCCTCCGGCCATGGTGGGGGCCCGTGCCGGTGGGCAACATGGGCCCCCTCGTGCCACGGGCCCCGTAGCAGCCGCTACGGCTGCTACGGCGGTAGTTACGCCACTGATCAGTAAGTATGGCCTTTTTCTGTGATTCAGAATCTTAACATACTTCACAAAGTGATTTATAAGAGCTCCTTTTATCTAAAAGTTTAAGTGTAAGAGGAGGCACAGTGTAATGGAAAAATATATGGAATGAACTTAATAGACAAGTCCATATGGGTTTAAAATAACAGAGCTCACATACTGTATGTTGTAGCGTCCATGGTCGGGTTTACTCACCTCCCAACGCCGGCTGCCATGGATCCGTGAGCGCTGGTCCCCATCTACTTCCTAGGAGATGCCAGTGCTCACTTCCGCTCCGGTCTGCTGTATCCCGTTGGGAGCGCGCGCACAAGAGGAAATCATCATCATCAACTGCCCATGATTTCCTGGTCTATAAGAAGGCCCCAGCCCTTCTGATCCTTTCCTTGAGCGATGTTAGTTATCCCAAGTCTGTCTTGCAAATGGTCCCTTATTGTTTCCCGCTTCAGTTGTTACCCGTGCCCTGTTTCCTGTTACTGTATCCCGTGCTGTTCTTGTTCCTGTGCCTACTAGTCTTCTGCACCTGCTGTCGTTTGCCACGTCCCGTGTCTTCTGCAATGTCCAGTGTCTTCTGCCACGTCCAGTGTCTTCTGCCGCGTCCAGTGTCTTCTGCCACATCGCATACTGCCCGCCACATCTGGCGCTACCTGCTGAGCCAACCGCCATCCGTACTGAAGCCACAGCCACTATCTGGACTAGTTCAGGTCCCAAGTGTTACTTCTACTATAGACTTTCATATAGACTGTGACCTGGTCAACTGCCAATCAGTGACCAATCAGTGACATACACTTCTCATTGTTCCAGCCCAGCATGATCCACAGCACAGTGAGATTATGCAGTGAAAGATGCTGGGCTAGAACAATGAGAAGTGTATGTCACTGATTGGTCACTGATTGGTCAGCCTCATACACTTCTTTACAACACCCACTTGGTCAAAAGTAAAAACACGCCCAGTTGGGCATTAAGAAACTAAATCTAAAATTGCTCATAACTTGCTCAAAAATGATCGTTTTTAAAAATAAAAACCACTGCTGTTATCTGCATTCCAGCGCCGATCGGGAGATAGGGCACTTATAATCTGGTGACAGAGCCTCTTTAAATATGATCTGTGGATATGCAGTCCACAGATCATATTTAACAAATATTTAATACACCTTAAAATAATATCAAATAACCAATTAATAATATACAATTACGACATTAAAGAAAATAATCTATTATGTTTCTGCAGATGCCAAAAAATATAAATTAAGTAAATTGTTAAAAAGGTTATAAAAAAAATTGCTCAATTCCTCTGGTGGTGTCAACAGCTAAAGTTTGTGATAGTTGTAGAATCAACATTTATTTATGTGTTTTTAAACTACTTCTAAATTGATTTTTATTTAGAGAAATGTGTACTTTTTACGATAAAGCTTCCTGTATACATAGAAGTTGTATCGTTCTGTCTGAGCCGAGTCCGTGAGTTCAGCTGAACTGATGGCTCGGCTGAAAGTGAGCCCTGTGTTGTCTCTGACACACAGGATCAAGCTAATAATGATCTCATCTAAGTTTAGATGTAATCGTTATTAGCTGGATCCTGTGTCAGAGACACGCAGGACCCGATCTCAGCTGAGCCATCAGTACAGCTGAACTGACGGAATCGGCTGACAAAAACATTACAGCTTCTATCTATACGGGATACATAGAAGCTTTTATCGTAAAAAGTAAAACTTTTTTTAATGAAAGCCAATTTAAAAGTAGTTTAAAAACACATAAAACAATTATTTATTTAAAAAAAACACCCTTTATAACTTAAACACAAATTCTAATACTGTCCAACCTTCTTGCAATAGTATTAACACATTTTTAAAAATATTTGATCTTACCTCTCTCCCAACTCAATTCTCCCTTCTCATTAACGGAAGTTCAACAAGTCATTAGCCAACTAAAACAAAATAAATCCCCCGGACCAGATGTTAATCAATTCCGCCAGGCTGAATTTTTCCAAAGAAATGCTTCAGACAATAATTATCACTCTCCCACAGATCGCATATGACCTGGAACCTGCAGTACATTCCGTCCGAAAAATCACACCATTGTGGTGTGTTTTTTCAAACAGAATTTCCACTGTGGAAAAAAAACAAAACGTTCATACTTACCTACTCCGTCTTCTCTGCGTGTAGTATGGCCTCCCCGGATGACATTGCAGCCTGTGATTGGCTGCAGCGGTCACATGGGATGAAACGTCATCCCAGCAGGCTGGACTGCAGGAAGAATGAGAGCATTTTGGTTAATTATGACTTTTCTTTTACCGGAGATGCGATTTTTGCAGCATAATCGCTGCAATTCTGCAGCAAAAGTCGCAACACTTGGCTTTCTGTTGTGGAATTTGTATCCCCATATCGGGGAAAACCCGAAACAGAAAATCAATGAAAACGCAGCATAAATTGACTGCTGCGGAATTAAATTCTGCACCGCAGGCCAATTTATTAACATTTATGCTGCATTTTTTTCTGCAGAGTGGGAATGAGATTTTTTTAAGTTGTGATCTTAAAATTTACACTAACATTATTACTATGAGACTGAACAATTTACTCCCTACCCAGATCATAAATGATCATGTAGGATTCATTAAAAACATTGCGCACTTCCCCCTTAGTTAAAGGTATAACTATAGACTTTCAAGATCACCATATAGGACTGTTTGCAGATGATGCGATTATAATGTGTTCTTCCACTTTAATTAAGGACACGGCCAATTTTAGCCTTGAGGACAGAGCAATTTTTTTTACATTTCCCTCTTTGCATCCCGACGCTCGTAACGCTTTTATTTTTTGTACGACGTAGTTGTATGAGACTTTGTTTTTTGCGGGACAAGTTGTACTTTATGTACGTACCATTTTTTGGTACAAATACATTATCGTTTAATTTCTATAAATTTTTAATTAGATTAAAATGCAGAAAAAAAGCAGCTGCGCATCAGTTTTAATATTTTTTTTTTACACCGATCATCATAAATAATGGTATACATTTGTTGTACAGGTTGTTACGGTCGTGGCGATACCAAATATGTCTATATTATTTCATGTTTTGGGACTTATATTTTAAAAAGTTTATTTATTATAAAAAAATGTGTGTTTCTGTGTATTTTATTTACTTTTTATTTATTTATTTATCATTAATTATTTTTTGCATTCATTTAACTTTTTTTTTTAATCCCATAAAGGGATTTATCATTTTTATTTTTATTTTGTAACTGTAATGTACTGGCATAGATCTATATGTCAGTACATTAGCCTGTTACTGATCGTACACAGGCAGTTGTTAGGGCATACCTCAGTATGCCCTAACAACAGGAAATATGTTCAGACAGCCCTGGGGTCCTTCACTGGACCCTGGGCTGTCTGGCCATACGAGTTGTGGACTTTGATCGCGTCACAGTTATTTTCTGTGACGCGATCAATGTGCAGTCCCCTCTCTTTGAACGCCGCGATCAGCTTTCATCGCGGCGTTCAAAGGGTTAACAGCGGAGAGAAGATGTTTCTCTCCTCTCCGCTGTCAGAGCGGGGCCGTGGCTGTGTATTACAGCCGTTGCCCCGCTCTCGATCGCGCGCACAGACGCGCGCAGGGACGGCTGTCACACAGGACGAGTATGCTCGTCCTAATGCGCGAAGTGCTCGCCGCTCAGGATGAGCATACTCGTCCTGTGTCGGCAACCAGTTAACATCATTATGTGAGGTGTCTAGCATATTTGCAGAATTTATTAGTGTATAATATTACAAGATTAATGAAAATAAATCACAAATCCTAAACTAGACTTCCCACCAAAAAGGGTAACCTCTTTAGGTTCACATCTGCGTCAGGTTCCCGTTCTGATGTTTCGTCTGAGCTTCCCGTCAGAATGGGACCATGACTGAAACCATAGGTTTCTGTTTGCATCACCATTGATTTTAATGGTGGCGGATCCGGTGCCAATGGTTTCTGTTTGTCCCAGTTGTGCAAGGGTTCCGTCGTTTTGACGGAATGAATAGCGCAGTCAACTACGGTATTGATTCTGACAAAACGACGGAACCCATGTTCAGACGGAACCCATGAATGGAGTCCCAACGCAGATGTGAACGAAGTCTTACACATGTGGCTTTCCACTAGCACTAGCAATAAAAAAGGAATAGTCTTTTGTTATAAAGTATTAATAGACCCTAATGAACTGGATAAATACAAGTCCCAATGGGAAGCTGATTTCAATAAGAGGTTTACCGACTCTGAATGGCTTACTGCTTATTCAGTGATATCATCTCTCATATCATCTCCAGCTCTGCTAATCACATAGAAACAGACAGGAAACTTTTACACAGGTGGAATAAAACCCCTGCTAACTTCATAACGAAGGGGCACCGTGTTTTGACGGCGGGTGGTGCAGGTCCTTAGTCTACAGAGATGTCTTTTGGCGTCACTGTAGAAGAGGCTGATGAGTGTTGCTGTAACTAACAGCTCCTGATCAGGGCCGGCCTTAGGGGTGTGCGACCTGCACGAGTGCACCCTCCCAGCATGTATGGGGCGCCACTGGGCTCTGCTCTGTCCTTTGCTCAGTTACACACAAAGAGTAAATAAGAGCCGTGGAGCAAGATATACACTGCTGCCCCTTATATACTCTGCAGCCCCTTATATATATTGCTGCCCCTTATACACCCTGATGCCTCTTATATGCTCTGCTGCCCCTTATATACTCTGCGGCCACATATATACCCTGCTGCCCCTTATATACTCTGCTGTCCCTTATATATCCAACTGCCCCTTATATACTCTGCTTCCCTTAACATTTTCATATATATTAATCTATAAAACTTTAACCAATTCATGGCAATTAATTAATGAAAATATTGTATCTCCAGTTTGGAAGTACACTGCATAATATACATATACACACACACACACACACACACACACACACACACACACACACACATATATATATATATGCGTGTGTGTGTGTGTGTGTGTGTGTGTGGTGTGGTGTGGTGTGGTGTGGTGTGGTGTGTGTGTGTGTGTGTGTGACTGATCTGTACTCAGAGAGTTATCACTGTGTTATTCTTGGTGTTACATGGGAATGTAGGTAACATCTACTACATTATCTGTACTCAGAGAGTTATCACTGTGTTATCTGTGGTATTACATAGGACTGCATGTGAAATCTACTGCATTATCTGCACTGCGTATATCTGTGCCTGTGTGGGTATATATGGGTCTGTTTGTGATTGTGTCCTTGTGCTTGTATATATGTGTATATGTTCATATCTGTGTATTTATCTGCCTGTGTGTGTGTGTGTGTGTGTGTGTGTGTGTGTGTGTGTGTGTGTGTGTGTATTTGTCAGCATGTCTATATATTTACCTGTATGTAAATATTCCAGAATGTGTGTAAGTATCTTTTCCTGTATGTCAAAATATCTGTCTTTATGTATGTACAGTATATATGTTCCAGTATGTTCGTATGTGGTTAATTTTGGGTTTGTGTAGGGGGTGGCAATAGAGAGTCCCGCACAGGGCGCCATCCAACCTGAGGCCGGCCCTGCTCCTGATCTGAGAGCAGCCTGCTAAATACAGCTGGGGTCGGAAAACATTCGGCCCTCAGCTGTTTAACCCTTTGATCTACGCGGTCCGTGGCTCTCATATCGTCAACAATGTTCCAAAGGAAATAGATATGTTTTTTCCCATTTTTAAAATGCATTAAAGGAGCTTTAATATGGATCTTCTAGTTCAACCTTAAAGACATAAAAAGAAAAACAAATTACAAATGTAATTTACTTATATTGACTCAGCATAATATATAAAAAGTTGTATACAGGTGCTTTATAGAAGCAAAAAAAAGTTAAAGATTAAGTTTCAGAGTTGAAATTGATTTTAACAAAGACTTTAGGGAAACATTGCAATGTTAGTCCATTAAAGCAGAAAGCTATTTAAATAATAGCAATTGAATTGAATTTTTTCATTTGGCAATACGTGAGCTGAGAACGCTGAATACAACCGTCTTTATTAAGTTCTTATAATCAAATATCTAAAACACCTCTGATATTACCCACAAATATAAATGAGCAATTATTTATATATCAAAGCCATATAATTAATTCAATTATTAAGTGACTTACTTTGCTGTATTTAAGCTTAGATTGTTGTAATTAAATAAATGATAGCAAATAGTGCCACAATATCTTTATTCAGCACAAAAAGGTCTTAAAGGGATATTCCCTTTATATAATGTTTGGGCATATCGCTAGGATATACCATAACATTATAATCAGTGGGGCTCTGACCTCTGGGGCCTTGGCTGCTAAGGTCTTGAAACGTCAGGGAAAATAGCCGCAATACGTACAACCCACTAAAAAAATCTGTGTGCGTGTATGTATATATGTATATAGGAGACAGCATATCTATAGCACTACAACCCTATAGCTATGGACAGAATTAGATACAGTGGCTTAGCAGACTTTATCACATATGATTGGATTAGATACAGTGGCTCAGCAGACAGTATCACACATGATAGGATTAGATAAAGGGCCCAGCTCATTGACATTGCGGCTCCAGCACTGGACCCAGGAAAGGTAAGTATAACAATTGCTTTGCTTTTATATGTTACTAATTATTTTTTACAAATTTGGTTGTTGGATTTGAGGACTACTTCGATAACGGCGTTTTTTTAATTCTCAATAAAGTGGTTAATGAGGGTTGTGTGTGAGATTTTTATTTCGATCAAATATTTTTTCTATGTGTTTGTATTTTTCTAAACTTTATTACTACCACCTTAGTAATGGCCGCTGGCTGATTGACAACGCCCATTACTAAGGCGGGGCTTAATATTAGACATGAAGAGGCTAACACTAACCCCCAATATCACCCCGGTACCCACTGCCACCAGGGATACCGGGAAGAGCTGGGTATGATCCAGTACCTGAACATCTGTAGTAATGGAGGGGCACTGGCTCGGCCGCAGGCTATTATTATTAGGCTGGGAAAGCCCAAAAACAGTGGCCTTTCCCACCCTGATAATGCTAGCTTGCTGCTGCTATGTTGTATTTGGCTGGTTATAAAAATGGGGGAACCCCACGTCATTCTTTCCAATTATTATTATTTTATTTTTTTTAAATCATAACATGCCAGATACAACACAGCAGCCTCAGCCTAGCATTACCAGGGTGGGAAGGGCCACTGTTTTTGGCCTTTCCCAGCCTTGTAATACCAGCCTGCGGCCGCCCCAGTGCCCGACCATCACTACAGATGATCGGGTACTGGATCATACCCAGCTCTTCCCGGTACCCCTGGTGGGTACCGGGATAATAATGGGGGTTAGTGTTAGCCTTTTCACCGGCTAACACTAAGCCCCGCCTTAGTAATGGACGCTGTCAGCTGCCATTACTAAGGCGGTAGTAATAAAGTTTAAAAAAAATACAGACATAGAAAAAATAGGTTTATTGAAATAAAAAAAAACACGCAACCCTCGTTAACCATTTTATTGATAAAAAAAAGCTGCCATCGAAGTAGTCCTCAAATCTGACGTAGTCCAACGACCGAACCTTAAAAAAAACACAAACACAAAAAAAAAACATTAGTAAGGGCCTGTTCACATCACCGCTGCACTTCCGTTGAGGGGTTCCGTCTGAGGTTTCGTCGGGTTAACCCCTCAACGGAAAGGCAAACTGAAACCTCAGCTTCCATTTCCGACACCATTGATCTCAATGGTAATGGAAATCTTGCTAAAGGTTTTCGTTTGTCACCGTCGTGACAGGGTTCAGTTGTTTTGACAGAATCAATAGCGTAGTCGACTGCTTGCTCTGAAAGTGACTGGATTGAATGGGATGTAGCACTCGTACGAGTGGCTGCACCCCCTCAAAACAGCTGATTGGCAGGGGTTCCGGGAGTCGGACCCAGACCAGATCAGCTCCAGCAGACAGTGGAATTAAACTAACCCTCCTCTTTGGCCACAGTGGAGGTCCTGACTCCTTCCAGGGTCGGGCTGTTGTGCGCAGCGCATAGCATTGTGACATCATGCTCTGCACACATTGCTGTGACGTCAGGACCTCCTCTGCGCTCCGGAACGAGGAAGGTGGGTACTGTCAGTTACGATAGTAACGGGGGGCCCGTGTAGTTTATTACATAGGCCCCAGTTACTATAGTAACTTTTCATTGATGTGGTGCGGGGGGCCGCCCTGGCTTCAGAGCCTGGTTGCAATTGCGGCCGCTGCGACCCCTAAAGTTACGCCACTGGCCACATGGTCTGCTTCTATAGTAGGAACTTTGCTGACTATATATATATATATATATATATATATATACATACATATATATATATATATATATATATATATATATATATATATATATATAGCAACCTTCTGGTAGCTAATATAATCTTAAAGGGTCATAGCCCATCAATATCAGGTTGGTGATGGTGCGACTTCCCACACACCCGCCAATTAGCTGATTGATTGGACCATGGCGATCGTTGCTGCAGCCTTTTTCCAGTTTACAGGCCCAGCGCCGTACACATACGTAGCGGCTGTGACTTGGATTGCAATACCAGGCACAGCCACTACAAATGTGTGGCGCTGTGCCTGATAAATATTGAAGAGACCATAGCGACGAATGCCGCGGTCCCTTAAGTCAACTGATCAGTCGGGGTGGATGGAGTCAGACTCCAACCGATCTGATATTTTCAGCCTATATGATGATCGCTGGTTCAAATCCTCTAGTGGGACTTATAAAAAGTGTTAAAAAAAGTTAAAGAAAGTTTTTAGTAGTGTACAAAAAATGAAAAAATATTGAAAGTAAAAAAATATATATGTTTTCCACTTTTTCCTCTAATGTAAAAAAAAAATTGGTATCGCCGTATCCATAAGTGTCCGAACTATTACAATATAACATTATTTACCTGACACGGTGAAAGCCGTAAAAAAAAATATTTTAAACGCCAGAATCACTGTTTCTTTGTCTCCTTAGCTCTAAAAAAATGTAATAAAAAGTAATTCAAAAGTCATATGTACAAAAAATGGTACCAATAAAAACTAAAGCTTATTTTGCAAAAAATAAGCCCCCACACCAATTAATCGATGAAAAAATAACAAACTTATTGTTTTTAAAATTTGGAGACACAAAACAAATTTTTTAACAAATAGTTTTTTCTTTGTAAAAGTAGTAAAACATTTAAAAAAACGATGTAAATTTGGTATCGTTGTTATCGCGATGACCAGTAGAATAAATTTAAGCTGTAATTTTTACCACACGTTGAAACCCGTAAATTCGAGACCCAAAAAGCTATGGAGGAATCGCAGCTTTTTCCAATTCACCCCACAGATTATTTTGTTTCAGTTTCCCAGTACATTATATGGCACTTTAAATAATGCCAGTAGAAACTCCAACTCCTCCTATACAAAATAAGCGCTCATACCACTTCATTGACGAAAAAATCAAAAAAGTTATGGCTCTTGGAAAGCGGGGAGTGAAAAACAAAAACAGAAAAAAGAAAAATGGCTGCGACGCCAAGGAATTAATGGCCAGTTTACTATGACCAGTAGAACACTTCTAAGTACAGTGGTTATTTTGTAGATATTGCTGACGTGAGATCACTGGGAGGTATAAGGTGTACGTGAAAGCCTTTACCAACTACCAGAGTGTTCAGTACAAGAACAACCAATTGTTTAAGAGCAACTATTGTTAAAGTATTCAGAGGGTGGAGCATAAGACAAAAAACAGGGACTGAATGCAATGTATGTGATGCTAAATAACTATTAGATTCTAGAGCAGAGCGGAGAGTTGAGAGACTACATAAAATAAAATCAAAACCAGAGACCAAATCTGAACCTCTCAATCTAAATGTCACGGAGGGTGCGTGGACCCACTGGCCAACAGGACACAGGTCAAAGTCTATAGTTCATATAGGTGTATCTGTGGTAGCTTCAGACAGTAGCAAGACAGGCTCGGATGGGACTAGGCAGCAGGCATGCACCAGGCATGGTGAAGCAGAACAGGCGAGGTACTCAGCGCAGCACGACTCCAACTGAATACGGCACTTGGACCAGAATAACACTGGATACAGGTTACAGGTAGCAGGAATGGGAAACATTGGGAAATGGAGACACTTAGGGGACCATTTGCAGAGACAAACTTAGGTAACGACAACAACACTCAGGCAATTCAGGGTGGGGAAGAGCCCTTCTTATAGTCCAGCGTGATCTTGAAGCAATCAGCTCAATCTCACACAAGTGTGCGCTCTGGCTCCTTAAGGCTGGACTGAGCTCGCGAGCACACCCTAGTGGTCACTGCGGAACAGAACGGCCGCATGTACAGACATCTCTGGAGAGAAGGGCATCGACAGGATGGGAGGAGTTCATGGTCAGCGACCACGGACGTTACACTAAAGTACAGTGCCAGACACAACAACATACAGGGGTGGGCAAAAAGAGGCCAAACAATATATTAAATACATTGTAAAATGGCCACTAAATGTAGAGCAGACCTACAAAGTTAGTCATCACATCATATGGCACCATCACGTTTTGATGTTCTACAATGCAATTTGAACATATGAAATTCTGCAAATGTACTACAGACCTGGAGACCAGCAGATTAGAGTAGAACTGACATTACAAATTCCAAATAAGTAACAGAAACAGCAAACTCCTGTATCCTGGCTGCTTAATTTCTTGTTTATCGGCTTAACGTTCTCTCTCTGTGCCTTATCCAGCACTTTACATCTTATCTTACACTTTAAGCAAAAAGCTACTTGATACAAATCTTCAGCCTCGCACTTTTTTCTAAGCTTCTTAAAACACTTTTCTATTTGCTCCCTAAACATTCTCTTTCTAATCAACTTTCTAAGATAACGATAAGATTAAGATGACTGTTCTAAGTTCAATTAGATTATATTAAATATTAAAAAGCCATCCGCATATACAAAACTGGCTAAACACCTGCAATATAAATAACCAGAATTTGTAATTAAACTTGCAACAAACTTCTGACATGTCATAGTGACATGTCAAAAATTTTCATCGGTGGGGGTCCGAGCACTAAGACCCCCACCGATCGCTAAAACAAAGCAGCAGAAGCGCACGGGTGAGCGCTGAGCCACTTAGTTTCTGATTGGCTTTTCTCAGAAAGCCAATGTAACGGTCAGGGCCGGCCCTAGGATAGATGGCGCCCTGTGCGACATGATCTTTCGGCGCCCCACCCCATCATTAAAAAAAAATGCCCCATAAAAAAATTATAATGTCCCTTTAGTGCCCCCATACAGTATAATAATAATATTTAATAATATAATATATTACAACCCGTTCAAGGACACAGTATTTTGTCCTCTAATTGTGCCCACAGTATTATGCCCCCTGTAGTACCCCTACACAGTATAATGTCCACTTAGTGGCCCCCACACAGTATAATGCCCCCCTGTAGATTTTGCCATACAGCCTCCCTGTAGACAGTGCCATAATCCCCCACCTCCTTTTTGTAGATCGTGCCATACAGCCTCCCACACCTCCACCTTGTAGATCGTGCCATACAGTCCCCGCACCTCCTCCTTGTAGACAGTGCCATACAGCCCCCCACCTCCCCCTTGTAGACAGTGCCATACAGCCCCCCACCTCCCCCTTGTAGACAGTGCCATACAGCCCCCTACCTCCCCCTTGTAGACAGTGCCATACAGCCCCCCACCTCCCCCTTGTAGACAGTGCTATACAGCCCCCCCTCCCCCTTGTAGACAGTGCCATACAGCCCCCCACCTACCCCTTGTAGACAGTGCCATACAGCCCCCCACCTCTCCCTTGTAGACAGTGCCATAAAGCCCCCCACCTCCCCCTTGTAGATTGTGCCATACAGTCCCCGCACCTCCCCCTTGTAGACAGTGCCATACAGCCCCCCACCTCCCCCTTGTAGACAGTGCCATTCAGCCCCCCACCTCCCCCTTGTAGACAGTGTCATACAGCCCCCCACCTCCGCCTTGTAGACAGTGCCATACAGCCCCCCACCTCTCCCTTGTAGACAGTGCCATACAGTACCCCACCTCCCCCTTGTAGATCGTGCCATACAGCCCCCCCACCTCCCCCTTGTAGACAGTGCCATACAGCCCCCCACCTCCCCCTTGTAGACAGTGCCATACAGCCCCCCAACTCCCCCTTGTAGACAGTGCCCCCAAACAAAAACAAAAATTGTACTCACCTAGGCCCCATTCCCATGACGAACTCAGCTGCTCCATGACGGTACCCTAGTACAGAGTTTCCCAACCTTTTCGGACTCGAGGTAGCACTAGAAAAACCAAATTTCCTCAGGGCCCCACTACCAAAAATTGTTAACTCATTGAATATAAAACTAACACACATCCTTGATAGACGAAGGGTTGATTTCTTAGACATGTCTATTGAGGCAGATGAGGAGGGGA
Organism: Rhinoderma darwinii; assembly: GCF_050947455.1. Classification (NCBI taxonomy): domain Eukaryota; kingdom Metazoa; phylum Chordata; class Amphibia; order Anura; family Rhinodermatidae; genus Rhinoderma; species Rhinoderma darwinii. Next base: position 48,011,543 of record NC_134690.1, on the reverse strand, counting down.
CGTTACAGACAGACGTCTTTAGGAAAAAGACGTCGGTCAACTCACTTCTACACGCCTCGTCATCACACCTGTACTCTACAGTGAAGGCTGTCCCAGTTGGTCAGTTCCTGAGGATGAAGCGGATCTGCTCATCTGACGAGAAGTTTGAAAACCAGTCTCGGGATCTTCAAGATAGATTCCGCGATAGGGGTTATAGCCAGAGAAGTATCAAACATGGATATAACCGAGCCAAAAAAACGGAACGGAAACATCTCTTACACTCAACGGGAACAAAAAAGACTAATCTGGCTAATAATAAAATTAGATTCATTTCAACTTACAATAATCAGTGGCAAGTTATGAAATCAATATTAGAAAAACATTGGCCCATTCTAAGTACAGAACCTGCCCTAGCGACCGCCTTACCGGTTAAACCTCAGATGACGGCTCGAAGGAGCAAAAACCTCAAAGACATCTTGGTAAAAAGTCATTACGTACCTGTACAACCTAACCCTTTCTCAAAACGAGGCCCTATTCAGGGTTGTTACCCATGCGGCGACTGCGTGGCATGTGCCAATATAGCACGGACAACAACCTTTGATTCCGTGAACGGACGCTGTTTTAAAATCCTGCACTACATCTCATGCAGCTCGACTCACGTCATTTATTATGTGAAATGTGGGTGCTCAAAAATCTACATCGGTCTAACTTCGAGACAGCTTAGAATTCGGATTAGGGAACATGTCAGAGACATTAGGGCCGCCAAAGACATTGATGATCTGTCCCTACTTAAGACTATCCCTAAACACTTTAAAATACACCACGGATGCGACCCTAAGACCTTTATGGCCTGGGGGATAGATATGGTGCATTGTGGTGTCAGAGGTGGCAATGCAAAGAAGATTCTGGAACAAAAAGAGTGCAGATGGATTACCACCTTAGGCACTCTGTCTCCCCTTGGGCTTAACGAACAACTGAGCTTTTCTGCCTTTTTATAATATCGCATTAACCCATTGCTAGTTTTTAAGCAATTTTTATTCATAGAGGCCCTAAATGTGTGTCCTGCTCTGTGTATGATAGTAATTATGTTTTTTGATTTTTTGAGTCTAGTAGTTGGATTCCATCTATTGAATGCAGTTTCCTGGATGTCCTGTGAATACTTGGATAGCAATACCTTGATGAATATCCATCTGATTATCTGAGCTGGACACTGAGGAAAGGAGATCCCTCTAGAGCCATTCTATTATCATGTTTATAAGCATTCGGTATATTGCAGCCTGTTGTTATTATTCTTAGTATTTATTTTTAATTATGTCCTAACTACTAATCAATTACCAGTGACCATCTAATACAACCAATTTCTTCCCCATACTTTAAGTCACTTTGTCACTATTCATATATGTACTTATTTATTTATTTATATTATTTACTATGCACTATAGTATACATGTAATCAATTTATTATGCACTAATATCACATACTATATTAAATTATATATGTAATTAATTCATTATGTACTATTTTCATTATTTATTTTTCACTTACTCACTTATGTACTTATCTATTTATTTATTCCGTTATTCAGTTGTTGTTTTATTCACTTGGTACTACTTAATATTTGTAATATATGCTATATAGCAGAGTACCTATACATAGGGATGTGTTCCTTTGTCATCCCTTCATACTCACATTTTCCATTTATGTATTTTTTCTCTGTTCACTATTGCAATCCAGCATTGGACATATATCACTCTTTTGAAATTCTGTTGATTATATTGCACTACTATGCAAACCTTTTCTCTGTACTTAAGGCATGGTCTTGGATTGAGGAGATAGGAAAACAATTTGGTCTACGGATCACTTATGTAGGTGCTGATACTCACATTATCCTCTTCCATGGGGTTGGGCGTGTTGCGAGGATGCCGGGTGTCCGTCTCTGTCTCCCTTCGTCTTGTCGCTGGCTCTGCGCCTGCGCTGTCTCCTTGGAGACGCGTCTTTGGAGGCGCGCAGGCGCGGTGCCCGTGTGACGACGGGGGATGGAGGTCCCGTGACCTCGAGCACTTCCGCACATGCGCCGTGGACCTAGGAAGAGGACACACCGGATCACACTTGCTAGTAACAGTAAGGGCTATGTATACGAGCAGGACACACAGTAAGTTACACCCCCTGAGGAAGCGACATACGCGAAACGCGCGTCGGGGTGCCTCTAACACTAGGTGGATCATCTCACTTTTGAGTCCTCCATGGGTAAGCTGTCATTCATTAATTACTGGTGTCTGCTATGCGGACTTTGATTTTCTTTCATATCGGGTCACTTTAGGTTACCTTTATTTCCTGTCCGGTATCTAGGACCATGCACTAAGCAGAGTTAGACGCTACTCCACTGTGATTATCTTATAGATGGTACTGTTTCCTATTTGATATACATGTGTCTTTTGGTATAGGACTACGCACATGCTGTTGCAGCGATTCAGCAGTGTCTGTATGGGACAGCGGTGCGTCTTCCTCCCCTCACCCATTCATAGCTAACAGAACCGTTCTTTACATAGTATCTTTAGCATACCTGTGTTGAGGTGTTTTGGATGATTGATCCACTGGCTTACTCTCAGTTTTAATACCTCGTTGTGTTTTTATATTTAGTTTTTTTGATGTAATAATAAAATCATATATATATTTTCTGTGTACTTTTGGCTCATGACTCCTTTTTTCTCATGTTTCTAATTGTTTTGAGAAAGACAGAAAACGGCTAAGAACAAGCACTCCACTCGTAGGGCATGTTCACACACGTTTTTTGTAAGGCAAAAAAAATCTGCCTCAAAATTCCTTCAGCAACTGATAGCGTTGTGTGAGCTTTTGTTTGTGTTTTTTCTTAAGCTGTTGAAGCGAATGCAAAAGACGCAGGAAAAAAAGCTCCAAACGAGCGCCGCAGGTATCTTCTGCCTCCTATTAATTTCAATTGGAGGTCAGAGGTGGAAACCACTTGAAGACCATCAGCCCCCCACTCACAGAAAAATGACCCTCAACCCCCCACTCACAGCAAAATGACCATCAGCCCCCCACTCACAGCAAAATGACCATCAGCCCACCACTCAGTAAAATGACCATCAGACCCCCACTCACAGATTCCCCCTGTAGGTAGCGCCACACAGCCCCTTGTAGGTAGCACCACACAGCCCCTTGTAGGTAGCACCACACAGCCCCTTGTGGGTGGCGCTACACAGCCCCCTTGTAGGTAGCGCCACACAGCCCCTTGTGGGTAGCACCACACAGCCCCCTTGTGGGTAGCACCACATAGCCCCTTGTAGGTAGCACCACACAGCCCCCTTGTGGGTAGCGCCAGACAGCCCCCTTGTAGGTAGCGCCACACAGCCCCCTTGTAGGTAGCGCCACACAGCCCCCTTGTAGGTATTGCCACACAGCCCCCTTGTAGATAGCGCCACACAGCCCCCCTGTAGATAGCGCCACACAGCCCCCTTGTAGATAGCGCCACACAGCCCCCTTGTAGATAGCGGCACACAGCCCCCTTGTAGATAGCGTCACACAGCCCCCTTGTAGATAGCGTCGCACAGCCCCCTGTAGAGTGTGCCTCATAGCCCCCTGTAGAGAGGGCCGCACAGCCCCCTTGTAGGGAGTGCCGCAGAGCCCCCTGTAGGGAGTGCCGCACAGCCCCCTGTAGGGAGTGCCACACAGCCCCCTGTAGGGAGTGCCGCACAGCCCCCTGGTAGGAAGTGTCGCAAAGACCCCTGGTAGGGAGTGTCGCAAAGACCCCTGGTAGGGAGTGCCCCACAGCCCCCTTGTAGGGAGTGCCACACAGCCCCCCTGTAGGGAGTGCCGCACAGCCCCCTGGTAGGAAGTGTCGCAAAGACCCCTGGTAGGGAGTGTCGCAAAGACCCCTGGTAGGGAGTGCCCCACAGCCCCCGGTAGGGAGTGCCACACAGCCCCCTGGTTGGTAGTGCCCACAGCCCCCTGGTTGGTAGTGCCACACAGCCCACAGCTCCCTGGTTGGTTGTGCCACACAGCCCACTGGTTGGTAGTGCCACACAGCCCACAGCCCCCTGCTTGGTAGAGCCACACAGCCCACAGCCCCCTGGTAGGTAGTGCCACACAGCCCCCTAGTAGGTAGTGCCACACAGCCCACTGGTTGGTAGTGCCACACAGCCCACAGCCCCCTGGTTGGTAGTGCCACACAGCCCACAGCCCCCTGGTAGGTAGTGCCACACAGCCCACAGCCCCCTGGTAGGTAGTGCAAGGACTACGAAATGACCGATAGCTGGTGGGCAATAGACATTCAAAAAAGAACAACTGTGCAGGAGCACACAGAATACCCAACTTTCCCAGCTATCAAATAAATGTGTGGAAATAAACTAAGTTATAACTTTTATTTAGTCTGAGTAAAGGATTAATGCTTTTAGCTAGATTAAATAAAAGTTATATCTTAGTTTATTTCCACAATTTTTTTTTGATACCCGGGAAAGCTGGGTATTTTGTGTGCTCCTGCACAGTTGTCCTTCGTAGGTAGTGCCACACAGCCCCCCTGTAGATAGCAACCCACCCCCCCTCTTTCCAGTAAAGACAGCACCACCGTAGCTCCCTGAAGGAGCGGAATCCCCGTGTGGCCGGGGATTCCGGTCCTGGTGCGCTGCTTGATGCCTCTGTCCATATATGGACAGTGACATCAGGGAAATCTCCTGAGGCGGAATCCCCGTCCACAGCATTGCAGACGCTATGACCGTCGATTCCACTCCAGGAGAAGCTCCTGACGTCTGTGTCCATGACGTCATTGGCTTCTCCTGGAGTGGAATCCCCGATCATAGAGTCTGCAATGCTGTGAACGGGGATTCCGCTTCAGGAGTTTTCCCTGATTTCACTGTCCATATATGGACAGAGGCATCAAGCAGCGCTCCAGGACCGGAATCCCCGGCCACACGGGGATTCCGCTCCTTCAGGGAGCTATGGTGGCGCTATCCTTGAAGGGGGGTTGATAATTTACAGGGGGGCACTATAGTAGTGCAAAGGAGGTATCTCCCTGCTCTGCTGACTACAAGCGCCACAGTAGCTCTCTGAAGGAGCGGAATCCACGTGTGGCCGGGGATTCCGGTCCTGGAGCTCTGCTTGATGCCTCTGTCCATATATGGACAGTGACATCAGGGAAAACTCCTGAAGTGGAATCCCCGGTCACAGCGTTGCAGACGCTATGACCGTCGATTCCACTCCAGGAGAAGCTCCTGACGTCTGTGTCCATGTGGCGCTATCCTGGAAGGGGGGGTTTGATATCTACAGGGGGGCACTATAGCAGAGCAAGGGAGGTATCTCTCTGCTGTCTACTAGCGCCGCTGTAGCTGAAGGGAGCTACAGTGGCGCTAGTAGACAGCAGAGCAGGGAGATATCTCCCTGCTCTGCTATAGTGCCGTCGCTACCGCTATAGCAGCCACAGCAGCTGCTAGTGGCGCCACCGCCCTCATGCCCGGTGGGTAGTGATGGCCACTAAGAGAGGAAGCGCCCGGGTGCGACTGCAGTTAGTGTGTGTATCCCCGCTGGTAGTTGCAACGGCGCGGGGATACACACACCCGCTGGCGCCCCTCTTGCCGTGTGGCGGCTGGCACCCTGTGCGACCGCACTGGTCGAACATAGCTAAGGCCGGCCATGATAACGGTGTACGGGCTCATAGACTTTCTATTGAGTCCGTACACTGCTACATCGGCTTCCAAGAAAAGCCGAACAGAATGACATGCAGTGAGTACACTATTAAAGCTTACTATTTTCGGCAACCAACTTGTCAGCTTTGCTGTGTAGACTGGATCAGAGTCTGCAAAGGGGTGGAGGATTTCATAACAGCTCTATTGTACTGCTAGAGGGAGGATAGTAACACTATATGCTATGCACACAGATAATTTGCTGTAAACATCTCTTCTGCTACTCCCTGGGCTGTGGTCAGTAGTAGGGGTATAGCTGAAGGCTCCTTCTTGGACTTCTCCTCAAAGCAGACGTCTCGCAGCTTTCAACTACATTGCTGGGTCTCCTAAGTGACCCTTAAATACCGAACTATCAGCCAGGGTCATTGCTAAAGTTTTAAGATATCAGTGGCAATTGACATGTTTTGCCCCGACCCAATTTTTGTTATAATATATATAGATCTATCTATCTACCTATCTATCTATCTATCTATCTATCTATCTATCTATCTATCTCATATTTATCTTTCTATCTATCTCATACCTATCAACAGCTCCATATACAGCGGGTATTAGCTGTATATTACATTTATCTGCATATATATATATATATATATATATATATATATACATATACAGTATATATATATATATATATATATATATATATATATATATATATATGTATATATATATATACAGTACTGTGCAAAAGTTTTAGGCAGTTGTGGAAAAATGCTGCAAAGTAAGAATGCTTTCAAAAATAGAAGTGTTAATAGCCTTTTTCTATCAATTAACAAAATGCAAAGTGAATGAACAGAAGAGAAATCTAAATCAAATCAATATTTGGTGGGACCACCCTTTGCCTTAAAAACAGCATCAATTCTTCTACGTACACTTGCACACAATTTTTGTAGGCACTCAGCAGTAAGGTTGTTCCAAAAATCTTGGAGAACTAAGCAAAGATCTTCTGTGGATGTAGGCTTCCTCAAATCCTTTTGTATCTTCATATAAGTCCAGACAGACTCCATGATGTTGAGATCAGTGCTCTGTGGGGGCATATCACTTCTAGGGCTCCTGGTTCTTTTTTACGCTAAAGCTACTTCTTAATGACATTGGATGTCTATTTGGGGTCGTTCTCCTGCTGCAGAATAAATTTGGAGCCAATCAGACGCCTCCATGCTGGTATTTCATGATGGATAAGTATCTGCCTATATTTCTTAGCATTGAGGACACCATTAATCCTGACCAAATCCACAACTACATTTGCTAAAATACAGCCCCAAACTTGAAAGGAACCTCCACCATGCTTCACTGTTGCCTGCAGACGCTCATTATTGTATTGCTCTCTAGGCCTTCGGCGAACAAACTGCCTTCTGTTACAGCCAAATATTTCACATTTTGACTCATCAGTTCAGAGCACGTGTGCATAGTTGAGTCGCTTGGCCTTGCTTCCACATCAAAGTTATGGCTTTTTGGACGCAATTCTCCCATGAAAACCACTTCTGGCAAGACTTCTCCGAACAGTAGATGGGTGTACCCGAGTCACACTGTTTTCTGCCAGTTCTGAGCTGATGGCAGTGCTGGACTTCTTCTGATTTCGAAGGGATGTATGCATGATATGTCTGTGATCTGCTGCTAAAGTTTCCTTGACCGACCATTGCGTCTACGGTCGTCAATGTTGCCCGTTTCTTTGTGCATCTTCAAAAGTGTTGAACATCACATCCTGAAACCCCAGTCTGCTTTGAAATGTTTGCCTAGGAGAGACCTTGTTGATGCAGTATAACTACCTTGTGTGTTGTTGCTTTGCTCAGTCTTGCCATGGTGGACATGTCACATGAAACTGTCTTCCATAACCTCACCTTTGTAGAAGAGTTTGGCTGTTCCTCACCTAGTTTTAAGCTTCCTACTGTAAAGGATTTACCAGACACAGCTTCTGTGTCGACGCCCGTGGTTAATCAGTCTGCATCTGCTCCTAGGTCTGATAGAGTGACTCGATCTGCTTCCACTCAGGATGGTAGGCTGAGGAGTGGAAGAACCTATCACAGCCTGGCCAGACGGAGCTAGCTCCCGCCCTCGGTCTATTTATACCTTCATTTCCTGCTTTTCCTTTGCCTGTGATTCTGTCTGGTTTCCTGGCTCTGCTGTTCCTGCTAGTACTATTGACCTCTGCTTCAATTTGACCCTGGCTTTACTGACTACTCTCCTGCTCTGCGTTTGGTACCTCGTACACTCCTGGTTTGACTCGGCTCGTTCACTACTCTTGTTGCTCACGGTGTTGTGTACCCTCGTCTGTTTGTCTGTCGTGCACTTATTGAGCGTAGGGACCGTCGCCCAGTTGTACGCCGTCGCCTAGGACGGGCCGTGCAAGTAGGCAGGGACTGAGTGGCGGGTAGATTAGGGCTCACCTGTCTGTCTCCCTACCCCGACATTACACCTACACAGCAGTTTCTGTTACAGTTAATGACTGTGTTCCAATGTACATATGAAAATGATGATCATTATGACCTGTTTGGTATAATTGGTTAATCATACACCTAACTATAATACTACAAAATCCATGACTTTGTGCAAGTGTACCTAGAAGAAACTATGCTGTTTTGAAGGCAAAGAGAGGTCACACCAAATTGATTTGATTTAGATTTCTCTTCTATTCATTTGCTTTGTATTTTGTTAATTGATAAAAAAAAACTATTAACACTTCTATTTTTGAAAGTGTTCTTAATTTTTCACAACTGCCTAAAACTTTTGCACCAAAATATTATTTTTTTTCAATTTTCTAATTACAGTGACTTTTTTTTATAAATTACCATTATAGACTCTCCTTTACACTTGAAACCATAAATGACACCATAAATTACGTATTATTGTATATAAATATCTGTGAAGACATACAAGTGATATTTAAAATTGGAGGAAAGTCAGGAATTTACAGTATGGATGGTTCTAGGCATGAAAGAAATCATGAATTACTTAACAGAAATGAATTAATTAGCTCGGCTTTCCACTATATTTGAATGCTTTGTTTCCCTTCTGGCTCTGTACTTTGAAGTTCAGCTTCAATGGCCGATCATCATTGACTATTCCAGTTATGATTCAAGTAACATTTTCCAATTATAAATTAAACTAAACCTCAATTCATAGTTCAAATAATGAATAAATAGTTATTTAACCAATAAATCCCGCCGGAAAGATGAGTGGATATTAGTTTTGATTTGGAATATTGCTTTGTTGCTTCATATAGTTTGTTGTTATTGTCTGTCCTTTGGTATTTTGTCAAGGGTTGTTGTGCGATTAAACAAGCATGGGATCTAGAATGATTTGTATCAGGCGTTTAGCTTGACTAATACACAGATATCAATGTTATAGAAGAAGGAGACATACAAATTGAATGAAGAGTTCTAAACACATCAAGTCTACTGCAAAATGTATGGACAGAGCAGAGCTGAATTTGTTATCTGACTCTTTCGGCTGTACTGTGTCTTTTGTGCATCGTGAAAAGTGTATGTTGACCTGTGAAGAGCATTTCACAGTTTATATATAGATATAATCTACACAGAAAGCTGAGTAACTTTGTATATACATTACATTATCTATCTTGTACTGATACTTAGTTATAGCCCGTAATATACTCCAGAGCTGCAATGAGATTTCTGCTATTGTTATCGAAACAGTCGGCATGGTTGTTGACAGACGCACCCCTAACAGTTTAGCTGAACTCCTAGAATGCAGTAGGACAGTTAGTTTTCATCTACTTCAGATCCCAACATTCCAGTTTTTTAGAGAGATTATGCAAATTTACACAAAATGAGGCATTTCTATGCAATTTTGGGGGCGTTCCCAGGTAGAACAGGTGGGGCTTAAGTGTCCCGTGATTTGGGATTCAAATGTGGGGAGGTTTGTGGTGTCGGGATATTTTTACTTACCAGTAGGCACTTTGTGTGCTGCCATATGGTACCTTTGTGGGCATCATATTCTCCCCTAGAAGAAATGTTCCTATGTAAAATACCTTTCTAATCCAGAATTCGATGGAGCAAATCACCCTTTTTTGTGGATTCTTGTAGAATGCATTAAAATAAAAGCTTTATATATAAAATTATATATATAAAAGGAGTTCAGTATGGGCCCAAAGGGCAAAGGCAAAAGCAGCGTTTTAAAAGGGGGGATTCCAAAATCGCTAGTGCCCATATAGGAGGTGGCAAAATATGTGATTATACTCACTTTACCGACGTCTATATATACTACATCAAACGATTTTACATAAGTTACATTCCCTATCTCTAGTAGTCTACAGAGATGGGTCTACGAGTTAAAACCTATTATTTATGATGGTCTAGGGTGGTTAACAGATTATCAGTACTATCTGCTGTGCTCGAGGGAGGTTATTATTTAAGGCCAAATATTCCTGGCGGTCTATGGTAGGTTAGAGGATAACACCTAATATTGTCGATGGTGTTCTTCAGTGAAGGGGGCTCATCTGCAGTAATCTAGGCTAGTACAAGGCTCAAGTGTTCATATGATTTCAATTTTTGAGCCTAATTATGTCCAAAATTCTGTGATAATTATTTTCTAATATATATTTACATTTGTTAGAGCTCTTTTTTCTGTGACAGGCATCCAAATCCCCTGCTTCTCTTTACACAGCCATAGAGTTAAATGCTAAAATTCTGAAAGCCTTCATCCGCCACTAGGGGGAGCTTACTGCATATGCACTGCTCAATCCTAGCTTTATAAATCCTTTTGTAAGGAACTCCCCCTACAGGTGGCTGCAGGCAGAAAACATTTATACTGCTATGTGGCCCGTAATGGGCTCCATATAATGGATCTGTAATGTGCGTATGAGACCTTACAGCAAAAAAAGTAGCCCAATAATTTTGTATGGCAGGTTACAGTACATCCTGTGTAGCTTGCTGCCAATCTTGCACAGATTTATATATAATATATATAATAAGATACAAGTAGGACTACACCAAACATCTCATACAACACCAAGTAAACAATTCTAAAAATTCTAAAAACTAGTTACGTCCCGGCATTGTAAATCATAGTCCTTGCTTCATCAAGGATTATTTTCAGAGGATGAGATTGGATTCTACGCTAGGCTCTAAATGAATAGGAATGTCCAGTGTATTTGGCATTGATAAATACCCAGCTCTGCAAAGTCAGGCTTCTCCTCTATTTAACCACTGCCTGGAAAGCTATGGGAATGTAGTCACTTTCTTACCCCGCGCTATGACCAGTAGTTTTATGCCTTGTATTTCTTGATAATTGAGAATACTGAAAATATACACATTCTGGTTCACACTCTGATCTCCATTTTCTCAGGAATACATCTGCACTTCACTAGATTAAATACACCTTGTCATGTACACATCTTCACAGCACGTGGCATGGATGTCACTGTAAGGGGTTAATCTATTTGCACTCACATAATCTTGCACTCATTTTCCACCCAGGTTGCAAATAGATTGTAAATGACACCCCCCAACACAGTCCACTCACCCCAGATACATATCTCGCTGCACTGTCTACTGACTTTTAGGTCCATAAGTACCCAACACACACACTGCTTTCCAGCAATGAAAGCGTTAATACCTTGTATACTCCCAAGTAGAGATGAGCGAACTTATGAAAAGTTTGGTTCGGCTAGTTCGCCGAATTTCACAAAAAAAGTTCGATTCGGACCGAACTAGTTCTGACCGAACCTGTAATTTCCGTGCGCCGCGCATGGTACTGTCCAGGGTGCTGAAAGAGTTAATGGGCTGCACTAACTCTTTCAGCAACTTTGACAGTACATGCTCGGCGCACGGAAAATACAATTTTAATGTAATAAAAAAAATATATAAATACGTTCATACTTACATTCCTCCTGTCCAGCCTCCAGCGATGACGTTTCATCCATGTCGCCACTGCAGCCAATCACAGGCTGTAGTGGCGGTCACGCACGGTCATGACGTCAGAAGGCCGGCCTCCAGGGATGACGCTTCATCCCACGTGACCGCCTCTGCAGCCAATCACAGGCTGCAGCGGCCTCTGCAGCCAATCACAGGCTGCAGCGGCCTCTGCAGCCAATCACACGCTCCTCTCCTGAAATACTCTGTGCTGCCTTAAACTCTGTGGACAGCTCAGGATAGTGTTTCTTTTAAATGCTGCTGGGGAACCCGCTCGATCCACTATATAAGGCTGCGCTTCAGTGCAGCATTTAAAAGAAACAGGATCCTGACCTGTCCACAGAGTTTAAGGCAGCACAGAGTATTTCAGGAGATGAGCGTGCAGATTCAGTGCTGCTGTGAACTCTGCTCTTACCATTACGTAGCTCTCAGTCTGTTACCTCTCCTCCACTCCTGTCCTCAATAACACCTTCACATGATTGGCAAGTCACCACGTAATGGTAAGAGCACAGTTCACAGCAGCACAGAGTATTTCAGGAGATGAGCGTGCGGATCTTGTGCGGGGTGGTGACTTGCCAATCATGTGAAGGTGTTATTGAGGACAGGAGTGGAGGAGAGGTAGCAGACTGAGCTACGTAATGGTAAGAGCAGAGTTCACAGCAGCACAGAATATTTCAGGAGATGAGTGTGCAGATTCAGTGCTGCTGTGAACTCTGCTCTTACCATTACGTAGCTCTCAGTTTGTTACCTCTCCTCCACTGCTGTCCTCAATCACACCTTCACATGATTGGCAAGTCACCACCCCGCACAAGATCCGCACGCTCATCTCCTGAAATACTCTGTGCTGCTGTGAACTCTGCTCTTACCATTACGTGGTGCCTTGCCAATCATGTGAAGGTGTTATTGAGGACAGGAGTGGAGGAGAGGTAACAGACTGAGAGCTACGTAATGGTAAGAGCAGAGTTCACAGCAGCACAGAATCTGCACGCTCCTCTCCTGAAATACTCTGTGCTGCTGTGAACTCTGCTCTTACCATTACGTAGCTCAGTCTGTTACCTCTCCTCCACTCCTGTCCTCAATAACACCTTCACATGATTGGCAAGTCACCACACCGCACAAGATCCGCACGCTCATCTCCTGAAATACTCTGTGCTGCTGTGAACTCTGCTCTTACCATTACGTGGTGACTTGCCAATCATGTGAAGGTGTTATTGAGGACAGGAGTGGAGGAGAGGTGACAGACTGAGAGCTACGTAATGGTAAGAGCAGAGTTCACAGCAGCAATGAATCTGCACGCTCATCTCCTGAAATACTCTGTGCTGCCTTAAACTCTAGACAGGTCAGGATCCTGTTTCTTTGAAATGCTGCACTGTAGCGCAGCCTTATATAGTGGATCGAGCGGGTTCCCCAGCAGCATTTAAAAGAAACAGGATCCTGACCTGTCCACAGAGTTTAAGGCAGCACAGAGTATTTCAGGAGATGAGCACAGCCGGCCACGGGCAGCCGGTCGTTTTTCCGAGCCGTGCTCCCATTATAAAGTATAGGAGCACGGCCCGTAAAATAAAAAAATAAAACGGGAAGGTACCCGTGGCTAACAGAAGTCTATGGGCCCGCTATTTCGGGTCGTAATTACGACCCGTAATAACGGGTGTTTTTACGGTCGTGTGCATGAGGCCCCGTAATGATGGGTGGCTACATGTGTGTACCCGTCATTACGGCAGCGTTGCTAGGCGACGTCCGTAAATAGTCACTGTCCAGGGTGCTGAAAGAGTTAACTGATCGGCAGTAACTGTTTCAGCACCCTGGACAGTGAATTCCGATCAGAATATAGAGTAACCTGTAAAAAAAAAAAGACGTTCATACTTACCGAGAACTTTCTGCTTCCTCCAGTCCGTTCTCCCGGCCGTTGCCTTGGTGACGCCTCCCTCTCGACATCCGGCCCGACATTCCTGGATGACGTTACAGCCCATGTGACCGCTGCAGCCAATCACAGGCTGCCGCGGCCTCTGCGGCCAATCACAGGCTGCAGAGGCCTCTGCAGCCAATCACAGGCTGCCGCTTCAGAAAAGAAGGTCGGACTGGAGGAAGAAGAGGGACTCGTCACCAAGACAACGACCGGGTACGTATGAAATGCTTTTTATTTTATTTTTAATCAGCAGCCTCTTTTCTCTATCAGTGATTGATAGAGACAAGTGGCTGCCGATTTGTATAATATTTTTGACCAAGTTCAGTCAAAACGGGTTCGGCCGAACCCGGTGAAGTTCGGATTCGCTGCGAACCGAACTTTTCCCGATGTTCGGACCGAAACCGGGTTCGGTTGTCCCGGGTCGCTCATCTCTACTCCCAAGCACCGCAGAGCATTCATACTGTAAAGCTGACCATACACTTCAGATCAAAGTCAACCTGACCCACCAATTTCAGCAGGATTGGCGGACAATCTAATGTGTATGGGGGTCTCCTGACTGTTCCCCAATGGTAGGTGTTAGAGGAAAGATGGATCGGGCATGTTGTATTTTAAATCACTGCCAGACATCCCCCATTACTCATTGAAATAAACATGACCATGTATGCACGTTTATAGGGGAGTCAGGAGATATAGTACGTTTATTGCCACTTTAAAAGGTCTAAAGTTTATCGCCAACTTTAGTTCAAAATCACACAATCACGGGAACCAAAACTGCCTGTGTGTAATGTACGAAGACAGGGACAGTAATCGAATGGTGCTGCCCCACAGAGGAATGACCCAGAAAAATTCAGCAGGCAACACAGAGATAAACTACAGAACACAACTTTACTCCTGCTGGGGCACACGCTTAGGAGTACAAAGATGGCAGAGCTGGGGGCCTTCATTAGGACTCCAGGCTGCCATGCCAACCATCAGCACCCTACGATCGCTGGAGGGCAAAAGGCGGTCAGAGGTGGTCACGCCCCACTTTCTAATGCTTTAAATGCTGCAGTCGCTATTGACCGTGGCATCTAAAGGGTTAAACGAGCGGGATTACGCCCAAGAGCGATCCCGCTTGTTACAGTGAAGTGTCAGCTGTAACATACAGCCAACACTTGCGTTGTATGGAGCGGGCTCAGCCCGTGAGCCCGCTTCATACCTCCCTTACCCTGCTATGACATAAGTATGTGTCATACGTCGAGAAGCGGGAGAACCCCTTCAGGGCTGAGCCTGTTTTGGCCTTGAGGACGAAGCCGATTTTTTCAAATCTGACATGTGTTACTCTATGTGGTAATAACTTGGGAATGCTTTTACCTATCCAAGTGATTCTGAGACTGTTTTCTCACGACATATTGTACCTTATGTTAGTGGGAAAATTTGGTCGATAAATTCAGTATTTATTTGTGAAAAACACTACAATTTAGAGAAAATGTACAAAAATTAGAACTGTTCTAAATTTAAATGTATCTGCTTGTAAATCAGATAGAAATACCACACAAAATACTTACTAGTTAACATTTACCAAATGTCTGCTTTATGTTTGCATCGTTTTTTGAACGTCCTTTTATTTTTCTAGGACATTACAAGTCAAAGATCTTTAGCAGCATTTTCTCACATTTTCAAGAAAATTTCAAAAGGCTATTTTTTTAGGGACCAGTTCAGATCTAAAGTGACTTTGACGGCCTTATATATTAGAAATACCCCATTTAAGAAACTGAACCCCTCAAAAGTATTCAAAACATCATTCAGAAAGTTTCTTAATCCTTTAGGCATTTCACAGGAATTAAGGCAAAGTAGAGTTGAAATTTACAAATGTAATTTTTTTGCCGAAATTCATTTGTAATACATTTTTTTTGTAACTTAAAAGGTTTTACTAAAAAAAATGCAACTCAATATTTATTGCCCAGATTCTGAAGTTGTTAGAAATATCCCACATGTGGCCCTAGTGTGCTACTGGACTGAAAAACAGGCCTCAGAAGCAAAGCACTTAGTGGATTTTGGGGCCTTTTTGTTTTAGAATATACTTTAGGCACCATGTCAGGTTTGAAGAGCACTTGTAGTGCCAAACCATTGGAAACCCCCCAAAAGAG
The DNA here is from genome assembly GCF_050947455.1 of Rhinoderma darwinii. Classification (NCBI taxonomy): domain Eukaryota; kingdom Metazoa; phylum Chordata; class Amphibia; order Anura; family Rhinodermatidae; genus Rhinoderma; species Rhinoderma darwinii. The sequence goes on along the minus strand of NC_134690.1, from coordinate 47,995,965 downwards.
ACCCTATTTTGGAAACTACACCCCCCAAGGAATTTATCTAGGGGTATAGTTAGCATCTTGACCGCATAGGTTTTTTGCTACATTTATTGGAATAAGTCTGTGAAGGAATGAAGAGTAAAAGGAACCCCAAAATTTGCAAAGCAATTTCTCCCGATTACGACAATACCCCATATGTGGTCATAAACTGCTGTTTGGACCCACGGCAGAGCTCAGAAGGGAAGAAGCGTCATTGAATTTTGGAGCGCAGATTTTGCTGGACTGGTCTTCGGGTGCCATGTCGTGTTTGCTGAAGGGACCAAAACAGTGCAAACCCCCCCAAAAGTTACCTCATTTTGGAAACTACACCCCTCAAGGAATTTTTGTAGGGGTATAGTTAGCATTTTGACCCCACTAGTTTTTCTTTACTAAATTTAGTGGAATTAGGCTGTAAAAATGAAAATCTACTTTTTTTTCTGAAAAAACAAACATAGACATGTTTATTTTTTACAAGGAATAAAGGAGAAAAAGTCTCACATCATTTGTAAAGCAATTTCTCCCGATTACGGCAACACACATATGTGGTCATAAACTGCTGTTTGGACACATGGCAGGGCTCAGAAAGCCAGGAGCGCTATTTGGCATGCAGATTTTGCTGGATTGGTTTTGGGCGCCATGTCGCATTTACAAAACCCTAAGGTATCAGAGTACAGTGGAAGCCACCAAGAAGTGACCCCATTTTAGAAACTACACTGCTCAACGCATTTATCATTTGTCTGGACATATGACAGTGCTCAGAAGTGAAGAAGACCATGCGCATTTGAGGTCTATATTGGTGATTTTCGCAGCATTGGCCCACAATTGCCTGGCTCTGAGGTCAAATAGTAAAAGTAAAACAATCCCCCAAGTAGTGACCCCTATTTTGGAAACTACACTTAATAATGGATTTTAAAGGGTGTAGTAAGCATTTTGCCGCACAGGTGTTTTTTCATTAGTAATTAATGTGCAGCGGATGGTGCAAAGTGAAAATTGCAATTTTCCGCCAAAATGCCATTTTAGTGCACAATATGTTGTGCCCAGTTTGTGCCACCGAAGACACACACCTTGTAAACTGCTAAGCGTGTTCTCCCGGGTATGGTGATGCCATATAATATGTAGATGTGAATTGTTGTTTGTGCACACTCTAGCGCTCAGAAGGGAGGGAGCACCATTTGGTTTTTGGAGCGCAGATTTTGCATGGCAGTTGTTCTGTTTGGGGTTTTACTAGTATTTCAGTTTCTGATGTGGGGGCATATGTAAGCTGGGCAGAGTACATCAGGGCACAATAAGAGGGTATAATTATGGGGTAGTATTCATACAATGCTGTTTGGATACACGGCAGGGCTTAAAAGAGAAGGAGCGCTATTTGGTTTTGGAGCTCAAATTTAGCTGGAGTGGTTTTCAGGTGTCATGTCGCATTTGCAAAGCTCTTGAGGCACCAAAACAGTGGAAACACCCCAAAAGTGACCCTATTTGGGAAACTACACCCCTTAAGGAATATGTCTTTGATAGCGGCAACGTTTTTTAGCCACATGAAACCTCAAAAATCGGATAAAGTTTTGGGGAATGATTGTGTGATGCCTTCGGTTCGTCAACGTGCAAGTTAACGCCACTTGTCGCAAACTGAGAGGGACAGAATCCTTGAACTGAGAGACCTTGGTTTATCACTCTGGAAGGTCGCTATCCTCCTATGCCAAGATGTCAGCATTGTTCAACTCTGTGTGTCCCGGAGATTGGGAGAACAACAACGAACAGGAATGACACAAAGAGGTGCGCGGAGGCGAAGCAGTGCAAGGGCAGATCGTCTGATTGGAAGAATGGCACATAGTGATCTATTCTGTACTGCAGGTGAAATTGAATGTCATATCCCAAGCCTAGGGCAGCAACCAGTGTCGACACAAACTATCAGAAGCCGTTTGAACGAGATTGGTCTACGAGCCACTCCAGCTACAGGTATTCCATTGACCACACGACACCACTCTCAAAGGCTATCATGGTGCATTGCAAGACAGCAATGGAGGCTGGAATGGAGATTTATCCTCTTCAGCGATGAGTCCTGCTTTTGTCTCGGAAGCAAAGATATTCAGAGACTGGTCTGGAAACCACATGGGCAATGCCATGAAGAGGCCTTCACAAGGGAACATCACACTGCTCCTACTCCCAGGAATATGGTGTGGGGTGGCAGAATGTACGGTAGCTGGACCGTCTAATCTTAATTTCAGGCACGGCCGATTCTAGCTTTTCTGCTGCCTGATGCAAAAATTGAAATGGCGCTCCCCAGATTTTGATTGACATCCCCCTGGCTTTTCTACATCCCTAGCAGCCTCCTCCAACTCTTGCGGATGTGCCGTTGCCTTGTACTACTGGCATGCGCGTTGGAGAGGGGCAGAGTACACCACGCTGTACGGTGCATGCCCAAGTAGTACAAGGCAATGGCACATCCGAGAAAGTTGGAGGAGACTGGTAGTGATGTATAACAGCCTGGGGGATGTCAATCAAGCATGGAAAGGTGAGTTTGGAGGCAGTACTATGTGACGCTTCAGGATAGCGGCACCGCCCCGTGACCCTTTAATGAGTAATTAGCATAAAGTGTGCGCCGTTTTAAAAGTTTATTTTATCGATTTTGCTGAATTTGCAAAAAACATACACTACCGTTCAAAAGTTTAGGGTCACTTAGAAATTTCCTTATTTTTGAAAGAAAAGCACAGTTTAATTAAATTAAACATTAAATTAATCAGAAATACACTCTATACATTGTTAATGTGCTAAATGACTATTCTAGCTGCAGACGTCTGGTTATTAATGCAATATCTACATAGGTGTATAGAGGCCCATTTCTAGCAACCATCACTCCAGTGTTCTAATGGTACATTGTGTTTGCTAACTGTGTTAGAAGGCTAATGGATGATTAGAAAACACTTGAAAACCCTTGTGCAATTATGTTAGCACCGCTGTAAACTGTTTTGCTGTTTAGGGGAGCTATAAAACTGACCTTCCATTGAGCTAGTTGAGACTCTGGTGCATTACATTTGTGGGTTCTATTAAACTCTCAAAATGGCTAGAAAAAGAAAGCTTTCATGTGAAACTCGACAGTCTATTCTTGTTCTTAGAAATGAATGCTATTCCATGCGAGAAATTGCCAAGAAACTGAAGAATTCCTACAACGGTGTGTACTACTCCCTTCAGAGGACAGCACAAACAGGCTCTAACCAGAGTAGAAAGAGAAGTGGGAGGCCCCGCTGCACAACTGAGCAACAAGACAAGTACATTAGAGTCTCTAGTTTGAGAAATAGACGCCTCACAGGTCCTCAACTGGCAGCTTTATTAAATAGTACGAGCAAAACCCCAGTGTCAACGTCTACAGTGAACAGGTGACTCCGGGATGCTGGCCTTCAGGGCAGAGTGGCAAAGAAAAAGCCATATATGAGACTGGCTAATAAAAGGAAAAGATTAATATGGGCAAAAGCACACAGACATTGGACAGAGGAAGATTGGAACAAAGTGTTATGGACAGACGAATCGAAGTTTGAGGTGTTTGGATCACACAGAAGAACATTTGTGAGACGCAGAACAACTGAAAAGATGCTGGAAGAGTGCCTGACGCCATCTGTCAAGCATGGTGGAGGTAATGTGATGGTCTGGGGTTGCTTTGGTGCTGGTAAAGTGGGAGATTTGTACAAGGTAAAAGGGATTTTGAATAAGGAAGGCTATCACTCCATTTTGCAACGCCATGCCATACCCTGTGGACAGAGCTTGATTGGAGCCAATTTCATCCTACAACAGGACAATGACCCAAAGCACACCTCCAAATTATGCAAGAACTATTTAGGGAAGAAGCAGGCAGCTGGTATTCTATCTGTAATGGAGTGGCCAGCGCAGTCACCAGATCTCAAAGCCATAGAGCTGTTGTGGGAGCAGCTTGACCGTATGGTATGCAAGAAGTGCCCATCAAGCCAATCCAACTTGTTGGAGGGCCTTCTGGAAGCATGGGGTGAAATTTCTCCCGATTACCTCAGCAAATTAACAGCTAGAATGCCAAAGGTCTGCAATGCTGTAATTGCTGCAAATTGAGCATTCTTTGACGAAAGCAAAGTTTGAAGGAGAAAATTATTATTTCAAATAAAAATCATTATTTCTAACCTTGTCAATGTCTTGACTATATTTTCTAGTCATTTTGCAACTCATTTGATAAATATAAGTGTGAGTTTTCATGGAAGACACGAAATTGTCTGGGTGACGCCAAGCTTTTGACCGGTAGTGTACATATGGAAATATTGTCATGTCATGTATTACTGCATGTGGCGGTTCAAGGGGTTAAAACTACCAGATAGGTTCTAATTAAATATACAATGAATTGAAAACAATTCCATCTGCCCTGCAATTTTATTATTATAAATATATCCAATATAATTACAGCATTAGAACCAAGCTCTGATATATATACAGCACCAGAACAAAGTTCAGTACATATATATAGAGCATCAGAACCAAGCTCTGACATGTACAGCTCCAGAACCAAGCTTAGTACATAAATACAGCATCAGAACCAAGCTCTGACATATACGGCTCCGGAACCAAGCTCAGTACATAAATACAGCACCAGAACAAAGCTCAGTACATATATACAGCTCCAGAACCAAGCTCAGTACATAAATACATCACCAGAACCCAGCTCATACATATATACAACACAATAACCAAGCTCAATACATATATACAGCGCCAGAACAAAGCTCAACACATAAATACAACACCAGTACCAAGCTAAATACAGCACCAGCACAAATACAGCTCAATTTAGTGCAACCCCTGCCGTATAGGTTTGTACGATCTCAGATTCTAGTTGTTCTTTTTTTCCTTTCTTCTCCATCCGGTCCAGACCTATATGATGACTTCTCTCAGCCACGGCCCATTTCTACAGTTTTCCACTCAGATGTCTTCAGCTTCTAACTTTTCAAACACTTCTGCACCTATAAACAAAGATAAAATTATCATGGTGCCACACACTGTGCCCCAAAATATAATAGTTCCATATACTGCACCTCTAATTATAATTTCACCATACACTGTGTCCCTGATTATGATAGCACCATTCACTGTGTCCCACACACACAGTGCTCCCTGTAGATAGTGCCCCCATAGAGCCCTCTGTATATGATAGTGCCCCCCCATAGAATCCCCTCTAGATAGTGCCCCCATAGAGCTCTTGTAGAAAGTGCCCCATAGAACCCCCTGTAGATAGTACCCAGATACAGCCCCCTGTAGATAGTGCCCCACATATAGCTCCCCTGTAGATAGTGCCCCACAGGAAGCCCTCTGTAGATAGTGCCATACAAAGATCCCCCTGTTGATAGTGGCCCACATATAGCCCCTGTAGATAGTGCCCCACATATAGCTCCCTGTAGATAGTCCCCCACATATAGCCCCCTTGTAGATAGTGCCCGACATATAGCCTCCCCTGTATATAGCGCTCTACATATAGCCCCCCTGTAGATAGCACTCTACATATAGCCCCTGTAGATCGTGCGCCACTTATAGCACCTTCTGTATATAGTGCCCCACATATAACCCCCCTGTAGATAGCGCCCTACATATAGCCCCCCTGTATATAGTGCCCCACATATAGCCCCTCCTGTAGATAGTGTCTCACATATAGCCTCCCCTGTAAATTGTGCCCCACATATACCTCCCACCCTGTAGATATTGGCACTCACATTTTTAAGTGGGGAAAAAAAACCTTTACATACTCACCTTGATCCCGTTACCGCTCCGTTCCTGTGTCAATGCAGGACTGCTCTCTTCTGAGCAGGTCTGCTGGGGCTGAACGACGGCCCTGATTGGCAGGGCAGAATGACTTGCCCCGCCAATTAGTGCCTTTCAACAACGGAAGCGGCTCGATGATGTCATCGCGCTGCTAGCATCGTTGATAGGTGCTGATTGGCGTGGCAAGTCATTCTTCCCTGCTGATCAGCATAATTGTAAGGCGCTGAATGTTTGGGCAAGGAACTTGCCCGACCATTCAGAATTATGAATGTAATTATATCTGCGTCTTATAGACGCAGGTACAATTAGTGCAGGAGTATCTGGCAGTGGCTGGTTTCAGTGGCGCCGCCGCCCCCTCAGAGAGGCAGCAGGCTGCCGCCTGAGGCGAGAAGCTCATCTCACCTCATGGACGGTGCGGCCCTGATTTCAGGTACACTAACAGCTCGGCGGTACACTGATTTGGTCGTGGAACCAGTGGTACGGCCATTTCTCCAAGCTGTCCCAGAAGCTGTTTTTCAACAGGACAACGCCAGGCCACATGGTGCTCATACTACTATAAGCAGCCTGCGTGGCCTAAACGCTACCATGGCCTGCAGTGTCTTCAGACTTGTCTCCCATCGAGCACATCTGGGATGTCATTGGTCGGAAATCCAAAGGGAGCTGCCAGCAGCCAATCTTAATCATTTGCATGGCTAAGTGCATTCAGCGGCATAACATTCCTCAGACAACCATTAATAACCTCATTGATAGCATGCCAAGGCGTGAAACTGCATGTATTTCTGTGCGTGGAGCGAATACTCGATACTAAATAAATCAAGATGTTTCAAATATTTTGTTTCCATTAACTCGTCTATCGTTCCTGTGATTTCCACAATTTCAAAACTTTTCCTTCTTGGTGTTGCAATTTCAATGTTGAGTAGTGTAGAATCTCCAGCATCACATGCCACCCAACCTGCTTGCCAAAACTTTTTCCTCTATTCTAGATCAGTAATTTTATTAATAATAAATATAGTGTCCATACCAATTGCCCAAAAAAAAAAAAATCTAATAATATTATTCTCCTTAATTTAACCCCTTATGGACACAGACAATTTTGGCCTTAAGGACAGAACAATTTTTTTATTCTTTCTCTTTGCATCCCGGCGCTCATAACTTTTTATTTGATGCAGCTGTATGATACTTTGCTTTTTGGCGGACGAATTGTACTTTATGAAGGTGCCATTTTTTGGTACATTTACGTTGTTGATTAATTTATATAAATTATTATTTTGGCAAAAGATGCAGAAAAAAAGCAGTTCCACTGCAGTTTTCATTTATTTGTTTTTTTTACACCATACACTGATCATCAAAAATGATGCTATCAATATTTGTACAGGTTGTTACGGTTGTGACAATACCAAGTATGTGTATATTTTATTATGTTTGGGACTTATATTTAATGAAGTTTGTTTATTGTAAAAAAAAATTGCATTTTCATGTATTATTTTTTTTTTAAATTCCCATAGAAGGATTTTTTATTTTTATTTTTTCACTTTAATATACCGGCATATATCTATATTCCAGTACATCAGCCTGTGTACTAATAGTATACAGGCAGTTGTTGGGGGAAACGTAAGTATGCCCTAACAACAAGAAGTATGGTCAGACACCCCTGGTGTTTAATGAACCCTGGGCTGTCTTATAAGGCATGTCCCTCGATCGTGTCATAGGGATTTTCATTTTCCCTATGAATGCCAAGATCAGCTTTGATCGCGGCATTCAAGGGTATAACGGCAGAGGTAAGAGGGTTCTCTGATCTCCACCATTAGACCAGGGCTGCGGCTGTGTATTACAACCGTTACAAAAATAGAAGAAGAGGGGGGAGGAATCCTCCAGCTCACCTGACACTGTGGAGTGTGTCTCAGCAGCGCCCGGAATCTCGTGTCGGCACACGTTCAAAAGCACGGAAAGGAGAGGAAAGTGTTGATCCAGCGCTGCGTGGAGTTTTAAAATGGAAGCGGATTTCCAAGTTTAATGTTTCTTAGTTTAAAAATAGTCCAGAGGTATAGTCCTAGTGTGAGGGTAAGCGGGCGGTGATGTCCTCAGAGCCTACGCGTTTCGGATGCTACTGCGTCCTTAGTCTTGGCTGTAATGTCTATTTTGAAAAGAGCGCGTTGTCTCGTTTTTATCCTCGTCCCTGTGGTGCAGCTGATTGCTGAATGCGTTCCACTGTTGTTATCCATTTGGAACGCAAACCGGAAGTGAGAATGGTTACTACCTGTTGTGTTTTTTGCATTTTCACTTGCGTACTGCAAACTGACAGCTTCGTCATTATGATTATGATTTGGGGTATGAGGTTATGTAAGTTCAACCTAACTTGGATGTATTTTGTATTTCAGGTGGTGTTTGTCGTGCGGAGTGGAAACCGGATGGACGGAAGGTCTTGTCGTTCACCATTTCCCCATAACCCAAATATTTACCTAGATGACAATGGTACATATAAAATTGGTAAGTGTTATGTATATTTGTTTAAATGAAATGTTACTTAGAAATAGTTATTTTACATTGTCATGTAGGTGTTAGGATCTTTTCTTTTGGTTTATGGATTGGTATGTTTATAATGTCTGTAGGTAGTACGCTGTTGTTTATTGCTGTAAGTGGGCAGTAGTAATGTGTACTATTGAACAATGTTATTAGAGGAGTATTACCACTATTCTTCTTTGGAATTAAAAAGGGACAAAGACAGGCGCGCAATTTTAAATATTGAGGATATGACGTGGGAAGGAAGTGAGGGTAGGACAACAACTGGAACAAAAATTGTGTAAAATAAAGAACATGAAATATAAATGTGACTGACGAAAAAGTGGTTTAAAAGATATAAACAGTGGTGTACATAGCAAAAAGCACATGTTATGCATGTACAGACTGTGAATATACAGGGAAAAATGTCTTGGAGAACTATGATATTGGATCTTTCCAATAAGTAGATTATTATTATATTATCTTTTGGTATGGTTTTATTCTTGGTCTTTGGTGAAAAAAGAGGGGCTCAGAGAGATGAAATGTTACTGTTAGTCTGTTGTTAATACTGAAACATTAAGTCTCTTCTGAGGTTGAGGCCGTCTGGGTATCTGGTTTTTAATCTATAGATCCAGTATGCCTCCCTGAGGTGGGTTTTATGTTTAAGGTCGCCTCCCCTTTTGGGGGGGGTAGATTTTTTCAATAGCATAGCAACGTAAATTTTTGGTGTTACGGTTATGTTGTACAATGAAATGTTTTGACGCATTGGAGATATTAGTGATGTTGATATTTCTCACGTAACTAAGATGTTCAAGAATTCTTGTTTTTAATTTTCTGTTTGTACAGCCCACATATTTTAGTTGACATTCCGTACATTCAATAATGTAAATAACTGATTCGCTGTTACAATTAATATAATTTTGGATACTGTATGTATCTGTTTGTGTGGAATTGCTAAATGTTTTGGTTGGATGGGCAAAGGAGCAAGTCTTGCAGGGATGCTGCCCACATCTATAAAAACCTTTTGTTTCTAGCCATGTTGTTTTAATATTTTCGTTTGGTGTGAACAGTGACGGAGATAACACGCTACCTAGAGAGGGTGCCTTTCTTGCCACGATTCGACAACCTTCGGCCAGGATGGAGCGTAGATTGTCGTCTTCTTGGAGGATAGGTAAGTTGTTAGTGACTAACTTTTTAATTTGCATGAACTGATTACTCTGTTGCAAGATTAGAGTAGGTTGGTTGTCCTTAGATGGAATTCTGGAAATTTTCTTGGTGTGTTTGTTACTGTATGCAAGTAAGTCGGTTCTGGGTATTTTAGTCATGATTTCGCTTGCTCTATTGAGTGACCATGTAGGATACCCTCTTGCTCTAAGTCTGGTTTTGATTTCATTTTGTTCAACTTCAAACTGACTATGGGAGGTGCAATTCCGTTTGGCACGGTGCAACTCACCCACTGGTATGGCCTTTATAGTCTGTATTGAGTGGTTACTTCTTGCATGAAGGATATTATTTGAGGAGGTGGGTTTTCGGTGAGTCTGGGTAGAAATTATTTGCCCTTCTTTGCCGTTTAATTCAAGATCCAAAAATATGATGTTGGTGGTATCAAAGTTATAGGTAAATTTGAGATTGCAGTGGTTTTGATTAAGGGTATCTACAAAGGCAGGGATGATGTCAGTGTCCCCTTTCCAGATAAGTAAAATGTCATCAATATACCTTCCGTACCATTCAATACAGTGGCCGTATGTGTTATCGGTAGAAAAAATGTAGGACTGTTCCCACCAGGACATGACTAAATTGGCTATCGATGGAGAAAACTTGGCTCCCATGGATACGCCCTTGAGTTGAAGATAATATTTTGTGTCAAATTGGAAGTAGTTATTGGTCATTAAAAACATGAGTACTTCCAGAATGAATGTTTGGAAGTTTTTTTCATACATGCTATGTTTGGTTAAGTGGTAGTCGAGGGCGGCATAAGCTATGTGATGAGGAATGGAGGTGTATAAGGACACCACATCGCATGTGAGCCATGTGTAATTTTTTTCCCATCTTTTGTGACATAGTGAGTTGAGGACATTCTTGGTGTCCTTTAGGAATCCAGGAGCTGTTTGTGCTAATGGTTGCAGCAGTGTGTCTAGCCATTCTGACAATCTTTCCAAAATTGACCCAATGCCTGAGACAATGGGTCTCATTGGTGGTGGAAAAATTAGCTTGTGGGTCTTTGGAAGCGCATGAATGATTGGTGTAATAGGTTGATCAACAAGAATAAATTCGGCTTGTTTTTTATTGATAAAGCCTCCTAGTTGGCCGTCATTTAGGAGTTTGTTCATGCGATTTTATATATTGTCTACTGGGTTCTTCTCCAGTACTTTATAGGTTGTTTTGTCAGATAGCAGGTTGGTAATGGATTGTTTGTAATCGTTCTTATTCATTACAGTGACACTGCCTCCTTTGTCTGCCATTTTTATCACTATGTCTTTGTTGTCATGTAAGGACTTGACCGCTTGTTTGTGTTGGATCGTCATATTTGTTGTTGGATATTGGAATTTGAGGCTATCCGCCAGGTTTTGCAATTCTTTCTCCATCACCGTTTGGAAACGGTCCATCGAATCTGTTCGTGAGTTCGTAGGATAGAACTTAGGGTTGGAAGTACGAAAATTCGGGGCTGTGGTCACCGTTTGATTGTGAGTTTCTGTGCGTAAATGGTCTAGACACGCTAAGGTGGTGAGTTCTTGAAAGGAGAATTGGTCTAGACTAGGCGGTGGATGAGCTGGAAGGACAACCTCTTCGACGAGTATGGTAGGAGAAGATGAAGTTGGGACATCGTCCGGAGGAATATTCTCCTGCGTAAGGAAATGCTTTTTGACAGTCAAATTTCGGATAAATTTATTGATGTCCAATAGTGTATTGAATAAGTTGAAGTTATTTTTTGGAGCAAAATTGAGGCCCAAGGATAAAACTTCAATTTGTTCCGTGGTTAAGGTGAAGGAGGATAGGTTGGTAACATTCATTTCTAGTACTGTTGAAATTTCCGGGGGCGGAGGCAACGGTTGAAGTCCTGATTTATTCGATTTGTGCTTCCTACCCCCCCTCCTGCCTCGTTTTTTGACTGGTGACTTGGGTTTTGTGTTCTATGGGCAGAGTATGGGCGAGTCCTTGTGTTGTCATCTTCTGACAAGCCGTCGGCGGAGTCCGGTTCTGTAGAACTGAGACTCACTCTGTTCGGTAGATCCCTGTATTGGTTACGGTATTGGTTGCGTTTTTTAAGGATGGGTCTCGGTCTTGTGTAGTTTCTCGTTCTCTGGCTCCAATTGTAAATTTCATTGTGTGTATAATCTCTTATATCTCGCTGGAACTTGCTTTTTTTTGTTTCAGCAATGGATTGATCCAATTTATCAATGGCAGTCGATGTTCGAATTTGAAGAAGGGAAAAGGAAGGTGAGTCTGAAAAAACATCAATTGATTTTCTAATGTCAGTGATATTGATGTCTAATTCAGATAGTTTGAGCTCTTCTTGTTTAGTAATTAGTTTCATCAAACTAATGGAACATATGGAGAGGGTCTGGTTCCATTCCTTTTGAAATTCTTCGGTGTAAATGAAAGTTGGAGTTTTCCTGAGGCGTAGACCTCTGGGTATCATATCTTTTGCAATGTAGTTCTTTAAGGTTGTGAGGTCCCACCAGATCTTAGCCTGTTGTGCGAGGTGCTTTTCTAAGGTATGAAACAAATCTTCCAATTCTTGATTGTTTTCAGTATGGTTGCCATGGTTGCCAAAGACTTTTTCGGCTAGTTCTGAGCGAGTAATTTGAGCCCCAGGGGGCGTGTTGGCAGATTGATGCGTCATATTGTGACCAAAGATGTTCTCCAGGACACTGGTGCAAAGTATAGTGAATTTAAAAGCAATGCGACTCACAATATAAAACCAGCGTATTCGTTCCAATAATATATATAATTTTTGTTAGTTGTTTAGACTCTTGTATTGTTGGAAGATTATATATGGTCGCGCTTAGGATGCACACATCTATTTTGGACCCTCTGGTGTTCTGTATTAGAACATGAGAAATGATATAGGGAGCTCGTAGGAAAAAGCCGATGATTGTCACAAAAATAGAAGAAGAGGGGGGAGGAATCCTCCAGCTCACCTGACACTGTGGAGTGTGTCTCAGCAGCGCCCGGAATCTCGTGTCGGCACACGTTCAAAAGCACGGAAAGGAGAGGAAAGTGTTGATCCAGCGCTGCGTGGAGTTTTAAAATGGAAGCGGATTTCCAAGTTTAATGTTTCTTAGTTTAAAAATAGTCCAGAGGTATAGTCCTAGTGTGAGGGTAAGCGGGCGGTGATGTCCTCAGAGCCTACGCGTTTCGGATGCTACTGCGTCCTTAGTCTTGGCTGTAATGTCTATTTTGAAAAGAGCGCGTTGTCTCGTTTTTATCCTCGTCCCTGTGGTGCAGCTGATTGCTGAATGCGTTCCACTGTTGTTATCCATTTGGAACGCAAACCGGAAGTGAGAATGGTTACTACCTGTTGTGTTTTTTGCATTTTCACTTGCGTACTGCAAACTGACAGCTTCGTCATTATGATTATGATTTGGGGTATGAGGTTATGTAAGTTCAACCTAACTTGGATGTATTTTGTATTTCAGGTGGTGTTTGTCGTGCGGAGTGGAAACCGGATGGACGGAAGGTCTTGTCGTTCACCATTTCCCCATAACCCAAATATTTACCTAGATGACAATGGTACATATAAAATTGGTAAGTGTTATGTATATTTGTTTAAATGAAATGTTACTTAGAAATAGTTATTTTACATTGTCATGTAGGTGTTAGGATCTTTTCTTTTGGTTTATGGATTGGTATGTTTATAATGTCTGTAGGTAGTACGCTGTTGTTTATTGCTGTAAGTGGGCAGTAGTAATGTGTACTATTGAACAATGTTATTAGAGGAGTATTACCACTATTCTTCTTTGGAATTAAAAAGGGACAAAGACAGGCGCGCAATTTTAAATATTGAGGATATGACGTGGGAAGGAAGTGAGGGTAGGACAACAACTGGAACAAAAATTGTGTAAAATAAAGAACATGAAATATAAATGTGACTGACGAAAAAGTGGTTTAAAAGATATAAACAGTGGTGTACATAGCAAAAAGCACATGTTATGCATGTACAGACTGTGAATATACAGGGAAAAATGTCTTGGAGAACTATGATATTGGATCTTTCCAATAAGTAGATTATTATTATATTATCTTTTGGTATGGTTTTATTCTTGGTCTTTGGTGAAAAAAGAGGGGCTCAGAGAGATGAAATGTTACTGTTAGTCTGTTGTTAATACTGAAACATTAAGTCTCTTCTGAGGTTGAGGCCGTCTGGGTATCTGGTTTTTAATCTATAGATCCAGTATGCCTCCCTGAGGTGGGTTTTATGTTTAAGGTCGCCTCACCTTTTGGGGGGGTAGATTTTTTCAATAGCATAGAAACGTAAATTTTTGGTGTTACGGTTATGTTGTACAATGAAATGTTTTGACGCATTGGAGATATTAGTGATGTTGATATTTCTCACGTAACTAAGATGTTCAAGAATTCTTGTTTTTAATTTTCTGTTTGTACAGCCCACATATTTTAGTTGACATTCCGTACATTCAATAATGTAAATAACTGATTCGCTGTTACAATTAATATAATTTTGGATACTGTATGTATCTGTTTGTGTGGAATTGCTAAATGTTTTGGTTGGATGGGCAAAGGAGCAAGTCTTGCAGGGATGCTGCCCACATCTATAAAAACCTTTTGTTTCTAGCCATGTTGTTTTAATATTTTCGTTTGGTGTGAACAGTGACGGAGATAACACGCTACCTAGAGAGGGTGCCTTTCTTGCCACGATTCGACAACCTTCGGCCAGGATGGAGCGTAGATTGTCGTCTTCTTGGAGGATAGGTAAGTTGTTAGTGACTAACTTTTTAATTTGCATGAACTGATTACTCTGTTGCAAGATTAGAGTAGGTTGGTTGTCCTTAGATGGAATTCTGGAAATTTTCTTGGTGTGTTTGTTACTGTATGCAAGTAAGTCGGTTCTGGGTATTTTAGTCATGATTTCGCTTGCTCTATTGAGTGACCATGTAGGATACCCTCTTGCTCTAAGTCTGGTTTTGATTTCATTTTGTTCAACTTCAAACTGACTATGGGAGGTGCAATTCCGTTTGGCACGGTGCAACTCACCCACTGGTATGGCCTTTATAGTCTGTATTGAGTGGTTACTTCTTGCATGAAGGATATTATTTGAGGAGGTGGGTTTTCGGTGAGTCTGGGTAGAAATTATTTGCCCTTCTTTGCCGTTTAATTCAAGATCCAAAAATATGATGTTGGTGGTATCAAAGTTATAGGTAAATTTGAGATTGCAGTGGTTTTGATTAAGGGTATCTACAAAGGCAGGGATGATGTCAGTGTCCCCTTTCCAGATAAGTAAAATGTCATCAATATACCTTCCGTACCATTCAATACAGTGGCCGTATGTGTTATCGGTAGAAAAAATGTAGGACTGTTCCCACCAGGACATGACTAAATTGGCTATCGATGGAGAAAACTTGGCTCCCATGGATACGCCCTTGAGTTGAAGATAATATTTTGTGTCAAATTGGAAGTAGTTATTGGTCATTAAAAACATGAGTACTTCCAGAATGAATGTTTGGAAGTTTTTTTCATACATGCTATGTTTGGTTAAGTGGTAGTCGAGGGCGGCATAAGCTATGTGATGAGGAATGGAGGTGTATAAGGACACCACATCGCATGTGAGCCATGTGTAATTTTTTTTCCCATCTTTTGTGACATAGTGAGTTGAGGACATTCTTGGTGTCCTTTAGGAATCCAGGAGCTGTTTGTGCTAATGGTTGCAGCAGTGTGTCTAGCCATTCTGACAATCTTTCCAAAATTGACCCAATGCCTGAGACAATGGGTCTCATTGGTGGTGGAAAAATTAGCTTGTGGGTCTTTGGAAGCGCATGAATGATTGGTGTAATAGGTTGATCAACAAGAATAAATTCGGCTTGTTTTTTATTGATAAAGCCTCCTAGTTGGCCGTCATTTAAGAGTTTGTTCATGCGATTTTTTATATTGTCTACTGGGTTCTTCTCCAGTACTTTATAGGTTGTTTTGTCAGATAGCAGGTTGGTAATGGATTGTTTGTAATCGTTCTTATTCATTACAGTGACACTGCCTCCTTTGTCTGCCATTTTTATCACTATGTCTTTGTTGTCATGTAAGGACTTGACCGCTTGTTTGTGTTGGATCGTCATATTTGTTGTTGGATATTGGAATTTGAGGCTATCCGCCAGGTTTTGCAATTCTTTCTCCATCACCGTTTGGAAACGGTCCATCGAATCTGTTCGTGAGTTCGTAGGATAGAACTTAGGGTTGGAAGTACGAAAATTCGGGGCTGTGGTCACCGTTTGATTGTGAGTTTCTGTGCGTAAATGGTCTAGACACGCTAAGGTGGTGAGTTCTTGAAAGGAGAATTGGTCTAGACTAGGCGGTGGATGAGCTGGAAGGACAACCTCTTCGACGAGTATGGTAGGAGAAGATGAAGTTGGGACATCGTCCGGAGGAATATTCTCCTGCGTAAGGAAATGCTTTTTGACAGTCAAATTTCGGATAAATTTATTGATGTCCAATAGTGTATTGAATAAGTTGAAGTTATTTTTTGGAGCAAAATTGAGGCCCAAGGATAAAACTTCAATTTGTTCCGTGGTTAAGGTGAAGGAGGATAGGTTGGTAACATTCATTTCTAGTACTGTTGAAATTTCCGGGGGCGGAGGCAACGGTTGAAGTCCTGATTTATTCGATTTGTGCTTCCTACCCCCCCTCCTGCCTCGTTTTTTGACTGGTGACTTGGGTTTTGTGTTCTATGGGCAGAGTATGGGCGAGTCCTTGTGTTGTCATCTTCTGACAAGCCGTCGGCGGAGTCCGGTTCTGTAGAACTGAAACTCACTCTGTTCGGTAGATCCCTGTATTGGTTACGGTATTGGTTGCGTTTTTTAAGGATGGGTCTCGGTCTTGTGTAGTTTCTCGTTCTCTGGCTCCAATTGTAAATTTCATTGTGTGTATAATCTCTTATATCTCGCTGGAACTTGCTTTTTTTTGTTTCAGCAATGGATTGATCCAATTTATCAATGGCAGTCGATGTTCGAATTTGAAGAAGGGAAAAGGAAGGTGAGTCTGAAAAAACATCAATTGATTTTCTAATGTCAGTGATATTGATGTCTAATTCAGATAATTTGAGCTCTTCTTGTTTAGTAATTAGTTTCATCAAACTAATGGAACATATGGAGAGGGTCTGGTTCCATTCCTTTTGAAATTCTTCGGTGTAAATGAAAGTTGGAGTTTTCCTGAGGCGTAGACCTCTGGGTATCATATCTTTTGCAATGTAGTTCTTTAAGGTTGTGAGGTCCCACCAGATCTTAGCCTGTTGTGCGAGGTGCTTTTCTAAGGTATGAAACAAATCTTCCAATTCTTGATTGTTTTCAGTATGGTTGCCATGGTTGCCAAAGACTTTTTCGGCTAGTTCTGAGCGAGTAATTTGAGCCCCAGGGGGCGTGTTGGCAGATTGATGCGTCATATTGTGACCAAAGATGTTCTCCAGGACACTGGTGCAAAGTATAGTGAATTTAAAAGCAATGCGACTCACAATATAAAACCAGCGTATTCGTTCCAATAATATATATAATTTTTGTTAGTTGTTTAGACTCTTGTATTGTTGGAAGATTATATATGGTCGCGCTTAGGATGCACACATCTATTTTGGACCCTCTGGTGTTCTGTATTAGAACATGAGAAATGATATAGGGAGCTCGTAGGAAAAAGCCGATGATTGTCACAAAAATAGAAGAAGAGGGGGGAGGAATCCTCCAGCTCACCTGACACTGTGGAGTGTGTCTCAGCAGCGCCCGGAATCTCGTGTCGGCACACGTTCAAAAGCACGGAAAGGAGAGGAAAGTGTTGATCCAGCGCTGCGTGGAGTTTTAAAATGGAAGCGGATTTCCAAGTTTAATGTTTCTTAGTTTAAAAATAGTCCAGAGGTATAGTCCTAGTGTGAGGGTAAGCGGGCGGTGATGTCCTCAGAGCCTACGCGTTTCGGATGCTACTGCGTCCTTAGTCTTGGCTGTAATGTCTATTTTGAAAAGAGCGCGTTGTCTCGTTTTTATCCTCGTCCCTGTGGTGCAGCTGATTGCTGAATGCGTTCCACTGTTGTTATCCATTTGGAACGCAAACCGGAAGTGAGAATGGTTACTACCTGTTGTGTTTTTTGCATTTTCACTTGCGTACTGCAAACTGACAGCTTCGTCATTATGATTATGATTTGGGGTATGAGGTTATGTAAGTTCAACCTAACTTGGATGTATTTTGTATTTCAGGTGGTGTTTGTCGTGCGGAGTGGAAACCGGATGGACGGAAGGTCTTGTCGTTCACCATTTCCCCATAACCCAAATATTTACCTAGATGACAATGGTACATATAAAATTGGTAAGTGTTATGTATATTTGTTTAAATGAAATGTTACTTAGAAATAGTTATTTTACATTGTCATGTAGGTGTTAGGATCTTTTCTTTTGGTTTATGGATTGGTATGTTTATAATGTCTGTAGGTAGTACGCTGTTGTTTATTGCTGTAAGTGGGCAGTAGTAATGTGTACTATTGAACAATGTTATTAGAGGAGTATTACCACTATTCTTCTTTGGAATTAAAAAGGGACAAAGACAGGCGCGCAATTTTAAATATTGAGGATATGACGTGGGAAGGAAGTGAGGGTAGGACAACAACTGGAACAAAAATTGTGTAAAATAAAGAACATGAAATATAAATGTGACTGACGAAAAAGTGGTTTAAAAGATATAAACAGTGGTGTACATAGCAAAAAGCACATGTTATGCATGTACAGACTGTGAATATACAGGGAAAAATGTCTTGGAGAACTATGATATTGGATCTTTCCAATAAGTAGATTATTATTATATTATCTTTTGGTATGGTTTTATTCTTGGTCTTTGGTGAAAAAAGAGGGGCTCAGAGAGATGAAATGTTACTGTTAGTCTGTTGTTAATACTGAAACATTAAGTCTCTTCTGAGGTTGAGGCCGTCTGGGTATCTGGTTTTTAATCTATAGATCCAGTATGCCTCCCTGAGGTGGGTTTTATGTTTAAGGTCGCCTCCCCTTTTGGGGGGGTAGATTTTTTCAATAGCATAGCAACGTAAATTTTTGGTGTTACGGTTATGTTGTACAATGAAATGTTTTGACGCATTGGAGATATTAGTGATGTTGATATTTCTCACGTAACTAAGATGTTCAAGAATTCTTGTTTTTAATTTTCTGTTTGTACAGCCCACATATTTTAGTTGACATTCCGTACATTCAATAATGTAAATAACTGATTCGCTGTTACAATTAATATAATTTTGGATACTGTATGTATCTGTTTGTGTGGAATTGCTAAATGTTTTGGTTTGATGGGCAAAGGAGCAAGTCTTGCAGGGATGCTGCCCACATCTATAAAAACCTTTTGTTTCTAGCCATGTTGTTTTAATATTTTCGTTTGGTGTGAACAGTGACGGAGATAACACGCTACCTAGAGAGGGTGCCTTTCTTGCCACGATTCGACAACCTTCGGCCAGGATGGAGCGTAGATTGTCGTCTTCTTGGAGGATAGGTAAGTTGTTAGTGACTAACTTTTTAATTTGCATGAACTGATTACTCTGTTGCAAGATTAGAGTAGGTTGGTTGTCCTTAGATGGAATTCTGGAAATTTTCTTGGTGTGTTTGTTACTGTATGCAAGTAAGTCGGTTCTGGGTATTTTAGTCATGATTTCGCTTGCTCTATTGAGTGACCATGTAGGATACCCTCTTGCTCTAAGTCTGGTTTTGATTTCATTTTGTTCAACTTCAAACTGACTATGGGAGGTGCAATTCCGTTTGGCACGGTGCAACTCACCCACTGGTATGGCCTTTATAGTCTGTATTGAGTGGTTACTTCTTGCATGAAGGATATTATTTGAGGAGGTGGGTTTTCGGTGAGTCTGGGTAGAAATTATTTGCCCTTCTTTGCCGTTTAATTCAAGATCCAAAAATATGATGTTGGTGGTATCAAAGTTATAGGTAAATTTGAGATTGCAGTGGTTTTGATTAAGGGTATCTACAAAGGCAGGGATGATGTCAGTGTCCCCTTTCCAGATAAGTAAAATGTCATCAATATACCTTCCGTACCATTCAATACAGTGGCCGTATGTGTTATCGGTAGAAAAAATGTAGGACTGTTCCCACCAGGACATGACTAAATTGGCTATCGATGGAGAAAACTTGGCTCCCATGGATACGCCCTTGAGTTGAAGATAATATTTTGTGTCAAATTGGAAGTAGTTATTGGTCATTAAAAACATGAGTACTTCCAGAATGAATGTTTGGAAGTTTTTTTCATACATGCTATGTTTGGTTAAGTGGTAGTCGAGGGCGGCATAAGCTATGTGATGAGGAATGGAGGTGTATAAGGACACCACATCGCATGTGAGCCATGTGTAATTTTTTTTCCCATCTTTTGTGACATAGTGAGTTGAGGACATTCTTGGTGTCCTTTAGGAATCCAGGAGCTGTTTGTGCTAATGGTTGCAGCAGTGTGTCTAGCCATTCTGACAATCTTTCCAAAATTGACCCAATGCCTGAGACAATGGGTCTCATTGGTGGTGGAAAAATTAGCTTGTGGGTCTTTGGAAGCGCATGAATGATTGGTGTAATAGGTTGATCAACAAGAATAAATTCGGCTTGTTTTTTATTGATAAAGCCTCCTAGTTGGCCGTCATTTAAGAGTTTGTTCATGCGATTTTTTATATTGTCTACTGGGTTCTTCTCCAGTACTTTATAGGTTGTTTTGTCAGATAGCAGGTTGGTAATGGATTGTTTGTAATCGTTCTTATTCATTACAGTGACACTGCCTCCTTTGTCTGCCATTTTTATCACTATGTCTTTGTTGTCATGTAAGGACTTGACCGCTTGTTTGTGTTGGATCGTCATATTTGTTGTTGGATATTGGAATTTGAGGCTATCCGCCAGGTTTTGCAATTCTTTCTCCATCACCGTTTGGAAACGGTCCATCGAATCTGTTCGTGAGTTCGTAGGATAGAACTTAGGGTTGGAAGTACGAAAATTCGGGGCTGTGGTCACCGTTTGATTGTGAGTTTCTGTGCGTAAATGGTCTAGACACGCTAAGGTGGTGAGTTCTTGAAAGGAGAATTGGTCTAGACTAGGCGGTGGATGAGCTGGAAGGACAACCTCTTCGACGAGTATGGTAGGAGAAGATGAAGTTGGGACATCGTCCGGAGGAATATTCTCCTGCGTAAGGAAATGCTTTTTGACAGTCAAATTTCGGATAAATTTATTGATGTCCAATAGTGTATTGAATAAGTTGAAGTTATTTTTTGGAGCAAAATTGAGGCCCAAGGATAAAACTTCAATTTGTTCCGTGGTTAAGGTGAAGGAGGATAGGTTGGTAACATTAATTTCTAGTACTGTTGAAATTTCCGGGGGCGGAGGCAACGGTTGAAGTCCTGATTTATTCGATTTGTGCTTCCTACCCCCCCTCCTGCCTCGTTTTTTGACTGGTGACTTGGGTTTTGTGTTCTATGGGCAGAGTATGGGCGAGTCCTTGTGTTGTCATCTTCTGACAAGCCGTCGGCGGAGTCCGGTTCTGTAGAACTGAAACTCACTCTGTTCGGTAGATCCCTGTATTGGTTACGGTATTGGTTGCGTTTTTTAAGGATGGGTCTCGGTCTTGTGTAGTTTCTCGTTCTCTGGCTCCAATTGTAAGTTTCATTGTGTGTATAATCTCTTATATCTCGCTGGAACTTGCTTTTTTTTGTTTCAGCAATGGATTGATCCAATTTATCAATGGCAGTCGATGTTCGAATTTGAAGAAGGGAAAAGGAAGGTGAGTCTGAAAAAACATCAATTGATTTTCTAATGTCAGTGATATTGATGTCTAATTCAGATAATTTGAGCTCTTCTTGTTTAGTAATTAGTTTCATCAAACTAATGGAACATATGGAGAGGGTCTGGTTCCATTCCTTTTGAAATTCTTCGGTGTAAATGAAAGTTGGAGTTTTCCTGAGGCGTAGACCTCTGGGTATCATATCTTTTGCAATGTAGTTCTTTAAGGTTGTGAGGTCCCACCAGATCTTAGCCTGTTGTGCGAGGTGCTTTTCTAAGGTATGAAACAAATCTTCCAATTCTTGATTGTTTTCAGTATGGTTGCCATGGTTGCCAAAGACTTTTTCGGCTAGTTCTGAGCGAGTAATTTGAGCCCCAGGGGGCGTGTTGGCAGATTGATGCGTCATATTGTGACCAAAGATGTTCTCCAGGACACTGGTGCAAAGTATAGTGAATTTAAAAGCAATGCGACTCACAATATAAAACCAGCGTATTCGTTCCAATAATATATATAATTTTTGTTAGTTGTTTAGACTCTTGTATTGTTGGAAGATTATATATGGTCGCGCTTAGGATGCACACATCTATTTTGGACCCTCTGGTGTTCTGTATTAGAACATGAGAAATGATATAGGGAGCTCGTAGGAAAAAGCCGATGATTGTCACAAAAATAGAAGAAGAGGGGGGAGGAATCCTCCAGCTCACCTGACACTGTGGAGTGTGTCTCAGCAGCGCCCGGAATCTCGTGTCGGCACACGTTCAAAAGCACGGAAAGGAGAGGAAAGTGTTGATCCAGCGCTGCGTGGAGTTTTAAAATGGAAGCGGATTTCCAAGTTTAATGTTTCTTAGTTTAAAAATAGTCCAGAGGTATAGTCCTAGTGTGAGGGTAAGCGGGCGGTGATGTCCTCAGAGCCTACGCGTTTCGGATGCTACTGCGTCCTTAGTCTTGGCTGTAATGTCTATTTTGAAAAGAGCGCGTTGTCTCGTTTTTATCCTCGTCCCTGTGGTGCAGCTGATTGCTGAATGCGTTCCACTGTTGTTATCCATTTGGAACGCAAACCGGAAGTGAGAATGGTTACTACCTGTTGTGTTTTTTGCATTTTCACTTGCGTACTGCAAACTGACAGCTTCGTCATTATGATTATGATTTGGGGTATGAGGTTATGTAAGTTCAACCTAACTTGGATGTATTTTGTATTTCAGGTGGTGTTTGTCGTGCGGAGTGGAAACCGGATGGACGGAAGGTCTTGTCGTTCACCATTTCCCCATAACCCAAATATTTACCTAGATGACAATGGTACATATAAAATTGGTAAGTGTTATGTATATTTGTTTAAATGAAATGTTACTTAGAAATAGTTATTTTACATTGTCATGTAGGTGTTAGGATCTTTTCTTTTGGTTTATGGATTGGTATGTTTATAATGTCTGTAGGTAGTACGCTGTTGTTTATTGCTGTAAGTGGGCAGTAGTAATGTGTACTATTGAACAATGTTATTAGAGGAGTATTACCACTATTCTTCTTTGGAATTAAAAAGGGACAAAGACAGGCGCGCAATTTTAAATATTGAGGATATGACGTGGGAAGGAAGTGAGGGTAGGACAACAACTGGAACAAAAATTGTGTAAAATAAAGAACATGAAATATAAATGTGACTGACGAAAAAGTGGTTTAAAAGATATAAACAGTGGTGTACATAGCAAAAAGCACATGTTATGCATGTACAGACTGTGAATATACAGGGAAAAATGTCTTGGAGAACTATGATATTGGATCTTTCCAATAAGTAGATTATTATTATATTATCTTTTGGTATGGTTTTATTCTTGGTCTTTGGTGAAAAAAGAGGGGCTCAGAGAGATGAAATGTTACTGTTAGTCTGTTGTTAATACTGAAACATTAAGTCTCTTCTGAGGTTGAGGCCGTCTGGGTATCTGGTTTTTAATCTATAGATCCAGTATGCCTCCCTGAGGTGGGTTTTATGTTTAAGGTCGCCTCACCTTTTGGGGGGGTAGATTTTTTCAATAGCATAGCAACGTAAATTTTTGGTGTTACGGTTATGTTGTACAATGAAATGTTTTGACGCATTGGAGATATTAGTGATGTTGATATTTCTCACGTAACTAAGATGTTCAAGAATTCTTGTTTTTAATTTTCTGTTTGTACAGCCCACATATTTTAGTTGACATTCCGTACATTCAATAATGTAAATAACTGATTCGCTGTTACAATTAATATAATTTTGGATACTGTATGTATCTGTTTGTGTGGAATTGCTAAATGTTTTGGTTGGATGGGCAAAGGAGCAAGTCTTGCAGGGATGCTGCCCACATCTATAAAAACCTTTTGTTTCTAGCCATGTTGTTTTAATATTTTCGTTTGGTGTGAACAGTGACGGAGATAACACGCTACCTAGAGAGGGTGCCTTTCTTGCCACGATTCGACAACCTTCGGCCAGGATGGAGCGTAGATTGTCGTCTTCTTGGAGGATAGGTAAGTTGTTAGTGACTAACTTTTTAATTTGCATGAACTGATTACTCTGTTGCAAGATTAGAGTAGGTTGGTTGTCCTTAGATGGAATTCTGGAAATTTTCTTGGTGTGTTTGTTACTGTATGCAAGTAAGTCGGTTCTGGGTATTTTAGTCATGATTTCGCTTGCTCTATTGAGTGACCATGTAGGATACCCTCTTGCTCTAAGTCTGGTTTTGATTTCATTTTGTTCAACTTCAAACTGACTATGGGAGGTGCAATTCCGTTTGGCACGGTGCAACTCACCCACTGGTATGGCCTTTATAGTCTGTATTGAGTGGTTACTTCTTGCATGAAGGATATTATTTGAGGAGGTGGGTTTTCGGTGAGTCTGGGTAGAAATTATTTGCCCTTCTTTGCCGTTTAATTCAAGATCCAAAAATATGATGTTGGTGGTATCAAAGTTATAGGTAAATTTGAGATTGCAGTGGTTTTGATTAAGGGTATCTACAAAGGCAGGGATGATGTCAGTGTCCCCTTTCCAGATAAGTAAAATGTCATCAATATACCTTCCGTACCATTCAATACAGTGGCCGTATGTGTTATCGGTAGAAAAAATGTAGGACTGTTCCCACCAGGACATGACTAAATTGGCTATCGATGGAGAAAACTTGGCTCCCATGGATACGCCCTTGAGTTGAAGATAATATTTTGTGTCAAATTGGAAGTAGTTATTGGTCATTAAAAACATGAGTACTTCCAGAATGAATGTTTGGAAGTTTTTTTCATACATGCTATGTTTGGTTAAGTGGTAGTCGAGGGCGGCATAAGCTATGTGATGAGGAATGGAGGTGTATAAGGACACCACATCGCATGTGAGCCATGTGTAATTTTTTTTCCCATCTTTTGTGACATAGTGAGTTGAGGACATTCTTGGTGTCCTTTAGGAATCCAGGAGCTGTTTGTGCTAATGGTTGCAGCAGTGTGTCTAGCCATTCTGACAATCTTTCCAAAATTGACCCAATGCCTGAGACAATGGGTCTCATTGGTGGTGGAAAAATTAGCTTGTGGGTCTTTGGAAGCGCATGAATGATTGGTGTAATAGGTTGATCAACAAGAATAAATTCGGCTTGTTTTTTATTGATAAAGCCTCCTAGTTGGCCGTCATTTAAGAGTTTGTTCATGCGATTTTTTATATTGTCTACTGGGTTCTTCTCCAGTACTTTATAGGTTGTTTTGTCAGATAGCAGGTTGGTAATGGATTGTTTGTAATCGTTCTTATTCATTACAGTGACACTGCCTCCTTTGTCTGCCATTTTTATCACTATGTCTTTGTTGTCATGTAAGGACTTGACCGTTTGTTTGTGTTGGATCGTCATATTTGTTGTTGGATATTGGAATTTGAGGCTATCCGCCAGGTTTTGCAATTCTTTCTCCATCACCGTTTGGAAACGGTCCATCGAATCTGTTCGTGAGTTCGTAGGATAGAACTTAGGGTTGGAAGTACGAAAATTCGGGGCTGTGGTCACCGTTTGATTGTGAGTTTCTGTGCGTAAATGGTCTAGACACGCTAAGGTGGTGAGTTCTTGAAAGGAGAATTGGTCTAGACTAGGCGGTGGATGAGCTGGAAGGACAACCTCTTCGACGAGTATGGTATGAGAAGATGAAGTTGGGACATCGTCCGGAGGAATATTCTCCTGCGTAAGGAAATGCTTTTTGACAGTCAAATTTTGGATAAATTTATTGATGTCCAATAGTGTATTGAATAAGTTGAAGTTATTTTTTGGAGCAAAATTGAGGCCCAAGGATAAAACTTCAATTTGTTCCGTGGTTAAGGTGAAGGAGGATAGGTTGGTAACATTCATTTCTAGTACTGTTGAAATTTCCGGGGGCGGAGGCAACGGTTGAAGTCCTGATTTATTCGATTTGTGCTTCCTACCCCCCCTCCTGCCTCGTTTTTTGACTGGTGACTTGGGTTTTGTGTTCTATGGGCAGAGTATGGGTGAGTCCTTGTGTTGTCATCTTCTGACAAGCCGTCGGCGGAGTCCGGTTCTGTAGAACTGAAACTCACTCTGTTCGGTAGATCCCTGTATTGGTTACGGTATTGGTTGCGTTTTTTAAGGATGGGTCTCGGTCTTGTGTAGTTTCTCGTTCTCTGGCTCCAATTGTAAATTTCATTGTGTGTATAATCTCTTATATCTCGCTGGAACTTGCTTTTTTTTGTTTCAGCAATGGATTGATCCAATTTATCAATGGCAGTCGATGTTCGAATTTGAAGAAGGGAAAAGGAAGGTGAGTCTGAAAAAACATCAATTGATTTTCTAATGTCAGTGATATTGATGTCTAATTCAGATAATTTGAGCTCTTCTTGTTTAGTAATTAGTTTCATCAAACTAATGGAACATATGGAGAGGGTCTGGTTCCATTCCTTTTGAAATTCTTCGGTGTAAATGAAAGTTGGAGTTTTCCTGAGGCGTAGACCTCTGGGTATCATATCTTTTGCAATGTAGTTCTTTAAGGTTGTGAGGTCCCACCAGATCTTAGCCTGTTGTGCGAGGTGCTTTTCTAAGGTATGAAACAAATCTTCCAATTCTTGATTGTTTTCAGTATGGTTGCCAAAGACTTTTTCGGCTAGTTCTGAGCGAGTAATTTGAGCCCAGGCAGGCACACTTGTTCCCGTGCTATCAGCATGACATCTATACTCGTCACGTGGCAACATCCAGCCGGCAACCAGTTAAAGTATCAATAAACATGATAGTAATTCTAAAATTTTACATGTTCTTTTATGTATTAAGTGTACATCAATGAAAACGAATAATCAAAAAATATTTTATATATATAAATTTTAAAAAAAAGAAAAAATGATAATTTTTCAAAGTCAACAGTGATAAAAGAGTAAAACATGTCCGCACAGTGGGTATTTTGTGAAAACACTACTGCGCAAAATATAATTTCAGCTTAATCACAAACTGCCGTTTATTATCATCCAAAACAAAAAGACAAATCTATATTTATTACGCCTTCATAAAAATAAGTTCATTTTTATTATTTTCCAATTGCCACAATACAGGACGCACTAGCACGGATATAGAAATCATATATTAGCCTCACATCAACAAATTAATGCATCCTCCAAAGATAAATATCATAAAAATCATATCCTGCTTTATATTAAATGCTAGTACAGTAATCCAACAATTATAAATGAGATGACACAGCAGATTGGTCGGGGGAAGTAAACGCATTTATATAGTGTTGGTATTTATGACCGCAGCATAAAGCGTAAATTGTCTGGGAGATTGCAAGTACTTCTAAATTGTACTAGCTACTGGAGAGAATTATAGAGGGAACCATATGTGAATAAAAATAACGCACAAGATGCAATTAATTTTTCTCCATTTTTTTCTGCTGGCGTATGACATTACTAGATAAATTTTTCTTGCTATTTTGCATAAGAACTAAAATGTTTAACCCCTTATGGTGTGTTTTATACCTTGATGCCACATTTAGCAAATTCAATAAATTGATCACTGGTATCAAATTAATTTGATATCTTTTATAAAAGTTGCTATTTTGCTTGTTTTGTATTTTTGAAAGCTCATTAAATCAATCGTCCAGTTGTGAGCTGAAACATTATGTAAGTCAGTACTTACATCATACCTCCCAACTTTCAAGTATCACAAAGAGGGACAACGCAGCGCATTGAAGCAATTTTTTTTTTAAGCCACGCGTCTTTTCCCACCCAATCCCTGACCATACACACCCGGTTTAGCCCACACATTATCATGCTCCCATAGTGCCTCCCACACAATATAATACCAAATAGCTGCCCACAAACAGTATAATGCCCCAATAGCTGCCACCATACAGTATACTGCCCTATAGATTCACCCATACAGTATAAAGCCAACTCAGATGCCGTCATACAGTATAATGCCCACACAGATTCTCCCATGCAGTATAATGCTCATACAGAAGCCTCCATGCAGTATAATGCCCAAATTCCCCCATAAGCATTATTCCCCATAGCTGCCCCATACAGCATAATGCCCCCATAGCTGCCCCATACAGTATAATGCCCGCCTAGCTGTCCTTATACAGTATAATGCCCCCTTAGCTGCCCCTAGTACCAGTGCCCTTGTAAATAGTGACACAGTGCCCATGTAGATAGTGCTCATGTAGATAGCACCACAGTGCCACAGTGTCCATGTAGGTAGTGGAACACATCCCTTGAAGATAGTGCCACCCCCTGTAGATAGTGCCATTGGGGCTCCCTCTAGGAGCGGAATCCCCAGCCAGAGCTTAGACCGGGGACTCTGCTCCTAGAGGGAAGACCTGATGTCACTGTCCATATATGCACAGTGATGTCAGTGGCTACTCCATGAACGGAATCTCCGTTGCCGATTCTGGCCCGGAGATTCCACTTCAGGAGGTGCCCCTGACGTCAATATCCCTATATGGACAGTAACCTCAGGGGTTTCCTCTAGGAGCGGAATCCCCGGCCAGATCATTGGCAAGGAGGGTTCCGCTCAAGGGGTAGCGAGTGATGCCGCTGTCCATATATGGATAGTGATGTCAAGGGCTTCCCCGAGCACAGCGATTAAAGTAGCACTGTACCCGGGGAGCCCTCGGCGAGCGGAGGAGCTTACTCTGCTTCTCCGCTCTGAAGTAATTCTGAAGCAGGCAGCTGATGGTGCTCTGCTTCAGAATTGGGTTCAACTGTATCTGCGTCCTGAGGACGCAGATACAGTTGACAGCGGGAAATACCTCCGGAATCCGGGACTTTCCCGCTGAATCCGGGATGGTTGGGAGGTATGCTTATATTATGGGTGATACTTACCTGCTATATATTTTCCTCAGCTCGTGCAACTTGGCTGTTTCTTAACTTATTTTAATTAGTACAGAGTTTTTTTCTGTGACTACAGTTTAGCTACAGGGAATCTGAGACACACCTACTGTCCTATCATTGGTTCCGGATACTGCTCTATCCCTCCGCACAGCAGCTGTGCCTCTTCAGATTGGCTGCTTAAAAAAAAGAATCGCTCATCACAATCTCAGCAGGAAGACAGTGCAAGGCGAGCTGATTTCTAGTACAGCAAGAGGAGAATGATTCTAAAGTACAGACTACTAAACCACCTGTGAAAAGTAGAATATCAGGTAATTGGCACCCAGATACTGAACAGAATAGGGGGCCGTATTAGGGCATATGGACATTGGGTGTTAGTCTCCTTATTCTTGTTTGAGACTATAGGATAATTTCTACTGGTTTTCAATTAGATTTATACGACCACATATTTTCCATTGTATTTTATTTTATTTTCGGTGTTCATTTTAACTACCACACTGTTGTTGTTTTTTTGCCAAAATCCTACTAATACCATATTAACAGACTCTAACAGTACCTGCAGTCTTACTCGTCTTTTCCACAAACGTAATGTATGCCCTCATTGGTTTTCTAAGTGGTGTATATACACAACAATGAAGAAAAGGAGATTTGGATCCAGCGTGGATTTGTAGAATAAAATGGAACAACGTTCCAAGTTTAATTGAAAAAATTCGTTTTTTTAAAAAAAGGAAGAAACCAGGATTT
Source organism: Rhinoderma darwinii (assembly GCF_050947455.1). Lineage (NCBI taxonomy): Eukaryota > Metazoa > Chordata > Amphibia > Anura > Rhinodermatidae > Rhinoderma > Rhinoderma darwinii. Next base: position 47,966,669 of record NC_134690.1, on the reverse strand, counting down.
TGCTTGAAAGTGTGCAATCCTGATAGTGTGAGGAAAAATATCAGTAGTATATAGAGCCTACGCGTTTCAGACGCTACACGCGTCCTTAGTCATGGCTGGTGCACCAGCCATGACTAAGGACGCGTGTAGCGTCTGAAACGCGTAGGCTCTATATACTACTGATATTTTTCCTCACACTATCAGGATTGCACACTTTCAAGCAAAATCCTGGTTTCTTCCTTTTTTTTAAAAAACGAATTTTTTCAATTAAACTTGGAACGTTGTTCCATTTTATTCTACAAATCCACGCTGGATCCAAATCTCCTTTTCTTCATTGTTGTCTATTTATCGTGTGCCGACACGAGGATCCGTGCGAGATGATCTGAACCACACATACAAGGTGAGCTGGAGGTCCCTCTCTCTATTTTGGTGTATATACACAGTATCTACAGATGAGCCACGGAAAACATGGAGTATAGATTGCTCCTGAGTTTCAGAGTACTCTCCTGGGTAAATTGGTATATGTTGCTTTGTAGGCACCTCCACATCAGCATTTGGAAATAATGTATTCTACACAAACAGTACTATCTATCAGCACTGCATGGACTCTACTGTATAGGCACTAATATTTTATGCGGGACATATTCTACCATTTTTCCTGCCTGAGGCAAAATAAAAATCACACCCCCTCCCCCCCCCCCTGACTCCCAAACAGGGATGAGTACAAGTGTGTTTTTTCTTTTAAATAAAAATGTTAAAAAAAAATTCTTACGAAATTATTGTTAAAATAGCACCTGTAAATTAAAGCTGGACCCACAATGTCTGTTACCCCAGGACATTATCAATTTAATAAACCTACAAACATTGCCCCTTGGCTATTTTAACCACAATACGAAATTGTTTATGCAACACTTTATGTTTTTCACAAATGTGGACATAGCCACTATTAACTGGTTCAGGACCAGTCACCATTTTGACATTTTTAGCACGAATTAGTTAAACGGCTATAACGTTTTAACTTGTTGGCCTAGCGATGTGATTTTTGCAATGGTTTTTTTTTGTGATCAATGCAGACTTCTTTTTAGAATGTAATTGGTGCTGCAAGTGGTGAGAACCGCTTTTGTCTTCTCTAAATGGTCCCTGGCAGTGTCTGACTGCCAGGCATCCGTCATTCAGCTGCCCAATCGCTCGAGCAGCAAGCTTAAACAGGTGATATATATATATATTGGGCAGTCCTCAGCCGGTTAAAAAGATAAAATACCATAACATAACGCAGAGGAAGGAGACCTGTACTAAAAAACAAATATATGAACAAAGTGTTTACAGTACCAATATGATATAATAACAATCACAGGAGACCAAGACAAATGTTTTTTTGAACATATAGTTTATGAAAAGTTCAGGATACAATAAACCTGAATAGCAATATCAAATCCCAATGGATAATAAGTTACTCCAAATACCAATAAAGAGAAAAATATGTTTACCAACCTAAGGTTTAGCAATAGGGTTCAAGCCTTTGAGTCCAAGGTAGAGTGTCACGATCTGTGTGTATGTGGACCCACTAGGCCGCACTGCTGTAGCGCAATGGCAGCTGGCCAAACAACAGTCTATAGAGTCTATGCAAAGTCCTAGCACAAGAGTACCTGTAATAGTCCAGGCAGTAGCAGAGGCTTAGGCACAGATGGAACTTGAAGGTAGATGATGCCACACGTGGCAGATGATATCAGGTGTGGGAGATGACACCAGACGTGGTGTATGACAACCGGCATGGCAGATGATACCAGACATGGTGTATAACAGCAGACGTGGCAGTTCACACCAGACGTGGTGTATGACAGCAGGCGAGACAGATGGCACAACACGACTCCAACACTAGAAGAGGTTCAGGAACGAACACCGCATGGGATACAGGATACAGGTAGCAGGGCACAGGAACACTGAGAACAGGATACAACTAAGGGACCATTTTTTAAGACTAACATGGGATTACACGACAACGCTCAGGCAAGGAGTGAAAGGGCAGAGCCCTTTTTATAGTCCAGGGTGATCTGGGGATGATTTTGTAATTATATTCATGTACGCAGTGGCCGTTTAAGGCCGAGAACGAGCATGCGCACCTTAGAGACCAGTGCAGAGCCGGGCGGATGCGAGCACTGGCGTCTCCTGTGTGGGAGACGCTGGCCCGGACACGGAGGTCTGCGGTGGGAGGGTAAGTGAGTGCGATGGTTCGCGGACATTACATGGAGACTACAATGGGAATGTTACTATATCATTTTGAGACTGTGTACACTTTGTTTATTTATTTGTTTTTTCAGTACAAGCCTCCTTTCTCATTATTTTATGGTATTTAAACTTATTAATGGGGGTTGTGGTAACATTTGTGAATAAATAAAGTGATTGCATAAATAATATTGTATTGTGGTTAATGTAGCCGAGAGGCAATGTTTGTAGGTTTAATTAATTGGTAAATGTTCACTACTTTTAAACCACTCAAGGACACCATGCAGACAAAGTATAAGAAGGGTTCATAAGGCTACCCTCAAAGGCCATAATATCAGCCTGACAGCAGTCCCAATAGTACTAGCCTACCAGTAAAGTGCACCAAACCTGTACCACTCTTCTATGCTGATCCAACTCTTACCAACCGCATCCAGAAAATTAAATTAGAGCAGCTATTCAGTGGCTATTGCATACAATGTTTCTTACAGTACCAATCTCTTTCATTAGAAACACAATGTTGGGAAATTCAGCCCTCACTTCCGTCTTTCGAGACTAGAATGCCGCTCAGCCGTAATGCCAGTCTTTATAAATGACAATCCCTAATTATCTGCCTAAATGGTGCCCCCAGCAGTTAAGAATGTCCCTCTGGTCTCATCACAAAATTACAAATGCAATAAGGTATATAGAGTAATATTACCTGATGCTCTCCAGTTGCCCCTCTATGCCGTGAATGCGCCACTTTAGGGTCCCCACAGTGTTGTTTCAAAATGGCCACAGCGCTTCTCAGACTGAGTCTAAGACACTCCCACTGTTCACGGATTGAATGGACCTGCTTATTTGAACATCTCTGGCTTATCTGAGAACAGTGAGAGTGTGTCAGACTCATAGGCTAAGAAGAAGCGCTGCAACCATTTTGGGACAGCACAGAGGGGACCCTAAAATGGCGAATCCATGGCAGGGGGCACAGCTTGAGGGCACCAGGTAATATTACTCAATCCAAACAGAGCAAAGTAGGAGCTTCAAATTATAGAATAATGGGTGCTAAGCCTCAAGGGATCTGGACAAAGGATGCCAACAGTCAAGCCCATACAGAGTCCCAAGAAGTTATCCCAAGGAAAGGAGGCAGCAAACCGGTGTATGGTACAAAAACTGTGTTTATTCACCCAGTGTGTAGGCGACGTTTGACCTTCACAATGAAGACATTTTCAAGCATAGAAGGCATTTTTTGCTTTAAAAGGCCTTCAATGAGAAGGTGACATTTCGGCTACACACTGGGTGAATAAACACAGTTTTTTTGTACTATGCACCAGTGTGCTGCCTCCCTTTATTGGGATGACTCCTTAGGATTCTTTAAAGGTAATATTACTCCATATACACCATCATATTTAAAATGATGGACCTTAGGGTTGCTTTAATTGCAAACCCAAATCCGTCACAACTCTGATCAACAGAGTCTAAGGCTACTCTATGGTTTTCGCCACAGCCCACTGCAAGGCAGGATGGTTTTTGCTGCATATAACCCAGGTTGTTCGGTGTTGGATAAAAGATGCAATGCAGGCAATATCAGAACAGATAACAAGACAGCCAAAGTGTAAACAGAAAGTCCAAATCACAAAGCTAGGGGATGTCAGGAATAGCAGAGGTCAGTACCAGCCGGGAGCAGAAAGTCCAAATCAATAAGCAAACGGTAATCCAGAGACAAGCCGAGGTCCAGATCCAAAAATTCCAAATAGTCAAAGGTACAGGGTTTAGTCAGAAGCTTGATCAAACACATGCAGCAAGGAAAATTCACAAGCAAAGAACACAGAAGCAACCAGGTTTAAGTATTCCACCCTTACAACTGATAGGAAGAAAGATAGAGAAAAGGAATAGGCTGAACAACTAAAACCAGAACCGCCCAGAAGCTAGACTAGTAGTCAAGGTAATCTTAAAGGGATGGACGTTTCCTAACATCAGAATTGGCTCCGGGTGTATGTAGGCTCTTGAGTGACAGAGTTACAGTGGGCCCCTGGTCTACACACCTGCAACTTAACAACCCAGCCCACCATGGTCCCCCTAAGCCCAGTGGATCCTGACAGTATATCAAATGAAAGTATGATCAAGCTTGTTATACTTAAAATATAAGGATGGACTTATTGCCAAACCACAACCCTAGTAATGGGAGGAATTCAAACGGACCATTTGTGTCAGCGACGGAGGTAGAATTTCTACATAAAATCTTTGAAAGAAGTCGAGCATGTTAACATACCACAGGTAGAAAGGTAAAATAGCTGCAGAATTTACACGATGTAGAAAAAATACACATTTAAATGGACCCTAGGAAGCATTCCTGAGAAGATTCCTAAACTATAAGTCTTGATTTGCCACAAAATACTGTCAGCTAATGTAAAATGCTTCGTACAAACACACAGCTGTCTTGAGAATAAATTAAGTACAACCAATATCTTTGAAATAAAAGAATAATTGGACACAATAGATAGTCTGGCTGGATTTCTCGTACCCCTGTATATGTTGAATTTGCATTCTATTTTTAACCAGCCACTTCAGTGCATGGAGAATACTGATCATACATTTCAGAGAGAATCACAAGTAAAATATTAGAATTCCAATGAGAAGCGCTATCTGTCATCACATTTCCCTTCATCTCTAAGCATTTTTAAATAATGCTGTTGATGCATTTTAATTCTTGTTGATGTTGTATTTGTTCCAAACTTTCAATAATTTTTTTCCTTCATCAGCTGTGATCAGTCTTTCCGTGGGGAAGATACGTATGTTTAACACTTATTAATAAGTGGCTTGAATAACAAGTGGTTTGTATAAAAGTGGAGTTCCAAAAACCGGATTGATTTACTGTGTTGTGTGTGACAAAGTGGGGGGCCATTGTATGTGATATATGTATTGATTGCTTGCTTGCTACAAAGTTTGCAAAAGTGACATAATTTGTAACCATTTTTCCTTTGCAGTTTCCTAATAATGCCACTTTACAAAGCATTAGTGAGGCCTCATCTAGAATATGCAGTTCAGTTCTGGGTTCCAGTTCATAGAAAGGATGCCCTGGAGTTGGAAAAAATACAAAGAAGAGCAACGAAGCTAATAAGGGGCATGGAGAATTTAAGTTATGAGGAAAGATTGAAAGAATTAAACCTATTTAGCCTTGAAAAAAGACGACTAAGGGGGGACATGATTAACTTATATAAATATATTAATGGCACATACAAAAAATATGGTGAAATCCTGTTCCTTGTAAAACCCCCTCAAAAAACAAGGGGGCACTCCCTCCGTCTGGAGAAAAAAAGGTTCAAGCTGCAGAGGCGACAAGGCTTCTTTACAGTAAGAACGGTGAATTTATGGAATAGCCTACCGCAGGAGCTGGTCACAGCAGGGACAGTAGATGGCTTTAAAAAAGGGTTAGATAATTTCCTAGAACAAAAAAATATTAGCTCCTATGTGTAGAAATTTTTCCTTCCCTTTTCCCTTCCCTTGGTTGAACTTGATGGACATGTGTCTTTTTTCAGCCGTACTAACTATGTAACTATGTAACTATGTAACTATGTAATATATATTTTTGTACTGTACATTAAAAGCTTTGTACACCTTTAAAATCGTGGGTTGTTGTTTTAAATAAATTTGTGTATCAGTGTGTTTTCTGCAACTTTCTAAATACTTTTTATTAAAAATTATTTAAACTTTTTGAGATACAGCTGCTTTGTATCCTGTATATAGAGCAGCTGTATCCTACGCTGAAACCTGTAGCTGTATCTTACGCTGAAACCTGTATCCTTTAGGTCAGCGGGACGGACGAGTTCAGTGACAGCGGGTCCTGCATGTCTCTTACATGCAGGATCCGCCTGTTACCGATCACATCTAAGTTATGAACATAGATGTGATCGGTAATTGTTATGAACTTAGATGTGATCGGTAACAGCTTGATCCTGAGTGTCAGAGACATGCAAGACCCGCTGTCACTGAGCCCGTCAGTGCCGCTAACCTAACGAATTCAGGTCTTAGCGCAAGATACAGCTGCTCTGTATACAGGATACAAAGTAGCTGTATCTTAAAAAGTAAAAATAATTTTTAATAAAAAGTATTTAGGAAGTTGCAAGAAAAAAAAAAACATTTTAAAGGTGTGCATAGCCTTTCATTTAAATGGAAAAATGCATAGAACGGAAAAATACAAAGAAAAGCTAATAACATGTAAGGATTATGAACATTATCACTGTGATATGTAGGCAATCAATACTTCAGACCACCCAGCTTTCGTATATCCTCATTAAAATAAAAGAGATTATTACGCTTTGAATAATCCCTACTTATTAGAAGGGTCCCTTAAAAATAATCTGATGATGGGCGTGGCCTGGACATGGCGCTGGTGAGACGCGTGGTGTGAGAGCTCCGGTTCCCTGACCGCTCCCAAGCCTGATTAATAGCGTCTATTTGCGACACACATCGCACTAACGCGAAGGGGATCACGCACCAAACCCCCGACACCCGCGAGAAGCGACCAGACAAGGACGAGAAGCGGCATACCTCACTATTTCTCGGAGCCAGCATCTCAGGCCCGTCTATCCAATATGGCGGACCATATCGGCGCCTCAGAGACGCCGCCTCAAGGGAAGAAAACTCCTCCAGCCCAGCCGCAGAATAGCTCGTCGGAGCCTCTGAGAGGTGAGTCATTCTTTGCCCCGGCATCAGCACTTATTATGGGCCCGGAGCTAGAGGCACTTACGGCACAAATGGCAGCCATACCCACTAAAAGGGACATGGAAGGTTATATCTCCCGCCTTGAAGCAGTTTGCAAAACTGAGATCCGCTCCTTGAAGGAGGACATTACCCATATTAATGAATCTGTGGAAGCCATTGAAGTTAAAACACAGGAGCTCCAGCAGCAACAGGCCTCCCAGCAAATTTTATTAGATCAACACTCTGCACATATACAAATGCTGTTTGATATGACTGACGATGAAGAGAATAGAAACAGGAGGAATAACATAAGGGTCAGGGGTATCCCAGAGGCTACGGGACCCCAGGACCTCGTTCACACGTTACAGGGCATATTTAACATGTTGCTGGATAGACCTGCAGACTCCACAGTGGAGATTGACAGAGCTCACCGTACCCTGGGTCCAAAAAGCACGGATTTGGCCAGGCCGCAGGATGTGGTGTGTAGAATCCACTTTTTTCAACTTAAGGAATCTATAATGAGGCAAGCTCGTAACAGGGGTACACTGGACTTTGATGGGGCTCCGGTGCAATTACTGGCTGACCTTTCTCGTTCCACTCTGGCAAAAAGGAGAGCCTTGCGACCCCTACTTGTCGCACTTAGAGAAAAAGATATCCCGTATTCATGGGGGTACCCCTTTCAACTGCAAGTTCGCCGTGGATCCTCCACGTATTCTGTCTATTCTCCGGAGGATATCCCTGAATTTCTCGCTGCCCTAGATCTACCACAGATCTCCATCTCAGATTGGCCGTTTTTCCCTCCGATGCCGCAGTGTATGCCAAGACGTAATTATAGAATGGATCATTTCTCGACCCCTGCGAGACGCAGAAGATTGCAGGGCCCAGTGGCTCCCGCCCATGCTTCTCAAGAATCTTAATGTTGCTCCTTTATTGCGCCGCTTGTTGTCTCCCTGCCTCCGTAGTGCCTTACCGATGTCTGCAGTGGTCATGACATGAGTGGTTGCTTGTGTAGAACTCTGTTCCCAGGGCCCCTAGATGTGGCCTCCCTGTCAGTTTTATTGCCGGACTCACCTGCCTCACATGACTGCCTATGCTGAACCATAGATGTCTGCTACCCTGATTTCGGCTGCAACCAGGTCAAGATTGCTGGATTAAGATGTTGGGACATTTTGCTTCTCCAATACTGAGTTGTTTGTGGTTACTCATTTCATTCATAGTATGCTGCATGGTGGATGATGGGGAAGGGGTATATAATGTGGATTTATGTTATTCTCATTAGCCAACTCTAGCACGAGGCGGGAGGCTTGCCCTTTTAGTTTGGCTGCCCTTCGTTGGGAATTCGATGGTAGAGTCGGGGAGAGTTTTAAGCTAGGGGTCGGGTAGATATTCCTAGCCTAGACGGGAGGAGTAAAAAACAACTTTGACCGATTGGGGTGCGCTCCTATGTTCACGGGTACAAACCTCCACCTATAAATTTGGCCTTAAGGGCTTATATAGACCGCCTCACACCATTTCTGTGAATTGTTTGGATATGGTGAGAAGAGGACGACAGGGGTTATGGTCTACCTGTAGTTCCTATAGCTATATCCGCCACGCTGGTTTAAGTGTTAACCCCCCCCCCCCCTGGGTGTGACCCTAGTCTGGAATAACTGGCAGTTCAGTCGGACTAGCTGCTGAAATATTGCTGTATGGTTATGGGAACCTTTAGATACTTTACATGGCATCTTAACTAGGGAGCAGTTCTTCTCCAGGGAGGTAGTTGGTGCTATGCCCACAATAGCTTGGTGCGTGTTGATTCTGAACATTTCTGTTTTTAAGATGTGATAGTTTAAGTGTGTGTTTATACAATGTATCGGGCATGTGGGGGCTGGTTGGGAGCTTCCTTCTTCCATAGTCCAGTCAAACCCACACCTAGGGCATGTTCTGTTGAACACTTTACATTCATTTCTTTCCCCTAAACAAGTAGTTTTGGGGCTGGATCACTGTCTGTGGTGAATCCATTAGTTCACTGATTCTTTCCTTATTCTGTTCCCTCTTCCCCTCTCCCTTCTCTTTCCCAGATGGAGTTCTTAAAATGTTGCTCATTGAATGTTCGGGGATTTAATACCCCGCAAAAATGTGCTCAGATCCTATATCATATGCATAAACAACGTGTTCAGATTTTACTTTTGCAGGAGACTCATTATAGGAGCGACCATGTGCCTGCCTACTCTGAAACACCGATACTATACGCAGTGGTTCCATAGTACCAACCCTGATGCGAAATCCAGAGGAGTGAGTATCGCTATACATAAATCTCTTCCGGTCTCTGTTGTTGCTACCCAATATGACACCCATGGGCTCTTTGTGTTTCTGAAACTTCGAATCTCTGAGCGACTGTTCACTGTGGCTAATGTGTATCTCCCTAATCACGACCAGGTGCGCGTATGCAGGAGTTATTTTACGGAACTCTCTAAATTTGCAGAGGGTCTCCTGGTAACTGCAGGAGATTTTAACTTCACAATGGATAGGGTTATGGACTCCTCATCGGGCCGATCCTCCGTTTCCGCTTCTCAATTGTCTGCCCTCAAGTCTAAGCTGTTTGCAATGCAAATGGTAGATGTCTGGCGGATTCTCAACCCCCAAACACGGGACTACACCTTCTACTCTCCGGTACATGACATGTATAGCAGGATAGATTTGTTTCTTATTAGCCATCATTTACTTTCCTGGTCTCCGAAGTCTCAGATCGGAGCTATGATTTGGGATGATCATGCGCCTGTCTTCCTGTCTCTTACCTTCCCAGACACTAGACGGCGGGAATGGCATTGGCGGTTGAACCCTCATCATTTGAGGGATTCGGTTTGCCAAACGGCCATTAATAGCTCCATTTCGGAGTTTTTGGATCATCATGCAGTAGATCCCACCCCTCTACCTGTTCAGTGGGAGGCGTTGAAAAGTGTATTAAGTGGTATATTCATACAGCAAGGTTCGAGACTGAAAAGGGAAAGGGCTTTCAAGATAGAAAAGCTCTTGTCTCACATACAGACTCTAGAGACCACTCAAACAGTCCCAACGTCCTCAGACTTTGGCAGAGCTGCTAGAAGCTCGAAACTCTTTGAGAAATTTACTAGACCAGGCACATGCGTCTTTCCGAGATCGGGCGCGGCGTTTCACTCCAATAAATGCGGTAGGGCGTTAGCTAGGTCACTACACCCGCGGGCTCCTTGCTCCTTTATTCCGGTGATCAAGACGACACAGGGCGAGCGCAAACATAATCCAGAGGACCTTGTCAATACATTTCGGGAATACTATCAGTCCCTGTACAACCTCAAGTGGCCTTTAGAAGACATGTCTCCAAGTGACCTCCAACGGAAGATTGATTCCTATGTCGCACACACGGCTTTGCCGACTCTGGATGAGACTGAGACTGCCTCGATGGGTGAGGCCTTCTCGGAATCGGAGATACATGCGATCATAAAATCAGCACCGTCGGGTAAAAGCCCGGGTCCGGATGGATTCCCGGCGTCCTTTTACAAGACCTTTGTAACTTAGCTTCTTCCCTATATGACCAAGGTGTATAACGCCGTTATAACCACCATGCCATTCACTCCGCAAACGTTAGCGGCCACCATTACTGTGATTCCCAAACCGGGGAAGGATCCCTCTGTATGTCCCAATTACCGTCCAATCTCCCTGATAAATGTGGATGTTAAACATTACTCTAAGGCCATTGCAAATAGACTAGCCCCGCTCCTACCGCAGAGTATCCACGGAGATCAGACGGGATTTGTCCGTCATAGAGAGGCGAGGGACAATACCAATAAAACTACCCTCTTAATATCCTATGTCCTGAAAAAGTCCTTACCCACCTGTTTAGTATCGCTTGATGCGGAAAAAGCTTTCGATCAGGTACATTGGGGGTTCCTGAAATCGGCATTAATCCAGATAGGGCTTGGCCCCATCATGCTAGACAAGATACTGTCCCTATACCAGACACCTACTGCAGGAGTTAGGGCCAATGGGGTACTTTCAACACCATTCTCGATTACCAACGGCACTAGACAGGGATGCCCCCTGTCTCCCTTACTTTATGTCATCACGATGGTGCATCTAGCATTGGCTATCCACAGCTCCCCTGATATCTCAGGGATAGGAATAGGCGGGGATTGTCATAAACTGGCTTTACATGCCGATGACCTTTTGCTCTTTGTGATGAACCCCGTGATTTCCTTACCGGTGCTCATTAGAGAATTCGAAACATTTGGCCAGGTCAGCAACTTTAAGGTAAACTATATGAAAACTGAAGCACTCAATATGTCTCTATCTTCTGAAGTGCTGGAGCTTTTAAAGTCATCCTTCTCCTTTAAATGGCAGCCGAGGTCTATTAAATATTTGGGGGTTCAGATTGCTAGGAACCTAGTGGATCTTTATACTCTCAACTATCAGCCTTTACTTCAAATCACTCTCAAAAACTTACAACATATGATCGAGCACAACTCTCATGGTTTGGCCGCATAAACGCTATCAAAATGGACATCCTCCCTCGGTTTTTATATCTGTTTCAGGCCATTCCAGTACTGATCCCTGGAGCGTTTTTTAAGACTTTGGAGAAGGCCTTTCGGAATTTTGTGTGGGGCACTTTGAGGCCGCGCCTTAACCTGAGGTCACTGTCCCGTCCGAAACTGAAGGGGGGAGCTGGACTCACGGATTTGTCCATATATCATCAGGCCGCGGTACTCGCAAGGGTAGTGGACTGGTTTCATAATGGATCCAATAAACAGTGGGTGGGGATTGAGCAGTCCATAGTCACTCTCTCCCTTAGATCTTTGCCGTGGATTCTTTCTGATTATAGGCCGGCCCTTGTGACCCTTCCGCTACTTACCCAGCACTATCTCACTCTGTGGGACAGACTGTTGGTTAGAAAAGGCCTTTCTCATAGACCCGGGCTTCTTATCCCGCTGTTTGATAACCCAAAATTTCCACCAGCTGTCAATACGAATCATTTCCTGAGTTGGTCCTCTTCTGATGACACGAGACTATGTCAGGTAATGACGGATGGGGGGCGGCTTCCTTCCTTGTCGGAATTGCGTGGGACTTGCCCGGGGAGGACGCTTTCTTGGATGGAACATGCCCAATTGTCTACCTTCTTGCGTTCGGCTCTGCGGACGGGATGCGTATTCTCACTGAAACTGCCTTTGAGTCGCTGTTGCTTTAAACAGAGCCTCCGGCACGGGTGATATCTACTCTATATACCTTACTTCTGGAGGCTGTGGTGACCAGCCTCCTGCATACATTAGCGCCTGGGAGCGAGAACTGGGAGTAACCATGTCATTGGCAGATTGGGACCGAGTATTCTTTCTGTCTCACAAAATGCCTGTGGCTTGCCATGCACAGGAAAATAATTTTAAGATACTGACTAGATGGTACCGTTGCCCACAGATTCTAAACACGATGTACCCTGAGGTGTCAGATTTGTGTTGGCGGTGTGGGAATGAGACCGGAACGATGTTACACATTTGGTGGTCGTGTCCATCATTGCAGACCTTCTGGAAAGCGATTTTTGAAATCTATGCAATAGTGGAGGGTACTCCGCTGGTGCCCTCTCCTCAGATAGCTTTGCTATCCCTAATTCCTGGCCCTTTGCCGAGTATTAAGAAAAGCCTACTACGGCATTTCTTGACTGCGGCACGAACAGTTATTCCTAGACATTGGAAGTCTACTGTGCCGCCTTCTGTTGGCGAATGGGTGGTGGAGATGGATTCTTTATGTCGAATGGAATCTCTGGTTGCAGAAGACAGTGATCACTTTGATAGAGTTCTATCTCTGTGGAGTGCATGGTCGTCCTTCAAATCTGGTCCACACTTTGCTAACTGGCTGGGCGGAACCCTCCCATAGTTGGGGTCCGTCATGCACGGCCTGGTACTATAGTGGCTTTCGTCTGGGGGAGGGGAAGCCTATTTTTCCTCCCCAGTCCATCCTCTCTTCTGTCCCCACCTTGGGGTAGGACACAGGGAGTCTTTCCTGTGGTTCAGGTCATTTATCTCTGGGCTTCTACCTCTTTTCTTGGCCCTTCCTCCCTCCTCCTTTCCTCTCTATTTCTTCCTTCCTTCCGTTCGTGAGACCTGGAGAGCTGTCACACACTTTACACAGAGTTCCTGGTTCTAATTTTAAGATGTGACGTTACTGGGTATAGTTCTTACTTATCATATGCTATGTGAATTTCTTTGATACTGTATGTGGGAAATATGACGGAGCATACTAATGTCTTACCTGTGAGTAATGCTGATAATAATGATATGTATGTATTCTGAGCTGTTTTCTTTGGCCTGTTTTCTTGTGTATATGTTAAAATTTATAATAAAAACCTACTTTATGAAAAAAAATAAAAAATCTGATCATACAGAAAGAGTCATCTGTTGCCGCGACCGTGAATGCCAAACAGTGTGTTGTCTGCCGGGTGCTCGGGTTCGTCATATTGTGGAACGAATAGACAGATTGCTGGGTGGGGCTGGGGAAGACCCGGCGGTGATGGTACACATCGGTACCAATGACAAAGTAAGTGGAGATATAAGGTCCTTAAAAATTATTTTAGGGAACTAGGAGAGAAGCTAAAGTCCAGGACCTCCAAGGCAGTGTTTTAAGAAAAATACTACCAGTGCCACAAGCATCGCTAGAAAGACAGCGGGAGATTAGGGAGTTAAATGAGTGGCTTAGAAATTGGTGCAGGAAGGAAGGGTTTGGGTTCATGGAGAACTGGGCTGACTTCTCTGTCTTCTACAGGTTCCATGATAGGGGCGGACTGCACCTAAATGGGGAGGGTGCAGCTGTGCTGGGCAAAGAATGGTTAGGTGGCTTGAGGAGCTTTTAAACTAGGATCTGGGGGAGGGAAGGTGGGGATAAGCGGGGTTACGGATGTAGCCATCTTTAACTTGAATCTGATAACTTGCTGTAGCGTGATATCACACAACAAAAGCCATTGAAAAGCCATTGAAAAAGTCAAGATAAGAGATCTAGCCATTGTTTATTTAATGCGTTAAAAGTCAAGATAAAGACGGCTACATCTGTAGATAGAGTACATAGGGAGAGGGATAAAGAAGGGGATAATGGGAATTTAGTGGGGGCTGGGGTTAGCAAGCCGAATAGGGAGTTGACTAGGAATAAATACGGACTTAAGAATATTAAAGGTGTCGGTAAGATTAAATGTATGCTGGCAAATGAAAGAAGTCTTGCAAATAAAATGGACGGGTTGGAGATTCTAATGACCGACGTGAATTATAATGTAGTGGGCATAACAGAAACCTGGCTGAATGAGCGCCATGACTGGGTAACAAATGTGGGGGGGCTACACCGCATTCAGATGGGATAGAAAAGATAAAAAAGGTGGAGAGGTTTGACTGTTTATAAAATCCAGCCTAAGACCAGTGCTGAATGAAGACATTGGGGGAAACTGTGACAGTGTGGAGTCTTTATGGGTAAATATTCATGGAACGGTTAATAACAGTAAACTGCTAATTGGAGTTTGCTATAAGCCACCGAACATAGCGGAAAAGGCTGACATTAAAATCCTGCAACAAATAGAAAAAGCAGCAAATAATATTGGGGTCCTTATTATGGGGGATTTTAACTATTCTGACATTAATTGGGACATAGAGGCTGCTGGATGTGCTAAAAGCTGGAAGTTTCTATACGCAATTCAAGAAAACTATTTTACTCAGTTTGTTGATAAACCAACCAGAGGGGATAATGTGCTGGATCTCGTCTTATCTAATAGAATAGACACAATGTCAGATGTGGAGGTCCGGGAGCACTTGGGTAATAGTGACCACAATATGGTAAATTTTAATATAATTTTCAATAAAACAATACAAAGGATAGCAACAAAAACCTGGAATTTTAGGAAAGCAAAATTCAATCGTCTTAGGGAAATACTTAGTCTTGTTGTCTGGGATCATGTAATGGTAAATAGGAATACTGACGCTAAATGGGCAGCTTTTAAAGATATATTACATGAATCGTGCAGTAAGTTTATACCCACTGGTAACAAAATGTCTAGGACTAAAAGGAGACCAATATGGATGAATAGCTATTTACTGAATATAATGAGACAAACACAAAATGCATTCAAAACACAGGGACTGGGGGAACATGTATGCAAGTAGGTAAGGAATTGGTTAACCCCTTCCCGTCGCAACCCTTTTTCAGATTTTCATTTTCGTTTTTTCCTCCCCACATTCCAAAAGCCATAACGTCTTTATTTTTCCGTCGATATAGTACCATGAGGGCTTGATTTTTGCGGGACAAGTTGTAGTTTTACATAGCACAATTTATTTTGCCATATACTAGGAAACGGGAAAAATAATGATATATTGTAATAGTTCAGACTTTTACGGACGTGGCGATACCAATTATGTTTATTTTTTTTTATTTTTTTTACTATGCTCTAGGGGGAAAATGGGAAAAGAAGGGTTTTTTGAACTTTTAATCTTTCCCAAAAAAATGTACACAAAAAAAGTTATTTAACTCATTTTTACTTTTTTTATTAATCCCCATAGGGAACTTCAACCAGCAATCGTTCGATTGCTTGCACGATATACTGCAATACTAATGTATTGCAGTATAACGTGATTCTGACAGGCATCTATTATACCCTGCCGGAGGCTTCATTAGGCCCCCAGGCAGCCATAGCAACCATCGCCCCCCCCCCCACGGTTGCGTTGCGGGGGGGCGCGATGAGCTGTTAGAGGGGGTCTCCCCCCTCTTTCTAACGATTTAAATGCTGTGGTCGCTATTGACCGCAGCATTTAACGAGTTAAAAAAGTGGGATCGCGCTCAAGCGCGATGCCGCTCGTTACTCTGAAGTGTCGGCTGTAACAAACAGCCGACACCCGCATCGTATGGAGCGGGTTCACTCCGTGAGCCCGCTCCATACTTCCCCTACCCGACTTTGGCGTATGAATACGTCAAATTTCGGGAAGGGGTTAAGGGACAGAAAACTAAGAGTCGTTATAAATGGAACTTACTCAAAATGGGTTGAAGTAAGCAGCGGGGTACCACAAGGATCGGTGTTAGACCCAATTCCTTTTAATTTTTTTTATTAATGACCTTGTGGATGGGATTGATAGCAAGGTGTCAGTTTTTGCTGACGATACAAAACTTTGTAGGATACTTAAAACTGAACTTGACTATAAAATATTACAGAAAGATCTAGATAAGCTGGCAGCATGGGCAAAAACATTGCAGATGAAATTTAATGTTGATAAATGTAAAGTAATACACTAAGGACGCAATATTAGCATTAATTCATAGACATTAAATGTAATAAAACTGGGGATAACGGAACAAGAGAAGGACCTGGGTATTCTGGTAACAAATAAGCTAAGCAGCAGCAGCACTCAATGTCAGACAGCAGCTGCAAAAGCAAATAGGATTTTGGGGTCTATAAAAAGAGATACAAAAACCCGGGATTCAAATGTAATATTACCACTCTATAAATCCCTTTTAAGGCCACATCTAATATATGGAAT
Organism: Rhinoderma darwinii; assembly: GCF_050947455.1. NCBI lineage: Eukaryota > Metazoa > Chordata > Amphibia > Anura > Rhinodermatidae > Rhinoderma > Rhinoderma darwinii. The sequence goes on along the minus strand of NC_134690.1, from coordinate 47,950,281 downwards.
TCAGTTTTGGGCTCCACATTGTAAAAAGGATGTAAGAGAACTGGAGAGGGTTCAAAGGTGGGCAAGGTGATTATTTAATGGGATGGGAGGTGCCGCTTACAATGAAAGGCTAAAAAAATTGAGCTTGTTCAGCTTGGAAAAAAGACGTCTTAGAGGGGATCTTATTTATATGTGTAAGTATATGTGTGGTCAATACTGAGAACTAGCACGTGATCTGTTCCTTGCAAGGACTCTACAAAGGACAAAGGGACACACGTTGCATGTGGAAGAAAGACTTTTCAGACATCAATATAGAAAAGGGTTCTTTACATTTAGAGTGGTCAAGCTATATAATGCCCTGACCCCAAGAGGTAGTAATGGCAGATACTATGTCAGCATTTAAATAAAGGCTAACTGACAAATTGCATTGAGGGTTATAACTAATTAAGCAATGAATGATGGGTAATTTATTGAGAAGGGTTGAACCTGATAGACATGTCTTTTTTCAACCTATGTAACTACGTACTGTAACCCCAGTGATCAGCTGCAATCTGTGGGGTAACTTGGCAGTAAGTGTTCAATTTCCCTGCATCGCCACCACAGGGGAAATTAAGGATTGCATAGTGCCTATTCACATGAATGTGTTTTCTGTGTAATGCAGGACAGGACAGGTCGTTCAGAGAGAGACACTCTTTGTAGCTGCTTTCCTCTCTGACGAAGAGATGAGGATCCTGAATAGAGGACTACCCTCTAGTAACTCAGAATTTATTTATAAGATACTGTATATGCAAGTGAGCTTTCTAAAATTCGCAACCCTTTTAAATTGACTTATACCCATATGCCATTGATTCTTATGCGGAGTATAAATGTATAGTACTATAAATGTCAGTTGAGAGCTCTTTTGGAAGATCTATGATGGTTGGTAGAGAAATTCCTACCTATGAGAAACACAATTGGAGTAAGGAAAAATCCAACCACCACACCTCCATCCCCCATAGACAGTGACTGCCTATGGTTAGATGGTGTCCTGTGCCATACAATGTCTGACTACCCACACTATACAGTGCCCAAATAACATTGTCATATGGCAGGGGCTTTGCTAGGGTCTTAAAAGATCATATGCCCTGATAGATAGATAGATAGATAGATAGATAGATAGATAGATAGATAGATAGATAGATAGATAGATAGATAGATAGATAGATAGATGATAGATAGATAGATAGATAGATAGATAGATAGATAGATAGATAGATAGATAGATAGATAGATAGATAGATAGATAGATAGATAGATAGATAGATAGATAATACCACCATACTATTTCTGAATAATACCTCCACAACATGACCACATATTACCACCACATAGTGACTGAATAATACCACCATACTGTTACTGAATAAAACCTCCCCATCAATACCACGTATTACAACCACATAGTGACTGAATAATACTACCATACTGTTACTGAATAATACCGTCACACCATAACCACATAGTTACTGAATAATACCACCATACTGTTACTGAAAAAAAAACACTATACAAAAGATCAATATTACCACCATATAGTGACCATATAGTGGTAGATGCCAGTTATACACAGGAACTCTGCAGACAATATATTTAATTACAGCACATTTATATCCAGTGACTCATAGGTGAGGTCTTTTCTGATCAGAGTCGGTCACTTTCCCTTTTTTTTCTCCATTCAGGCCAGACCACTGTCGACTTATTACAGCCCTGACACGTCTCTGCAGAATTTGACGAACAGACATGTTGCTTTCTCGCTTTTCCAGCATCCTCCCCACCTGTACCCCATCCTCTAAACAAACCCGTAATTCACAGCGCCCCAGATGGTAATAATCCCTCAGTGCATGATACAATAAAAGTGCCCCCTCAGTACCTTTGCCCCCTTTGTGCCCCCACCCAGTAATAATGCCCTCTTTGTGCCACCTATATATATTAGCGCCACAGCGTCCCCTGTAGATTGCGCCACACACACAGCCCCCTGTAGATAGTGCCACACACTGCCCCCCATTGTAGATAGCGCCACATACACAGCCCCCTTGGAGATAGCACCACACACAGCCTACCTTGTAAATAACGCCACACACAGCCCTACTTGTAGATAGTGCCACACAGCCCCCCTTGTAAATAGCGCCACACATGGCCCCCCCTGTAGATAGCACCACTCACAGCTCCCCCTTGTAGATAGCGCCACACACAGCCCACACCCCCTTGTAGATAGCGCCACACACGGCCTTCCCTTGTAGATAGTGCCACACAGCCACCCTTGAAGATGGTACCACACAGGCCCCTTCTTATAGATAGTGCCACAGCCCCACTTGTAGATAGAGCCACATAGCCCTCCCCTGTATAGTGCCACATAGACCCCCAGTAGATAGTGCCACACAGCCCCCTAATAGATAGTGCCACACAGCTCCCCCTAGTAGGTAGAGAAACACAGCCACCCCCTGTTTTATATAAATAGACCCCCCGCCCCCACAATTTTTTTTTTACTTAACTGGCCCCTTTCCTACGACGGAACGCCACCTGCACAGGGACTCTGTATTATAGACTGCAGGCCTAACGTGGACTGTAGCCTATAGTATTTAATTGTATTTGTGTCCTAAGTAAACCACCAGTGCCTTGCAGCATGGGGCCCCTCATGCCGCAGGCCCTGTAGCAGCCACTATGGCTGCTACAGTTGGCTGGGGAACTGGGCAATTACCCAGTTTTCCCTACCTAACGCTGACCTTGGCTGGAGATCCAGGGCACTAGGCAAAAAATCTTTGTCATGAGCCCCGAGTGCCAGGTGCTAACGATGCCTCTACCATACGGTTTACAAATAATGCTGCCAGACCGTTTTCTAAATAATTCTCCCCAATCAATAAATTTGAATATTTTATTCATAGCTGCCTTTCCATTGGTTTGAGCACCTGATATGGGATTGAGGGTGTAAGCTCCTAAGAAATCAAGATCTGTGGCACCCCCTCTAGTACTGAAAAAAATAACATAAGTAACTTTTCAGCAGGACTCTATATTTTTAAGGACTTTCAAACAAACAGTTACCATAGGTTAATAAGCAGGAATAGTACTTTGCTGAGTTATTAACCCCTTCCAGCCCTATGACGTACATTTGTGTCATGGAATTTATACAGTTCCCATGATATGACGTTAATGTGCATCAAAGTGATGACACTGGCACAGGATCTGTGCCTGCACCATCACTGGTGGGTGGCATCTGTATTATACAGATGAAACCTCGCTCTAATTGCCAGGATCAGAAATAACTTAGATCCCATCAATTCAACCCCTTAGATGCCACATTTAATGATGACCATGACACATTAGTGGTTAGACAAAGGTAGAAAGCTTCCTCTGAAAGCCCATCGCCCCCACCCCGTGATACAAAAGCAGCGTACCAATGGGTTGCTATGGCAGCTGGAGACTAACAATGGAGGGCCAAGAAGGGCCTTTTAGGATGCCTGTCAGCGTTACACTGACAAGCATATAGTACATTGCAGTACAGAAGTTTTTTTGCAGTGTATTATAAAATTGCAGTGTATTATATCAGTGATCAAACAATCGCTTAATCTAGCCCTAGCCGGAGAAAGAATACAATTTTAAACATAAATAAATAAAATGTTTAAAATATGAATAAAAAGAAAAGAGATATAAAAGCACAAAAACCTTTTTTCCAATAAAATTGCTTTGTTATGTAATTTTTTTTAAATAAATATAAAAACTAAAACTCTTCCAAGAAAAACAAAAAACAAGCCACTATACAGATATGTCAATGGAGAAATAAAAAAGTTATGAACTTGAAATGCAACAATGAAAAAGCTAAAAATATCACGGCCTCATCTAGACCAATATAGGCCATGTCCTTGAAGGGTTAATTTATATAAAGATAGCAGAAACGTAACCTGAAAACATGACGACTCCACAAGGAAGACAAGGTGAGCTTAACTCCTATTTATCAGAGTATGGAAGAAAATAAAATATGAAGGATCAATCTCAATTTCCTATTTAGAAAGTTAGAAATTAATCAGGATATTAAAGGAAGGAAGATTGCAGCCGAATGGTAAAATCAATCTACTGTACACAGTAAATAGAAGGTGATGAACCTCCTTCAGTTGACTGAAATTAGAAAATTTATAAAAGACATTCTTTGGTTCTTATTCTTTATTTTATTGAAAAATCATTTTCAAATATCCCTTGTATTTTATGTATTGTACATTTATTGACCACAATCAGATTAAAGGAGCATGAGACCTGAAATAAATTTCCAACTTTTAACACCATGTTGATTTTAGGTTTAACATTTAGCGCTGATTAAATTTATAATATTTGTTTATAGCGATCAGAACTCTGTTTTCCTGATACAGAACCCTAAATCACCTGCTTGTCTTTAAAGAGCCAAAAAGTCAAATGATGACATTCTGTCTGCCTGCAGCCACCTCTAGGGGGAGCTTAGTATCTAATGCATACTGTTTTATTATTGCATTAAATGTAAGCTCCTAAGCAGTCAGAATTTTATTATTTACTGTATCTTCATGTCTATGCAGAGGATTTGGCGCTCTGTATCGGAAAAATAGGAAGTCTGACCCCTGTAAAGATATATTAATAAATTGATCAACACATAATTTTGGACTTTTTGCTTTTCTCTATCTCTGAATATGCCTTATTTTCTGCACTAAGACAGGATTCCAAAGTCTTGTATAGACCTTCAATCTCCACGTCACTATCAACATTTAACTCAACTCCCTTTTTCTTCTTAAAAGTTGACAATGCTTGTTCTAGTTCAGCCAAAAGTTAAAAAAAAATTCTCCAAAATCTTAATAATTTGTGGTCCAACAGTACTGACATCTTGATTAGAGATGAGCGAATCGATTTTACATTAATCAAATTTGTTACGAATTTCTCAAAAGTTTCAGCCATCATTTTACAGATCAGAAGAAGACAAAAAGGCAGACAAAATTGATTACATGACCTCATAGCCACTATAAACAGTCCAACCAGAAAATGCTGCTGCAGATAGATAGTGGATTAGTGTCAGTGACTATATTTCATAAAGAGGAGAAGAGAATAGTTAGATTTACAATAATTTGATAGAGAGATAGGAATCAGTCAGTATCAGTGTGTTAGTTAGGCAGGCACAAGCGGACATTGCTGTAAGTAAGGTCTGCTGCAGCTATACATTTCTTACATCATACCTCCCAACAGTCTGCGGGACAGTCGCAGATTTCGCGCAGTGTCCCGCTGTCCCGGGCAGCCGATGCTGTGTCCCGGACTCCCGGTGTCAACTGTATCTGCGTTCTCAGTCTGGGAAAGACCTTGACGTCACTGTCTATATATGGATAGTGATGTCCGGGGCTCCCCCTGGAGTGGAATCCTCGGCCATAGTGTGGCCGATGCTCTGGCTGGGGATTCTTCCCCTAAAGGGTGTCCCAATGTCTACAGGGGGAGGTAGCGCTATCTACAGGGGGTGACACTATCTTTAAGTGGATGTGGCACTATCTACATGGGCATTGTGGCACTACCTTGGCACTGGCACTTTATATGTGGGCACTGGTACTAGCGGCAGCTAAGGGTGCATTATACTGTATGGGGCAGCTAAGGTGTATTATATGGTATGGGGTCCTATGGGGCATTATACTGTAAGGTGGCAGCTAAAGGGGCATTATACTGTATGGGGCATCTATGGGGACATTATACTATATGGTGGAAGCTATAGGGGCATTATACTATATGGGCAGATATGTGGGCATTATATTACATGGTGGCAGCTAACGGAGCATTATACTTTATGGGGCAGCTATGGGACATTATAACGTATGGGAGCAGCTATGGGGTATTATATGGCATAAAGCTGCTATGGGGCATTATACTGTTTGGGCAGCTATGGGGGCATTATACTGTATGGGGCATCTGTTTGGGCATTATGCTGTATGAGGGAATTTGTTTGGGCATTATACTACATGGGGGCATCTGTGTGGGCATTATGCTGTATGGGGCAGCTATGAGGCATTATTCTGTATGGGGAAATTTGTTTGGGCATTTTACTGTATGGGGGGCATCTGTGTTGTCATTATATTGCATGGGTCGCATCTGTGTGGGTATTATACTGCATGGGGCATCTGTGTTGGCTTTATACTGTATGGGTGCATCTATTGGGGCATTATACTGTATGGGTCAGCTATGTGGGCATTATACTGTATGGGCATCTGTGGGGCATTATACTGTGAGCGGCAGCTATTTGGAATTATACTGTGTGGGAGGTATTATTGGAGCGTGATACTGCGTGGGCTGAACTGGGTGTGTATTGGTGGGGTTTGGGCGCGATTAGAGACGTGGCTTAAAAGAAAAAAAAACTGGTTTTCCCTCTTTTGCGTTACTTAAAAGTTGGGAGGTATGCTTACATTAATTTGTGAATCAGTAATCTCCATCACATCAATCACAATTCTTCTTCAATATATTTAATCTGGGTGCTAATAGAATGCCGCTGCCTTCAAAAACACACATCACAGACGTGACATCATTCATTGTTTTCCATATAGCTAGGAGTGTCATCAAAAACTTGTGTATTGTACTGTGTCAAGCATTTATACAGCGCCGTTATAATTCAGTCTGTGTCCAAGTCACTTTTTTTTCATATAACTAAATTCTAATCTAATCTAAACAGCACACAAGAAAATGGCGACAGCACACTGCGAACACTAATGTCACCTAAGCTGCTAAATATAAATAAATATACATTACTGCTAAATCTACTTACAATAGGGAGGTTCTTAGCGCACATTTTGATCAAATTATGTTTGCCCACATGCCACGACAAGGCGTCCTCTATAGGTGGGAACCTATGCTGCACATACACCCAGACACATACAATTTGATCAAAATGTGCGCTAAGAACCACCCGATTGTAAGTAGATTTAGCAGTAATGCATATTTATTTATATATAGTGGCTTAGGAGACATTAGTGTTCGCAGTGTGCTGTCACTATTTTATTGTGTGCTGTATAAATTTGCAGTCACAGGCGTTCTTGCACAGGTATACACGTTTTGTTTCATTTTGTTGGAATGTGCTGTTCACATTTTTGTGTTGTTTATAGATTCTAATTTAAATCCTGGTACTTTTAGTGTGCCACTGCCTGCTGATACAGACGTCATGGACGTGACATCACATATTGTTCTTCGTATACCTAATTGCTAATAATAATGCCACCAAATTTATTTCTTTTTTTCTTTTTTAAAAGAACACCAAACCTGTTGCTACTCCCCAAAAGAGGATAATTTTTGGACCGCTTGTTAAAAAGCTATCCCTTTTTTCAATACCACCATAAGTGTATTTACACCGGTAGGCATCTTCCCTAAAAAGGGATAGTTTTTGGACCACTTTTTAGAAAACCATTGCTTCTTCTGATACCACCATGTGTGTATAAACACCGGCAGGCATCTGCAACTAAAAGGGATCATTTTTGGACAGTATAATAATTCTGACAGTGCAGTGTATTTTTAAACAGACTGTTTGTTACTACCGGCCACCGTCCGCTTACCCATAGCAATATAGGTTGCTGTCACTTTGACATTACTAATCTTGTTTTGGCGTTGAAAAGCTGAAAGGGGTTGGGTACAGTCCTAGAAGATCTTAGAGTTTTATTTATTCGGACCAAATCAAAATGGACGGCCAGTTAGACCGATTCATACCCGAAACTAATTTCGGGAAATTTGCGTATTTCTAATTCTTATGGTTCTTTCTGCCTGGTTTCTCCTGACTATGACACTGAGTGATGCTCATTCCCAACATCATTGGCATAAATAGTCGCTCTACTGTATCCTAAAATATCTAGTACAGTGTTTATTTATACTAGGGCCGGGGAATTGATGAGGGTGTCATACTTCAGAAGGAGCAGGCAGAAAATTCCTTAGATTTCCACATCGCAGGCCCCCCCCCCCCCCCCCCCCCCAAGTAAGGTTAGGAGCTTCCGGTTCCAACTACTGCATACTCTTCAAAACATCCGGCGCCCGGAGGCAGACGGAGCGGCTGATCGGTGCGGGGTGCGGGTGTCGGACCCGCACCGATCATATACTAATGTGTTGTCCGGTCGTGGAAGACCCCTTTAAAATTCTAAAAACAGCAGTTCCTTACAAAACGAAACTTATTTTTCAGTCCTCTTTTAGTGTAAAAATGTAAGCACTTTCTTTTCTAAGGACATGGTGGCCAAGGTTACATTAAAAGATAGTAATTATCTCTCCTGAGAGAACCAATCAATATGCAACCAATTATCTTCTATTCCAGCAAGCGATATTTTCAATAAGACCAACAGAAGTTTTCCCAAACTTTACCAAACTAAGCTATGTCTAACAGGATCCTATTACTGATCACCTTAATCATCCTTTATAATACTGCTTACTGCAGTATCGGACATGCCTTTTCGTTTTAGTTTTTTCTTCCTCGCCTCTCAAGCTCCATAACTTTTTTATTTTTTGGTCAAAATATCCATATGGGGGCTTATTTTTTTCAGGGATGAGTTGTATTTTTTAATGGCATCATTTAGTGTTCCATATAAAACACTGAAAAACTTTTTGTAAAAAAATTGTGGGCTGGAATGGAAAAAAAGGAACTTCTCAATTTTTTTTTCACGTATTGATTTTACGGCATGCGTTAAAAATGACGTGTAACTTTATTCTGGTCAGTGCGATTATGGCGATACCAAATTTATATAGATTTTTATGTTTTACTACATTTACCAAACAGAAACTTTTTGTTTTTTGTCGCCATATTTTGAGACCCATAACTTTTTTAATTTTCCGCTGATGGAGCTGTGTGAGGACTTTTTTTCAGCGCAAGCTATTGCTATTATTTGAACCATTTTCGAGTTTATACGACTGATAACATGTAGTTACATTTCTTTGTGGAGGCAAAGTGACCAAGCAATATACTCAAGTTTTTTTTTAGTTTTTTTTTTAGGGTGTTAACGGTGTGGGATAAGTAACGTTACAGACCAGTGATACCAATTATGTGAATTTATTATTGTTTATTTTACATAAAAAATAGAATGTTGTTCTTTTTTTAACTTTTAATCTTTTTTCTGCATCAATTTTTTTATTCTGAATAGAGAACTTGAACATGCGACTGTTTGATCGCTTGGATAATATACTGCAATACTTCTGTCTGGGCTTAATACAAGTAGTAAGAAGGCAGATCACGGGAACTTCAGAGGCCCGTAGGCTACAATGACAACCCAGCAGCACCCCGCGATCATGCCGCATTGTAGTGATGAGTTGACAAAGGGGGGGTCCCCCTTTTGTCCAACGGCTTAGATGCTGCACTGCTATTGTCCACAGCATCTAAGAGGTTAAAAAAGCGAGATAAGAGTTTTCTCCAATGCTGGCTGTTAGAGCAGGGTGTCAGCTGTAATATACTGCTGACACCCACTGTATATGGAGTTGGCTCAGCTCTTGAACCCGCTCCATATTTCCCCCCTCCTAACTAGGATAGATAGATGATAGATAGATAGATAGATAGATAGATAGATAGATAGATAGATAGATAGATAGATAGATAGATAGATAGATAGATAGATAGATAGATAGATAGATAGATAGATAGATAGATAGATAGATAGATAGAAAGATAGATAGATAGAAAGATAGATAGACAGAGCTTTGTACTTTGCTAGCAGAATAGAGATCCAACTAGCACAATAATCGCCATGGAACCAATATATATGTCATATGAGTTGTCTGCTTCAAATAGTATTTTTTTAAATGCCCTAGTACGGCATGATGACCTACTAGAGAGGTGTCACTGAATTTAATGCTGAGCATCATTTACGCTTACATTACATTGAGTTCCCTTGGCAATAGCAGCTGATCACTGGGGTTCCCCCACAATTAACTTGACTGTAAAACCAGATAACCCCACTTAAAGAGGCACTAAAAGAGTATTTGTAAAGGTTTTATATCATCTGAGATTGAAACAGCTCTTGAACTTGAACTCATTAAAATGCTGCAAAAATCCACACAAAACATAAAGTGACAAAAATAAAATAACAGAAGGTGATCGCAACATGAGGATGCAAATCCGAAGAATCAATCATGTGAAAAGGCCAAATTGTATTTCACTCAATAGACTGTTCTCTTCTGTGTACTAAAAGCTTTTGCCACAGTAAGAAGCGGATGTGCTTATTCTAAAAGAAATCTTGAAGAGATTAGAAGAGAACAGAACAGAAAATAAGATGCAGTGAGCGGTTGTCATGCAGAAGTCATTGGCATTCATATATTGCATTTCTTCCAAGTGAGATAATTGTACGTTAAATGTAAAATAATGGTTGCAGGTATGTGTGTACACTCCTCAGATATTAGATCAATGGCTAACTATTTGCATTCCTGGAACCAATAATATTCAAAATTAATATTAATTTACAAATTAATTTTCTTAAAAGAAAAACTCCCAAAAAAATTAGAACATTTAAAACTTAAAGATGTTGTAAATTAGTCAGAGAGAAGAATGGCTACAAAGAGCATCTATCTCTCTCTCTCTTTCTCTGAAAATACGGAGCCGTTTTGAAGGGAAAACAGCTCTTGATTTTCAGACGTTTTTTTAAGCCACTCGTGTTTTTCGCAGCGTTTTTTACGGCCGTTTTTGGAGCTGTTTTTCTATAGAGTGAATGAAAAATGGCTCCAAAAACGTTCCAAGAAGTGACATGCTCTTCTTTTTCGCGAGCGTCTTTTTACGTGCCATTTTTGGAAAACGAGGTGTTAAAAAAAAACACCCCGTCGGAACAGAACGCTGTATTTCCCATTGAAATCAATGGGCAGATGTTTGTAGGCTGTCGCATTGGGTACGTGAACCCACTGGGCCATACCACCTTGACGGTATGGCAGCTGGCCAACAGGACGCAGGTCACAGTCTATAGTTCGTATAGTGTACCTTTGGCAGCTCGGACATTAGCAAGACAGGCTCGGCTGGGACTAGGCAGTAGGCAGACGACAGGCGTGGTAAACAGCACAGCACGACTTCAGCTCAGCACGGCACTTGACCAGGATAGCACGGGATACGGGCACAGGAATGAGGAACACTGGGAACTGGAAAACACTAGGAGACGATTTGCTTAGACAAACTTTGGGTACGACAACAATGCTCATCAGGCATGGGAGGAAGGGGCTGAGCCCTTCTTATAGTCCAGGGTGCTCATGGGCTAATTTGGACATTAACTCAGGTGCACACGCTGCGGAAGTGAGCGCTGGCGTCTCCTGAGGAGGAGACTGGAGCCAGCACTCGCAGACCCATGGCTGCGGCTGTCAGGAGGTAAGTGAGCCTGACACCCCGCGGCCATGGACATGACAGTATCCCCCCTCTTATGCCCCTTCCTCTTGGAACCAGAGCGAGAGAAACCTCTTCAGAAGGGTAGGAGCATTGAGGTTCTCCTCTGGCTCCCAGTGTCATGTCCGTGGATGCGGGCCGTCAAGTTCACTCTCCCGCTGACGGCCGCAGCCATGGTCGGCAAGCGCTGGCCCCAGTCTCCTCCTCAGGAGATGCCTCACTTCCACTTCCCTCGGCTGGATCCCGTAGGGTGCACGCGCACGCTCGTGCCCCTCTTAAAGGGGCAGCGTGGACACCGGACTTTGATTAACTATTAGCCCATGAGTGCCCTGGACTATAAGAGGGATACAGCCCCTTGCTTTTATACCTGAGCGTTGTTGTCGTACCCTAAGTTTGTCTATGCGATGGTCTCCTCGTGTGTTCCTGTTCCTGTTACCTGTGCTATCCTGGTCGTGTGCCGTGCTGAGCCAGAGTCGTGCTGTGCTGTATCCCACGCCTGTCCTGCTTCACCGCGCCTGATGTCTGCCTGCTGCCTAGTCCCAGCCGAGCCTGCCTTGCTACTGTCCAAGCTGCCACAGGTACCCTATACGAACTACGCGTTGGCCAGCTGCCATACCGCCAAGCAGGGGCGTAGCTAAAGGCTCTTGGGCTCTGGTGCAAAAGTTCAGCTTGGGCCCCCCATGCAACCGTAATTTTCAGCGGCATTGCTGGGTCTCTTAAGAGACCCATTAATGAAGCACAAGTAGCCAGGGGCGTTGCTGGGGTCTAAAAAGCTCATGGGCCCAAACCCAAGACATATGTTTTGTAGCGTCCCCCCCCCCCCACACATATTTCTAAATAATGCAGAACCCAATAATGGTAACTAGTCTACACAGTGAAAAGTGAACACAGTACAGTTACATCTAATGACTTACAGGTAACGTTTTTTCTTTCCCTTCTTGACTTCTTCCAAGTTCCAGCCATGACTCGTATTTGCACACAAACGTCCTATGCTGCTGCTACCCCCACTGCCCCTACAGAGTAATAGTACACTCGTTTGTGCAACATTACAGTACTAGTGCCCCAAAGTAATAATCCCCCTGAGCCTCCTAAATTAATAATACCTCCTGCAGTCTGCTGAGACAAACTGTGGGGTCCACATAACTGTGGATTATCTCATGACAAGTCTTCATGGACAAAGTGTCTATATTGCTAATATATCCAAATGTAAAGTTTTTTTGTTTTTTTTAAATAACTTACAGGGACCCTTTATGACTTTATTTCTCCAGTTCCTTGTATGTTTCAATTTGGTTGGCGGACAATCACCCTTTACTCCCAACAGCAGGACTTGTAGGTCAGCACAGCAAACACAGCTTGTGCTTCTACACCAGTGGACTGACACTATTTTACAACATCCTCAAAGGCTTTTTAAACCTTTGAAAGTGATTTTTCTTTTTTCCTAATAAAAAGGTCAGTGTGTTTTGTGAAAATTTATAATTAGTCTTTATTAAAAATTATTTTTACTTTTTGAGATACAACTGCTTTATATCCTGTATATAGAGCAGCTGTATCTTATGCTAAATCCTCTACCACTCAGGTCCGCGGGACTGTCGGGTGCAGTGTTAGCGAGTCCTGTGTGTCTCTGACACGCAGGATCCTCCTGTTATCTATCACATCTAACTTCATAACTTAGATGTGATCGATTACAGGTGGATCCTGGGGGTCTCCAGCTGTCACTGAACCCGTCAGTCCTGCGGACCTAACATAGTCAGGTCTTAAATTTTTTGCACACGACCGCAACTGGGCCGTGAAAAACGGTCCGTGTGTCGGCCGGATTTCCCAGCCCGACCACGGTACATGTGAACGTTCCGTTCTCTGCCTGACCACGGAACTGCTGTTCTTTACTGAACTAAATGATACAGTACGGAACAGCAGTTCTGTGGGGACGCAGAGACTCCTAGCATCATAAATGTCTATGATGCCCGGAGTCCCGTTCACATGTACCGTGGTCAGGTCGGGAAATCCGTTTTTCACTGCCCGGTTAGCAAGCGATACATCTGCTCTGTATAGAGAATACAGAGCAGCTGTATCTCTAAAAATGTAAAATTATTTTTAATAAAAACGAATTATAAAATTGCACAGAAAACACAGACTGACCTTTTTGTTTAAAAAAAAATAGCTTTCGAAGGTTTACATAGCCTTTAAGGGCATGACCACACATGGCGGAATTCCTCCGCAACTGTCCGCATCAATGCCGCACAGAATCTGCGTTGCAGATTCTGCAGCGGATCTGCACAAAATGTGCAGAAAATTGATGCGGACTGGCCGCTGCGGACTGCAGGAAAAGTGCTTCTCTTCTCCCTATTCAGTGCAGGATAGAGAGAAGGGACAGCACTTTCCCTAGTGAAAGTAAAAGAAATTCATACTTACCGCCCGTTGTCTTGGTGACGCGTCCCTCTTTCGGCATCCGGCCCGACCTCCCTGGATGACGCTCCAGTCCATGTGACCGCTGCAGCCTGTGCTTGGCCTGTGATTGGCTGCAGCCGTCACTTACACTGAAACGTCATCCTGGGAGGCCGGACTGGAGACAGACGCAGGGAGTTCTCGGTAAGTATGAACTTATATTTTTTTTTACAGATACATGTATATTGCGATCGGTAGTCACTGTCCCGGGTGCAGAAACAGTTACTGCCGATCGCGTAACTCTTTCAGCACCCTGGACAGTGACTATTTACAGACGTCTCCTAGCAACGCTCCCGTCATTACGGGAGCCCCATTGACTTCCTCAGTCTGGCTGTAGACCTAGAAATACATAGGTCCAGCCAGAATGAAGAAATGTCATGGTAGTAAAAACAATACGCTCCGCAGCACACATAAGATCTGCGGACTTCATTGCGGAATTTTGACTCTCCATTGAAGTCAATGGAGAAATTCCGCCATGAGTCCGCAACCAGTCCGCCACTGCTCCGCAACAGACAGAGCATGCTGCGGACACCAAATTCCGCTCCGCAGCCTATGCTCCGCAGCGGAATTGTACGCATCGTGTAAACGAACACTGCTAAATTAAAGTGAAAGTCAATGGAGAAACGGCTCCGCTGCGGATTAACGCTGCGGAGTGTCCGCAGCGGAATTTAAGTGAAATTCCGCTATGTGTGAACCCGCCCTAAAGGCTATGTACACCATTTGGAAGGCATTTTTATTTTTGTAAAGAGGTCAGTCAGTGTGATTAGTACACTTTCTTTTTACTTCCTGACATACAGCTGCTCTGTATTCTCTAAACAGAGCAGCTGTATGGTTCGCTAAGACCTCAATCCATCAGTCCCGTGGACCTGATGGGCTCAGTGTCAGCGGGTCCTCCGTTTCTCTGACACGCAGGATACACCTGTAATCTATTACATCTAAGTTATGAACGTAGATATGAGGGATAACAGGTGGATCCTGCGTGTCTCTGAACCAGTCAGTCCCGCGGGCCTGACGGGAACAGGATTTAACGCCAGATACAGCTGATACAGTGAAGGAAATAAGTATTTGATCCCTTGCTGATTTTGTAAGTTTGCCCACCGTCAAAGACATGAACAGTCTAGAATTTTTAGGCTAGGTTAATTTTACCAGTGAGAGATAGATTATATTTAAAAAAAAAAGAAAATCACATAGTCAAAATTATATATATTTATTTGCATTGTGCACAGAGAAATAAGTATTTGGTCCCCTACCAACCATTAAAATTTCAGCCTCCTCCAGACCAGTTACACGCTCCAAATCAACTTGGTGCCTGCATTAAAGACAGCTGTCTGACATGGTCACCTGTATAAAAGACTCCTGTCCACAGACTCAATTAATCAGTCTGACTCTAACCTCTACAACATGGGCAAGACCAAAGAGCTTTCTAAGGATGTCAGGGACAAGATCATAGACCTGCACAAGGCTGGAATGGGCTACAAAACCATAAGTAAGACGCTGGGTGAGAAGGAGACAACTGTTGGTGCAATAGTAAGAAAATGGAAGACATACAAAATGACTGTCAATCGACATCGATCTGGGGCTCCATGCAAAATCTCACCTCGTGGGGTATCCTTGATCCTGAGGAAGGTGAGAGCTCAGCCGAAACTACACGGGGGAACTTGTTAATGATCTCAAGGCAGCTGGGACCACAATCACCAAGAAAACCATTGGTAACACATTACGCCGTAATGGATTAAAATCCTGCAGTGCCCGCAAGGTCCCCCTGCTCAAGAAGGCACATGTACAGGCCCGTCTGAAGTTTGCAAATGAACATCTGGATGATTCTGAGAGTGATTGGGAAAAGGTGCTGTGGTCAGATGAGACTAAAATTGAGCTCTTTGGCATTAACTCTACTCGCCGTGTTTGGAGGAAGAGAAATGCTGCCTATGACCCAAAGAACACCGTCCCCACTGTCAAGCATGGAGGTGGAAACATTATGTTTTGGGGGTGTTTCTCTGCTAAGGGCACAGGACTACTTCACCGCATCAATGGGAAAATGGATGGAGCCATGTATCGTCAAATCCTGAGTGACAACCTCCTTCCCTCCACCAGGACATTAAAAATGGCTCGTGGCTGGGTGTTCCAGCATGACAATGACTCGAAACAAACAGCCAAGGCAACAAAGGAGTGGCTCAAAAAGAAGCACATTAAGGTCATGGAGTGGCCTAGCCAGTCTCCAGACCTTAATACCATCGAAAACGTATGGAGGGAGCTGAAGATCCGAGTTGCCAAGCGACAGCCTCGAAATCTTAATGATTTACAGATCATCTGCAAAGAAGAGTGGGCCAAAATTCCATCTAACATGTGTGCAAACCTCATCATCAATTACAAAAAAACGTCTGACTACTGTGCTTACCAACAAGGGTTTGGCCACCAAGTATTAAGTCTTGTTTGCCAAAGGGATCAAATACTTATTTCTCTGTGCACAATGCAAATAAGTATATATAATTTTGACAATGTGATTTTCTTTTTTTTTTTTATATATATATATATATAATCTATCTCTCACTGGTAAAATTAACCTAGCCTAAAAATTCTAGACCGTTCATGTCTTTGACAGTGGGCAAACTTACAAAGTCAGCAAGGGATCAAATACTTATTTCCTTCACTGTATATATATATATATATATATATATATATATATATATATATATATATATATATATATATATATATATATATATATATATATATATATATACATATATATATATATATATACATATACACATATATATATATATATATATACACTACCGTTCAAAAGTTTAGGGTCACTTAGAAATTTCCTTATTTTTGAAAGAAAAGCACAGTTTTTTTCAATGAAGATAACATTAAATTAATCAGAAATACACTCTATACATTGTTAATGTGCTAAATGACTATTCTAGCTGCAAACGTCTGGTTTTTAATGCAATATCTACATAGGTGTATAGAAGCCCATTTCCAGCAACCATCACTCCAGTGTTCTAATGGTACATTGTGTTTGCTAACTATGTTAGAAGGCTAATGGATGATTAGAAAACACTTGAAAACCCTTGTGCAATTATGTTTTCACCGCTGTAAACAGTTTTGCTGTTTATAGGAGCTATAAAACTGACCTTCCTTTGAGCTAGTTGAGAATCTGGAGCATTACATTTGTGGCTAGAAAAAGAGAGCTTTTATGCGAAACTCGACAGTCTATTCTTGTTCTTAGAAATCAAGGCTATTCCATGCGAGAAATTGCCAAGAAACTGAAGATTTCCTACAACGGTGTGTACTACTCCCTTCAGAGGACAGCACACACAGGCTCTAACCAGAGTAGAAACAGAAGTGGGAGGCCCCGTTGCACAACTGAGCAACAAGACAAGTACATTAGAGTCTCTAGTTTGAGAAATAGACGCCTCACAGGTCCTCAACTGGCAGCTTCATTAAATAGTACCCGCAAAACGCCAGTTTCAACGTCTACAGTGAAGAGGCGACTCCGGGATGCTGGCCTTCAGGGCAGAGTGGCAAAGAAAAAGCCATATCTGAGACTGGCTAATAAAAGGAAAAGATTAATATGGGCAAAAGCACACAGACGTTGGACAGAGGAAGATTGGAAAAAAGTGTTATGGACAGAGGAATCGAAGTTTGAGGTGTTTGGATCACACAGAAGAACATTTGTGAGACGCAGAACAACTGAAAAGATGCTGGAAGAGTGCCTGACGCCATCTGTCAAGCATGGTGGAGGTAATGTGATGGTCTGGGGTTGCTTTGGTTCTGGTAAAGTGGGAGATTTGTACAAGGTAAAAGGGATTTTGAATAAGGAAGGCTATCACTCCATTTTGCAACGCCATGCCATGCCCTGTGGACAGCGCTTGATTGGAGCCAATTTCATCCTACAACAGGACAATGACCCAAAGCACACCTCCAAATTATGCAAGAACTATTTAGGGAAGAAGCAGGCAGCTGGTATTCTATCTGTAATGGAGTGGCCAGCGCAGTCACCAGATCTCAACCCCATAGAGCTGTTGTGGGAGCAGCTTGACCGTATGGTACGCAAGAAGTGCCCATCAAGCCAATCCAACTTGTGGGAGGGCCTTCTGGAAGCATGGGGTGAAATTTCTCCCGATTACCTCAGCAAATTAACAGCTAGAATGCCAAAGGTCTGCAATGCTGTAATTGATGCAAATGGATCATTCTTTGACGAAAGCAAAGTTTGAAGGAGAAAATTATTATTTGAAATAAAAATCATTATTTCTAACCTTGTCAATGTCTTGACTATATTTTCTAGTCATTTTGCAACTCATTTGATAAATATAAGTGTGAGTTTTCATGGAAAACACAAAATTGTCTGTGTGACCCCAAACTTTTGAACGGTAGTGTATATACATATATATATATATATATATATATATATATATATATATATATATATATATAGTCCAGCAATAGATGAACACAGCACTCCACAATAGCTAAAAATCAGGCCATGTGCTCGTCACTAGGGGATGAATCAATTCCCCCTTTTTTTTAAAGATAGAAGAAACCGTAGGACACAGTGACGGCACCAGGACTTTAACCCCTTCCCGACATGCGCCGTACATGTACGGCGCTGTCGGGAGGTGCTTCCCGCAAAGCGCCGTACATGTACGGCGCAGTGATGGTGCGGGCTCAGGAGCAGAGCCGGCACCATCACCGCGGGGTGACAGCTGTATTATACAGCTGGCACCCTCCTGTAACTGCCAGGACCGGAGCTACTCTCCGATCCGGCAGATTAACCCCTCAGATGCTGCGCTCAATAGAGCGCAGCATCTGATAGGTTTTCACCCGATCGGCAACCCAGTGATGCAATCGCTGGGTTGCTGTGGCAATCGGACGCCAGAAAATGGCGTCCGAGTCTGCCTTGTACGGGAGCCGATGAGCCGATGATGTCCTATGATGTCCTCATAGGCTTGCTGTCAGTGAATAACTGACAGCGCTAATACACTGCACTACGTATGTAGTGCAGTGTATTAGAGTAGCGATCGGGGCATCAGGCCCTCATGTCCCCTAGTGGGACAAGTCAGAAAAGTAAAAAAAAGTTAATAAAAATGTGGTAAAACAATAAAAACACACACATTTCAAATAAAAATAAAGCTAAACTGACTTTTTTCCCATAGTAAGTTTTTTATTATGGGAAAAACCGTAAAAATTAAAAAAACTATACATAATTGGTATCGCCGCGTCCGTAACGACCCAAACTACAAAACTATTATGTAATTTATCCCGCACGGTGAACGCCGTAAAAAAAAAACATGAAAAACAACGCCAGAATCTTTGTTTTTAGGTCACATCTCCTTCCAAAAAATGCTAGAAAAAGTGATCAAAAAGTCACATTTACTCCAAAATAGTACTAATAAAAACGACAATCCGTCCCGGAAAAAATAATCCCTGACACCGCTTTGTGCACGCAAAAATAAAAAAGTTATGGGTCTTAGAATATGGCGAGACAGAAAACAAATGATTTTATAAAAAAAGTGATTTTGTTGTGCAAAAGCTGCAATACATAAAAAAAACTATATAAATTTTGTATCGCCGCAATCGTATCGACCCGCAGAATAAAGCTAACATGTAATTTAGGGCGCACTGTGGATGCCGATAAAAAAAACAATAAAAAACTATTCCAGAATTGCTTGTTTTTGGTAATTTCCTTTACCAAAAAATGAAATAAAAAGTGATCAAAAAGTGTATGTGTTCCAAAATGGTACCAATGAAATCTACAGCCCGTCTCGCAAAAAACAAGCCCGCACACCGCTCAATCAACTGAAAAACAAAAAAGTTACGGCACTAGTAATGCGGTGATGAAAAAACATCTCAATGCGCAGGCCGGAGGGAACATTCCTTCAGTTTCAGGGCCATGGTATTTAGGAACTAGGAAAGGGAATGGACATCGCACATCCGCTGGAAGCGAGGGCGCCCGTATTATACCAGCGCAAAACTTTCCCAGCAATATTTCCCAAACTACGAAGGAGAAAAAGTCCCCAAAAGGTGCAGAGCGTTACAAAAGGGGGATAAGAAAGAAAACCGTTTATCAGTGTGACGCCGGCCTGCGCATAACGGATCGCTTCACATCGTAACACACACCTATGGATAATTGTATTATTTACCCCATTATTATACCCTCTTATTATGCCCTGATGGACTCCGCACAGATTACATATACCCCTGATATACTCCGCACAGATTACATATACCCCTGATATACTCCGCACAGATTACATATGCCACCACATTATAAACTGAAATACCAGCAAAACTCAAACAAAACTACCAAGCAAAATCCATGCTCAAAATGGCGGTCTATTCCTTCTTAGCCCTACAGCGTGCCCAAACAGCAATTTATGGCCACAAGTAAGGCATTACCATACCCGGGAGAACCCGCTTAACAATTTATGGGGTAACATTCTCCAGGGGCACAACATCTTGTGTGGTGAATGGGCAGATCAGTGGAAAAATTGCAATTTTCACTTTGCACCATCCACTGCGTATTCATTTCTGAAAAACACCTGTGGAGTCTAAATTCTCACTACACCCCTTGATAAATGCCTTTAGGGGTGTAGTTTCTAAGACAGGGTCACTTTTGTTTGGTACATCAGGGGTTTTGCAAATGCAACATGGCGTCCGCAAACCATTCCAGCAAAATCTACGCTCCAAAAGTCAAATACCACTCCTTTTCTTCTGAATGCTCCCATATATGTAAACAGCTGATTATAACCACATATGGGGTGTTACCGTACTCAGGAGAAATTACTTTACAAATGTTGGGGTGCTTTTTCTTCTCTATTCCTTGTAAAAATGAAAAATGTTGATCTAAAACGACATCTTGTTGGAAAAAAAAATTATTTTTCATTTTCATGGCTTAATTCTAAATAATTCAGCAAAAAACCTTTGGGATCAAAATTTTCACTATACCCCTAGATGATTCCTCAGGGGTGCAGTATCCCAAATGGAGTCAATTTTGGGGTGTTTCCACTGTACTAGTACTACAGGGGCTCAGCAAATGTAACATGGCGCCCAGACACTATCCAAAATCCAAATGGTGCTAGTTCCATTCTGAGCCCTACCGTGTGTCCAAACAGCCGTTTATGACCACATGTGGGGTATTGTTTTACTCGGGAGAAGTTGCTTTACTAATTTTATGGTGCTTTTTCTCCTTCAGTCCTTGTGGAAATGAAAAAAAAAACCTAAACCTACATTTTATTTCAAAAAATGTAGATTTTCATTTTTACGGCCTACTTCCAATAAGTTCTGTAAAACACCTGTGGGGTCAAACTGCTCACTGTACTCCTAGATAATTTCCTCATGGGGTGTAGTTTCCAAAATGGGGTCACTTGTTGGGGGTTTCCACTGTTTTGTCCCATAGGGGGCTTTGTAAATGTGACATGGCCTCCGCAAACCATTCCTGCTAAATTTGAGTTCCAAAAGCCAAATGGCGCTCTTTCCCTTCTCAGCCTCGCCGTGTCTCCAAACAGCCGTTTATTACTACATGTGGGGTATTGTTTTACTCGGGAGAAATTTCTTTACAAATTTTATGGTGCTTTTTCTCCTTTAGTCCTTGTGGAAATGAAAAAAAATTTGCTAAACCTACATTTTATTTGAAAAAATGTAGATTTTCATTTTCACAGCCTACTTCCAAAAATTTCTGCAAAAAACCTGTGGGGTCAAAATGCTCACTATACCCCTAGATAATTTCCTCAAGGGGTATAGTTTCCAAAATCGGGTCACTTGTTGGGGGTTTCCACTGTTTTGTCACCTCAGGGGCTTTGCAAATGTGACATGGCCTCCGCAAACCATTCCTGCTAAATTTGAGCTCCAAGAGCCAAATGGCGCTCTTTCCCTTCTAAGCCCTGCCGTGTGTCCAAACAACCGTTTATTACCACATGTGGGGTATTGTTTTACTCGGGAGAAATTTCTTTACATATTTTATGGTGCTTTTTCTCCTTTAGTCCTTGTGGAAATGAAAAAAAATTAGCTAAACCTACATTTTATTTGAAAAAATGTAGATTTTCATTTTCATGGCCTAGTTCCAAAAATTTTTGCAAAAAAACTGGCCAGTCAAAATGCTTGCTACACCCCTAGATAAATTCCTCGAGGGGTATAGTTTCCAAAATGGGGTCACTTGTTGGGGGTTTCTACTGTTTTGTCCCATAGGGGGCTTTGCAAATGCGACATGGCCTCCGCAAACCATTCCTGCTAAATTTGAGCTCCAAGAGCCAAATGGCGCTCTTTCCATTCTAAGCCCTGCCGTGTGTCCAAACAACCATTTATTACGACATGTGGGGTATTGTTTTACTCGGGAGAAATTGCTCTACAAATGTTGTGGTGCTTTTTCTACTTTAGTTCTTTTGGAAATGAAAAAAAATTAGCTAAACCTACATTTTATTTGAAAAAATTTAGATTTTCATTTTCATGGCCTAGTTCCAAAAATTTTTGCAAAAAAACTGGCTGGTCAAAATGCTTGCTACACCCCTAGATAAATTCCTCGAGGGGTGTAGTTTCCCAAATGGGGTCACTTTTGGGGGGTTTCCACTGTTTTAGTTCCACAAGACCTGTTCAAAGCTGACATGGTGCCTAAAATATATTCTAATAAAAAGGAGACCCAAAATCCACCAGGTGTTCCTTTGCTTCTGAGGCCGGTGCTTCAGTCCAGTAGCACACTAGAGCCACATGTGGGATATTTCCTAAAACTGCAGAACCTGGGCAATAAATATTGAGTTGCATTTCTTGGGTAAAACATTCTGTGGTACAAAAAAAATGGATTCAAAATGAATTTCTGGAAAAAAATAATGAACTTTGTAAATTTCACCTCTACTTTGCCTTAATTCCTGCGCAATGTCTAAAGGGTTAAGAAACTTTCTAAATGCTGTTTTGAATACTTTGAGGGGTGCATTTTTTAAAATGGGGTGACTTATTGGGGGTTTCTTATATCTAAGGACCTCAAACCCACTTCACAACTGAACTGGCCCCTGTAAAAATAGCATTTTGAAATTTTCTTGAAAATGTGAGAAATTGCTGCTAAAGTTCTAAGCCTTATAACGTCCTAGAAAAATAAAATGATGTTCAAAAAACGATGCCAATCTAAAGTAGACATATGGGGGATGCTAGTTAGCAACATTTTTGTGTGGTATAACTGCCTGTCTTACAAGCAGATACATTTAAATTGAGAAAAATGCAAATTTTTGCAATTTTTCGCTAAATTTTGGTGTTTTTCACAATTAAATACTGAATGTATCGGGCAAATTTTGCCAGTAACATAAAGTCCAATGTGTCACGAGAAAACAGTCTCAGAATCACTTGGATAGGTAAAAGCATTCCGGAGTTATTACCATATAAAGTGAAACATGTCAGATTTGAAAAATGAGGCTCTGTCAGGAAGGTCAAAAGCGGCCAAAGAGGGAAGGGGTTAAGGCAGATGAAAGCAAAGTGGATTTATTCACCTCAAAAAACCAGCAGCAACGTTTCGGTTCAACAGGAACCTTTCTCAAGCCATGACAAACTAACAATGGTGCCAAGTATATATAGGGAGGACGTACATCAATTGTCAATAAAAAAAATTGACTGTACAATTCTCATTAAATACATCCAAATTTGGTTATCACAGTGTATTACAGACATTGTAAATAAAGTGCAGCAATGAGTCTTCAAATAGACATCCATAAGTAATAATATATTTAAAAAGATGAAAAACACACATCATAAATAGTGAATAATAAGTATACCAGGATTAATTAGGAGGACAGCAAAGGCCAATTATTAATTAGTTTAGATCCATAAACTTACAGTTTACAATCTCTCCATGTAACCAGCGTGTAGAGTTCGTGCGCATCGACTGCACATGCTCCAAAATGGTGTCGAAAACGGATATTAAATCCGGTGGAACTCATCGTGCAGCGCAATCGCTACTGCGCATGCGCCGAGACGGAACTTGCGTTCCAGTCCCATTGCGCAGGCGCAAGTGGCGATATAGATAGAAAACATAGAATATATTAATTGTGCAGATTTTAACCCTGTATGCAGTCTGGAGGATCACATTAAAGCTGCACTGCACAGATCGAAATATTTAAAGATTATTAATAGGAATAGGCATGGGCTTATAAACAAAAAGGTTTATATACTATTAACGTCCCATTGAGGAATAATGTGACTGTAGTCACCAATGGGATTAATAGAGCAGCCATATTAAATAAAGATTAATGATCCCAGAAAAAAAATTTCCAATTTGTCAGACATCTCATGCTAGGAAAAAAAAATCACATACCACATATATATATAGATATGTGTCTTTTATTCATTCATGAGGTGCTAGTCAATAAAGAGGTGGCAGATACACATTATGATAAGACCATACTCCAGACTTAATAAAATTAAACATAAATGTATGCACATTAGATACACTATATTGCTGAAATCTATACTGGACATAGAAATATGTAAATATACAATTCCATATGGGACTAAATGATCCCAATAAATAGGCCTCTGCTGCTTTCCGAATTCCTTCATGATGCTTGACAAATCCGTATGTTTCTAAGAAAGTGTAAAAAGAAACAAATTACCATATAATATTTATATAGACAAAAAAATAATTATAATTAAAAGATGTATACATAACAGAGAGGTCAAAATAAGACTTCAGACTATCCATATACAAAGCACAAACTATACCAATCGGGAACGTAGACCCATCATATTCCCCAGATTTTCAGGCAAGTTACCCCCCACTAAATTAGATATGTGGGCCATAAGGGTATTCTATATTCAGCCCCTTGGGAGTTTCCAACTTATAGATCCACTCTAGCTCTTTTCTTTTAAGAGCCAAACCTCTATCACCACCGCGTCTCATTTGAGGTACCGGATCAATTATTCTGAATCTCAACTGTGACAAGCTATGATTTTTTTCGCAAAAGTGTCATGATACTGGTAAATCCTGTCTCTTTGTTTTGATGTAAGATTTATGATTTCTCATCCTGAGACGTATTTCTGTTGTGGTCTCACCCACATAGTGTAAACCGCAAGGGCAACTCAGTAGGTAAATGACAAAAGATGAATGACATGTAAAAAAGCCCTTGATTTTAATGACACTACCAGTTTGTGGATTATTAAACGAATCACCCTTAATCATGTGGTCGCAGATATTACATCCCAAACAGGGGTAGCAGCCCAATTTAGGGGGTGCCAGAAACCTTTGACTCTTCCGGTTAGACCCAATATCGACTCTAACAAGACTATTCTTAATCGTTTTACCTCTTCTATAGGCCATCATAGGTCTCTCCTGGAATTCAATTATCTCTGGAAAGGCTCTACTCAAGACCTTCAAGTCCCTCCTCAGAATATCAACAATTTGTGAGCTTAGTGCGGAGAAAGTGGAAACAAAGGGTAGACAAGCCTTGTTTTCTATACTTGGCTTTTCACCTAAAAGGACCTTTCTATCCAATAAATCGACCTTCCGTCTATTCAGCTCCAAAACATGATTTGGATA
The DNA here is from genome assembly GCF_050947455.1 of Rhinoderma darwinii. NCBI lineage: Eukaryota > Metazoa > Chordata > Amphibia > Anura > Rhinodermatidae > Rhinoderma > Rhinoderma darwinii. Next base: position 47,924,998 of record NC_134690.1, on the reverse strand, counting down.
GCCTCGATCAGAAATTTTTTTGCAAATCTGATCGAGTCGTGAGGATAGTCTGTCATCTTGACTTACCACCCTCTTGACTCTGATCAATTGGCTGTAAGGTAGTGATTTCAACATTGTCCACTGGAAAAATGTCCACTGGAAACTCAATGGCAGTAGTAGAAAAGGACATAGTAAATAGAATAGTGGAATTTAAACCATTAAGGAATACTACAAAGTCCTGTAATTGACTGATTGATCCGGTCCAGATGAGGAAGACATCATCTATGCATCGCCACCACCGCAGCACTTGGCTGAAGTGGTGGGACACATAGACAAGGTCCTCCTCAATCCGCCGCATAAAGATATTTGCATAGGTGGGGGCCATATTTGACCCCATCGCAGTCCCTCTCTTTTGCAGATAGAATTTATCTCCTACCAAAAAATAACTCTTCATAAGGATGAACTCTAATAACGATTTAATGAAATAAATCTTGTCCCTGGGCAAGCCTGACCTTTCAAGATAAGAAAGTGAGGCATCAATGCCCTCCTGATTGGAAATTGAGGTATACAGACTACCCACATCAAGGGTAACCAAGACCGACCGGTCAGGGATCGTGAGATCCTGGATCCTGACCAGGAAGTCTGAGGTGTCCATGATGTAGGAGTCCACACCAATGGCAAACTGCCTGAGTATTCTATCAATGAACATAGCTATCGGGACAAACAGGGAATCATTCCCTGATACAATAGGACGTCCAGGGGGCCGAGTTAGATCCTTATGGATTTTTGGTGGGAGATAAAGTACAGGAGTGACAGGAAATTTTACCTGTAAAAATTCACAAAGATTTCTATCAATGATTTTCCTCTTAAATGCACTGGAAATCAGGTTGTCCAGCTCACGTAGATATACAAACTTGGGGTAACCCGGTAGTACCGCATATATGTTGGTATCATTAAGTTGGTTTGCCATCTCCTGTAGATAAAGGGAGGTATCCATAACCACTATGGCACCTCCCTTATCCGCAGGTTTAATGGTCAAATCACTATTACCCTTTAAATCCTTAAGTGCCATATTTTCGGCACGTGTCAAATTTCTTTGAACAAACTGACTACTCTGCATTCTCTTCAAGGAATCTATCTGATCTTTGACAAATAAAATATAAGTTTCAACAGCATGAATATTTTGGGGAGGCTGAAATTTACTCTTGTTACATAGCCCATAATCCCTAAGGTGGAACATCTCATTGGTTGAAGCTACACATGTATCAGTAATAGATTTAGATTGCTCTGAAAAATGTGCCTTAAGCCTTAATGACCTAAAGAAATATTCCAGATCTAGATTTAGCCTAAACCAATCAATGGGATTATTTGGACAAAAAGACAGGCCACGGTTAAGCACTTTGACCTGTGGGTCAGTTAACACATATTCAGTCTCTGCGCATGCGCAGTAGCGATTGCGCTGCACGATGCGTTCCACTGGATTTAATATCCGGATTTGACGTCATTTTGGAGCATGCGCAGTCGATGCACGCGAACACTACACGCTGGTTACATGGAGAGATCGTAAACTGTAAGTTTATGGATCTAAACTAATTAATAATTGGCCTCTGCTGTCCTCCTAATTAATCCTGGTATACTTATTATTCACTATTTATGATGTGTGTTTTTCATCTTTTTAAATATATTATTACTTATGGATGTCTTTTTGAAGACTCATTGCTGCACTTTATTTACAATGTCTGTAATACACTGTGATAACCAAATTTGGATGTATTTAATGAGAATTGTACAGTAAAAAATTTTTATTGCCAATTGATGTACGTCCTCCCTATATATACTTGGCACCATTGTTAGTTTGTCATGGCTTGAGAAAGGTTCCTGTTGAACCGAAACGTTGCTGCTGGTTTTTTGAGGTGAATAAATCCACTTTGCTTTCATCTGCCTTGAAGTCCTGGTGCCGTCACTGTGTCCTACGTTTTCTTCTGTATATATATATCTATATATAATACACAGAGCAGCTCTATTTCAGAAAGTAAAAATAATTTTTAATAAATACTATTTAGAAAGTTGCACTAATCACAATGTCTGAGTGTTTTAATAAAAAAAAATAACAATAAATTGCCCTCCAAATATTTACATAGGCTTTAAACTATTCCTCATTACCACCCATACCATATATTTGCATCTTTCATGGGCAGTGAACCATGAAGTGGTACAGTATACTTAACATGCACTAAGATATACAAAGCAGCACACATTTTAAATAGAGATCGAAATATCTCTCCACTGTTCAGAATAGAGAAATCAGCTGGTTTTTTTTTTCTTCCTCTTTCCTTGGCAAGTGCAGAGAAGATAAGACGGGACGGCAGGGTGCTTGCAGACAGAGCAGTCCTAGTCTTATCTAAAGTTATTCGGCAGCTCAGCTGTCAAACTACAATGTCCTGAAAGCAGGGGCGTAGCTAGGGGGGGGCAGGCGGGGCATGTGCCCCGGGCGCAACCCGGAGGATAGGGAAGGGGGGGGCGCCGAAGTGCAGCTGATCGCTGCTGACAGGCGCCCCGTATGTGGGACACCTGCAGCAGCTTAGGAAGAGCCAGGACATTACCGCGTTCTGACTGGGGTCTGTGACGGCCAGGGAGTGGACCAGTCCAGTCACCTGACCTCACGTCAGTGACATGAGGTCAGATGACTCAGGTCAGGGGACAGGTCCACTCCCGTGCTGCAGCCTCCCTGCATCTGCCTGTGCTCTGTGCTCTGCCGAGAAGCAGAAAGGAAGCTCCGCCCACAGCCCATCCTGACCTGTCAGCAAAGAGACATGGTGAGTGTCTGTGTGTAATGTGTGTCTCTGTGTTTGTATGTGTATATGTTACAGTGTGTGTGTGTGTGTGTGTGTGTGTGTGTGTGTGTGTGTGTCTCTGCATGTGTTTGTCTCTTACATCTACTACATTATCTGTACTCAGAGACTTATCACTGTGTTATCTGTGGTGTTACATAGGACTGCAGGGAACATCTACTACATTATCTGTACTGAGTGCTAAATTACAATCTCAGCTCTGCTACACAGTACAGATAATGTAGTAGATGTTACCTGCAGTCCTATGTAACGCCACAGATAACACAGTGATAACTCTCTGAGTACAGATAATGTAGTAGTGTTACCTGCAGTCCTATGTAACACCTCAGATAACACAGTGATATCTCTCTGAGTACAGTTAATGTAGTAGTGTTGCCTGAAGTCCTATGTAACACCACAGATAACACAGTGATAAAGCTCGGAGTACAGATAATGTAGTAGATGTTACCTGCAGTCCTGTGTAACACCACAGATAACACAGTGATAACTCTCTGAGTATAGATAATGTAGTAGATGTTACCTACAGTCCTATGTAACACCACAGATAACACAGTGATAACTCTCTGAGTACAGATAATGTAGTAGTGTTGCCTGAAGTCCTATGTAACACCACAGATAACACAGTGATAACGCTCTGAGTACAGATAATGTAGTAGATGTTATCTGCAGTCCTATGTAACACCACAGATAACACAGTGATATCTCTCTGAGTACAGATAATGTAGTGTTACCTGCAGTCCTATGTAACACCACAGATAACACAGTGATAACTCTGATTACAGATAATGTAGTAGCTGTTGCCTGCAGTCCTATGTAACACCACAGATAACACATTGTGCTAAATTACAATCTCAGCTCTGCTACAATGTGTTATCTGTGGTGTTACATAGGACTGCAGGCAACAGCTATTACATTATCTGTAATCAGAGTTATCACTGTGTTATCTGTGGTGTTACATAGGACTGCAGGTAACACTACTATCTGTATTTAGAGAGTTATCACTGTGTTATCTGTGGTGTTACATAGGACTTCAGGCAACACTACTACATTATCTGTACTCAGAGAGATATCACTGTGTTATCTGTGGTGTTACATAGGACTGCAGGTAACATCTACTACATTTAGGGAATGTTCACACGGCCTATTTACGGACGTAATTCGGGCGTTTTAACCCCCGAATTACGTCCGAAATTACGGCTTGAAAGCGTTGACAAATATCTGCCCATTGAAAGCAATGGGCTGACGTTTGTCTGTTCACACGAGGCGTATATTTACGCATCGCTGTCAAAAGACGGCGCGTAAATAGACGCCCGCGCCAAAGAAGTGTCATGTCACTTCTTCAGACGTAAATGGAGCCGTTTTCCATGGACTCCATGGAAAACCAGCTCCAGTTACGTCCATAATGGACGCGGCGTTCAAGCGCCTGCACATGCCGTTACGGCTGAAATGACGGGGCTGTTTTCTCCTGGAAACAGCCCCGTCATTTCGGCTGTTACGGATGCTGCCGTGTGAACATACCCTAACTGTGCTGTGTACATATGTGCCTGTGTGCGTATATATGGGTCTGTTTGTGAATGTGTCTTTGTGCTTCTATATTTGTGCCTTTTATGTATTTGTATATGTTCCTGTCTGTGTATTTGTATGCCGGTGTGTGTGTGTATATGTGTCTGTACGTCTATATATTTACCTGTATGTATGTATTCCAGAATGTGTGTATGTATATTGCCTGTATGTCTAAATATCTGTCTTTATGTATGTACAGTATATATGTTCCAGCGTGTCCATATATGTGGTTGATTTTTGGTTTGTGTATGGGGCGGCAATAGAGAGTCCCGCACAGGGCGCCATCCAAGCTAAGGCCGGCCCTGGCTGTCACCAACCCTAGTCAGAAGAAACTCCGGTTTTTGGCTCGGGGATACAGTAGAAGATCTATCAAAAAAGCCTACCATCGTGCTAAAAATACCCCAAGAGAGTACCTCCTTTTTCCTAAACCAAAAAACAAGTCTGAACCACAGGTAAGATTTACAACTGATTACCACTCACGTTGGTTCCAAATGAAGGAAATAATGAAACAATTCTGGCCAATTTTACTAACAGACCCCACAATTGAAAAATATATAACTAAATATCCAAGTATCTCTGCTCGAAGATCACAAAATCTTAAAGATCTTATGGTCAGAAGCCATTACCAACGTAAGAACTCGAAATTCCCATTCGGTACTAAGGGCCCAAAGTGGGGCTGCAAGGCGTGTGGACATTGCGTCGCATGCCCCAATATCGAGAGAGCAACCTCTTTTGTAGATTCAGCGGGCAAGAAAACCTTTACCATCACACACTCTATCTCGTGTTCAACAAAAGCAGTATTTTATTATGCTACCTGTCCTTGCCCCAAAATATACATTGGCCTTACAACAAGGGAGTTCAAGGTCCGGGTTAGGGAACACACGAGAGATATTTTGGGAGCAGCAGAGATAGATACATTAGAAATCTTAAAACCTATAGCCAGACACTTTAAAGTCTTTTGGGCTCAATGAAAATTAGAATTTTGCTCCATTCCTTTGACCATTGACCTCCAGTGGGTCATTTTTAATATTATGTTATGTTTATTTTTATTTGTATTGTCATTTAGTGTTTCTAACGACCTTCATTTTTCAGGTATATATAGATGGTAGTGATTTTACCACATGGAGATATTGGAAATAGGAGAAGAGAAAGGATTCTAGACAATTATACGGCATTCTTCTTTGCAGCAATAATATACGAAAAACCCAAAACCTACTTCCCTTCTCTCTGTTCTTCATTCATTAGATTTTTGTATCTGTGCGCACATGTGTATTTGCGTATACACATTATACCTTTTTGTATGTGTGCGCGGATACACATGTTGCATTGTGACCATCAATTATGCATGTATGGATCATCTCTGTACTTATATCTTGGTGTTTGTGAGACACGGCATATGTATATTACTTTATATAGAGATTTAGATATTCCATGTACTCCTCTGTATATATATTTACCTTTATATGCATGGATATGAGTTTCAATGATACCATGGAGGGACAAATTAATATGTTTTTTTTACTAGATTTCTGTTACATTTGGACTAATAAATATGGGACACTTTATTGGAACACATATATGGTGTTATACACATCCCTTCACCACACATTTTTTATATATGAGCAGGTTCTCATATATATATATATATATATATATATATATACACATATAATTCACTGTCATTTATTTATTTTATTAACTTACTTTAATATATATATCCTCTCACGGTTGTTTTATCTATTTATCAGTTCATTAACATTTTCAGACATTTTTTGCATAAAATATATATATATTGTTTCACTTGTTTTGCATTCTATCTTGTCTCCCTTTTTATTTAATTTAATTTCATTCACAATATATGTCCATGATTGCAACTGTGTTGTTACGTTCCTTGCAAAATATATATGTACAACAAAGTCTATTTTCTCAGTACTTCTCTCCATCAGCCAGTTAAACGGACATACCTTTACTTATATTTACCTTATATTCAGGCATGGTGGCTGTGCGCTCACACCGGGGGGAGTGGCTGGACTGTGTTGCGGTCCGGGCGTCTGTATCTCGGTGGGCGTGGCTCGACGATGTCAGACGTCGTTGACCCCCGCCCACCTTGATGACGCTCGGCCGGAGGCACGTCCCCGGCCATTTCCACACCTGGCGCGTGACGCTCATATCAGCACACACATGACTGTGGATGTTAACGCCTCTCTGGTGTCCGATTGGCCGACTCTACTTTTTAATGCAGGTCCCCACTGGAGAGACGCCACCCCCGGATGAAGGCATTTCCGCCGAAACGCGCGTCGGGTCTGGCGTCTCTCTCCTGCAGGACAAACCACATGGGTATGTTATGCCAATATACTTGTTCTATTTAGGCACAGATTCACTTTATATTCACACTAGCAGCTGATACAGTTCATGACCAGTTGCTGGCATGTAATATCTGCACCTTGTGCTTTACTCACGCCCATGTGTTACATAGTCTGTTTATACATATTTCCTGCAATGAGTGACGCCTTGTTCATGCTCTGCATGACTCATCTTTTAATCATTTTTTGTATTTTGTGAATAAAGTTTGTATTTTTTCTAAAAAACATTGTTATGTGTTAATTGAACCCTATACCCTGTAGGTCTTATGTTCATTGGTAGGGTCAATGCACCAAGGTTACTTGGCTTTCAAATAGTTCTTGTCTATACATGATTTACATATTGATCTTACATGTATTTTGACAGGACTATCCTGAATGTACCAATAGGTCTTTGTTAGTACAGCACAGTCAGCGTTAGTGTGGCGAGGGGGCCTGCGGGCTCCCTAGCTTAGGGGCCCGCTGTGACCCCTATAGCTACGCCACTGCCGCCAAGGTGGTACGGCCCAGTGGGTCTACGAACCCTACGTGACAGTACGCTCAGGCCATGGACCCCGCTGGTCGATTCAAGACTATGACGACGTCACAGGAGATGCGGGCGGATATGCTAGATCTACGGCCTCGGCAGGACCAACTCCTCCAGGCGTTGAACATTCTCGCACGTCGGCAGGAGACACAAGCTGCTGTTCCTCCTACTACACCTCCTGACAGTGTTGATCCTCAGACTACACCGCCTGGCAGTGTTGATCCTCGTTTTTCTTTGCCACTTCCTGACCGCTATAATGGAGACGCAGGTACCTGTCGTGGATTTTTGAACCAGTACCAGATCCACTTCAGCCTGTATACTAGGACATTTTCGTCTGATAGCACAAGGGTCGCTTTCATCATCTCTCTCTTCACTGGCAAGGCCTTGCATGGGCGAACCCTATCTGGGAGAGACAAGGACTTGAGACCCGTGACTTCCAGGGCTTCCTCTGGACTTTTCGCGTCGTGTTTGAGGAGCCTGGACGGGTCTCATCTGCAGTGGCTTCCTTGATTAATCTACGCCAAGGAGAAACCTCCGTGAGCGAGTATGCCATTCACTTCTGCACCCTGGTGGGAGAACTGTTATGGAACAATGAGGCCCTGGTTTCTGCATTCTGGCATGGACTGTCTCCTAAAATTAAGGACGAACTTGCCGCTCGAGATCTGCCGTCTACCCTGGATGACCTCATCCTTCTGTCCGCCCGGATTGATATGCGGAATCCGAGAACGCCTCCAAGAGGTTCGTCGGGAGGGAGGCCTCCCTAGTCTGGCCCCTACTTTGCAGCAACCCCTGCTGTCCTCAGATGTCGATGCTCCTAAGGAGTCTGTGATGATGGACCAGTGTAAGCTATCCACACAGGAGAGACAACGCAGACGCACTTCGGGACTCGGTCTATATTGCGGCCTCGGTGGCCATCTTGTGCGTCTGTGTCTCCAAAAATCCCAAAGCCTAGGGTTGCTAGGAGAGACAACCTTGGGTAAGGGCCCATGCACACGAACGTAAAAACGCCCGTAATCACGGGCCGTAATTACGGGGCCATAGACTTCTATTGGCCATGGGTACCTCCCCGTATGTTTACGGGAAGGTGCCTGGGCCATTGAAAAGTATAGAACATGTCCTATTTTATGTCCACTATATGTGTGCATCCGTAATTACAGGAGCGTTGCTAGGCAACGTCAGTGGATAGTCACTGTCAAGGGTGCTGAAAGAGTTAAACGATCGGCAGTAACTCTTTCAGCACCCTGGACAGTGGCTACCGATCACAATATAGATCAACGTGTAAAAAAAAAAGACGTTCATACTTACCCAGAACTCCCTGGTTTTTCCTCCAGTCCGGCCTCCTGGGATGACGTTACAGCCCATGTGACCGCTGAAGCCAATCACAGGCTGCAGCGGTCACATGGACTGCCGCGTCCTCCAGGGAGGTCGGGCTGGATGTCGAAAGAGGGACGCGTCATGGGCACGGGTCCGTAAATACTGGTGCAATACGGGTCGAATACGTGTGACCAAGGACCCGTATTTACGCCAGTATTTACGGAAGGAAAAAAATACGTTCATGTGCATGAGGACTAAGAAAGGACTTCTGTCTAAATTGTCCATACCAGTGACCATAGTGTATGACGAGAGAACGCATCAGGTCTCTGCGTATCTGGACTCTGGATCCGCTGCTAATTTCATCCGTAGAGACCTGGTGGATCTTCTTCAATTACCCACCACCCCCCTGGAGAGGCTGTTGACGGTTGCATCTGTAAATGGACTACCTCTGCCAGACCCAGTTATAGCTGTGACCAAGCCACTGAGGCTCCAAGTGGGAGCTCTTCACTCCGAACTTCTATGTCCTATCCAAAGCTGTTAACCCTGTGTTTTGGGCCTGCCTTGGCTCCGACTTCATGCCCCAGTCCTGGACTGGTTTCTGGAGAGGTTCTCTAGTGGGGCTCTGAAGGTTAAAGCCTATGCCTGGTGCAGATTCGTTCGGCTCAGCCTCCACTGCCTCGGTCATTGTCAGGATTGCCGGGTCATTATGCTGCATTTTCGGACGTCTTCAGCAAGAGGGAGGCGGAGACATTGCCTCCACAACGGGCGTATGACTGCTCTATCGAGCTGATTGTGGTGCATCCCTTCCCCGTGGTAGGGTATATCCTCTTTCCTTGCCAGAGACTCTGTCCATGTCCACCTATGTGAAAGGGAACTTGGAGAGGGACTTCATACGGAAGTCTTCCTCTCCAGCAGGAGCAGGGTTCTCCTTCGTCAAAAAGAAGGATGGTTCTCTTCGTCCTTGTATTGACTACCAGGGTCTCAACCATATCACGGTGAAAAAAAAAATATCCGTTGCCACTGATCTCAGAACTGTTTGATCGTATACGTGGTGCCAAGATTTTTTCCAAACTAGGCCTGCGTGGGGCTTACAACCTAGTCCGTATTCGCCAGGGTGACAAATGGAAGACTGCATTCAACACCCGTGATGGACACTATGAATATCTAGTAATGCCCTTCGGCCTGTGTAATGCTCCCGCAGTCTTCCAGGAGTTCGTTAATGACATCTTCCGTGACCTTCTCTATGTTTGTGTTGTAGTCTATCTTGATGATATATTGATTTTTTTCTCCAGATCTTATGACGCATCAGAGACATGTCCGTCAAGTTTTGCTGCGGTTAAGGGAGAATCGTCTGTACGCTAAGTTGGAGAAGTGCGTGTTCGAGAAAGATGCTCTACCCTTCCTGGGCTACATCATCTCGAATCGAGGTGTCGAGATGGATCCAGAAAAGGTAAAGTCTGTCCTGGAATGGCCACGCCCTCAAGGCTTGAGGGCCTGGCAGCGCTTTCTGGGATTTGCCAATTTCTACAGACAGTTTATTCCAAACTTCTTCTCACTGACTTCTCCTATCTCTAACCTCACTAAGAAGGGCATGAACACCAATGTGTGGACTCCTGAGGCAGAGTTCGCATTCAATAGCCTGAAGAGTGCCTTTACGTCAGCCTCTATCCTCCATCATCCAGATGTTTCTTCGCAGTTCTCACTGGAGGTGGACGCATTCTCTGTCGGTGCTGGTGCACTCCTGTTCCAGAGAGGCTCCAAGGGCAAGTTAATGGTAAGTTGTTGCATTCCTCCAGGGATGACTTTTGTGCTCCTGGCTGACCGTGGAAGAATCCTCCGCTGGGGACACTCCTCTAGACTGGCAGGTCACGCGGGGACCTGTAAGACCCGGGATCTGATTTCTCGTCATTTATGGTGGCCCACGCTGCCCAAGGACATTATGGACATTGTTTCTTCCTGTGCAGCCAACAAGGTCGCTCACTCCAGACCTGCTGGTCTGCTCCAGCTATTGCCTGTGCCCAATGTTCCCTGGCAGCATATAGCTATGGACTTTATCACTGACCTGCCTCTCTCTGCCGGATGCAGTACTGTCTGGGTGGTTTTGGATCGATTTTCAAAGATGGCCCACTTCATTCCTCTGACCGGTCTTCCTTCTGCTCCTCTGCTGGCCAAGCTTTTCATCCTACACATCTTCCGTCTGCACGAATTGCCGCAGCATATTGTATCTGATCAGGGGGTTCAGTTCACCTCGAAGTTCTGGAGAGCCCTCTGCGGACTCCTAGGTGTAAAGTTGGACTTTTCCTCGGCCTACCATCCTCAGTCCAATGGTCAGATCGAGAGGGTCAATCAGATCTTGGAGAACTACCTACGCCACTTCATCTACTAGCAGCATGATGATTGGGTGCAGTTGCTTCCATGCGCGGAGTTCTCTTACAATAATCACACCAGCGAGTCCACACAGAAGGCACCGTTCTTTATCGTCTATGGCCAACATCCACGAATTCCTCTCCCGGTCCCTGTTACGTCCAAGGTGCCAGCTGCTGACCCGTCTTTTGGGGACTTTCTGCAGATCTGGCAGCAGACTCTATTCTCCATCCTGCTGGCGGTCTACCGCATGAAGCGGAAGGCGGACACAAGGAGAAGAGAACTTCCTCAATTTCTCCCTGGCATGAGGGTCTGTCTGTCCTCCAGGAATATAAGACTGAGGGTGCCATCATACAAATTTGCTTCCAGGTTCCTCGGACCCTTCGAGATCCTACAGCAGATCAACTCTGTCACCTACAAGCTTCGGCTGCCTCCTACCCTCAAGATCCCCAACTTCTTCCATGTCTCCCTCCTGAAGCCGGTAGTTCTGAACCACTATACCAAGACTCCTAGCCCTGCGATTGCCTCCAGCGGTCCTTCAGACACCTTCGAGGTTAAGGAGATATTAAATACCAAGAGACTAAGAGGAAAAACCTTTTATTTGGTGGATTGGAGGGGGTTTGGTCCTGAAGAAAGGTTTGGGGTGTCACGTAGGGTTCGTGGACCCACTGGACAGTACCACCTTGGCGGTATGGCAGCTGGCCAACAGGGCACAGGTTAAAGTCTATAATTCGTATAGGGTACCTGTGGCAGCTTGGACAGTAGCAAGGCAGGCTCGGCTGGGACTAGGCAGCAGGCAGACGTCAGGCGTGGTGAAGCAGGACAGGCGTGGGATACAGCACAGCATGACTCTGGCTCAGCACGGCACACGACCAGGATAGCATGGATACAGGTAACAGGAACAGGAACACACTAGGAGACCATCGCATAGACATATTTAAGGTACAACAACAATGCTCAGGCATAGAAGCAAGGGGCTGAACCCCTCTTATAGTCCAGGGCACTCATGCGCTAATTGTTCATCATAGTCCAGTTCGCGCGCTGCCCCTTTAAGAGCTGGCACGAGCGTGCGCACGCACCCTACGGGATTCGGCCGAGGTAAGTGGAAGGGAGCGCTGGCGTCTCCTGGGGAGGAGACTGGGGCCAGCGCTCACCGACCCATGGCTGCGGCCGTCAGTGGGAGAGTGAACCTGACGGCCCGCAGCCACGGACATGACAGTATCCTCCCTCTTACGCCCCCTCTTCTTGGGACCAGAGCGAGAGAGAAATTTCTTCAGAAGAGCAGGGGCATTGAGGTTCTCCTCTGGCTCCCAGGACCTCTCTTCAGGACCAAACCCCCTCCAATCCACCAAATAAAAAGTCTTTCCTCTCATTCTCTTCGTGTCCAAGATCTCCTTATCCTCGAAGGTGTCTAAAGGGCCGCTGGAGGCAACCGCAGGTCTAGGAGTCTTGGTAAAGCGGTTAAGAACCACTGGTTTCAGATGACAAACAGGGAAGGAGTTGGGGATCTTGAGGGTAGGAGGCAGCCGAAGCTTGTAGGCGATAGGGTTGATCGGCTGCAGGATCTCGAAGGGTCCGAGGAACCTGGGAGCAAATTTGTACAACGGCACCCTCAGTCAAATATTCCTGGAGGATAGCCAGCCCTTCGTGCCAGGAAGAAACTGAGGAGGTTCTCTTCTCCTCGTGACCGCCAGTAGGATGGAGGATCGAGTCTGCTGCCAGATCTGCAGGAAGTCTCTAAAAGCGGAATCAGTTGCTGGTACCTGGGAGAGGAATTTGTGGGTGTTAGCCGTAGACAATGAAGAACAGTGTGGTTTTTGTGAACGTTCTAGTGTGATTGTTATGGGAGGAAGGGGCTATATAGTACAGGGTGCTCATGGGCTAATTTTGACATTAACTCAGGGGCGCACGCTGCGGTAGTGAGCGCTGGCGTCTCCTGAGAAGGAGACTAGGGCCAGCGCTCGCAAACCCATGGCTGCGGCCGTCAGGAGGTAAGTGAACCTGACGGCCCGCGGGCGTTCTGCTTCCGATTTTCAGCCGTTTTTAAGGACGTTTACGGCCCAAAAAACGACTGAAAACACTACGTGTGCACATACCCAGTAGGTTACACTGTGATCCGCTAGAATTTCATATGTGTTTCTTAAAAAGGATGTCCAACGGAAATTTAAAATTGGCAGTTTATTAGTAAATCAGAAGTTACAGCTGCAGCCAACATTTAGGAATTTGTTTTATTTACTTTATTTATTTGTAATGGCAGCCATTTTTATTAAAGTGACAACAGGAAATGCAGCCATATTGGTAGTCACTTTTGAATTATCTTCTTAGAAACTGATGGTAAAACTGTCACTTGGTCATTCATTAAACATGGAGAAAAACATTACAGGTTTACTATAAAATGCACAACTTCTGACATTACTTAATGGAAAAAAAAATGGTTCATTATTATTATGACTAATTACCGGAGAAAGTAATTTGGAAAAAAAAACACAAAAAGGCAGATGTTGGTTAAGAAGACTAAAGTTTGTATTTGGCCTCCTCCCAGAATAACTGGAACTAAGGGCCTATGCCAACCCCTGAAAAAACAACCCCATACCATTATCCCTCCTCCACCAAACTTTGCAGTTGGCACAATGCAGTCAGGCAGGTAACGTTCTCCTGGCATTCACCAAACCCAGACTCGTCCATCAGACTACCAGATAGAGAAGAGTGATTCATCACTCCACAGAACATGTTCCCACTGCTCCAGAGTCCAGTGGCGGCGGCTTTACACCACTCCATCCAACGCTTGGCATTCTTCCTGGTGATGTAAGGCTTGAAGGCTGCTGCTAGGCCATGGAAACGCATGCCATGAAGCTCCTGGCGCACACTTTTTGTGCGGATGTTAAAATCAGAGATTTGGAGCTCTGCAGTTATTGATTCAGCAGAGCGTTGGCGACTTTCATGCACTATGCGCCTCAGCACTTGGTGACCCCACTCTATAACTTTACGTGGTCTGCACTTCGTGGCTGAGTTGCTGGGGTTTATAAACGCTGCCATTTTGCAATAATACCACTCACAGTTGTTCGTGGAGGGAAGAAATTTCACAAACTGATTTGTTGCAATGGTGGCCTCCTATTACAGTACCGCGCTAGAATTCAGTTCTCTCTTTAGAATGACCCATTCTATCACAAATGTTTGTAAAGGCGACTTCATGGCTAGTGCTGGATTTTAGACACCTGTGGCAATGGGACTGAACGAAACACCCGAATTCAATGAGTAAGAGGTCCCAATACTTTTGTCCATATAGTGTATGTGTATTTAATGAAAACCTAATAATTCATACCCACATCCAGGTGAAAGAAAGAGGATATATAGATAATAAAACCACTGAATACTTGCAAAAATCGTATACTTTGCATTAGTATTGGTGTATTAAAGCCACGCTAGAAGCGTGTGATGTTCAGCAATTCCCGACATTTGACGTATGGCTAAGTCATAGTCGGGCAGGGGAAGTATGGAGCGAGCTCACGGAGTAAGCCCGCTCCATACAATGCGGGTGTCGGCTGTATATTACAGCCGACACTTCACAGTAGCGAGCGGGATCGCGCTCGAGTACTATCCCACTCGTTTAACCCGTTAAATGCCGCGGTCAATAGCGACCGCGGCATTTAAATCATTAGAAAGAGGGGGGCAACCCTCTCTACAGCTCATCGCGCCCCCTGCAATGCAATCGAGGGGTGGCGATGGTTGCTATGGCAGGGCTTAACCGCTTCCCGACCGCCCACAGTAAATTCACGTCGGTGCTTGCTGGGCTCTGTGCAGCGCCGACGTGAATTCACGGTGGGTGTTAAAAGCGCGATCCGGGTGTCTCAGAATAGCGCTGACACCCGGATCGCACTGTTATCCCCTGCCTCTTCTGCCGGACACATGACCGGGACCTAATTGGCTCAGGTCCCGGTCATGTGATCGCAGGGAAAGTTTGTTGTAGCAACGAACTGGAAAGTTTGTTACTACAACAAACTGGAAAGTTTGTTGCTACAACAAACTTTCCCGGGGACCGATTGCAGGTGCTGCAATCGGTTATAAAGCAAAACCGGAGGCCATACAACAGCCCCCAGGTCTGCCATGCACAGCAGCCTATGAGAACCAGCCGGAGGCTGGTCCTCATAAGCTTCCTGTCAGTGTGACTCTCAGCGTCACACTGACAGTTTATAATACGTTACACTACCTAGGTAGTGTAATGTATTATAGCAGCCATCAGTGCTGCAGGTCTTCAAGTAAAACAAGTAAAAAGTAAAAAAAAAAGTTATAGGTTGCAAAAACAAAAAATACTTTTTTTTCCTATAATAAGTCTTTTATTATAGGAAAAAAATGAAAATGTTAAAAAAAAGTACACATATTTGGTATGACCGCGTTCACAACGACCCAAACTATAAAACTATAATATTATTTTTCTTGCACGGTGAACAGCGCAAAAAAAAATAATTAAAAAACAATGTCAGAATCACTATTTTTTTGGTCATCAACCCTCCAAAAATATAGAATAAAAAGTGATCAAAAAGTCGCATGTACCCCAAAATAGTACCAATAAAAACTACAACCCGTCCCGCAAAAAACAAGCCATTACGCAGCTTTTTTGCCAGAAAAATAAAAAAGTTATGGCTCTCAGAATATGGTGACACAAAAAATAACTAATTTTATCGAAAAGTGATTTTATTGCGCAAACGCCACAAAACATAAAAAAACTATATACATCTGGTATCGGCGTAATCGTATCGACCCGCAGAATAAAGTAAAATGTCATTTATAGCGCACGGTGAAAAGTGTAAAAAGAAAAAGACAAAAAACATTGCCAGAATTTGTTTTTTTGTCACTTTGCTTGCCAAAAAAAATCTAATAAAAAGTGATAAAAAAAATCACATGTACCCTAAAATGGTACCAATAAAAACTACAGATTGTTCCGCAACAAATAAGCCCTCACACGGCTCCGGGGGAGAAAAAATAAAAAAACTTCTGGTTCTCAGAATATAGCGACAGAAATTGTGCAGTGTCCAAAAGCGGATAAGATCGGGCGCCATTTATCAGTGCGACATTGGCCACATATCTGAGGATTATTATTTATTTACCAAATTATTATACCCTCTTATTATGTCCTGATGTACTCTGCCCGGTTTACATATACCCCCACATCATAAACTGAAATACCAGCAAAACCCCAAACAGAACAGTTACCAAGCAAAATCTGCGCTCCAAAAGCCAAATGGCGTTCCCTCCCTTCTGCGCCCCACAGCGTGTCCAAGCACCAGCTTACGTCCACATATATGATATTTTATATCCGGGAGAACCCGCTCAACATTGTATGAAGTATTTGTCTTCAGTGGCACAAACTGGGCACAACATATTGTGCATTAAAATAGCATATCAGTGGAAAATTTTAATTTTGCACCATCCGCTGAGCATTAACGCATTCGCGCACCACGACTTAATAGCATGTCGTGGTGCGGGGGGATATATATGGAGCGGGCTCATGCGCTGCGCCCGCTCCATAATCTGCAGGTGTCTGCTGTGTATTACAGCGGACACCCGGGACTAATGGACAGGAACAGCGATCGCGCTGTTACAGGAGCCTGTAAAAATGATATTATACTGCAATACATTAGTACTGCAGTGTATTGTACCAGTGACCTAATGATCGCTCGTTCCAGACATGACACCCGAAAACCATTCCAGCTAAATTTGAGCTCCAAAAGCCAAATATTGTTCCTTCCCTTCTCAGTCCTGCCGTGGGTCCAAACACTGTTTTGTTCCCTCCAGGGCGTTGCAAACGCAACATGGCACTGAAAACCAATCCAGCACAATCTGCGCTTCAAAATCCAAATGGCGCTCCTTTCCCTTCTGAGCTCTGCCGTGGGTCCAAACAGCAGTTTAGTACCACATATGGGGTATTGCTGTAATCGGGAGAAGTAGCTTTACAAGTTTTGGGGTGCTTTTTATTCTTTATTCCTTTCAAATATAATTTTTTTTTATATTTTTTCAGAAAAAAAGTAGATTTTCACTTTCACAGGCAAACTCCAATAAATATAGCAGAAAAGCTGTGGGGTCAAGATGCTAACTGTACCCCTAGATAAATTCCTTGAGGTGTGTAGTTTCCAAAACCGTGTCAGTTTTGGGGGATTTCCACTGTTTTGGCACTACAAGACCTCTTCAAACCCGACATGGTGCCTAAAATATATTCTAAAAAAAGGAGGCCACAAAATCCACTAGGTGCTCCTTTGCTTCTGAGGCCGTTATTTCAGTCCATTATCAGACTAGGGCCACATGTGGGATATTTCTAAAAACGGAAGAATCTGGGCAATAAATATTGAGTTGCATTTCTTTGGTAAAAACTTCTGTGTTACAGAAAAAAATGTATTACAAAATTAATTGCAGCAAAAAAAATACATTTGTCAATTTCCCCTCTACATTGCTTTAATTCCTGTGAAACGCCTAAAGGGTTAAGAAACTTTCTGAATGCTGTTTTGAATACTTTGAGGGGTGCAGTTTTTAATATGGGGTGATTTATGGGGTCTATCTAGTACATAAGGCCCTCAAAGCCGCTTTAGAACTGAACTGGTCCCTTTTGAAATTTTCTTGAAAATGTGAGAAATTGCTGCTAAAGTTCTAAGCCTTGTAATGTCCTAGAAAAATAAAATAATGTTCAAAAAACGATGCAAATATAAAGTAGACATATGGGAAATGTTAACTAGTAACTATTTTGTGTGGTATTACTATCTGTTTTACAAGCAGATACATTTAAAATTAGAAAAATCATAACTTTTGCACATTTTCTCAAAATTTTGGTGTTTTTCACAAATAAGCAATGAATTTATTGACCACATTTTTCCACTAACATAAAGTACGATATGTCACGAGAAAACAATCTCAGAATCGCTTGGATAGGCAAAAGCATTCCAGAGTTATTACCACATAAATTGACACATGTCAGATTTGAAAAAATGGGGCACGTCCTGAAGGCCAAAATGAGCTCGGTCTTGAAAGGGTTAATAGAAGCCTGTCAGGAAAAATTATATACTGCAATAAATTAGTATTGCAGTATATAGTGCAAGTGATCCCCCAATCGCTGATTGAAGTCCCCTAGGGTGACTAATAAAAAAAAGTAAAAATTTGTAAAGTAAAGGGGTTTTTTTATGTACAAAAAAAATATTAAAAGTTAAAAAAAAAAACTTTTCCCATTTTCCCCCTAAAGCATTGTGAAAAAAAATAAAAATAAACATAAGTGGTATCACCGCATCCGTAAAAGTCTGATCTATTACAATATATCATTATTTAACCCGCACAGTGTACGGTGTAAAAAAAATATGTAAACGCCAGAGTCACTATTTTTTGGTCACCTCATCTACCCAGAAAAATAAAAAGTGATCAAAACCTTGCTATCATGTCCAAAATGATAACATTAAAAACTACAGCTTATCCCACAAAAAATATGTCCTCATACCACTTAATCAACGGAAAAATAAAAACGTTTTGGCTCTCAGAATTTGACAACACAAAATAAATGTAACTTTTTACACTTAGGCCTCATGCACACGACCGTAGCCATGTGCACGGCCGTGATTTTCGGGTCAGCCGGCAGCGCACTGTCAGCCGCGAGCCGCCCGCAAATCGCGGGCCATGCACATGGCCACGGCCATTATTTTCAATGAGCTTGGACCGCAGAACACGGCCGTAATAAGACATGCCTGTTCTTTCTGTGGTCCAGGCTCCCTGATTTTCGGGGGAATTGCGGCCAAAAAAAGCACGTTCGTGTGCATGGGGCCTTACTTTTTTCCTTGTAAAAGTAGTAAAACATAGAAAAAACTATATATATTTGGTATCGCCGTAATCGTATTGTCCCACATAATAAAATTAACATTTTGTTTTAATTGCATGTGAATTGCGTAAAAACGAAGCGCAAAAGAGAATGGAGGAATCGCTGTTTTTTTCATTTTCTACCCCACAAAAATTTTGTCCCCGTTTCCTAGTACATTATATGGCACAATAAATGGCGCTATGAAAAACTGAAAAACTACAACTCATCCTGCAAAAATCAAGACCACATTGGACTATATTGACGAAAAATATATAATTGGACATCAAAGAATTGTTGGACATCAAAATTACAGCCAATATTACAGGTAGGCTTAACATGACTATTTTTCGTAAAAAAACATCAGTTAATGCTTTGCTGCATGCATCATCATTCCATCCTGCACATACTATAGGTGCCATCCCTACAGGTCAATTTTTGAGAGCAAGACGGGTCTGTGAGTCTAAGGCCCCATGCACACGACCGTAAAAACTCCCGTAATTACGGCCCGTAATTACGGGCCCATAGACTTCTATTGGCCATGGTTACCTCCCCGTATGCTTACGGGAAGGTTCCCGTGCCGTTGAAAAAGATAGAACATATCCTATTTCAGGCCGTAATTACGGCACGGGCAGCCCATAGAAGTCTATGGGGCTCCCGTAATTACGGGTGACTACATGTGTGCACCCGTAATTACGGGAGCGTTGCTAGGCGACGTCAGTAAATAGTCACTGTCCAGTGTGCTGAAAGAGATCAGAATATAGATAAAACTGTAAAAAAAAAAAAAAAAGACGTTCATACTTACCCAGAACTCCCTGCTTCTTCCTCCAGTCCGGCCTCCTGGGATGACGTTACAGCCCATGTGACCGCTGCAGCCAATCACAGGACAATCACTGGCTGCAGCGGTCACATGGACTGCCGCGTCATCTAGGGAGGTCGGACTGGATGTCAAGAGAGGGACGCGTCACCAAGACAACGGCCGGGTAAGTATGAATTTCTTTTACTTTTATTACGGAAAGGGCTGCCCCTTCTCTCTATCCTGCACTGATAGAGAGAAAGGCTGCCGATTAGTGCAGTGCAATTTTGCAGCCAAAAACGTGCCCGTAAATACGGGTGGAATACGGGTGACACCCGACCCGTATTTACGGGCATGGGTCCGTAAATACTGGTGCAATACGGGTCGAATACGTGTGACCAATGACCTGTATTTACGCCAGTATTTTGGACAAAAATACGGTCGTGTGCATGAGGCCTAAGGGTATGTTCACACGGCCAAATTTCAGACGTATACGAGGCGTATTTTGCCTCGTTTTACGTCTGGAAATACGTCTCAAATACGTCGTCAAACATCTGCCCATTACTTTCTATGGGTATAACGCTGTATTGTCCACACGACGCGTAATTTTACGCGTTGTACGGCAATTACGACGCGTAAAATTACGCCTCGTAAAAAGAAGTGCAGGACACTTCTTTGGACGTTTTTGGAGCTGTTTTCTCATAGACTCCAATGAAAACAGCTCCAAAAATGGACGTAAAAAACGCCGCGAAAACGGGGTGAAACCGCCGCGAAAAATGCGAGTTGGTCAAAAAACGTCTGAAAAGCAGGGTCTGTTTTCCCTTGAAAACAGCTCTGGATTTTCAGACGTTTTTGTTGACTACGTGTGAACATACCCTTACTCAAATTTTGAAAATGAGGCATATCAAATGAAAAATCATTTCCTGCAGCGGGGTTATCGCAGACGAGATATTGAGCATGTACAATGGACCGGAATAACCTTTTGATCCAACACAAACGAAAACAACCAGATCCTGTGGTAAGATTGATCACCACATATAACATGCAGTGGAAAGAAATGAGGGAGATTGTGGCTCGTTTTTGGCCAATTTTGTTATCCGATCCTGATTTAAAAAAATGTCTACCTCCTAAACCACAACTGACAGCTAAAAGGAGTAAGACATTGAGAGATCTTTTGGTTCATAGCCATCACAGTGCTCCAAAATCAGACACCTATCTGTTTGGCTCCAAAGGTCCTGTCTGGGGGTTATTTCCTTGTGGCCATTGTTCCATTTGCCAAGTGATTACAAAAACAAATACGTTTTCTGATTCTGATAATCAAAAATCCTTTCAAATTGTACATTTCATCAATTGTAGTACCACGGGGGTGGTGTATATGGCGACCTGCCCCTGTGGTCTCTCATATGTGGGGATGACCACAAGAGAGATGCGAGTACGTATTCGAGAACACGTGAGAGACATCAAGAAAGCAGGGACAATTGAATGTAGTGATTGGGAAAAGATTGATAAATTAAAATCTATGCCTAGGCACTTTCTGGAACAACACAACAGCGGATGGCAAGATCTATGTCTCTGCGTTATAGATAAGATCATCATTGGATCTCCTGGTGGTGACATCTTTCGGAAATTGGAACGCATTGAATGTTAGTGGATTACTAAATTAAAGACCAGCACTCCGTCTGGGTTAAATGAGAAAATGTCCTTTGCATCATTTTTGTAATTATGGGGTCTTGCAGTATCACTATGAATATATAAATATATACATATCATTGTTTTGGTATATATGTATCCTGGTTAGAGATGAGCGAATCGGGACAACCGAACCCGGTTTCGGTCCGAACACGTTTTGAGCGTTTTGAGCGAATCCGAACTTCACCGGGTTCGGTCGAACACGTTTTGACCGAACCCGGTCAAAAATATTATACAAATCGGCAGCCACTTGTGTCTATCAATCACTGATAGAGAAAAGAGGCTGCTGATTAAAAATAAAATAAAAAGCATTTCATACGTACCCGGTCGTTGTCTTGGTGACGAGTCCCTCTTCTTCCTCCAGCCCGACCTTCTTTCCTGACGCGGCAGCCTGTGATTGGCTGCAGAGGCCGCTGCAGCCTGTGATTGGCTGCAGAGGCCGCGGCAGCCTGTGATTGGCTGCAGCGGTCACATGGGCTGTAACGTCATCCAGGAATGTCGGGCCGGATGTCGAGAGGGAGGCGTCACCAAGGCAACGGCCAGGAGACCGGACTGGAGGAAGCAGGAAGTTCTCGGTAAGTATGAACGTCTTTTTTTTTTTACAGGTTACTCTATATTCTGATCGGAATTCACTGTCCAGGGTGCTGAAACAGTTACTGCCGATCAGTTAACTCTTTCAGCACCCTGGACAGTGACTATTTACTGACGTCGCCTAGCAACACTGCCATAATGACGGGTGCACACATGTAGCCACCCGTCATTACGGGGCCTCATGCACACGACCGTAAAAACACCCGTTATTACGGGTCGTAATTACGACCCGAAATAGCGGGCCCATAGACTTCTGTTAGCCACGGGTACCTTCCCATTTTCTCACGGGAAGGTGCCCGTGCCGTTAAAAAGATAGAACATGTTCTATTTTTTTATTTTACGGGCCGTGCTCCTATACTTTATAATGGGAGCACGGCTCGGAAAAACGTCCGGCTGCCCGTGGCCGGCCGTGCCCGGCCGTGCTCATCTCCTGAAATACTCTGTGCTGCCTTAAACTCTGTGGACAGGTCAGGATCCTGTTTCTTTTAAATGCTGCTGGGGAACCCGCTCGATCCACTATATAAGGCTGCGCTACAGTGCTTGGGAATAAGTGACTGGGGCAGAAGAGGATGGAGGCGCAGCCTTATATAGTGGATCGAGCGGGTTCCCCAGCAGCATTTAAAAGAAACAGGATCCTGACCTGTCCACAGAGTTTAAGGCAGCACAGAGTAATTCAGAAGATGAGCGTGCGGATCTTGTGCAGGGTGGTGACTTGCCAATCATGTGAAGGTGTTATTGAGGACAGGAGTGGAGGAGAGGTAACAGACTGAGAGCTACGTAATGGTAAGAGCACAGTTCACAGCAGCACAGAATCTGCACGCTCCTCTCCTGAAATATTCTGTGCTGCTGTGAACTCTGCTTCTACCATTACGTGGTGACTTGCCAATCATGTGAAGGTGTTATTGAGGACAGGAGTGGAGGAGAGGTAACAGACTGAGAGCTACGTAATGGTAAGAGCAGAGTTCACAGCAGCACAGAATATTTCAGGAGAGGAGCCTGTGATTGGCTGCAGAGGCCGCGGCAGCCTGTGATTGGCTGCAGAGGCCGCGGCAGCCTGTGATTGGCTGCAGAAAAGGTCACGTGACGTGCGTGACCGCCACTACAGCCTGTGATTGGCTGCAGCAAGTGGCGACATGGATGAAACGTCATCGCTGGAGGCCGGACAGGAGGAATGTAAGTATGAACGTATTTATTTTATTTTTTTATTACATTAAAATTTTATTTTCTGCGCGCCGAGCATGGTACTGTCAAGGTTGCTGAAAGAGTTAGTGCAGCCCATTAACTCTTTCAGCACCCTGGACAGTACCATGCTCGGCGCACAGAAATTACAGGTTCGGTCAGAACTAGTTCGGTCCGAATCGAACTTTTTCGTGAAATTCGGCGAACCGAACTTTTCATAAGTTCGCTCATCTCTAATCCTGGTACATAGTCACTTTTATGTTAGTGAGGAATACGTCTGTGACATAGGTGTGGTACTTTTGTAGCTATCTATTCTCTTGGGTTACTTATATGTCAGTATTCCATTTAAAGACGACTAATTTTCATTTTTGGCTATAGGTTGGCTTACTATGGATATTAACAATTTCGTTACCTTTGATGGATCTCTTTGGCGACAAGTCTGGGATTTGAAATGGATCTCTATATATTCTATGAGTCCAGAGGACATTTACTGATCTGTTGGTGTGATTTATTGTACTTTCTGGTTTTTTAACCTATTATATGGTAGCATGGAATATCCTCATGTGAATATCCAATTGCGTGTAAACGTTTCGTCGTCAGCTTTTTAAGGGGCATATAATTAATAATTTTTATCCTCCCTTTTTCTGTGCAGTGGACACTCGTATTAGGCTTTTTGGGCTTATATTGGCCTTTTATATTGGGGGTATAATCCATATTACTATGTGTATGAATACTCACATAGATATATGTACACTATTTTATATTTGGACAAATATTTTTGTCCCTTGCAACATATTGTTATCTACACATACTCATAGGGGTAAATAATATATTATTTTTTTAACATAGTCTATGTCTGTTTACAATATTCACATTTTTTGTGATTAATGTGATCTTAATTATAATTCTTCTTCACAGAGGTGGAGGTTTGTATATTATGCTTATGCACGTGTGGTCACGTCTTGGTGTTTCACTTTTTATTTTTATATATTTTCTTTTTCACATGATTATAAATGTATTATTATTCATTATTATTACTAATGTCCTGGTTGTTTCACCATTTATTTTATTTATTTATACACATATATATAGTTTTTATTATTATTTTTATGACTATATTGGGGATTTTCTGATTGAAGATCCTCGTTATATTCATATCAAGATGCGATGTATATATTTATTTGATTATTATATTGCCTAAGATTTGGATTTCGATATTTTTCTATTGTGATGCTTTATTATTTATTGTTTATGAGAATATTCTATGTAACATGCAGAGCCTCTTTAAGGTTGAAATTGCATTCATGTAATTAGCTATAAAATATGTTTCAGATACAATATACACTACGTATTAATATGCAGCTGTTCTGATATCCTCCTTCCATGGCATTATGGTGATACGGGCATTCACTTACTGTTTATGTCCGTCTCCCTGGCACTTTGGGACGACAGGATCAGGCAGCGTGTTATTTACATTCTTGGTGAGTTTGCCCTTTCTTAATATTGCCACATAGTTCATGTGTTACGTGTGTGTCGCTCTGATCTCCTCCCCCTGTCACCGCTTGATTACGCAGTGCCTCTCTGCTGTTCCAGGGTGATTTGAACATGGCGGCCATACGCGTGCACATGAGATGCACCAATAGGATTATCTAGGTATGCGATTATGCTAGTACGGCATTAACATTGTCGTCTGGGCAATCTTGCCCTTTTCCAAAATGGAAATGATTGCTTCAGTGTCATGTGAGCGCCGCTATGGTCCCCTCCCCTTGGCGCTGCTTGATGATGCTGTGCCTTTCTGCTGTGCACACATAATTAATTAATAAGGTACTCTGGGCTCATGTGCTTGAGTGTTCATTTACTTCACCTGTATGTGCAGGAATGTCGTCCTTTGATTGGAGTATGTGATAGCGTTCCCTCCTATATATACTCATGACTCCTCACTTACCATTATCCCTTGATAAAAGCTGACGGCGAAACGTACGTTGGGGTGTCTTGGTGTGGTCTGTGGTTGACTCATTTAGGGGCAGATATGCAGAATATGGGTTGGTATTTGACATGGATCTGATCCTGATTTTATATATTTTTTATATCTTGGATCAGTCTCTCTGACACTGGCACTTTTATTTTTTGTCCAGTGTGTACATATTTAGTATACCGTTAACTGTTGAGGTATTCTTGTACAGTATTGTCAATACCTTGACAATACACTGATTCCATGGATGTATGATACATTTGTTGCTCCTAGATACCACTACCACATTTTTATTATGTGTTGTTTTATATTGTATGTGATGGTCTATGTACTGTATGTATTTAAATATTTTCCAAATAAAGATATTTTTTTGATATTGGCTAGTGCTTTACTTGTACTATGGTTATTTACACTTCTAGTATTGTTGTCTATATATGTCTTCATAGGTATTCTATATCCAGTATTGACGTATTTGGATGTTATTGCTGAAACAGTTTGGCCTGGACTTTATAGGTATTGATAAAAAAGTTATAGCTTTTGGAAGGTGGGGAGGAAAAAATTAAAATGAAAATCGACTACGACGGGAAGGGGTTAAATACACACTACCAATGTCGGTAAGGGTATGTGCATACGATAAGTTGCTTTTACGTCTGAAAAGACAGACTGTTTTCAGGAGAAAACAGCTGCGTCGTTTCAGACGTAAAAGCTCCTCCTCGCATTTTGCGAGGAGTCTTTGACGCCCGTAATCTTGAGCTGCTCTTCATTGACTTCAATGAAAAACGGCTCAAATTACGTCCAAAGAAGTGTCCTGCACTTCTTTGACGAGGCAGTCATTTTACGCGTCGTCGTTTGACTGCTGTCAAACGACGACGCGTAAATGACTAGTCGTCGGCACAGTATGTCGGCAAACACATTCAAATGAATGGGCAGATGTTTGCCGACGTATTGTAGCCGTATTTTCAGGTGTAAATCAAGGCATAATACGCCTCGTTTATGTCTGAAAATAGGTCATGTGAACCCAGCCTAAGAATGACTCGTGCACATTCTGCCGTAGTAATGGCCTAAGCTGTTTTCTGTCACCATCGTGACAATATGCTATCTAGCATTATCGCGGAAGTGAGGTGTTCTTAGCAGAGTCTAAGAGTTATTAGCAAATCGTGTGTCAAATTCAGATTCTCAATGATATAGGGGATGGCCATAATTGTAGAGAGCGGGAAGCGATATAGCAGAACCGCTTATAGTATAGCCTCAAGTTGGGTATATAATTGCATAATTAGGATAAAGTCCATGATAAGTGAAAGGAAATTAAATAAGTAAAATAAGCTACATGCGGTTTCTACATAATGATTCTAAACACCCACTGTATTGATATAGAAAACAAATGATATAGCATTATCACGGAACATTAGTTCTGACTATAATAATGGTGCGGTCAAGTTCTAAATGTCCTAAATGTTACTAATCTATAAAGAATTTTTTAAATATAAAGACTCAACAGGTTAATCTATAAAGAAGTACAGTTTTTACATGTACTCACCATCCCCTTCAGATGGATAATAAATAATGCACCCAACCAATTACAGGCAGTATTATATATTTACACATTGTCTGACAAGTATATGCAAATGATCCCCTACAGTATGTCCAAACCGAATCCCAAATCACTCAGGAATAAAAAACCTTCTTAGAAAATATTCCACTGTATACTATAAACATCATTCCATGCAGTGTATTTTTTCTTCAACGTGACTGTAACCACAGAAACAGAAGATATAACAGAGGATATGTACAAAAATGAATGATCATAGATTTAATCCGACCTAACAATAAATAAAAAAGTCACATTCCAGATTGAGTTCCAATGGTGTCAAAGACTGTAATCTAAGGATCCCATAGGATTCCCTTCACTTCAATAATTGGATGCTATTACCACCCCTCCTTGGATGTGGGACCTGTTCCAAAACTTGGTATTGTAGCTGAGCTACTGTGTGTCCAGCTGTAGTGAAATGGTAAAGGTAAGGAAGGAGACCGGATGGTGGACTTGTGCTTGCCTTGTGGACTGGTCTCACCCACATGCATGAGCGCTTAAACAAATACACCACAAAACTGGAATTGCATGTAAAATAGTCTCTAATAGAAAAACATTGACCGTCACCAGGGTGTGTCACCCCATCCCCCTTGATTATGCTGCAACAATGGGCACAATGTGATGAACTCACCTGTTCCCGTTTCTGCCCTGTCCTCCCGGCCCATGCACCGTCGCAATGGAGCTAGAGATGTCGCTGGTTCAGTGAAAGGGCGGAAAGCTGGACCGTGCTCCATGGCCAATCAGGTGGCAGGGGGCTCAATCCTCAAGCCAATGAGCGAGCTGGGCGCCTGATTTAAATTTGTTTACAGTGTCAGTTACTACCATAGATAACCTAGTTCAGTGGCGTTTTTTGATGACTTCCGTGCTTGATTTCGGCTATCTCCCTTGACAACTTTCTCCTCTTATCCCTTCTGTTAATATTTGTGGCTGAACTCAGATTTGCTTAATATTTTTTGTCTACTGATTTTCTCTGATTTTATCCTCCTGGATTTGACTCGGCCTGCTGACCATTCCTTTGCCTTTTCCCCTCTAGAACACACAGCTGATTCTTACAAATGTGTAACACGCAGAGTATATAAAACTGAAATGTACCCCATGATAAAATTACCCCTGAGGAAGCCACACAGTGGCAATACGCGTGGGGCTTTTTGTCCCCTTTTCCCTCTTTGAATACTGCGCTTCATGCATTCCTATGGTCTGGTATCATTTATCCATTAGATTAATTAATGGTTATCACTAGCTACGTATGTTGAGGGGTATTAGTGGTTTGTGGGGGCATCATTTGGCCACTTACTAGGGTGGCAACCGCCAAAGAGTTCATGTTTAGCATATAAATGCTATTTTAATTGGTTTGAAATCTGTACATGTAGCATGTAGCATGTTTATTGGAATAAACATTTTTTGTGTTATATATCATAACTTTATAGTTTATTTGCCTCTTACTTACTGACTTTTTTTTGGGTTTTGCTTTTTCCCTTCTAGAAATCATTTGTTGCTATTTTTCCCTGTCTGTACCACCAGTCGGCGACTACTCTATGAACCTGGGGACTGCTATAGCAAAGATTAGATTCCTGTATAGGGGTTAAAGGGTGAACACCAGCAGTCCCTTAGGCCTCATGCACACGACCGTATTTTTTCCCACCCGTAAATACTGGCGTAAATACGGGTCCGGTGTCACACGTATTTGACCCGTTTTGCACCAGTATTTACGGACCCGTGCCCGTAAATATGTGTCCGGTGTCACCCGTATTCCACCCGTCTTGGTGACGCGTCCCTCTCTTCACATCCAGCCCGACATCCCTGGATGACGCGGCAGTCCATGTGACCGCTGCAGCATGTGATTGACCTGTGATTGGCTGCAGCAGTCACATGGGCTGAAACGTCATCCAGGGACGGCCAGGACGTCGGGCCGGATGTCGAGAGGGACGCGTCACCAAGGCAACGGCCGGGAGACCGGACTGGAGGAAGCAGGAAGTTCTCGGTAAGTATGAACGTCTTTTATTTTTATTTTTTACAGGTTGCTCTTTATTCTGATCGGTAGTCCCTGTCCAGGGTGCTGAAATAGTTACTGCCGATCAGTTAACTCTTTCAGCTCCCTGGACAGTGACTATTTAGCAACGCTGCCGTAATGACGGGTGCACACATGTAGCCACCCGTCATTACGGGAGCTCCATAGACTTCTATGGACTGTCCGTGCCGTTATTACGGCCTGAAATAGGACATGTTCTATCTTTTTTAACGGCACGGGCACCTTCCCGTAAGAAAACGGGAAGGTACCCGTGGCCAATAGAAGTCTATGAGCCCGTTATTACGGGTCGTAATTACGACCCGTAATAACGGGAGTTTTTACGGTCGTGTGCATGAGGCCTTAGATCCTGCTAACCTAAGTGGCCTGTGCAAAGCCTGACTGTGAATACACGATTGCTGGACTGGAATTTCCCAGTATGTTACAGAATTACTGGCCATTTACATGTATCGGCTTCAGGTGGTGGTCGACCAGATGCACAGCGTCACCCAGCTCGTACTGGAACTACCAACTCATCACCAGGTTATTGATGCTGAGATTGCAAAGGGGTTAGGGTTACCTCTATTGAGATTATCAACTCCTGTTAAAGTGCGGTCATAGATAATACTCCACATTCCCAAGGGGAAATTTTGCTTGTTACTCCCATTATATTAGTATTGGTAGGGTCTATGCATTGCGAAAACATATCCTTTTTTGTGTTGGAAACTTTACACTTGGCAGGGATTCTGGGGATGCCCTGGTTGGGTAAACATTATTGACTATTTTATTGTTAAAAGGGACTCGGAAAGGTGTCACATTAAGTTTATCCAAATCCTTTAATTGTGTCTCTGCACCTCCCTGTGTTTTGCTTGTTTATTTGAAAGATCTTTCTGATGTGTTCTTTGAGACCATTTGTAGCAAATTGATTGTGCTATATCAGAGCAGTTTTCTTATGTAAGTTACACAGTGATCCTCTAGAATTTCATGTTTTTCTAAAAAAGAATGACCAAATAAAGCAATAAATTGGCCATATATTAGTAAATTAGTTTAACAAAATCACAAATAATAACCAATATCCCCTGCCATTCCTTCCTGACCTATTCAATCATTTGCAGGGGGCTAAGTATTTTTCTAAGTCTGATCTCAGGCGGGCTTATATTATGATCCGCATCAAATAGAAGGATGAATGGAAAACCGCCTTCAATACTCCCAAAGGTCACTAGAAATATTTAATTCTGCCCTTTGGTCTGAGTAAGGCCCCTGTAGTATTCCAATACTTTGTTAATAATATTTTCAGAGATGTTATTGAAAGATTTGTTGTGGTATATCTTGATGATATCTTGATTTTCCCTTCTGATCTAGCAAATCATGATAATCATGTCCGTGCTGTGTAACAAAAGTTACGTAATAATCATTTATTCGCCAAATTTTAGAAATTTATTTTTTGTGTCCAAAATCTAAAAATTCTTGGCTATTTTGCTCTCTGCCAGCAGTTTTTAGATGGATCCTGCTAAGGTCCAAGCTATAATTGATTTGGTCCAACCCAAAACTTTATAAGCTATACAAATTTTTATTTGTTTTGCCAATTATTACAGAAAATGTATTAAGGGGTCTCAAAGATGGCAAAATCTCTCATTGATCTTACTCAAACTGAAGCCAATGTTGTGGTGTGGGGTCCAGAAACTGTTAGAGCTTTTGGGCTACTTAAAGGGGTTATCCGGGTTTTTAAAACTAATAGCCTATCCTTGGGATAGGTAATCAATATTAGATCGGTGGGGGTCAGATTGTCAGCACCCTCGTTGATTAGCTATTTAAAGGGGCGTGACACTCGTATAAGCGCCGCAGCCTGTTCATTATTTACATTTGTAGAGGCCATGCAAGGTATTGCACCGCTGTCCCATTCACTTAAATGGGACAGTGGAGCAATATGAGTAGGAGAACCATGTAAAACAATGAAGACGCTGTGGTGCACACCATTTTCTAAAGGGGACTGTGCATCATATTGTTATTGATCTTACAAGACATTAAATCCCAGACAGGCCAGATGGGCCTTATTCTCAGATTTAAAGGGGTTTCCCACAAGGGACATTTATGACATATCCACAGGATATGTAAAAAATGTCAGATAGATGCGGATTCCACCTCTAGGATCCGCACCTATCTGTAGAACGGAGCCCCCTAAACCCCGTTCTAGCTTTGTCTGCTATCACTGACTCCCGGCCACTTCCTGACTTTATGGTCGGGAGTTACGAAAACAGCGAAGCCCGCTGAGCTACGCTGTTTTCATAACTCCCATAGTAGTGAATAGCAGTTACGGAATCAGCATAGCATGCGGGCTATGCTGTTTCCATAACAGCCATTCAGTTCTATGGGGCTTACGAAAACACCGTAGCTTCATCTTCATAGTCGGAAATCAGCCAACACACAAAAAAGGTAGAGCTGGGTTTAGGGGCCCTGTTCTAGAGATAGATGCGGGTTCCAGAGGTGGGACCCACATCTATCTGACATTTATGACCTATTCTGTGGTTAGGTCATAAATGTCCCTCGTGGGAAAACCCCTATAACTTTGTTTCTAACTATTAGACCTGGTTCTAAAAAATATAAAGGCCGATGCTTTATCTCATTGCTTTACTCCCTCTCAGCTTTACAATATCGAAACGAAGAGTTGACAAAGAGAGAGTTTTCAAGGGGGAAAGCCGAAATCAATAAACTAAGTCACCATGTTACCTATAATAATAATTTCTGGCACTGGAAATCAGCAAGCTGGAACTTTAAAGGCTATCTACAACTTTGAAAAACATTTTATTAAAAATAAAATTTTTACATCTTTGTTCATAACTTAGATGTGATCGATAATAGGTCGATCCTGCGTGTCAGAGATACACAAGACCGGCTGACACTGAACCCGTGCCGCTGACCTGACAGATTCAGGTCTTAGCGCACAATACAGCTGCTCTGTATACAGGATACAAAGCAGCTCTGTCTCAAAAATTAAAAAACATTTTTAACAAAATGTAATTACAAAGTCGCACCGATGACACTGATACACATTTTTATTTATTTCTAAATCGCCCAATATCCACCATAAGTGAATATAGGTCGTTTTTATTCACTACCGTGACAACAGTTCCTTAATTCAGGGAAGTTTGGCCCTTTTTTCATGTTTACTCTGTGCCTATTGTCCTCACGTAATCAAGGGGGATGTGGTAACACACCCTCACACCAGTCAACGGTTGTTTATTACAGACTATTTACATTGCAATTCGAATTTTGTGGAGTACTTGTTGAAGTGGCCATGGGGTCTCGTGTATGTCAGTGAGACCACCCAACATTTACCAGACCACATGAGTAAGCTCAAGTCCATGATCTGGTGTAAAAGTACTTTCCTTCCTGTCCCTCACCATTTAATTTCAGCTGGACACACAGAAGCTCAGCTACAATATCAAGTTTTGGAATATTTCCCACATCCAAGGAGGGGTGGTAACATTATCCAATTATTGAAGCAAAGGGAATTCTTTTGGATAAGTAGACTACAGTCTTTGGCAACATTGGGACTCAATCGGGAATGTGACTTTTTTATTCATTGTTAGGTCGGATTATATCTATGATAGTTAATTTTTGTACATACCCTGTTTTGTACATGCCTGTGGTAGTCACGTTGAAGAACAAAAATACACCGCATGGAATGATGTTTATAGTATACACTGAAATATTTTCTAATTAAAGTTTTTTATTCCTGAGTGATTGGGGATTCGGTTTGGACATACTGTAGGGGATCATTTGGATATACTTGTGTAAATGTATAATACTGCCTGTAATTGGTTGGGGGCATTATTTATTATCCATCTGAAGGGGATGGTGAGTACATGTAAAAACTGTACATCTTTATAGATTAGTAACATTTAGAACTTGCCCGCACCATTATTATAGTCAGAACTAATGTTCTGTGATAATGCTATATCATTTGTTTTCTATATCAATACAGTGGGTGTTTAGAATCATTATATAGGAACCGCATGTAGCTTATTTTACTTGTTTAATTTTCTTTCACTTATCATGGACTTTATCCTAATTATGCAATTATATACCCAACTTGAGGCTATACTATAAGCGGTTCTGCTATATCACTTCCCTCGTTCTACAATTATTCAACAATTACTATGTGCCTTTGGGCAACAGAAACCCCTATTCCGTCCTACTCGAAATTGAACTTTTATTAGTAATTTGTGATTAATAGATAAACTCAATGACTAAAAACATGACCATCTATTCTTAGCGTTCACTCACCCATCCAGTCTATTGTAATATTTGTTTAAATCTCAGCTGAGATTCAATTCAACTATTGCATAGCAGGAATAGGTGTACTGATGTAGCTCCAGCTCCCACTATACAATATAAGTTCCCTAGGAGACGTGTTCGCTATACAAAATAACAGATCCCTACAAACCCCCCCCCCCCCCCCCCTCTCCAAAATGTTCAGCTGATATACCGGCGTCCTTAGGGCTAATGGGGCTAATAACAGCGTCTGCTGAACATACGGATTATTTATAAACTCTGTTGACATCACTAAAGTGGGATGGCCTAACTCAAACCCTTCACCAGATAGTATCAACTGACAACAATTTCAGCCGTCACACGCGCCGTGTGTATTTAAGGATGCCGTACTTGTGTGCTCACACACGTATCTAGTTAGGCTTTAATACACCAATACTAAGATAAAGTATGTAATTTTTTTCAAGTATTCAGTGGCTTTATTATCTACATATCCTCTTTCCTCTGGATGCGGGCATGAATGATTAGGTTTTCGTTTTATATATATATATATATATATATATATATATATTTATATTTGGGTCTTTGGTATTTTAATCACTATGTAATGTCCATCTTGAGTCCATGACTACCCTGGTAAATCACTATTGATATGAATTACATTGATTCGTTATAATTGGGTTTGTTGTACATAGTGTATCAGCACTTTTTGTTAAAATGTATATGCATTTATCATTTATTTAGTGGGGTTGTACCTTTATATTTAACCAAATTCAGATTTGGTGGGAGACCATCAGGTTGGGACCATCTTAATGGGATGGACCCTTTGTGACTGTTGTTAATTCTCTTTTAAAGGGGTTGTCCAGACATTTTTAGGGATGACCTATCCTCAGGATAGGTCATCAATATCATATCGGTGGGGGTCCGAATCCGGGCAGCTGATTGATGGGGCAGCGGTGTTCTTCGATGCGGCCTTTTCCCAGTTTGCAGGCACAGCGCCATACACTTCCGGAGAGGCTGTGCCTGGGATTGCAGTTCCAGTCCCATTCAAGTGAATGGGACTAAGCTGCAATCCCAGGCACAGCCAGTCAATGTGCATGGCGCTGTGCCTAGTATCCAGTGAACAGGCCGCGGTGACAAACGCCATGGCCCCTTCAGTCAGCTGATCGGCAAGTATGCCGGTAGTCGGACGCCCACCAATCTGATATTGATGGCCTATCTTAAAGATAGTTCATCAATAAAAAATGTCTGTACAACTTCTTTAATCCTGTTATGTATATTTCAGATAGGATATTCTATGTATGTGTATTTAAAGAAAATAATCAATCAATCAATCAATCAATATAACTATATTGTATATAGTTGCACTTGTGTTGTGTAGTGGTCACTAATATTTGCCATCGTTTTGTTATGTAGTTACCGTATTTTGTTGAACAGGGTCCGGGAGGTCTGATATAAATAATTACTGGGTTTTGTCAAGTAAGCCCTACAATGGATTCGTTGTATACAGTGCATTTGGAAAGTCTTGTTACATTTTGTTATGTTGAGGTCTTGTGCTAAAATAATTTAAAAAAAAATCAACTTTTTTCCCATCATTTTGCACTCAGTGCTCTATAATGACAAAGTGAAAACAGAATTTTAGACATTTTTGCAAGTTTCTTGATCATTTATTGCACTAAGGGACATACACATAATTTTGACTTGCATGCATGTTTGTTTGCTTGACCTTCCATATATGTATTATTCAGTCATTACCTTACTTGTGGCATTTGGGAGACTTGCCTGCTCTGCTGAAAGTCTGGAGACTCCCATTTTTGAAAGAATCTTTTAGACATTCCAGAACTTCTAGTGTTTGGCACTCTGTTGATTAATGATCCCAAAGACTTCCATAAAGACCCAACAAGCTCCAACTAATGTCAAAAATAATTTCAAGGCACTCCGTATTTTCGCTGCTTAATGCTGTGTCTGTGTAGATTCAGTGGGGTAATAGCATATAGGGCAAATGCCGTAATACAACACCCACCCTACCAACAGGTGTAGTTTCTTGATGATTTATTACACTAAGGGATATACACATAATTTTGACTTGCATGCATGTTGGTTTGCTTGACATTCCACATATATATTACATTTCAGCTATTCCCTTGCGTTCTGTTTTCAGTTATTCCCTTGCGTTCTGTTTGCACTTGTGCTTTATGTAACATGTATATTTCCACATAAGTAAGCTTATTCAAATCCCCTATGTTTCATCCAGGTGATGTTGCCTTATCTATTGTGTGACTCATTTTAATCTGTTTAATATGTTCAACAATAATATTTTTCTGTAATGGCTGTGTTTGCTCTCATATGTTTTTTGTAAGTATATAGATTTAGTATTCGTGAGATACACCACTCTGTATTTGTCCCACATATTAGTATACCAGTGATGTATTTATAAATTATATATTCAATTATGTGTAATTGATATGTGTGCCCTCTGCTATCCACGGCTGTCGTTAGGAGGGGGGAAACTAACTGGGCAATTGCCCAGGGCCCCCATCCTCTTAGTGCCCCATGCTCGTGGCTGCTACGGAGCCCGAGGGATGAGGGGGTCTGCCCGCTCGGCCCATAACATTTATAGGCTGGGTGGCACGGGTCCCCTCATGCCCGGTTGCTTTGCTGGCACCGGAGTGGGCCCTGGTGCTAGCGACAGCCACATTCACTTGTATCTGCATCCTCAGGACGCAGATATAAATCAATACTATAGGCTGCAGGCCTAAGGCCACGTTAGGCCTGCAGCCTATAAGGTCCTGGGAAGACTCCCTGCGCAGGCCGGCGTGAAGCCTAGGAATTCTAAAGTAGCAAAAAGGATGTGTATAAAAATGATAAAAAAAAGGAACCTGCATTGTCTACGAAAAAAACATCGCAAAAATCATGTTGCCAGAACAACAAATAAAAAAGTTCTAGCCGTTTAACTAACATGTACTAAAAATGGCTAAACGGTGTCTGGTCCTGAAGGATCAAAATAGCACGGTCCTGAATCGGTTAACATCACCCATAGTGCCAAATGTCCATAGATCATTCAGATGAATATTTATTCCTTAGAAGTTATGGTTTGATGCGGAGGTTCCATGAGGAAGATAGGTTGGTATCTTGCTACGCCACTGAAACCTTTTGGGGGTCCGCCCCCGTTTATAAGCATGCGCAGTGAATCCCACCACCAGTTTAAATAGTCATGAGATAAACATGTTACATATTTCTTCTAAAAACTTAGTTTATAAGAGTACAACGTATATTGCTGTAAGATAATGAAAATTCAATTTTTTTTATCACTCCATTTTTGACTGGCGGCATATATTTCCGTATATTTCCTTAGTTTTAACTATGTTATATTACTTATATCTTACATGTTATAAGATAATCAAAAAAGAAAACAATTTTACCACGACTCATGCCGTAGCCTAATTCTTATTAAATTAATCCAAAAAATATAATTTCATTCAAAATTTAGCTGCAAGAAATAAGCCCACATTGTCTCAATTAATAGCAAGAAATGTTTCAGGCGTTTTATAGTCTAACGTTATATTTTTAGTTAAATGCTACAATGATATTTATGGTTTGCTCTGCAAATAGTTGTACCAAAGCAATAAAACTTTTCTGTAGCACTGGAATATGAACTCTTCACATCTCTTGTCTCACAGAAATGTCACATTACAGCCAAATGTCAAGACGTAGCTCTCAGAAGAACTGTTCTACTTGGAGAAAGTACACGAGGGTACACCACAGGTTGGCAATAACTAAATGCTTGGTCATGCAATGAAAGGGTGATGTTCCCAGGTCACAAAATATAATTTAATGTTTCTTCTTCGAGGCTCTTACTCAAAGTATCTCCATGTTATTTCAACCAACTGCAGTTACATATTCAAACCAGTTGTAGCATTTATTTCTCAACAATCCTATAGAGGGCAATGACCCACGACCATCATACAATTATTGGCAACATTGTTTGGCCATTCTAAAGTTGCAATGAGCTATATCTTTTGGTAGCCACCACATCGACTCAATCAAAGTCTATGGAGTGCAACATGGCTTTGTCTGCCAAGATGCACTGTGCAACCAAGCTGTGTTCACACTTCAATCTGCAGGCTCTGCAGTTTTACCTGGAAGAATAGTGCTGCAGTCCACACTTGAAGTCAATGGGGTCCATCATGCCATTATAAACAGAAACCACAATGCAATAGTGAACAGAGCCTTACACATTGGCTTTCATAGACCACCAGGGATGCCCCCAATAACTACCAATCATTTAATCACTACCATTTTGAATTGATTCTATAGTGGTGTGGGGGGGGGGGGACAATTGACCTTTCCTGCTTAGGTCATCAAATTATTGAAAACATGTGTTAATTTAGTCAAAAGAGCATATGTAAGGTCAGCAACTGATGTTGGATGAGTAGGTCTGGCTTGCAATCAGCTTTATAATTCATCTCAAAATAGTCGTATGGAGCTGAGGGTAGGACTCTGTGCAGCCACTCGAGCTCCTACACACCAAACTCTTCACACCATGCCTTTATGGACCTTACGTTGTAAACAGGAGCACAGTCATGATGGAACAGAGTTGGGCCATCCCCAAACTGTTGCTACGAAGTTGGAAGCATACAATTGTCAAAATATGATATAACATAACACTTTATGATGTATTTTTTTCCTTGTGCTTTGATTTCAATTTGAGGCTTCCGATTTTGCTGCAATTTGATACTTTATGAATAACCTGTCATATTAAAATGACTCATGTATTTCTTTGGAACTTATTTGTACACTAAAAACTTCAATAAATATATTAAACTGGAAGAATACAATTTTCTAAAATGTCTATGTATGCCGTACCATTAACATTACTCTTCACTGAAAAGCAGGGACCTAGCCAAACCCTGAAAAAAAGGCCCAGACCATTATCTCTCCCCCACCAAAATTTATAGTAGGCACTATGCATTCCAGCAGGTAATATGTCTGTACATAACTGGCTACAACATTATTAATTTCTTGAGTAAGAACGATAAACTCTTGGAATTAGCCAGAGTGGCCAGTCATTTTTATTATGGTTCTAGATGTACTGGACCATGGTTTATAGCAGTGATCATAGCTTAGGGCTTGTCACTTGGAGAATACATAGTGTCATCTTTAACACCCAACTTCAAAAGATGGGAAAATGTACATCTTCTCATCCCAAACTAAGGAATAATAGGACAATTAGATATTTAATATTCATGGTTCTTTTCCTTTGTCTTCTCACTGTCCATTTGTGAACACCCCATTTACCGAATGGCTAGTGGACAGCTGTAGAAAAGCGAACCAAGGACAAAGGATATGAAATATGACTTGGACAATATAATCCAAGTCTGAGGAGTGCATCTCTTGTTCTCCTACCCCCAAGGAAACAAAGAAACTCTAAGTGTTGTAGATGTTTAGGCCTTTCATTACTCCCTTTTATTTTGTAACTGTTTAGCTTGTTTTTGTATATCATTTATTTTATCATCTTATTTTGTCATATTTTTGTAAGCACTCTACCTTTTTATATTAAAGCTTAAGACTTTGATAGCTTTGGTCTTTCTATGCTTTCAAATAATCCATAGCTTCTCTTAGAGTGCTTTAACCCTATGGAGAACAGCGTGTGCATGTTGAGTACTTATTGACCAAAAACTCGGTAGGTGGTGACAGTGAGTTGTGTGTCTGCGATGTGTGGACTGTGTTGGGGTGTGATTTATGCTCAATTTGCAGCTCGAGTGGAAGGTAAGTGCAAGATTTATTGAGTGGAAAATGATTGTTGAGTAAAAATAGGTTGCATGTTGTGAACCTGTGTACGTGACAGAATGGTTAGAAAAAACATAGTTTCTCAAAATTTTCCCTCGTACTTCCACAATTACACTAGTGTAATGCACATAACCCCCATTAGAAATAAAAAATTCCAGTATCTCTGTAAATGAGAAGTGTTTTGGATATTTAAGATGAACTCTCTTACCCTCAATAGATTAATTGAGGAAATAGAATATATTTAATCAATTTTATTATATTTACTTAGAATTAAGTAATCATCTTTGTCATTTTTAAATATTTATAATGTTAATTTTGTGTATTTTATGTAACTGTCCATTATAATTTTCAATATATTTATGTTAACATTTATGTCTGGCAGCTGATGTCATCCAATCCTCCAACTAACCAGTTGATAATGAAGACCCAGACGTTTAGAATCTATAGATTTTTTTCTTAATTAAGATTGCTAAATTATCAGTTGTATTCTGATTCTACATAAAGTGTACCTAACCTTTCAGGTCAATTTTCAGAATAAGCTGTCATACGGATGTGTCCTTTCTTACCTTTTCATATCTCAGCATATCCTGGGAAGTGTGGCAGTGTGATTTTGTGATACTCTGTAAATAGATGTCTATTTCATGCCACCCAGTAGTTATGATGTGAGTTGACGCTTGTCAAGGGTTTTGCTAGTATGTCTCAATATTGTATTGAATTTGCTTCATGAGAAATTAAGTCCTTAAAAGGGTTTTTAAGGTAGAAGAAATTGATGATCTATGCTCAGGATAGGCCATCAATATCTGATCTGTGGGGTTCCGACTCTCGACACCCTCACCCATCAGCTGTTTTGAAGAGGCTGCAGTGCTCATGTAAGCCGAGGCCCCTTCAAAACAGCTGATCAGTGAGGGTGCCCAGAGTCAAACCCTCACCGATCAGATATTGATAGCCTATCCTGTGGATAGGCCAACAATTTATTCTAACTGGAAAACCCCTTTAACCAAATTTAAGAAAAGGTAAGGGGGGATACATTTTTATGTTTGTACATGAGGAATAACACAATTTCTGGCCATTATATGACTTGTATTCTGCATTTTCTAGCAGTTTTCTCCTTTGCAGGCTCTATCTTTAATTCTCCGTTTTCTCTGAGCTACAGTAGTGTGTGGATCTTAACAGCTATGATGTCTTCTATACACTACACACGGATGAAGAGAAGAAACCTGCTCTTATATCTCTATATATCACATATATAGAAGCATTAGTAGCATAGGAGAGATTATACAGCAGTGTAGTGAATTTAGCACTGGCAGGTGACATAAAACAGAAAGCTGCAGAAGCGTCTCTGTGTCTCTCTGGCTCTCTCTCTTGCTCTGCTGCTGCTCCCTCCTCCCCCTATCTTCCCTATAGACTTCTATGGGCAGCATATAACCTGATCCGTCAGTGAGCTATTAGTCCATCTTGCCTTAAAGAGACAGAAAAAAATGTAAATTTAAAATGCGAGGTGTTAGGTGGGGGCTGATAAGTGGAGAGACTATTTTCTCTAATAAGATACATTAGAAAGTGTCTAATATTCGCTTGTACTATTGATTTATGTAAAGATTGTTAAAAAGGTAGTAACCATTAAATCTATTATTTGATAATAGAGATCGGCCTGGGCCCCTGAGACCATGGTCAAGAGAATCCTTCCGATTGAAAACTATGGCGGAGCAGAAAGCTTTTGGCATCTGCCCCAACATTTGATCTCGTAGGCCCCAGGCTGGTTTAAGGACTCCAGCCTAAGAAAAACCAGGAACACGCTAAAGACGTTAGTGGCCCACCACCAGCCCCAGAGATGAAGAAGTCCCAACTCATCATGGGAATGGGGCTAGGTAAGTATTTTTTTTCAGGGGCGCAAAAGGGGCACTATTGTACACCACAGGGTAGGACAGAATATTTCTGTAGGGGGCATAAAAGTGGGCATTATTTCTGAATGGGGGCATAAAAAGGGGCATTCGTACTGAGTAAGGGTACAAAGGGGACATTATTAATGAGTGGTAGAGCAAAGGGTCACTATTACTGTTTGAGTCACTAAGGGGAGCACAGGAGCACTATAACTATGTGTTACCTAAAGGTGGCACTATTAC
The DNA here is from genome assembly GCF_050947455.1 of Rhinoderma darwinii. Lineage (NCBI taxonomy): Eukaryota > Metazoa > Chordata > Amphibia > Anura > Rhinodermatidae > Rhinoderma > Rhinoderma darwinii. The sequence goes on along the minus strand of NC_134690.1, from coordinate 47,884,213 downwards.
TGTGTGTGGGGCACTAAAGGCAGCACTATCACTTGGTGGGTTCTAAAGGAGACCCAATTAATGTGTGGGAGAGCTAAAAGCTACACTTACTGGGTTAGGCTTATAAGGAGCACAAAGGGTGGGGTACTAATACTGTGTGGAGTAACAAGCATGGCAAAGCAAGCAGCCAAAGATGTCTGTGTGTCAAATTCTGCAGAGACAAGTTATGGTCAGGAGCAGTATTCATTGCAGTCTTGTAGGAGAAATGAAAGTGAACGGCGATCAGAAAAGACGTCACCTGTGACTCACTGGTTTTATCTGTACTGTATTAACTTGTATGGTCTGCAGAGATCGTGTGTATAACTGGTATCTATCATCATGGTTCACTGTATGGTTGTATTATTGATCTTTGTACAGTTTTTAAGTAACAGTAGCATTATGTAGGTGGCATTATTCAGTCACTATGTAGTGGTCATGTGTGGTGCTATTATTCAGTTACTATGAGGTGCTAATATGTGATCATGGTGTGGTGGTATGATTTAGCCCTGATATAGTGTTATTATTGGGATGTTAGTCTTGGTATAGTGGGCTTTTTTCAGTAACAGTATGATGTAATATGTATGGTAATGATATTTGCTCCTTGTATAGTGGTGTTATTTGGTAACTGTATGACTGTAATATTAAGAGGTATACTATCATACATAGATCAGTGATTTTGAAGATGTAATTATTTGTAGGCCCTACAGAGCTGATATTCATTATAAAGTACAGTATATCCAGTAGCAGTGCACTGCTAAACGCTGTATCTAAGCCTGTTATAATATTATTTTATTTTTTTCTTTGGTGGGGGGAGCAAAACATATGCCTTTGGGCTTGTGCCACTGATCTTGAAAGACCCTGGCAACAACCCTACCAGTCTAGGACACAATGTCCTGACTTTAGCCAAGGTTCGGAGTTTCAGCGAGCTGGCATCTTGAAGTAAAATGGACTAAGAACTAGTGTTTTTGTTTTTTAACGTGACTCGGCAGGAAAGTTTGTCATTGCCTTAACTTTTAAATGGAGCTGGTAAATGATTATGCTCGAAAGGGGGGTAGGGGTCCATTCAAAAGTCTGCTATAGGGCCTAGCCTTTTCTAGTTACGCCCCTGCATGGAACACACTGAATGCATCATAGAATATGATTTTACCCCTCTGATCCATGGAACACAAATCCTTCTGGTGTTTGTAACACAATCAGAATGTATAGGGAACGCAGAAGGATAGGTGGAATGAAATTCTGGCTTCCTTTGGAATTCACAGCGAATTAGCTGTTCACTCCTGAAGAAGGAGGTATATAACACTAAGGGTATGTGCACACGATAGCAGGCATTTACGTCTGAAACGACAGACTGTTTTCAGAAGAAAACAGCTGCCTCGTTTCAGACGTAAATGCTCCTCCTCGCATTTTGCGAGGCTTCTCTGACAGCCGTAAATTTTGAGCTGCTCTTCATTGAGTTCAATGAAGAACGGCTCAAATTACATCTGAAAGAAGTGTCCTGCACTTCTTTTGACGAGGCTGTATTTTTACGCGTCGTCGTTTGACACCTGTCAAACGACGACACGTAAATGACAGGTCGTCTGCACAGTACGTCGGCAAACCCATTCAAATGAATGGGCAGATGTTTGCCGACGTATTGTAGCCCTATTTTCAGACGTAAAACGAGGCATAATACGCCTCGTTTACGTCTGAAAATAGGTCGTGTGAACCCAGCCTAACTCCCGAAACTTACTGAATAAAGGAATCTTCTGGAATGCAATATATTGACCAATGACAGTTATTCATCATTATAATTACAATGAAATAATATCCATGACTATAGAGATTTGTATAAGTATTTTTCATAATAACCCCATATTTTATGAGAATTTATTTATTTATTTATTTTTTTGTCCCACTAGACGACTTGAAGCTGCGATCAAACTTATATAATACTTTGGAATATTAAATGAGTATCCTGACTTGAACCTTTTTAAAATCAAAGTATGTAACTTCTAGCAACCAATTATCCCTGATTAATCTGGTGTTTATTAATAGACATAGGCGATACTTCCTGTAGGGACAGGGACTATTATAAAATCTTATGGGTCCTAATCAGCACCAAAAAGACTCTAAGAGCAGTTCACTAAGCAGATATGTTATATTACATTCCCTTTATTACCGAGAACAGGAAACAACGCTGCTAATGGATTCCCTGTTGCTTTTTAACTTATATAACAGGCTTTCTTTTTGAAATGAGCATTAGTCCACTGAAAATGTTCACCAACTACTCATGAACTTTTCGACCCTTATTTTTTCTAATTTTTTAACTATTTTGTGGAAGGAACTTTTCAATTGAGCAATTTAAAATCTAAGTCAGTTTGCAATAAATGTCCTACAGGCATAAAATGCACATAAATATTTCCCATTTACTAATTGATAGCTCTGTCAAAATTCTTAGAGTAAGCATCTGTCATCTGTCTGAGTAATAACCGGATAGCTTGTCTTGAATGATGAAATATCGTCACATATTGTAGCCAAAACAAATTAATCAGAACCTCCAAATAGAAGCAAATTCAATGTTTGGTTATCTTAAAATGTTAGGTTAGGTGTTTGTAGGCAACATAAAGTTTTCCGGAATTTAATTTTATGGAATTGTTTCAGTTGGGTAAAAAGGAAGTAATGTTTATATAAAGCCAAAAAGTCACAATATTTAACCTATATATCCTGACAGTATTACTTTAAAGGGAATGTATCATTTATGTCGTTTTAGTTAGTTATATACAAGTCTGTAGAATGGAAATATTGCATTATTTTTTTTAAAAAGACGACACTGGTGTGACATACTGTAGGCACGCTTTTAATCTGTATTGTCTATAAAGACAGTACAGTAGGGTGTGTGCTATATGGTAGCTGCAATGAATGGAAGATAAAGGGGAGAAAGTGTACAAAGACTAATACAGTGTGCCGGAAGTGATGGAGTACAGCACCTTTTCCCAGAGATCAGGTAGTTGCAGGGAAGATATATATACAAAGTCTTATCCGTATGTTTAACGTATAGTGTTGCTATCTTTTCTTCTCTTGGTCTCCAGCAAAAACGTAGAGCTATGCTTAAATCCTCTGTCTTCTGATGATAATGAGATGACTCTGCTGACCCTACCTCAATCTACACAACAAAGTTCAAAAGTGCCTTCTGATGATGCATTCCCTTTAAGAGTCTTTATTAAAAGAACAAATTATTTTTTATCTGAAGCAAAACTAAAACTCCCTGTTATTTAAATATTTAACATTGTCAAATATCATTAATGCTGATTCAAGCCCTGTCAATGGGGAATGGATTAGCTTTTAAGTTTATTCATGTTAAATATAGAGGTATTGTATTTAATAAAATTTAATTATACATGGAGAATTGTAGGGAAGAGAAAAAGATCCGTGTCAATGAATATAGAAGTTCTATTTAAATTTTCTCCATTTTCACCAAAGACCATCACGCAATACGATTAGGACCCTTGCGTATTTTGGCCAAAATATCAACTAATACCTCATGTTTATCATGGATATTTATCGTTTGTCATGGATATCTTTTCAGGATGCAGCCAGGCCTTGTAATGTTGGGAGAGAATAGTGTGTTAGTACTTAATGTGGTACACTTAGAAAGTGCTGGGCAGCCTGCCTGATCTAATAGTATGGGCATAACTAATAAGCAGTATGTCAGCATGGTGCATTACATGCAACCGTGTGAGTGGCACACTTATAGAAGCCATACCTGTGTGCAATGATAATACTAAGCAGACACCCCCCTCATGAATAGTAGGTGTGAGAGGGGATGCTCAACAGTATTTTTCACCTGAGCAATCTCCCTCTATGTAGCAATGTGGCTTGTCGGCATCCTGTTGGGAATTAGTGTTTGTACCTGCCCTTGTATGAGTAAGTATGGCCTTTTTCAGTGGATTTTAAACAAATATAGTTATTTTTCTGTGTTTCGATTGTAATGTTAGTGTAGTATGCAATATGAAGAGGACTCTTGATGCGGGTTGCAAGCTTGCGTATTTTGGCAAAAAATATTCACTAATACCAAATGCTTATCATGGATATTTATTGTTCATCATGGATATCTTTTCAAAATACAGCCAGTCCTTGTAATGTTGGGGGAGAATAGTGTGTCAGTGCTTAGTGTGGTACACTTAGAGGGTACTGGGCAGCCCGCCTGATCCAATAGTATGGGCGCAACTAATAGGCTGTATGCCAGCATCGTGCACTACATGTACCGTGTCATTGGCACACTTATAGAAGCCATTTCTGTGTGCAAATATTATAGTAAGCAGCCACCCTCTCAGAAATAGTAGGCGTGAGAGTGGCTGTTCATCAGTATTTTGTACCTGAGCAATCTCCCTCTTTGTATCATTGTCGTTTGTCTGCATTCTGTTTGGAACTAGTGTTTGTACCTGACTTTGTATGAGTGTTTTATATAATTAATAAAGTAACACAGGTGCCAAATACCATTATACAGGGACTATTAAGTATCAGCAGGCTGCAAACCATGCAAGTTAACCCAGCACTGATCAGATATAGTCACAGGCAGAATACAAATTTAAATTCAGTGACTCACAAGTAACATCTTCTTTAAATTGGAGTCATTCTTTCCCATTTCTTCCCCATCTGGCCCAGACCTCTATGATGACTTCTTCAATGCATGACTCTGCAAAGTTTGCCACCCTACATCTTTGACTCCTCGCTTATTTTAGTACATCCCCACAAACTCTCAATCCTGCTGCCCACTGTAAAAGTGCCTGCTTTTTCCTGCTACTACTCTAAATACTGTACCTGCTATGCTGCCGAGTGCCCCCAAATACTGTACTGCAGAAATATTAGTGTGATACAGATAGATAGCCCCCTGAAAATACTACTACTACACAGATAGTGCCCTTACAGTAATTATTATCACACATAGTCCCCCTGCTGTAATCAATGGCACACATAGTGGCATAAAAAATAATTGAGCCAAATAAATAGGGTTTTGACAATAATTGTAGCAACATTTTTTTAAAAACAAATAATTGTGCCTCTGACAATAATTTAGCGCACTAAGTGCCCCAATAATAATTGCGTATGAAAGCAATAGTGCCTACTCAGTGCTCTAAAAAATAAATGTGCCAAGCAAAGTGCCTCCAACAGTAATATTGCCCACACAGTGCCCACAAAAATAATTTTGTCAATTAGAGTGTCCCCAACAGTAATAGTGATCCGCTACATTGCCAGGGTGCCCCCCTATTTATAGTGCTCACAAAAGTAATAGTGCCACCCAATGTTCCCCCAAAAGTTCCCCCAAACTCCCGACCATATAGCCAGGAAGTGGCCAGGGAGGCAGCTGCAGCAGGAAAAAGGTAGAACAGGGTTTAGGGGGCCCGTTCTAGAGATAGGTGAGAGTCCCAGAGGTGGGACCCGCATCTATCTGACATTTATGACATATCCTGTGGATATGTCATAAATGTCTCTAATGGGAAAACCTGTTTAACATAATATCTGCTGTTATAACTTGCAATATATGCTTCTATTGAACTCAACGATCTAGTGACAGATCACGGTATCACCTCATGCTCCCTCAATCTCAGCAGACACAGATATATCAAGTGTGAATCTCCCCCAGAGGGTAATAATATATAAAAAATGTATTCTTAATAAATATACAAAAATGTTAAAAAACAAATAAAATGCAAATTAAGAAAAAATTTCCATCGTCTACCCTAATCCAAACTGTACTCATAGCCTGCCCCAATCACCAGAGAGTATAAATCACCAAGAGAAAGTGGATCCCATTTAAACACTTTATTTTGTGCAACTTTTTAAATGCTGTAAAAATGGTAAAAAAACAAACCTATGTCTCACGGAAGAAAATTACTCAAAAATGATATTGGTAGACCAACAAATAAAAAAAATTAGGGCTGTTAAACCCCCATATATGCAAAATCACAAGAAAGTGTCTAGTCATTTTTAAGACTACAACACTCTGATTGTTAATGGGTTAAATCTGCAGGTTCTACCTAAGCTTACATGCATATGCCCAGCGTGCTGTGTGGGTAGATAGTGTGCTTCGATTGTAAACATGTTTCTTGTGCACTATTCAGTTGTCACCAGATGACGTTGTGTTATGGAGGCTGAAACCTGCAAAATAAATTATGCATAAATTTTTTATTAACATTGCAATATAATGTCTTACAGGGAAAGTCCAGTAAATGTGTCTGTCATATCAAGTAAAGGACCATATATACACCCTGTTTTTTATTTACTGTATTTCCTAGGCAGCGTCTAAATCTGTCACCATGTGGTTTAGCAACACATCTTGGAGGAAGCAGGTGACAACACCAGATCTTCTTGGCATGTGTGACTTGTATTATTACCCAGCAAACTGGAGGGTACACATTAACCCCTTAAAGACACAGCCACTTTTGGACCTTATGACACAGCCTCATTTTTTAAATCTGACATGTGTCATTTTATGTGGTAATAACTCCGGAATGCTTTTACCTATCCAAGCGATTCTGAGTTTGTTTTCTCATGACATATTGTACTTTATGTTAGTGAAAAAATTTGGTCGATAAATTCAATATTTATTTGTGAAAAACACCAAAACTTAGAGAAAATTTGCAAAAATTAGCATTTTTCTAAATTCAAATGTATCTGTTTGTAAGACAGATCGTAATACCACACAAAATAGTGACTAGTTAACATCCCTCATATGTCTACTTTATGTTTGCATCATTTTTTGAACATCCTTTTATTTTTCTAGGACGTTACAAGGCTTAGAACTTTAGCAGCAATTTCTCATATTTTAAAGAAAATTTGAAAAGGCTATTTTTTTAGGGAACAGTTCAGATCTGAAGTGGCTTTGAGGGCCTTATATATTAGGAACCCCCAGAAATCCCCCCATTTTAAAAACTGCACCACTTAAAGTATTCAAAACAGCATTTAGAAAGTTTCTTAACCCTTTATGCGTGTCACAGCAATTAAAGCAAAGTGGAAGGGAAATTAGCTAATTTCATTTTTTTTTGCAGAAATTCCATCTTAATCCATTTTCCCTGTAATACCGAACGTTTTTACCAGAGAAACACAACTGAATATTTATTGCCCTGATTCTGCAGTTTTTAGAAATATCCCACATGTGGCCCTAGTGTGCTACGGGCCTGAAACAAAAGCCCCAGAAGCAAAGGAGCACCTAGTGGATTTTTCGGCCTTCCTTTTCTTAAATTATATTTCAGGCACCATGTCAGGTTAGAAGAAGTCTTGTAGTGCAAAAACAAAGGAAACCCCCCAAAAGTGACCCCATTTGGGAAACTACACCCCTAGAGGAATTCATCTAGGGGTGTCGTGATAATTTTGACCCCACAGGTGTTTCATAGATTTCATTAGAATTGGGCAGTGAAAATGAAAAATGACATTATTTTTCAATAAGATGTAGCTTTACCTCAGAATTTTTTTTTTTCAACAAATAAATGAGGAAAAGCACCCCAACATTTATAAAGCAACTTCTCCAGAGTACGGAAATACCCCATATGTGGTAATAAACCACTGTATGAATACACATCAGGGCTCAGAAGGGAAGGCACGCCATTTAGCTTTTGGAGTACAGATTTTGCTGGATTAATTTCTCGGCACCATGTCTCATTTGTAAAGCTCCTAAGGTACCAGTACAGTGGTAACCCCCCAAAAGTGACTCCATTTGGGAAACTACACCCCTAGAGGAATTCATCTAGGGGTGTAGTGGGCATTTTGACACCCCCCCCCCCCCCCCAGGTGTTTCATAGATTTCATTAGAATTGTGCAGTAAAAATTTAAAATTACATTTTTTTCCACTAAGATGTAGCTTTAGGTCAAAATGTTTAATTTTCTCATCAAATAAAGGAGAAAAAGCACCGTAACATTTGCAAAGCAACTTCTCCAGAGTACGGCAATACCCCATATGTGGTAATAAACCACTGTATGAATACACATCAGGGATCAGAAGGGAAGGAACTCCATTTGGCGAGCAGATTTTGCTGGATTGGTTTTTCTGCGCCATGTCGCTTTTGCAAAGCCCCTTGGGTACCAGTACAGTGGAAACTACCCAAAAGTGACTACAAATGGGCAATGAAAATGAAAAATTACATTATTTTCCAATAACACGAAGCATTAGTTCAACATTTTTCATTTTCTCAACAAATAAAAGAGAAAAAGCACCATAAGATTTGTAAAGCAACTTCTCCGGAGTACGGAAATACCCCACATGTGGTCATAAACTGCTATTTGGACACACAGCAACGCTCTAAATGGAAGGAGCGCCATTTAGTATTTGGCGTGGAGATTTTACAAGATTCGTTTTTTGACACCATGTTGCATTGAGCTATAGTACCAGTACAGTGGTACCCCTGAAAAATTACCCCGTTTTGGAAACTAGATCCCTCAAAGAATTTATCTAGGGGTGTAGTGAGCATTTTGACCGCACAAGTGTTTTGCAAAAATGAGTAAACTATAGATGTTGCAGATTGAAAATTGCCGTTTTCCACAGATATGCCATTTCAGTGCCCAATGTGTTGTGCCCAGCTTGTACCACCGTAGACACACATCCCATAAATTGTTAAGCGGGTTCTCCAGAATACAGTAATACCCCATATGTGGTCATAAATTTCTGTTTGGGTACACTGCCAGGCTCAGTTGGACCACTATTTGGCTTTTGAAGCGCAGATTTTGCTTGGTGTATTAGTGGTATTTCAACTTATAATGTGGGGGCATATGTGAGCTGGGCGGAGTACATCAGGGTATATGTGAGCTGGGCGGAGTACATCAGGGTATATGTAAGCTGAGCGGAGTACATCAGGGTATATGTAAGCTGGGCGGAGTACATCAGGGTATATGTAAACTGGGCGGAGTACATCAGGTCATAATAGGATGATGTAATAATGGGGAGAATGAATAATCCATGGATTGGTGTCGCTTTGAACCAATCCTTTATACACAGGCCGGGTTTATTGGGTATTATACAAAATATCTGCGCTCCAGTATTGCCTTATATTTGACTTCTTCACTAGCCCTATAAGCCGCACAAGGCCCTAAAGTTTCCTCATCTCCGCTGCGTCTACGGGGTCCACCTGTGGGGTCCAGCAAATGACGATGTTGGATATTTAGTGAAATTCTACTGGACCTAAAAAGGAGTCTGGGCCGTCATTTAGAATCATTTTGCATCATTGCGTTTTGAGAGTCATAACGTGTTATTTTTCCGGTGACGGAGCTGTGTGAGGGCGCGTTTTTTGTGGAACGAGCTGTAATTTTTATTGGTTCTATTTTGGGGTACATGCGATTTTTTTATCACTATTTATTCCATTCTTTGGGAGATGAGGAAACCAAAAAACAGCAATGCTAGCACGTTTTTTTTGGTTTTGCTTTTTTGACAGTGTTCACCGTGCAGTATAAACAACATGTTAACGTTATTCTGCGGGGCGATACGATTACAGCGACACCAAATTTATTTCATTTTTTTACGTTTCACTGCGTTCCCACAATAAAAATACTCTTTTCTAAAAAAATTATGTTTTAGTGTCGCCATTTTCTGACAGCCATAACTCTTTTATTTTTTCGTTGATATCACTGCGGGATGGCTTGTTTTATGCGTGACGAACTGTAGTTTCTATTGGTACCATTGTGTGTTACTTGCAACTTTTTGATCACTTTTTATTACATTTTTTTTGAGACAAGATGATCAAAAAATAAAATACTGTCATTGTTTTTTATTAAAAATGTTTACGGTGTTCACCGTGTGGTAAAAATAATGTGCTATTTTTATAGATCAGGCCATTCTGAACGCAGCGATACCTATTATGTATAGTTTTTTTTTCATAATAAAAGAGTTGATCAGGGAAACAGGGCAAGTGGTGTTTTTATTATTTATTTATTATTTATTAACTTTTATTTATTTATTTTTCTTTCACATTTTTTTTTACATTTTTCACTTTTTCTTTTATACTGACCTGGGGACTTGAAGATCTGGTCTTCTGATCCCCGCTACGATGCACTGCCCTACTTATGTAGTGCAGTGCATCGCAACTTTCATTCTTCATTTGACAGTTAGCGTATTAGGTCCTGCCTCGGGCAGGACCTAATAGGCTACCGTACCTTGGCAACCAGGAAGCCTAGTAACGGCTTCCTGGTTGCCATAGCATCAATCGCCACCCGCGATCCATCGCGGGGGGGGCGCGGGGGGTACAGAGGGAGCTCCCTCCCTCTGTAAACCACTTCAATGCGGCGGACGTCATTGACAGCCGCATTGAAGGGGTTAAATGGCTGCGATCGGCGGTAACAGCCATCGCAGCCATTGCAGCGGCATGTCAGCTGTGTATAACAGCTGACAGCCGCTGAAGATAAAGCGCGCACAGCTCCTGTGCTCGCTTTATCTGCCGGGCGTAACTGTACGCCCGAGTGCGGGAAATCACTTGCTATTTGGACGTACAGTCACGCCCGTGTGCGGGTAGGGGTTAAGGCCTCATGTAGTCAGCATATGGGACCCACATCTATCAGACATTTATGGCATATCCTGTGGATATGCCGTAAAAGTCTAAGATGCGAATAATAATAATAATAATAATAATCTTTATTTATATAGCGCCAACATATTACGCAGCACTTTACAATTTATAGGGAACATGAAACAAACAATATCAGACTTTACATAGTGACAAAGTTAATTTGCAATTCAAACAAGAGGAGTGAGGACCCTGCTCGCAAGAGCTTACAATCTATGAGGAAATAAGGGGGACACAAAGTGTAAGAGTTTTTGTTCTGTACAATGGCCCGGCCATTTTTATACACATGCGGTGGTAACATAAAGCTGCATGGGCCGATCACCAGGCAGTATCCGAGTATGACAGACATGAAGTGAAGGCATGTGAGGCAATCTAATTCTGATGACTAATCTAAATGGGGGGCCATGGAAAGGAGTCAGATTAGGGAATGTTATAGGCCTGTCTAAAAAGATGTGTTTTCAGGGCACGTTTAAAACTGTGGATATTGGGAATTAATCTGATTGTCTGGGGTAGCACATTCCAGAGGACAGGTGCAGCACAAGAAAAATCTTGGAGACGGGAGTGGGAGGTTCGGATTATGGAGGATTTTAATCTAAGGTCGTTGGCAGAGCGTAGAGCCCGAGTAGGGTGGTAGACAGAGATGAGGGAGGAGATGTAAGGAGGTGCAGCACTGTGGAGAGCTTTGTGGGTAAGAGTAATAAGTTTGAATTTTATTCTGAAGGGGATGGGCAACCAGTGCAGTGACTGGCACAGGATAGAGGCGTTGGTGTAGCGGTTGGTCATAAAGATGAGCCTGGCTGCTGAATTAAGGATAGAGGGGAGAGTTTAGTGAGGGGAAGATCGACTAGTAATGAGTTACAGTAGTCAAGACGAGAGTGAATCAGAGCAACAATGAGAGTTTTGGTGGTTTCATCAGTAAGAAAAGGGCGGATTCTGGAGACTTCTTCTTCTGTTATTGGGTCAAATGCTGAAAGTGAAGAAGAGGGAGTGCGGGAGGGAAGGAGATCGATGTTACTAGGGGACTGGGAGATAATATCATGGCGGATGTTATAAAATTTTAACTTTAAAATAAGTGGCCAGGTCTTCAGCACTGAGATCTGTGATTGGCGTCTGCACTTTAGAACAAATGAGGGAGTGAAAAGTATCAAAGAGGCGTTTTGTATTATTAGATAGCGTGGAGATGAGAGAGGTGAAATAGACTTGTTTGGCTCAGTGAAGGGCAGAGTTGTAAGTTTTGAGCATAAATTTGTAATGGAGGAATTTTGCAGCCAAATGCAATTTTCTCCACAGTCGTTCAGCACATCTTAAGCACCGCTGAAGAAAGTGGGATTGAGGCGTGTGCCAGGGTTGTTGTCGTCTTTGTCAGGTAGTTCGGAGTGTAGGGGGGAGTTGCTTCATCGAATGCATTTTTGAGAGTGTTATTGTAAAGTTTGGCAGCCAGATTGGGACAGGAGAGGGAAGAGATAGGGGGACAATGATGACTGTAGACTGTCTATGAGTTGCTGAGTATTAATGACATGTAGATTTCTGTATGTCTGACAGGTAGGCATGACCTGAGGAGACAGGGAATATTTGATAGTTGAGGAGAGAAGGTTGTGGTCAGAGAGCAGGAGAGGAGAGTTAATAAAGTCAGAAACTGAGCAGAGACGAAAGAAGACCATGTCAAGTGAAAGCCCGTCTTCATGAGTAGGAGAATTAGTAAGTTGTCGACAGACCTAGGGATGAGGTTAAAGATAGTAACTGGGAGGCAGATAGGGAGATTGGGTTGTCAATGGGAATGTTGAAGTCACCAATGATGAGAGTGGGTGTTTCAGGGGATAGAAATTGTGGAAGCCAGGCAGCAAAATTATCCAGGAATAAATGGCGGGGTGAATAAACCTTTAAATGTACCTCAAGCTGTCTTCTAAAAAAAATCCCCCAAAAAATTGTCCTACAGAAAACAAGAATACAGCTAAGGGGACAAAAATAAAACAGCTATGACCGCCGGTATGCCGAGGTGTAAAAACAAAATCATTTTTGATTTTTAATCACATGCCACCAGTACTTTCAATCAATGGACTAAAAATAGGATAAATGCCAATCTCAAGTGCAGAAGAAAAAACAAATCAACTACTACTTTTGCTTGAAGTGCCATGGGCTGGCCGAGACCTGAGGATAGGATTGACAGCTGCACCCGAGCATCCCATCTTGACGTTACTGTGCAGTTTTCTGGTGAAACCCTTCCGTAGGACCCCATTTGGGAAGCACTAACAAGTCTCTATAAAGTAATTTTCTGCAAGAGTAACTATAGAAAAAAACACTTAACCTAAGCAGAAAATGACAACAATATAGAATAAGAAAAACGAATAGAATAACATAATGTCATATGGTAGTTTCTTTTAATACTCCCATCTAGACTATAAATCAACTATATTCGCGGTTATTTGTCTAGCCATGTTTTATTAGTCATAGGACCTACAAAAAACATAATCAGCACCAATCCCCGGATTTTTGAAGTGTTATTTCTACAAATGAAGTTGCAGACTTACAAAAATGAGTCACAACATGTCCATTAAGGGAACTTAACAAGTAGCTTCAACAGTAGCTGAACAAGAAGAAATGCATTTTGTGCCAGGGAAATGAGCTCTTGTTGTGCTCCGCTCCTGCTTAATCACTACAAGCTCTTAGCGTAAGAAAATGTTGTGCATTTTCCATAATATCACACACTAAAAATAATCCAAAAAGGGTAGGCTCTGACCTACAAAACAATGAGAAATGTTTGTGACTCAGCACCATTGTGAGGGATATAATTGACAACTTAAAAAGAGTTATATATAGTTATAAGCTTCCTGAGTGTACTAAGATTATAGGGTTTTTTTTCTGTTTTGTGAAGGGAGAAAGTTATAAATGAGGTTTGCTGAGAGCTCCCATTGTGCTAAAGGCAATAAGAACTTTATAGACTATATCATGCAGTTACATAAATTGCAAATCCTTAATAAAACGTTATTACCAGCATTGCTGTTTGGGCCTCATGTACAGTACAATACCATGTCACTATTTACGGCAGCACACAAGGGTCCAATACGCCCATATTCTAGACCCATAGGCAGTCCTTGTAACATTGTGCTCTCCCCATAGATGCGATGTAAGAAAAAGGGAAATACATAGAGGGATTTTGTTGGCTCCTGTGCTTCCATTGCTTGACTCATGTTGTTAAGGCCTGATTCACACGAGCATGTTAAACGTCCGTGGGACGGCCGTTGAAACAGCGGCCGTCCCACAGACCTATGTAATTCAATGTGGCCGTTCACACAGCCGTTGTTTCAACGGACCGTGTTAAGGGTCCGTGTGAAAATAGGACATGTCCAAAGACTCTCAACTACGGTGGATGCGTGACATCGCGTCCCGCAGCGCAGAGCAAGGATGCACCTCGGACGTGAAAAACAGCAGTTTTTCACTTCCGAGATGCGCATCGCTCGTGTGAATCAGGCCTAAGTCACAGCAGGTAGTGGAGTGTTATAAATTGGTGGATTTGGGCCACTGGACGTAACATGTTCCTGGAATATTAGCTATGGGCACATAACACCATTGGCAGTTCTGGTTTGGTGATGTTATAGCAAGTATAGCAGGTAGGGCCAGCTTTAGATTTACGGATGTAGCCATCTTTAGCTTGACTCTGATAACTTGCTGCAGCGTGATTTCACACAACAGGAGCCATTGAAAAGCCATTAAAAAGTCAAGTTAAAGTTTCTTGACACTGTGTATTTAATGCGCTAAAAGTCAAGATAAAGAAGGCTGCCTACATCTGTATGTGCCCTCTTGGGTGAAAGAGTCAAAATAGACCTTCTTATTTCCTAAATGCAGTCACCCATCCAGCACATTATAAACCAGTATTGACGCCAATGGAACTAAAGGTTCAAACTCATGTTCACACGTGGCATTCATACCTGTCAAATCTGAATGGTAATCAATCTATTGTTCTAAAATGTTTACTTTACACTATATGGCTGTAAAGGGAAGTGTCCCCTATTTTTGTATATATATGTGCATGTGCGTGTGTATATATATATATATATATATATATATATATATATAACCTATAGATTTACGGGTACAATTAACACAACAAAGTGTAACAAAGAAAATGTAATTTTTATTGACATATATCACAAACAATTAAAAATGAGTCATACAGAGCATGAGAAGTAAAAACGTTCAAAAATCGCAGGGAATGCAGGTGAAAAAGAAAAATGGGGACAAAGTCCAGTGATTGTGACAACCAGACTGATGGTGTTATTTGTATGGTCTACACAGAGATCAAAATTGATATATCATAACAAGCAACACTGTGCAATGACACTAGTGTAAAGTAATACACAATGTACAAGTCTGTAGCCAAACTCTAGTCACCCAAAAAACTGCTTGACAAGCTGAAAAGTAGGAGTACGCATTACTTGCAGATGAGTGTTATAATAAACACAAGCAGCACAGGAGAAATGAGTTAAGTAACATACCCATGTTGCTGATAGTATCCCTGCGATGAGAGACCGTCAGCCCGACGCGCGTTTCGGCGGGATGCCTTCGTCCGGGGGTGGCCAGTGTTGCTTGTTATGATATATCAATTTTGATCTCTGTGTAGACCATACAAATAACACCATCAGTCTGGTTGTCACAATCACTGGACTTTGTCCCCATTTTTCTTTTTCACCTGCATTCCCTGCGATTTTTGAACGTTTTTACTTCTCATGCTCTGTATGACTCATTTTTAATTGTTTGTGATATATGTCAATAAAAATTACATTTTCTTTGTTACACTTTGTTGTGTTAATTGTACCCGTAAATCTATAGGTTATATATTAGTCATTGAGGGTCAATGCACCAAGTTTAACTTGGTTTTACATATAGATCTTGGCTTTAATATAGCATTGTCTGTCACACTTGTAGCAAGATCGCTTCCTGTCTGTACCAATAGGTTTTGTTGATATATATATATATATATAGACAAATCAAGGGTAGGAGCAGCACTGTGATTCCTTGCCTGTTCATAGAGAAGGTGAAACGTTGCAGTGGATGCTGGATGAATAAACCAGAGTTTTTTTGAGTGCTGCTTCTATCTCTCTTTTTTGGAGATATATATATATATATATATATATATATATATATTCATATAATGTGTATATATAATGTCTCATGAGCCAGGGCTGTAGACACATTGCCCTGCTTTGTTTGGAAACCATGGAGACAGGAGGTACTGTTTGATCTTCCAATCTCCATTTCAAACTTCCCGCGTGCGCGGGATTTCGCGCACATGCGGGATTACGTGTGGGCGCTCATGAGTCGGCCAGTGATATGTTATCACCATGAAGACCCATGTTAGCCGGGGGCAAGTGCCACTCGTTCCTTGTTGCGAGCGTACCGGCAGGGTTAAATAGCCCTGCGTCGGTACGCTCAAGAGCTAAAGCTAGCTGGAGCTAGCGAAGTCCGGCCTCCCACTACAGCTGGATCTGAGACCTGCCACCATAGCAGCAACGCCAGCTCCAGTCACCTGCTTCGCGGACCTCTCCTGCGACACGCTAAATATCAAGTGTAGCAACAGCTACACTTAACCCTCTCTCTCCCTCTCTCCCCTTGCTGTCCCAGTCTCCCCTTGCTGTGCCTGAAGCTAACCCTTGCTGTCACTGAGGATAACCATTGCTGTCCCTGAAGTTAACCCTTGCTGTCCCTGAGTTGACCCTTGCTGTCCCTGAGTCCCTAAGTTAACACTTGCTGACCTGATATGTCTAACCCTTCCCATTGTTAACCCTTTACCTGATTAACCCTTTAGTGTACAGGGACAGTTATATTAGGAGGGAGTGGGACAGAAATAGTGAGTGTGTATTGTATTGTAACGTAACGTCTATGTATGTTTAGGTAAGTGGGTGGCGGTATAGATTAGGATTGTGATACCGTGATTAT
Source organism: Rhinoderma darwinii (assembly GCF_050947455.1). Classification (NCBI taxonomy): domain Eukaryota; kingdom Metazoa; phylum Chordata; class Amphibia; order Anura; family Rhinodermatidae; genus Rhinoderma; species Rhinoderma darwinii. The sequence continues at coordinate 47,867,735 of NC_134690.1, read as the reverse complement.
ACTGTACTGTGATTAGTTACTGTGTTTGGTGTATTTTATATATGAGAGTGATTACTGTATGTTAATAAATATTATCTTTATTTACTATACTATACTATACTATACTTATTCCCTTGAGTAGCAGCAAAGCAATATGGTCGACGTTAGTATAAGAAAAAAGTTGGGGGAACTAGGCATAACCCTAGTGACCCTGATTATAAAGGAGGTAGTAATAGTGGGTGACACGAGTAGGTGAACTCCGCTATAACCCCACCCCCCTTTTACAATGGCAAAAATATGTGGACACCCTAATAATTGAGTTCAGTTGTTTCAACCACACTCATTGCAAACAGGTACATAAAATCAAGCACTCAAGCATGTAATCTTTATACGTAAATATTCAGTAGTCGTATTGGTCGTACTGTAGAGCTCAGTGACTTTACACGAGGCACTGTCAAAAGATGCCACTTTTACCACACGTCAGTTTGTGAAATATCTGCTAGATCTGGTCACCTGTAAGTGTTATTATTGTGAAGTGAAGTGTCTAGGAATAACAACAGCTCAGCCACGAAGCAGTAGCCCACGCAATCTCACAGAGCGTAGCTGCCGAGTGATAAAAATCCTCTATCCTCTGTTGTATCACTTACTATAGACTTCCAAACTGCTTCTGGAACAGACATCAGGACAAGAACTGTGTGCCCGGAGCTTCATGAAATGGGTTTCCATAGTCGAGCCGCTGCACACAAGCCTAAGATCACCATGTACAATGCTATGTGTCAACTGGAGTGGTGTAAAGTATGCCGCCTCTGGACTCTAGAGCAGTTGAAACATGTTCTGTGGAGAGATGAATTGCTGTTCACTATCTCACAGTCTGATGGAGCTGGGTTTGACAAATGCCAGGAGAACGCTCCCTAATGGAATGCATATTGCCTACTGTAAAATTTGCTGGAAGAGGGATAATATTCTGGGGCTTATTTAAAGTGAAGGGTAATCAAGAGCTTAAAAATGTCCCATAAATAGAGATTCAAATTTGGTATGTATGAACAAAAATATATTACTAAAAATTGTAAATAGTAAGTCACATACAAGTAGCACTCAAATCTCTCAATCCGATAGCGTCTTTGCCTACTCCATCATTGTAGTGTTCCCCTAAAGAAGAAGAAAGTCTCTCAGCACTTGTCATTTATAAGTAAATAACATACTTCAAAATTATTCGCTTTCACAAAGCATAATATAAGTTTTCTGATTTATAATGTACAGACAATATTGGCTCTGTTATCCTCAACAAAACCAAATACAGGGGAGGGACCAAGAGGAGGTGACCCATTCTGCTCTGAAATCCCTGATCTTTTGTGACTACTTGCCCGCTGATGTTAAATGCATAATAGGAACATTAATAAATCGATGGTGCCTGCTATTTTTAGTGGGCTTTGATGTTGATCCATAGATTGCCCCATCTATGTGTACCCTATTTCTATGTATATAACTAAGTAATGGTCTAATTCCAGTTTCCTGTAAAATAGACACATTATTCTGTAAAACATCATGTGTTAGAATGTGGGTTTTCATCTAAAATCTCGTGCTGGGAATATTTGTTACCTTTGGTAATATTTCTATAATGTGCAATAATAATACTAAGCAGCCACCCCTCTCAGGAATAGTGGGCGTGAGAATGGATATCATCAGTATATTGCACATGAGCACTCTTCCTCTATACAGCATTTGTGGCTTGTCTGCATCCTGCTGGGAACTAGTGTTAACCTGCCCTTATATATTAGTAAGTATGGCCATTTTTGTGTTTTTTTGAGTATATGTATGTCCTTTTTTGCCGTGTTTGCCGGGTGCTGACGCCGGCCCTAGTCGGAAACTTTATTAGGGACCTTAGTCGCACATTCCATAACTTTTTCTAGACAAAAAAAGCATAGCATGCATCGCTATGTTGTCTGGCAAAATGATGGACACCCATTAAAGTTAATGGGATTCACCAGGTGTTGGTTTCCATTATGCAACGGATCTGGCACTTTGGTTTTTCTAGATGTTCTGCTCCTATGATGGAATGCAGATGTGAACATCGCCCAACAAAGTTTTGCTTCCAATTAAATGTAGTGCTAGTTAATTTGCCTATGAAAACTATATGCAAATGAATTGCTTAAAGTATACCTATCTTTTTTTTTTCTTAATTAAAAGAGGTCCAAAAACCTGTAATATACCTTCATAAGGGTTGGAGCTCCATTTTTGTGTTACAGGGCTCCAAATTTCCTGGTTTTCTTTACACGGATTAAATAGATTGTGAAAAATTACAATCCCTCACCACAGGGGTAATAGAGAAATTCTCTAATGTTAATCACTGGAGTAGGACTGTTCCCACCACAATATTACTCGTTTCTTATGGCACTTGGTTAGTTCCGCAAATGCTGTTTTAAGTGATGATGTATAAATTCTTTATCAGAGAATACCTCCTTAACTTGATTTTGCCATACCTCCATATTGGGGGTGTTTGAGATAAAGTCTGCCATATCCAATTGTTTCTCAAAGATTAAATAGATGGTGAAAGATTACCTCACCACAAGGGTTAATAGTGAAATGATCCACAAAAAATTAAAATGTAAATCACTGGAGTAGGACTGGAGTTTCTTAAAAATTTAATTTTACTTAAGATTATTTTAAATATGTGTTACGGTACATAGCGTCTGAAAATTTTTCAATTCAAATTGTGTTGCACTGTTTCATCATCACATTGGACATCTGGTAATGCAATTCAACATCCAAGTTTATGAGAATATACAGGTAAATAATCGTTATCACGTACACTTTATATCATCATCAATGAATTAACATCCCATTTTACTTTTTGGGGTGACATTATAGGAGGTATGTAGATTATGGGGGGGGCAGACCGATCAACATAAATAGGGTAGGGAGTCGCCTTATTGGTGATGACGTCAGACGCTGTGAACAGGCGCTCAAGGACATACAGGAAAAACACATGCCACTACTACTACTTGCCACTGCAGGTATTGCCATAAATTGACATCGTCTGTTCACCATAGATGACAGATGGAACAAGTGGCCAGACTCCCCTGATGAATTTGGGCCATGAGGAAACACGTCGGGAGGGTAAAGAAATCTACTGAAGGGAGGTTCCCCAGTCCCCTCATTTAAAGAGGCTCTGTCACCACATTATAAGTGCCCTATCTCCTAGATAAGAAGATCGGCGCTGTAATGTAGGTGACAGCAGTGCTTTTTATTTTAAAAAAAACGATCTATTTTTACCACATTATTAGCGTTTTTAGATTTATGCTAATGAGTTGCTTAATGCCCAAATGGGCATATTTTTACTTTGGTCAGCGTCATACACTCCCCTGTACAACGCCCACTTGGTCTAATCAGCATCATGCACTCCTCTCCATTCATTTACTCAGCGCATAGGGATCCTGCTAGATCCTTATGTGCTGTCTTATACTAACACATTAACAATACTGAAGTGTTTAGACAGTGAATAGACATTCCACGGAATGTCTATTCACAATCTCTGCACTTCGTTAATGTTTCTATGGTAGTTATCGCAGAGGAAGCGTGATCTCGTTGTAACCTGTCATTTACCGCGTAATCTCGCGAGTTTACGCGTCCTCTGCTGTAACTACCACAGACAGTAACGAAGTGCAGAGATTGTGAATAGACATTCCGTGGAATGTCTATTCACTGTCTAAGGGTATGTTCACACGAGGGCGTCTGTAACGGCTGAAATTACGGGGATGTTTCAGCCTGAAAACATCCCCGTAATTTCAGCCGTAACGGCATGTGCAGGCGCTTGAACGCCGCGTCCATTACGGACGTAATTGGCGCTGCTATTCATTGCAGTCAATGAATAACGGCTCCAATTACGGCCAAAGAAGTGACAGGTCACTTCTTTGACGCGGGCGTCTATTTACGCGCCGTCATTTGACAGCGGCGCGTAAATTACGCCTCGTGTGAACAGACAAACGTCTGCCCATTGCTTTCAATGGGCAGATGTTTGTCAGCGCTATTTTCGGACGTAATTCGGGGCAAAAATGCCCGAATTACGTCCGTAATTAGTGTGTGTGCACATACCCTAAACACTTCAGTATTGTTAATGTGTAAGTATCAGACAGCACATAAGGATCTAACAGGATCCCTATGCGCTGAGTAAATGAATGGAGAGGAGTGAATGATGCTGATTGGTCAGCGTCATACACTCCCCTGTACAACGCCCACTTGGTCTAATGTAAAAATACACCCACTTGGGCATTAAGCAACTCATTAGCATAAATTTAAAAACGCTAATAAAGTGGTAAAAATAGATCGTTTTTTTAAATAAAAAGCATTACTGTCACCTACATTACAGCGCCCATCTCCTTATGTAGGAGACAGGGCACTTATAATGTGGTGACAGAGCCTCTTTAAGGAAAGAAAATAGATGCAATCAACTACAGAACAGATAGGGCGGCTGATCACCCTAGAAAAAAAGGCTCTATTATTTATTATGTTTACATGATGATATCTGAGAGGAGAACCCCAAAACTAGAATGGGATGTTGATTCATTGATGATGAGATAAAGTGTACGTGATAACAATTTTTTCACTTGTATATTCTCATAAACTAGGATGTTGAATTGCATTACCAGATGTCCAATGTGATGATGAAACAGTGCAATATAATTTGAATTGAAAATTTTATAGACACTATGTAAGGGTGCGTTCGCATATGTCAGTTGTATCAGCATCAGTTTTTTTTTCTCTCAAGTGATTACAACTGATGCAAAAACTGATGCAAAAATGTATCAGTTGCCATCAGGCTTTTTCACGATTTACTACAAAACCATCAGTTATCATCAGTTGTCGTTAGTTGTCATCAGTTTTTACCACAATGGTCCACCAAAAAGGTTGTCTGGGCTCTGAAAATGTGCCAGTTTTATAAGAGTGGTGGATAGTTTGTGATAGATTGGATACATGATAGATTAGATACTTGTTGTGTACCATGTCAGGGCTCTCTTTCCTTGCTCCGGCCTTGGCGCTACACTGAAGTCTGACACACACACACATTGTAATGTCACGTGTGTCATATTCAGTGCAGTGCCAAGGCCTACGCCAAGAGAGAGAGCCCATAAGGCAGCTGCTGTCCACTGACCTCAGATCAAATCTTCGAAGCAGCCATAGGAGCCTTAAAAGATGACAAACACTAGCCATAACTTCAGTAAGTAATAGTTTTTGGCGCCTTTACAGCTACCCAATACAACCCTGCATCTCCTACCCACACCACACCACGCAGGGACTCACACAACATGGTTGTATATAGTGCCACACACCCCCTGTAGCTAATGCCGCAGTGCCCTCTGTATATAGTGCCACACACCCCCTGTAGATAATGTCGCACAGCCTCCCTGTAGATAGAGCTACACAGCCCCCTTTTAGGTAGCACCACACAGCCCTTGTAGGTAGCGCCACACAGCCCAATTGTAGGTAGTGCCACACAGCCCCCTTGTAGGTAGCGCTACATAGCCCCCTTGTAGGCAGCCCCACACAGGCCCCTTTGAAGGCAACGCCACACAGGCCCCTTTGTAGGCAGCGCCACACAGCCCTCTTATAGGTAGCGCCATACACCGCACAGCCCCTTTGTAGGCAGCGCCACACAGCCCTCTTATAGGTAGCGCCACACAGTCCACAGCCCCCTTGTAGGTAGCGCCACACAGCCCACAGCCCCCTTGTAGGTAGCTCCACACAGCCCCCTTGTAGGAAGCGCCACACAGCCCACAGCCCCCTTGTAGGTAGCGCCACACAGCCCACAGCCCCCTTGTAGGTAGCTCCACACAGCCCCCTTGTAGGAAGCGCCACACAGTCCCCTTGTAGATAGTGCCACACAGCCCCCTTGTAGGTAGCGCCCTACAGCCCCCTTGTAGGTAGCACCACACAGCCCCCTTGTAGGTAGCGCCACACAGGCCACTTTGTAGGCAGCGCCACACAGGCCCCGTTGTAGGCAGCGCCACACAGCCCTCTTGTAGGTAGCGCCACACAGCCCACAGCCCCCTTGTAGGTAGCACCACCCAGTCCACAGCCCCCTTGTAGGTAGTGCCACACAGCCCCCTTGTAGGTAGCGCCACACAGCCCCCTTCTAGGTAGCGCCACACAGCCCACAGCCCCCTTGTAGGTAGCGCCACACAGCCCACAGCCCCCTTGTAGGTAGCGCCACACAGCCCACAGCCCCCTTGTAGGTAGCGCCACACAACCCACAGCCCCCTTGTAGGTAGCGCCACACAGCCCACAGGCCCCTTGTAGGTAGTGCCACACAGCCAACAGCCCCCTTGTAGGTAGCACCCCCCCCCCCACTTCTTGTAGATAGCGCTACTGTAGCTCCCTGAAGGAGCGAAATCCCTCTTTGGCCGGGGATTCTGCTCCCGGAGCGCTCAGCTTGATGTCTGTGTCCATTTATGGACAGTGACATCACTGGCTTATCTTGGAGTGGAATCCCCAGGTCACAGAGTCGGCAACGCTGTGTACGGGGATTCTGTTTCAGGAGTTGCTCCTGATGTCACTGTCCATATATGGACAGAAACATCAAGCGCTCAGGCCACAGGGGGATTCCGCTGCTTCAGGGAGCTACAGCGGCACTAGTAGATAGCAGAGCAGGGAGATACCTCCCTGCTCTGCTATAATGGCGTCACTACCACTTTAGCACCTGCAGTGGCTGCTAGCGGCGCCGCCGGCCAATTGGTGTTCCCGTCCCCCGTCACGACGGGCGCCCTCATGCCCGGTGTCGCCACTAGCAGCCGTTATTGCTGCTACAGCAGTAGCGACGCCACTGAGTAAAGAAGCGGCCGGGCGGAAAGGCAACTGCTGCTCTTCTGAAATAAGCAGGGGAAGGGTGCCAGTGCAGTGCCCCCTTCCACCTGTTGGGGTGATGCGCCATGTGCAATAGGTCACAGACCCCTAAGGCTGGACCTGGGTGGGAGGGTAGTCGAAAGGGTCTCCGCCTGGAGCGGTATCCCCAGCAATTCTATGACCGGGGATTCCGCTCGTAGCTCACATCCACCTTCCCGCCGGGTGCTGCCGGAAGGTGGATGTGGCAGCACCCGGCGTTCATCCGGCCACCATTAAAATAAATAGGATACGGCGCCGGACCTCCCTGGGAGCCTGAACCAATAAACACTGCAGGTAACTTTTTTAGATCTGGCCCCCAGAGAGGTACGGCGCCACAACTGATGTCCCCCGTGCCTGAACAGATCCCATAGAAAGCTATGGAATCTGTTCTAGCATCAGTTTCCCTCCGGCTTTTCTTCAATACGCCGGAGGTAAACTGAAGCAGATGCCAGACATATGTGAATGGCCCCTAACACATATTTAAAATAATCTTAAGTAAAAGTTCAGTTTTAAGAAACTCCAGTCCTTTTCTTTACACAGACATAAGTTTAAATGATAACAATTCTGGATGTATGCAGCAACCACTAGGGGGAGCTTAGGAGCTAACTGAGGACAGAATTAATATTGACTTATACAGGAACTGTATAAATCTGCATTCAGTAATTTCCCTAGTGACGACTGCAGGCAGATAGAATTATATCATTGAACTTTACGGCAGTTTGAAGGAATGCAGGTGACTTGGGGCACTGTATGCAAGAGACTGAGCTACACTTTCTGAGTATAAAAAATATATATTTATCCACACTTATACAGTAAAGGCTGTCAATTATTGAATGAGACTGCCTCCTGGACTCCTAAGCTCACAGTGAGCACAGACATAAGTTCATAAATTACAAGTTATACTGAATCTTTTGTCACAAAACTCATATCATCCTACTCTATACAATGCAGCCCATGGATTGGTCAACATTTTTAAGGGGACAGCGTTGCTTTAAATTTCAATATAAGCAGATGTAGGCGCTATACATATACGTTTCTAGGACGTCTGTTGGATTCAAGTTACTCTTTCTGGCTTCTGCAGAGTTTAGTTACAAGTGTTTTTTTTCTTTTATAAACATTTTTAATCATACTGTTAGGCCTTATTTACACTACAGGAATAATCGGCAGTGTGAAGGACTTTTTTTTTAACGGCTGTCACATGGCTGCATTAAAATCAATGGCCCTTTTTTTAACGGACCGTGTGAACGGCCAATGAAAAAATAGGACAGGTCCTATTTTTACCCGTTTTCCCGGATCCCTTAATAGACTCAAGTCTATGAGGGATCCATGAAAACGGCTCCCGAACGAGTGCACTCGTTTGTGTGAATACGGCCTAAGTGCTACTCTAGGGCTTTAGCATCTCACATTTAATGTTTTAGATTACATTCTCATTTACTTGTTGTTTATACATAGCAAAACATCAGTTGACTTCTCTGCTCCTTCAGCCTTGTTTCATTCTTTCTCCTCATGTCTTCATTGTCTTGTCTCATTCTTTCTTTTTTTTTTAATGTTCCTATATTACCCATTGGCACTTTATATGGTCAGTGATTTCCTCTTACAGTATTGCATTATTTCAGTTTTTATGACTACTGTATAGTGTTAAGATAACATAATTTCTTTAGTTGAAAAATTAGATTTTTTTTTTTAACCCCTTAATGACCAGCCTGTTTTAAGCCTTAATGACCAAGGTATTTTTTACGTTTTTTCCATTGTCACATTCAAAGAGCTATAACTTTTTTATTTTTGCGTCGACATAGCTGTATAAGGTCTTGTTTTTTGCGGGACAAGTTGTATTTTTTAATAGCACCATTTTGGGGTACATATTATTTATTGATCAACATTTGTTTGGGAGGGGAATAGAAAAAAAACAGAAATTTGACCGCTCTTTTTTGCGTCCTAAATCTACGCTGTCTACCTGTGGTATAAATAACACAATAACTTTATTCAGCGGGTTGTTACGATTGCAACGATACCAAATTTGTATAGATTTTGTATGTTTTAGTACTTTTACACAGTAAAAACGCTTTTTTTTTAAAATAATATTTGCTTTTGTGTCTCCATATTTGAAGAGCCATCACTTTTTTTTTTTTTCACCGATGCGGTTGTATGAGGGCTTTTTTTTGCGGGACGACTTGTAGTTTTTCTCAGTACCATTTTGGAGTAGGTGCGACTTTTTGATCACTTTTTATCACATTTTTTTTTAAGTCAGGATTCACAGAAAACAGCAATTTTTCCATTGTTTTTTATTTTTTACGGCGTTCACCGTGCGGCTAAAATAATGTAATAGATTTATAGTCTGGGTCGTTACAGATGCGGAGATACCACATATGTGTAACTTTTTTGCTTAATTTTGTTTATTTAATAGTAAAGCAGTTTGTAAGGGGAAAAAGTGGGTTTTTCAATTTTTATTTCACTTTTTTTTTTATTCACTTTATTAAACTTGTTTTTTTGTTTTTTTTTACTAGTCCCACTAGGGGACTTTAATATGCGATCCTTTCATCGCTTTTATAATACACTGCAATACTTTTGTATTGCAGTGTATTACTGCCTGTCCGTTTAAAACGGACAGGCATCTGCTAGGCCATGCCTCTGGCATGACCTAGCAGGCATTCACTACAGGTAGACCTGGGGGCCTTTATTAGGCCCCCGGCTACCATTCGAGACATAGACACTCGGCGATCTTATCGCCGGGTGCCGGTGGGATGAGAAGGAGCTCCCTCCCTCTCTCCAAAACCGCTCAGTTTCGGCGCCCGCTATTGAGCTCCGCATCTGAGGGGTTATATGGGTGAGATCGATACTAATATCAATCTCACCCGTTCGAGCCGGGATTCCTCCAGCCCTCAGCAACCTCTGGTCGCTGAGAGCAGTGAGATTTAACGGCTCCCTGCTCTGTTTATTTATTTTGATGCAGCGCCGTGAAAAGGCGTATGCATCAGAATAAAGCCCATTAGTGGCCGCCCTGAAAAGGCGTATTCGCAGTCACTAATGGGTTAAGGAATTACTTTAGATATGGGATAAGCATAGAATTATAGAGCAAATTGATATACAGTAAATATTAATATCAATGATAAACATTACTAAGATAAATGGTAAAGGCATTTTAAAAATCGGTATTGAATACATTTATTTATTGTCAATTTCCTTCCCGCCATGGCTCCAGATGGAGCAGATTTCAGATTTTTTATGCTGGGCTGAGGTTTCTACGGTGCTCATTGTTGCCCCCTGCAAAGTAATACACTTTATATGAGCTGCTAAGACGAGTCGGAAAAAGAAAATGACAATGATTCGGTAAAAAATCTTTAACCATTTTTACAGAGATAGTTCTAGATATAAATAGATATTACAATATTTGCAGCACACATACACACACACACATATATATATGTATATATATATATATATATATATATATATATATATATATATACACAGTCATGTAAGAGAGTAAATGAAACCCATTTGAAGTTTTTATTTTTTAACACGTGGACATATCAATATTTGATCTTCATTTAGACAGTATACTGTATAAAGATAAAGGTGAACAGTATAGAAAAATAAACAAAAAAGTAATTTCAAATTGACTGTACTATAATTTATTAAACACAAAATTAATTCTTTAAGGAATTTATCACTACTTTAAAGAGGACCTGTCAGCTCTCCTGACATTTCTGTTCAAGTAAATACTTGTATTCTATGAAATAACAATTCTGGAGCATCTTTTCTTTGAATTCTACATTGTGCCGTCCCTCTGTTATTCCTCTAGAAATGTATGACTACATTGGCAACTGGGTGTTACCATTTCCCTGGTCAATAGAGTGTGTCCCTACAATCTGACATTGTCATCATTGATTGAGCAGTGTTAGGCCTCATTTACACGAGCGTGTGCTTTTTGCGCACGCAAAAAACGCGGCATTTTGCGTGCGCAAAAGGCACTTAACAGCTGCGTGTGTCATCAGTGTATGATGCGCGGCTGCGAGATTTTCTCGCAGCCGCCATCATTTTGACACTTCGTTTGGATGTTTGTAAACAGAAAAGCACGTGGTGCTTTTCTGTTTACATTCAGAGTTTGACTGCTGTTGCGCAAACCTGGTTTTCACGCACCCATTGACTTCAATGGATGCGTGATGCGCGAACAGCGCACAAAGAAAGGACATGTCGTGAGTTTTACGCAACGCACTCACGCTGCGCAAAACTCACGCACTGTCTGCACTGCCCCGTAGCCTAATATAGGTTCGTACGACACGCGTGAAAAGCACGCGCGTCGCGCGCGTATATTACGCTTGTATAAATGATGCCTTAGACTATCAGAGGACACACCCAATTGACAGGGGGAATTTTATTTATATGTTTCTAGGAGGAATTACAGCGTAACGGTACTGCAGAGTTCCAGAAGTAAAGATGCTCCAGAGTTGTTATTTTATGGTGAATGGTAGTTTTCACTAGAGCCGACATGTCAGGAAAGCTGACTAGTCCTCTTAAAGGACCTAAAATTTGTATCCGGTGCAAATGATGAGAACAATATTGGAGAGGATTTGGGGGAACGTGTCTTATTTAAAGGGGTTTTCCCATCAGAGACATTTATGACATATCCACAGAACATGTCATAAATGTCAGATAGATGGGGGTCCCACCTCTGGGACCTGTACCTATCTCTAGAACGGGGCCCGCTAATCCCCGTTCTAGCTTTTTGTGCTCACGCTGACTCTTGACGACTTCCTGATTATATGTGATTATATGGTCAGGACATGGTCGGGAGTTATGGAAACAGAGTAACTCACTGAGAGAATTTTTTTTGCAGTGTATTAAACATATGCAATGCATAGGGTTAAAGATGCTACAAATCTGCAGCGAAATCCATGGTGGAAAATTTTGCTATGTGTGGACCCGAACGAGACACTTCTGCATCACGTAAAGTTTCATAATATCTGAGGGTGTACTTGAATCATCTATGTACTGATCACCTATTCCCTAATTGATTTATTCAATCACATCAGATATATTACATTAGTGAAGAAATAAGACACTTATTATCTTTGTTTAATAACATACTGTACTGTGCAAAAGTTTTAGGCAGTTGTGGAGAAATGCTGCCGAGTAAGAATGCTTTAAAAATAGAAGTGTTAATAGGTTTTTTTATTAATTAAAATGCAAAGTGAATGAACACAAGAGAAATCTAAATCAAATTAATATTTAATGTGACCACCCTTTGCCTTCAAAACAGCATCAATTCTTCTAGGTACATGTGCACACAGTTTTTGAAGGAACTCGGCAGGGAGGTTGTTCCAAACATCTCGGAGAACTAACCACAGATATTCTGTGGCTGTATGCTTCCTCAAATCCTTCTGTCTCTTCATGTAATACCAGACACTCTATGATGTTGAGATCAGGGCTCTGTGGGGGCCATGTCATCACTTCCAGGGCTCCTTGTTCTTCTTTACACTGAAGATAATTCTTAATGACAATGGCTGTAAGTTTGGGGTCGTTGACCTGCTCCAGATTAAATTTGGTGCCAATCAGACGCCTCCCTGATGGTATTGAATAATGGAAAAGTATCTGCCTGTATTTCTCAGCATTGAGGACACCATTAATAATGACCTAATCTTCAACTCCATGTGCTGAAATGAAGCCCCAAACTTGCAAGGAACCTCAACCATGTTTCATTGTTGCTTGCAGACCTTCATTATTGTACCGCTCTCCAGCCCTTCAGCGAACAAACTGCCTTCTGTTACAGCCAAATATTTAACATTTTTACTCATCAGTCCAGAGTACTAGCTGCCATTTTTCTGTACCCCAGTTCCGATGTTTTCGAGCATAGTTCAGTCACTTGGCCTTGTTTCCACATTGAAGGTATGGCTTTATTGCAAAATTCCTCCAGGAAGACCACTTCTGGCCAGACTTCTCCGAACAGTAGATGGGTGAACCGGGGTTCCACTGGTTTATGCCAGTTCGGGGTTGATGGCACTGCTGGACATCTTCCGATTTTGAAGAGAAGTAAGCATGATGCATTTGTGCTTCTTCAAAAGAGCTTGAACAGCACATCTTGAAACCCCAGTCTGCATTGAAATCTTTACCTGGGACAGACCTAGCTGAGGCAGTATAACTACATTGTGTCTTGTTGCTGTTGTCAGTCTTGCCATGGTGAACCTGTCACAAGAAACGGTCTTCCACAACCTCATCTTTGTAGCAGAGTTTGGCCGTTCCTCATCCAGTTTTAAGCCTTCTACACAGCAGTTTCTGTTAGGGTATGTGCACACGGTAGCATTCTTTTACGTCTGAAATGATAGACTGTTTTCAGGAGAAAACAGCTGCCTCGTTTCAGACGTAAATGCTCCTCCTCGCATTTTGCGAGGCTTCTCTGACAGCCGTAAATCTTGAGCTGTGCTTCATTGAGTTCAATGAAGAACGGCTCAAATTACGTCTGAAAGAAGTGTCCTGCACTTCTTTTGACGAGGCTGTATTTTTACGCGTCGTCGTTTGACAGCTGTCAAACGACGATGCGTAAATGACAGGTCATCTGCACAGTACGTCGGCAAACCCATTCAAATGAATGGGCAGATGTTTTCCGACATATTGTAGCCCTATTTTCAGACGTAAAACGAGGCATAATACGCCTCGTTTACGTCTGAAAATAGGTCGTGTGAACCCAGCCTCATAGTTAATGACTGTTTCAACCTACATATGAAAATGATAATCATTATTACCTGTTTAGTATAATTGGTTACTCATACACCTGACTATAATCCTACAAAATCCAAGTGTACCTAGAAGAATTGATGCTGTTTTGAAGGCAAGGGGTGGTCACACCAAATATTGATTTGATTTAGATTTGTCTTCTGTTCATTCACTTTGTATTTTGTTAATTGATAAAAAAAAACTATTAACACTTCTATTTTTGAAAAGATTCTTACTTTGCAGCATTTGTCCACAACTGCCTGAAACTTTTGCACAGTAGTGTATGTGTCATGTGAATTTTTTTAGCATAAATATTTCGTTTTTACGGCTTCAAGCACATGGCCGTGTTATGGCTCCATTTTGCATGGAGCTGTAATAGGACACCCTTGGAAGTACAGAAGATCTCTACTCTACCTCCATATCCTCCCGGTTTCTTAGAGTGGTTTTATTAGTTGGATTCCATATATATCTGACATACTGTAAAGAAATGTTGCTGTGCCCCATTAAATACATACATACAGAAAAATACATACAGCACCCCGATGGAGCCTAAACCATAGCACGCAGAGGCCCTATTGTTTTGTAATTAAAAATTATCTAATTTTCCAATAAATATTCTGTATTAATTCTATACAGTTTTCAAGATCTCTGCTTGTTATTATTCAGTAGGTACATTCATTGTTTACTACCAATGAATACAATTCTGTCCATGGTCATGTGATGGACACAAAGGTGCACGGCTCATTACAGTATGTGTATTAGAGCTGTGTCTTGTAACGACCCGTGCACCTGTGTGTTCATCACATGACCATGGACAGACTTGTATCCACTAGAAATAAACAATAAATGTTCCTACTGAATAACAACAAGCAGAGATTTTGAAAAATGTGATCAATTAATACAGAACGTATATTATAAAATTGTATCAGTTTTAATTATATAAAAAAAAATGTATAAACCCCTTTAAGGATGAGTAAATTGATTTAGGGTTTGCTGCCATTAGGAGACTTTTGTCTCTTATTTTGACTCCGATCACTATATAAATGACTGGTCTGTTATTATAATGTACATAGATGCTACACCTCGTGACCTTGTTGGAGGCTAGGGGGTCGGTCCAGGTATATTTTTTGCACAGGAACCCATGTGCTTTGAGGCACTAGCCTGACATGTGATAATGAGTTATCTCTATACCTGACGCCGGCCAGCTTTCTTCTGTCCCGTTTGTGGAGCCCAGGGCTTGATAGTTGTAGAACTGTTGGAGTTCTACATAAATCCTTCCTAGTAAGACTCTGCACGGCTAATAAAACCTGACATCTATCTCCCTGAAGGAGGGACCTTTATAATATCAGCTATTTTTCCTTATGTCTTTAACTCTTTTTCCTTCCTTTGCCTGTCTTCGTTGAGCACAGCCTAACCAGGCTTGTCTCTCTCCAGCCGGCAGGAGAACCAATTACCAGTGTAAGTGGTGCAGGAACCAAGCCGGCTCTCCAGTCTTGTTTTTGTAAATGATCCATTGCATAAATGCAGGAAATATGTGCTTCCAGAATTTTAAGTGAAGATTTCTATTTCTTTGGCTGGTCTGAGACACTTTGAGAGTTGTTTTTCAGAGCATACCGAAAATAAAGACATTAGGCATCTGTATTTTGTCACTAACCTATCTGTATTTTGTCGCTAACCCAAAAATGTTACAAAAATACATAATATGAGGTGAAGACTGTAATCACATCAGATGATATCTTGTCTCCTTTGTTCCAGTGTTGATGTATCTTGGAAAATGGACGTGTCTGATTTCATTCTTTCCTATTGCAGTTGGTGTCGGACATTTTTTTCGGCCACTTTTGACCTTAAATATACAAGAAGCAGATTAATAATTTCACCTAGAATCACTTTCCCCATTGCATGAGCTGGTGCAGATTAATGAGAATGTAACCCAAGGGACAAGCTAAAGAACGACAATCTATCCTTGCACTATTTGTTGTAACAAATGAGGTTGCCAAGGCCGTAGCTATAGGCAGCACAGCACCTGCAGTTGCACCCGGGCCCCGATGCAGGCTTCCAACTGTCTGTAAATTTCTAAATAGTCTTCTGGGGTACGGACACACAGGACGGATACGTTGCGTTACACAGTGTATCCGCCCTGGAATGCGAAGGAAATTCCGCCCGAAAAAAGGCACCAAATTGTGTTGCAGTTTTTTGGGCGGCATGTCTGCTGCGGAAATAGTGCAGAAATAAAAAAAGAAACGTTTATACTTACCACCCATGCTTACCCTCTACTGAGTGTAGCCCGGCCTTCTGGGATGACGCTGTATTCCATGTGACTGCTGCAGGCTTTGAATGTCATCCCAGGAGGCCGAGCTGCGCTTAGAACTGAGGATGACGTTGCTAGGACTACAGTCGGGGGTAAGTATAAGGGTTTTTATTAATTTTAACTAAAAAAAGTTAGTTTTTTTTCATTTGCAAATTCTTGCAGCGGAATCGCAGCACTTCCGCCACAAAAGTCACAACACATAGCTCTTTGTTGTGGGTTTTACCTCACCATTGAATTCAATGGGGAATACACACAAAAAAAAGGGCAGCGATTCCGTAGCATAAATTGACATGCTGCGGCTTCAAATACCGCAACGCAGTTGTGAACAGTGTTTTTGCGGTTTTTCTCCGCTGTGTGTGGCTGAGATTTGTTCAAATCTCACCCAGACTGCTGCTAATGTACTACGCTGCGGATTTTCAACAATGAAATTGGTTTCAGAAAATCCGCAGTGTTTACGCTCAGAGTGTATTTACTTTAAATATAGAGGACATTTTGGCCAGTGTCCATAAAAAAAATGTATGCGTTTGTGATTTTTGTGAAATAGGAGTAACTTCCATGGATTGTAATTTTCATCGTTTTAGAGGTCTCAGTATATGCTGATAATATGTTCTAATTACTATTGTAAGTCATTACATATACTACCTATAATGTTTATGATTTGTCTGTAAAAAATGTGGGCTGTCCGTGAATTTTGGATAAATTGTCGTTGCCAATTAAGAGGACTATAATGTCATATTATGTTTGGTGATCTTGTGACAGAATTAGCATTTAGGACCGAACAAGGTTGTACATGCCATAGACAGAGCCCACACAGGGTTGGATTGGCCCACCAGAGAATGTACAGATGTAGCCATCTTTATCTTGACTTTTAACGCATTAAATAAACAATGGCTAGATCTCTTATCTTGACTTTCCCAATGACTTTTTCAATGGCTTTTGTTCTGTGATATCACGCTGCAGCAAGTTGTCAGAGTCAAGTTAAAGATGGCTACATCTGTATGGGCAATAATATATATTAAGGGATAACTTTATTTACAACTTTATTTTTTACTTATAATATTTTAGCATACTCTTGTATACTAATACATTCTACTGTGTACTGTGACAACACATAGTGTGCCTTAACAGCAGGCGAACTAAACAGATAGCCCTGGGGTCCTTTCTAGGACCCCAAGACTGACTGCAGAGGGATTCCCTGGTCTTCGATTACATCACTGGGTTTTCAGCGACGCAATTGAAGAGGGAAGTTCCCTTTGATCATGCCGCGGTCACAGACTGTGGCCATCGAAGGGTTAAGCAGCTGGGGTTGTAATGGTTTCCGATCCCAGCTGCATTCAGCAGGCTGTAAATTACCGCTCCTGCTTAGAGGAGTGCTCACTGGAGCGCTCATCAGCCTCTTCTATAGCCTCTTCTACAGCCTCATCTCATCAGCCTCTTCTAAAAGACGTCGCTGTAGACAGAGCACCTGCACCGCCTGCTGTCAAAAGACGGTGGGTGGTTGTTAAGGGGTTAACCTCAATAATAAAAGAATATGCAGTAAGTTCCTAAGATCACCCTAGTGGCCGCTGAAGGCAACTAGAATTGCATCATTTACCTTTGTGAAGGCAAGCAGGGGATTTGGAGCTCTGTATCAGGAAAATGAAACACTGACCCCTGTAAAAATACAATATAGATTTAATCAGCACAGAATGTTTGATATAAAAATATTATTTCTTTTCATCATAAACTTTTCCCATAGAATTTCTCAGGAGCCTCATAGTTCAACTTTAGTGTTAGAAAAGATTATCAGTTGCAGATCTAAAAAAAAAAAAAAAAAAAAAAGATACATGAAGTCAACTGAGTATAAAGGAAAAGTCATGGTTGTGTTTTTTTGGGGGTTTTTTCAGTATGTTTTTTGGTAATAATCTGATCACAATGGATAAGTCATATAATAGATAATGAGACGATATGACTGATGAAAAAGAAATTAAATTGTCAAACGCAGAGCTGAGCGCCACACCTCATCAGGTCGCAATGTGCCATCCGTGGTTTTACATAGGACTGCAGGTAAACACACTACAATATCAAGACATCAAAAAGAAAATTGTATTCCATGGTAGGTGACTTGATGGATTTATTTATGTTGTATCTATTATACCAACACAATATTGTCATTTCTTATGGTAACAGGAATTCTATCGACTGAAGATATCTGAAATGGTGTATTAACCCCTTCACGACCACCCCACGTAGATTAACGGGTTGCAAAGCTGGTCGTTGTGCCTGCAGCCCGTTAATCCACGTGTGCTCCTAACAGAGCACACAGGCGCTCCCCGCAGCCCGGCATCTCCCAGTACAGGCTGCTACTAGCAGCCTTAGTACTGGGGGAAAACATCGGGTCGGATCACAGCGGTGATCCGAACCGATTAACCCCTTAATTGCGGCAGTCAATAGTGACCGCCGCATTTAAGTTCTTATAGCAACATCGGCACCCCGCTACGCGATTGCGTGGGCCGATTGTTGCGGGGGGGCGATTGCTATGGCAAATGGAAGCCTAACAAAGGCTTCCTATCTGCCATTACGTTAGCCGATTAGGCCCCGCCCTGAGGCGGAGCCTGATCGGCTTGCTGTCAGTGAACAACTGACAGTTCTAATACATTGCACTACATGGGTAGTGCAATGTATTAGAACATCAAACAAACAGTTGGACCTTCAAGTCCCCTAGTGGGACTAAAGAAAAGTGTAAAAAAAAAGTGTAAAAAAAGTAAAAATAAAAGTTGTAAAAATACAATAAAAGTTTCACAAAACACAATCGCCCTTTTTCCTTTATCAAGTCATTTATTATTGAAAAAAATAATAAAGCCATACATATTTGGTATCGCTGCGACCGTAACGACCGTAACTATAAAAATATTATGTTATTTATTCCGCACAGTGAACGCCGTAAAAAATACTGACATAATTGCTATTTTTTGGTCACTTTGTCTTCCAAAAATTGAAATAAAAAGTGATCAAAAAGTCGCATGTACCCAAAAATGGTACCTATAAAAACTATAACTCGTCTCGCTAAAAATAAGCCCTCATACTGCTCCGTCAACGAAAAAATTAAAACCGTTATGGCTCTCACAACATGGCGACAGAAAAAATCCGTTCTCTTTACAAAGGTTATTTTATTGTGCAAAAAGTTGTAAAACATAAAAAAGTTCTATAAATTAGGTATCACCGGAATCGTACTGACCCGCAGAATAAAGGTAACGTCTCATTTATAACGCGTGGTGAACGCTGTATAAAAAGAATTAAAAAAATAATGTCAGAATTGCTGTTTTTTGGTCACCTTGCCTCCCAAAAAAAAAGGATAACATGTGATCAAAAAGTTGCATGTACCCCAAAATGATACCAATAATAACTACTGCTCATCTCGCAAAAAACAGCCCTCATACCACTACGTCTATGAAAAAAATAAAATTAGTTAAGGCTCCAATAAGCCAGGAAATAAAAATATGCAGTTGTGCCGGCCCGAGGGAAACATTTCTTCTGTTTCAAGTGGCGAATTATCAAGGCCCCTAAAATTAGGGAACCAGGAAGGGGAGGGCCCAAACATATCTGCTGAAAGCCAGGGTGCCCGTATCATACCAGGACAACACTTCTCAGCAAAATTCCTCAAACTGCAAAGGTGCGGAGTGTGGACCAAAAGGGGGATAAGAAAGGACACAGTTTATCAGTGCGACACCGGCCTGTGCAGAAAGGATTGTGTCACAGCGTAACACACATCTATGGATTATTTTATTGTTTTTGTTTACCCCATTATTATACCACCTGAGTATGCCCCTTATATACTCCGCCTGGCTTACATGTACCCCCACATTATAAACGGAAACACCAGTAAGACTCAATACAAGACTACTACACGCAAAATCCACACTCCAAAAGCCAAATGACGCTACCTCCCTTCTGAACCCTACAGTGTGCCCAAACAGCAGTTTACTTCCACATATATGGCATCGCCATACCCGGGAGAACCCTTTTAACAATTTTTGGGGTGTGTGTCTCCAGTGGCACAAGCTGGGCGCCACATATTGGCATATCTATAGAAAAAAATCCCATTTTCACTCTGCAACATCGAGTGCACACCAATTTCTGCCACTCACCTGTGGTGTTAATATGCTCACTACACCCCTAAGTGAATACCTTGAGGGGTGTAGTTTCCAAAATGGGGTCACTTCTGGGGGGGATGCACTGTTTTGGTCCCACAGGGACTTTGCAAATGCGACATAGCGCCCAGAAACCAATCCAGCAAAATCTGTACTCCAAAAGCCAAATGGCGCTCCTTCCCCTCTGAGCCCTACTGTGTGCCCAAACAGCAGTTTATGACCACATATGTGGTATTGCCGTACACAGGAGAAGTAGCTTTACAAGTGTTGTGGTGCTTTTTTTCATTTATTTGTTGAGAAAATGAAACATTTTCAGCTAAAACTACGTCTTATTGAAGAAAAAGGATTTTTTTTAATTTTCACTGCCCAATTCTAATAAAATCTATGAAACACCTGTGGGGTCAAAATGCTCACTACACCCCTAGAAGAATTCCTCAAGGGGTGTAGTTTTGTGAATGGAATATCTTTTGGGGAGTTTCCACTGTACTGACACCTTAGGAGCTTTGCAATAGTGACATGGTGTCAAAAAACCAATCCAGCAAAATCTGTGCTCCAAAAGCCAAATGGCGCTCCTTCTCTTCAGATCCTTGCCGTGTGCCCAAACAGCAGTTTATGACCACAAATGGGGTATTGCCGTACTCCAGAGAAGTTGCTTTACAAATGTTGTTTTTTTTTTTTATTCCTTTATTTGTTGAGAAAATGAAAATTTTTGAGCTAAAGTATTCTTTTTATCTTCACTGCCCAATTCTAATAAAATCTATGAAACCCCTGTGGGTTCAAAATGCTCACTACACCCCTAGATGGATTCTTCAAGGGGTGTAGTTTCCTAAATGGAGTCACTTTTATGGTGTTTTCACTGTTTTGGTCCCTTAGGGGCTTTGCAAATGTGACGTTGTCTCCGCAAACCATTCCTGCTAAATTTGAGCTGCAAAAACCAAATGTCGCTCTTTCCCTTCTAAGCCCTGCCGTGTGTCCAAACAACCGTTTATTACCACATGTGGGGTACTGTTTTACTCGGGAGAAATTGCTTTACAAATATAGTGGTGCATTTTCTCCTTTTAGCCCTTGTGGAAATTAGAAAAAATTAGCGAAACCTACATTTTCTTTGAAAGAATGTAGATTTTCATTTTCACGTCCTACTTCCAATAATTTCTCCAAAAAACCTGCGGGGTCAAAATGCTCACTATACCCCTAGATAATTTCCTCAAGGGGTATAGTTTCCGAAATGGGGTCACTTTTGGGGGATTTCCACTGTTTTGGCGCCGCAAGAGCCTTTCAGACCCGACATGGTGCCTAAAATATTTTCTAATAAAAAAGGAGGCCCCAAAATCCTCTAGGTGCTCCTTTGCTTCTGAGGCTGGTGCTGCAGTCAATAAGTGCACTAGGGCCACATGTGGGGTATTTCTAAAAACTGCAGAATCTGGGCAATAAATATTGAGTTGCGTTTCTCTGGTAAAACTTTCTGTAAAAAAATAGATGAAAAATTAATTTCTGCAAAAAAAAAAAGAAATTTGAAAATTTCACATCTACTTTGCCTTAATTCCTGTGAAACATCTAAAGGGTTAAGAAACTTTCTAAATGCTGTTTTGAATACTTTGAGGGGTGAAGTTTTTAAAATGGGGTGACTTATCGAGGGTTTCTAATATATAAGGCCCTAAAATCCACTTCACAACTGAACTGGCCCCTGTAAAAATAGCCTTTTGAAATTTTCTTGAAAATGTGAGAAATTGCTGCTAAAGTTCTATGCCTTGTGATGTCATAGAAAAATAAAAGGATGTTCAAAAAACAAAGCCAATCTAAAGTAGACATGTGGGGGATGTTAATTAGCAACAATTTTGTGTGTTATTACCATCTGTCTTACAAGCAGATACATATAAATTTTGAAAAATGCTAATTTTTGCAATTTTTCGCTACATTTTGGTGTTTTTCACAATTAAATCCTTAATGTATCGAGCAAATTTTGCCAGTAACATAAAGTCCAATGTGTCACGAGAAAACAATCTCAGAATCGCTTGGATAGGTAAAAGCATTCCGAAGTTATTACCACATAAAGTGAAACATGTCAGATTTGAAAAAATTGGCTGCATCCTGAAGGCCAAAACAGGCTGTGTCCTGAAGGGGTTAAGGAATATTTTACCTTTGTCATTTTGGAAATTCTCAATAAAATAATCTGCACTGACATTGATCTAAAAAGAAACCATAAGGTTTGCAGTTTACAGATATTCAGAATCAAAGGGCTCAAGAAAATGAGTCCAGATTAAACAAAATCCGTCTTTGATACAATATGTGTAGTTTGAGGGATAGCAGTTATCAATAGGTGCCTCAGTGCTCAGATGTTTGATGTATGACTGCTGGGATTGGAAAATATCCTTTCCATCTGCTCTAGGGTATAGTATATACATGGCATGTAAGTACCACTCTTTGCTTTAACAGAAGTTTGTAATCTTAAAGGCTATGTACACCTTGGAAAACATATATATATATATATATATATATATATATATATATATATATATATATATATATATATATATATATATATATATGTATATATATGTATATATATATATATATATATGTGTGTGTGTGTGTATCAGTGTGATTGGTTCAACCTTAGAATTACTTTTTATTAAAAATTATTTTAACTTTTTGAGATACAGCTGCTTTGTCTACTGTATACAGAGCAGTGGTATTGTGCGCTGAGACCTGAATCCGTCAGGTAAGAGGTACTGACGGGTTCAGTGACAGAGGGTCACGCAGGCTCCACCTGTTATCGATCACATCTAAGTTATGAACTTAGATGTGATCAGTGACACATCGATCCTGAGTGTCAGAGACACGCAGTACCCGCTGTCACTGAACCTGTCAGTCCCGCTGGCCTGACGGATAAAGGTTTCAGCGCTAGATACAGCTGCTCTGTATACAGGATACAAAGCAGCTGTATCTCAAAAAGCAAAAATTATTTTTAATAAAAAGTAATTAGAAAGTTGCACCAATCACACCGATACACTGTTTTATTAAAATAAAATATAAATAATTGTTAAAGGTGTACATAGCCTTTCAACAACTTTTTATATATAGTAATACAACTTTTATTGGCGCATGATGACATTAACATTACACATGATAGTTAAGGGGAAAATTGTGTCAACAAATATACAGTATATATAAACTGTAGCAGTGCAGCTACTGGACAGTGCAGAAACTGTCAGGTTTTAAGCAACCATGGAACATGTACAGCAGAGAGCGTTTTCTCTGCTATTGCTTGGGTGTAAAGCCCGGAATAGGGCCTGGTTTGCTGGAGTGTGAAGGAGAAGGGCGGGCTTCCACTCCATACAAACAGTCCATGTCTTGGGCTGTCGGATGAGCCTAGGTAGGCTTCACCTGAGACGGCTCTTTAATTGAGGTGTGTGATGTTCACACAGGGCTCTCAGTCTGGGGAAGACAGGCATGATAGCCTGTGAGAGTCACCAATGTGTAAGGTAAAACTGCCTATGTTTTGAGGTGCTGGGCACAAGGCTCAGTGTCACATAGTGAGTGACACTGAATGTGTTAGTTAGAGGCTGGACGGCCTAGGGTTTATTTTGTATGTTTATTGTTGTAACACTGATTGCTGTGGTGAAGACAATAAAGCTAGCTGCGGCTGGTTTAAACCTTTTATTCAAGGAGTTGGAGTGAACTTTCTATATGTGTCAACCATCTCACCCGGGAGATGGCGATTCTGTGAGCTAAATTTACCCCAAGTTGTCACATATGGCGGAGAAATGCTTTGGGCAATAAAATGGCACAAGAAGTGTGCAGTGAAATTTAAAGGGCCAGAAGCCCAATTAAAGAGACCGTTTTTCAATTGCAATGGGTCTTATTGAGGAACTCCTCAAAAAGATAGTGCGTAGCTGCAGGAAGCAAATGCCAAGCAGAGGGAGGATAACCAGAGGTTCCTGGCACAGTTGGAAGCAAATCGAGAGGCTTTAAGGGCACAAGTACTGTCCAAGGATACACAGCCTTCCAAGCCAAGTGGATGCCTTTCAACGCCAACTACATTGATGCCGGGTACTCCTGACGTGTTGCAGACAGTTCGCGGAGAAGAGCAAAGAGCATGCATACCTGTGATACAAACTGAGAGTACCGTTGCTAAGGGCAACCACCCGGACTTATGGTGGGAATGTTTGCGAGCAGATTATGTGAATTTAAAAGGTGTTCCCAAGCAACCTGGGGCAGCTGTTAAAAAGTCAAGTGTGCTGAATCGCCCAGATGTGGTTGCTAGGAGCAACCAACTTCGACAGCATGTGGTGGCTGTTGTTCAGCAGAAGGAGCGCTGTTGGAGATGCCATCGAGCAGATGGATGTGCACCTGATTGTTCTCTGGTCAGGAGGCCAGAGAAAGCGCAAGAGAAAACAAGTGAAGTGTTGGTTGGTGGGATTCCGCTACTGGTCCGTCTGGATCTTCGCCAAGAGTTCTCGAGGGTGCATCCGGACATTTTGCTGTTTGTGAAGAAGGATCCTGTGTTGGGTGAGACTGTTCTGATTGGCTTTGAAACTGATTTTGGGACTGTGCAGCACAGACTTATAAAATGTCAGGAACTTGACGAGGAGTTTGTGCTGGGAAGGGACTTCCCTCATTTCTGGCAGTTGTGGGAGAAAGGCAATATCTCCGATAAGCATTTTAGCTATTACAGGGAAAAGTCCTCTGCAGGGTGTGCTGCTCCACTGCCAAAAAGGGAAAATGTACCAGTTGTTATGATGTCAAGTGATAATGTGATTCAGGAAATGCCTGCTAAACATGACGCACATGTATTTGATGCACAGCGTTTATGTGATGACCCTAGTGAAATCTCAAAAATTGTGCCTAACGTGTCTTTAACCCGTGAGTATGTCACACAGCCTGAGCAGGTTAATGCATTGTGTGAACAGGCTGTTAAAGAAACTGCAGCTGAGACAGAAGAGGGTATTAGTTCAAGTGTGCCCCTTGAGGCCGTAGTTGAGAAAGTCGAGAGTGTCACATGTGATGTGCGTACTGTTACTGATGGTAATCCAGAGGATGTGCCCTTGGAAACAGATGTGCCAGGTGTATCTGAGATTTCCCTAGAGCTTGGGATTGTTGATGGTGGTAACCTGGAGTACAGCCCTGCCATACCTAGTGATGGTGATGAAAATGTGCATGGTGCAATAGATGTGACTGCAGCGCCTTTAAAAATGTTGCCCCCTACAGGTCATTCCTATGCTGTAGAAACTGAGACTGATGTAACGCTCACTCATTCCAAGGCGATGGGGGAAGCAAAGGTAGGAAGTGGGGAGGAATCCTCCAGCTCACCTGACACAATGGGACGTGTCACTGGTAGCGCCCGGTATCCTCGTGTCGGTACACGGTAGGAAGCAGCGAAAAAAAGGAGTGGTAGGATCCAGCGCTAGGTGGAGTAAAATGGAAGCAATTTCCAAGTTTAATGGTCAAAGTTCGATAAAATCCAATGCTGTGAAGTCCTGGTGTGAAGAAAGCAAGAGGGAGATGTCCTCAGAGCCTGATCATCATCATCACAGCCAAGTCTAAGGACGCCGAAGCCGTCCGAAACGCGTAGGCTCTGAGGACATCTCCCTCTTGCTTTCTTCACACCAGGACTTCACAGCATTGGATTTTATCGAACTTTGACCATTAAACTTGGAAATTGCTTCCATTTTACTCCACCTAGCGCTGGATCCTACCACTCCTTTTTTTCGCGGGAAGCAAAGGTGTTAGACTTCAAGCCATGTTCAGTGGATGCTACTATAGTGTATGCTTCTGTCACTGATATTACATGTGATGTAAAATTAATGGCTCAAGTGTGTAACACTGATTGCTGTGGTGAAGACAATAAAGCTAGCTACGACTGGTTTAAACCTTTTATTCAAGGAGTTGGAGTGAACTTTCTATATGTGCCAACCATCTCACCCGGGAGATGGCGATCCTGTGAGCTAAATTTACCCCAAGTTGTCACAAAACATTATATAATAAAATAATAGATTCAATTAAATGCAAAATCATAGGTAATTTACCAATGATCCATCGTTTCACACCCTATAGTGACCAGTCACACTACCTGAACAACGTCTTTCTCTTCTTCCAACGGTTTGTAGTTCCACTTCCCCCTCTTGCAGACTGTCTGTAAGGGTAAGGTCACACAGGGTGGATATGCTGCGTATGCCCCCCTAGACCCAGCATGGAACTCAGGCAAAAAAAAACGCACCAAATTGTGAAGAAAAGCATATACTAACCTGCAGCAGTCACATGGTATAAACGTCATCCCAGGAGGCCGAACTGCAGGACATCAGGGGAACGCAACGCCATGAATATGGGTATGTTTAACCTTTTTTTTTGTTGCGATTTTTGCAGCGGAGTCGCAGCTTTTCTGCCGCAAAAATCGCAACATCTGCTTTTTGTTGGGGGTTTTACCTCCCCATTGAATTCAATAGGGAAAACCCACAACAGAAAACGAGCGATTCCACAGCATAAATTAACATGCTTAAAAAACCACACTGCAGGTCAAGTTATGAACGTTTTTTCGGCAGTTTGTTTACACAGAATGTGGATGAGATTTGTTCATATCTCATCCAGTCTGAATGAAATCAGTTGCGGAAAATCCGCAGTGTTTACACTATGTACCTAACTGTTCTGAAACCTTTTCAGTCACTAAAAAAATCCATTTGGAGTAATATAGTAAATAGAAGACAGGTAGGAGGGGGATGCAGCTGAAGTTTCTCACTCAGTGTTTTAGTGATACAACATGTGAAGGAATCAGCAGAATTAAGGGACTGTGCCAAGACAGTTTACACAGTGTCATACATACAGTATGAATGTGGTTGTTCCTGGTACTGCAGCGCAAGTTCCAGTGGTATGCCCCCTCCCCCCCCCCCCCAGTAATCGGCAGGATTAAAGACCTTAGACACATTTGGGGGTCTGTTTTTTTTTATGATATACATCTATTTTTATTTTGTGTTAAAAAAAACTTTTGGAAATTACTGTTATTAAAAAAAATGCACTTTAACAGCTGCAGCTTTTATGTATCACAATACATAGAAGATGCCGAACACTGTTGACAGACGAATTTGTCAGTGAGCTGCTCTGACGGCTCTTTTTACAGCGGCTCCTTTGTGCTCCAGAACGATCGTCTAAGCTCAATTCTTATCAAGTCAAAGTCAATCCAATTGATCAGAACTGACCTTGGAAGATTGCTGAGGAGCCATCATAACAGCTCCCTGACGGATTCAGCTGATAGCGGCGTTCTGCAGCTTCTATGTCCTGTGATATATAGTAACTCATGAAGTAAACCGGTGCATTTAAAACAAAAACAAATAAGTAAATGACAAAAGTTATTTTAAAAAAAATTCCTTCCTTTAAAAAATAAAAAAAAAGGCCCCTAAAGGCGTACGTTGCCTTTAAAGGTATTGCAGCACTTCAGCGAGCCATGTGGCACCTTCATTCTTTAAACAGGCACAGTGCTGTATATATGAGTGTCACTGTGCGTAGTACTGCAGCTAGGTCCCACTAAACATTGGTGGCTTATCCTAGAGATACAGTAGGCCATCATTGTTTAAGTCCCGAAAAAAAACCTTTCAATCCTGATGAAATTTTATATTTATTTGCAGTCCACCAATTCATAAAAAAACCAAACTGGAAGCAGCTAAGACCTTATGTTTCATCAATAATCCATTGTTGTGTAGCAAAATACACCAGAGGGTTCAGCTAGGCCTCAACTTTATCATTCATTGTTGATTTTCACTGAAGTTTATTAAAATCACTAAGGATCCAGTTCTTTTATTTTTTTGGTCTCTTTCATTTTTATTTGAAGTTAATTCAATAGAGACTTGGTGGGCTTAAATGCTCAAAATCCAAAGAAAGTTTGAAGTTTTCTTTTTGAATTGGAACCTATCATGAATGCCGGCACCATTTAATGAAATTTCTTTTCAGAAAATAAATACTGTGTTATGTGATTATTTGTGCATTAGTTTGGGGGAACTGCGCACATTCTTGAATACATTTGATGGTGGCTGTGAAACTTGATTTCCCACATGAAAGAAATTGTACATGTTTAAAATTTAACAGTAACAATGCCTCAGAAGGCTTTCATCCTCTTTATACTGTATATACACACAACTCTCTGTATATCTGATTGAGGGATAAAAAGAAGCCCATGGGATTTGCCTCTCAGAAGTCGAAAGGACTGTTTCTCATGCGCACAGCCAATGTGTGACATTTTCTATACAGTATTTTCCTTCTCTCTTTACCGAACCATAGCAGTGCTGGCACAGTTCCCAAAAAGAGAGAATATAAAATTCGAACATAGCAATTAATTATTTTTCACTGTAATCCTAAAGCCATTTGTATGAAAATGTTTAATTACAAGTGTTTTGAAGCCTGAAGATAAAATTTCTGATTATCAATGTCTGGGTATTCACCACTTCTGATATGGTAGAAACATGGTCCTCAAAAGTTGCATAATACCATCAAAAGCCTATTTAAGATTTTGGCAAGTTGATGGTTTTGTTTCAGGTCGAATTGGCCCGCCAAGATATTAACCCCTTAAGGACACAGCCTTTTTGGTCTTAAGGGCACAGACAATTTTTTCAAATCTGACATGTGTCACTTTATGTGGCAATAACTCTGGAATGCTTTTATGTATCCAAACGATTCTGAGATTGTTTTCTCGTGACACAATGTACTTTATGTTAGTGGTAAAATTTGGTCGATATATTCAGTGTTTATTTGTGAAAAACCACAAAATTCTGAGAAAATTTGCAAAAATTTGCATTTTTCTCAATTTAAATATATTTGCTTGTAAGACAGATAGTAATACCACACAAAATAGTTACTAGTTAACATTTCCCATATGTCTACTTTTATGTTTGCATCATTTTTCAAAAGTCCTTTTATTTTTCTAGGACGTTACAAGGCTTAGAACTTTAACAGCAATTTCTCACATTTTCAAGAAAATATTAAAAGGCCATTTTTTCAGAGACCAGTTCAGTTCTGAAGTGGCTTTGAGGGCCTTATACATTAGAAAGTCCCTATAAATCATCCCATTTTAAAAACTAGACCCCTCAAAGCATTCAAAACAGCATCAGAAAGTGTTTTAACTCTTTAGGCGTTTCACAGGAATTAAAGCAAAGTAGGTAATAATTTTTATTCTTTAACATAGAAGGTTTTACCAGAGAAACGCAACTTAATATTTATTGCCCAGATTCTGCCATTTTTAGAAATATCCCACATGTGGCTCTAGTGTGCTAATGGACTGAAACACAGGCCTCAGAAGCAAAGGAGCACCTAGTGGATTTTGGGGCCACCTTTTTTAGAATATCTCAGCATCATCTCAGGTTTGAAGAGGTCTTGTGGTGCCAAAACAGTGGAAACCCCCCAAAAGTGACCCCATTTTGGAAACTACACCCCTCAAGAAATGTATATAAGGGTATAGTTAGCATTTTGACCGCACAGTTTCTTTACTAGACTTATTGGAATTAGTCTGTAAAAATGAAAATGTACTTTTTTCAAAAAAAACTTTGACATTTTTAATTTTTACAAGGAATAAATGAGAAAAAGCACCCCAACACTTGTAAAGCATCTTCTCCCGATTACAGAAATGCCCCATATGTGGTAATAAACTGCTGTTTGGACCCACGGCGGGGCTCACAAGGGAAGGAGCCCCATTTCGATTTTGGAGAGCAGATTTTGCTGGAATAGTTTTCAGTGCCATGTTGTGTTTGCAACACCCTGGAGGAACCAAAACAGCGGAAACCCCCCAAAAGTGACCCATTTTTGAAACTACACCCCTCAAGGAATATTTCTAGGGGTATAGTTAGCAGTTTGACCCCAAAGTTGTTTTGCAGAATTTATGGGAATTATGCCGTGAAATTGAAAATCTAAATTTTATTTAATAAAATGTAGTTTTAGCTCAGATTTTTTCATTTTTACAATAGATAATAGAGAAACGGCACCTAAACACTTGTAAAGCAAACTCTTCTGAGCACAGCAATACCCCATATGTGGTAATAAATTGCTGTTTGGATACACGGCGGGGCTTAGAATGGACAGAGCGCCATTTGACTTTTGGAGCTCAAGTTTTGCTGAAAAGGTTTGCAGCCCCATGTCACATTTGCAAAACCACTGAGGGGCCAAAATAGTGCAAACCCCGCAAAAGTGAGCCCATTTGGGAAACTACACCCCTCGTCGAATTTATCTAGCGGTATAGTGAGCATTTTGAGCCTACTGTTTTTTGTTTTTTTTTGCTGAATTTATTGGAATTAGGCAGTGAAAATGAAAATCGACATTCTTTCCACTAAAATGTTAATTTTTGTTCATTTTCACAAGGAATAAAGGAAATAAAGCACCCCAACAATTGTAAAGCAATATCTTCCGAGTACGGCAAAACCCCATATGTGGTAATAAACTGCTGCTTGGACACACGGCAGGGCTCAGAATGGCAGGAGCGCTACTTGGCATGTAGATTTTGGTTGATTGTTTTTTGGGCGCCATGTCGCATTTGCAGAGCCCTTGAGGTAACAATACAGTAGTGACTCAATTTTTTAAACTATACCCCTCAGCGTAATCATCTAGGGGTGTAGTGAGCATTTTGATCCCTCAGGTGTTTCATGGATTGTATTAGAATGAGGCAGTGAAAATGAAAAATTATTTTTTTTCCTAAAAATATGTAGTTTTGCACCCAATTTTTTTTCCCACGAGGGGTAATAAGAGAAAAAACAACACACGATTTGTTACCCAATTTCTCCCGAGTATGACAATACCCCATGTGTGGCCCTAAACTGCTGTTTAGGCACATGGCAGAGCTCAAAATGGAAGGAGCGCATTTGGCTTTTAGAGATTTTGCTGGACTGGTGTACAGGCGCCATGTCGCATTTGCAGAGCTCCCTTAGGTACCAGAGTAGAATGTAAAACCCTGAGAAGTGACCCCATTTTGTAAACTACACCCCTCCAGGCATTTATCACTTGCCTGGACATATGACAGGGCTTAGGAGTGAAAGGCGCATGTGAGACCTATTTTGGTGATTTTCGCAGCATTAGCCCACAATGGCAGGGCTCTGGGGTCAAATAGTAAAACAAGCCCCCAAGTAGTGACCACCATTTTGGAAACTGCACCCCTGAAGGCATTGTATTAAGGGGTGTAGTGGGCATTTTGACCACACAGGTTTGTGTATTTTATTAGAAATGAATGCTCAGTGGATGGTGCAAAGTGAAAATTGCAAATTTCCACAGGTATATGCCATTTTAGTGCACAATATGTTGTGCCTGTAGGTGGGTGCTGTAGTAGTGGACAATAGACACGACACCGATGTTGGGTTAACTTTTTTTTTACTGTAGACAATCAGAATCGGATCTCTTCCTTGGGATAAAACATTGCCTTCAGATAACACGTCTTCATGAAAGGGTGCCGGAACCCGGGCATGAGGTAGCCACGAGCGGGAGGTTGGGACGTGGAAGTGCGCGGCTCAATGTCTGTTTCGTCTTCCCCGTGTGGGAAAGTCTCTGGTGCACGACTACGGGATTTAGGCTTCCTTGTCCTCGCCCAGGGGAAAAATAAGTCCAGCACCTGTGCTCCTCAGCGTCGTCTCCCTCATCCTTGGGGCTGCTTCCAAAGTCTGGCTGCTGCACCTCTGCATGGCTGGACCTCGGCACGGCTGGACCGCTGGACTCCGCACGGCTGGGCCTCTGCACGGCTGGACCTCTGCATGGCTGGACCGCTGGACACCGCACTGCTGGACCTCTGCACGGCTGGACCTCTGCACGGCTGGACCTCTGCCCGGCTGGACCTCTGCCCGGCTGGACCTCTGCACGGCTGGTGCCTGCTGGGTGGCTACTGCTGGTGGCTGCTGGGCGGCTACTGCTGGTGGCTGCTGGGCGGTTAATGCTTGTGGCTGCTGGGCGGTTAATACTGGTGGCTGCAGGGTTGGAGGCTGAGTACTCACTGCGGCCTCTTCCCTGGACAAACTCGTCCTGCACGGGTCTCCTCCACCCGCTGTGTCTTTCCTCTTTCTTCCCCTCTCTGGGGCCGCCTGTCCCTCTCTTCTTCCTCCCACACGCACTCACACGGCTCTCCCTTGCCTCTCTCCCACCGCTCCTCGCGCCCTTCTCTCCACTTCCGGCCTGCGCATCACTTCCGGGTCGCGCGTTACTCCTCTCCCTCTTGCTCCCAGAGGCTTTTCTCCTCTTCCGGAGCATGCGCGAGCGCATCACAGCTGACCCAGCTGCCGCTGCCATGGCAACACTCTGCTCCTGCGCTCGGGACCTGAACTCCCGAGTTACCACCGACTGCCCGTGTTCCTGCGTGACTGCAGACAGGTAAGAGCACAAAGGGTGTTGATCACCCTTACATGCCCAGTTCGTGCCACTGAAGACAAATACCTCAAACTGTTAAGCGTGTTCTCCCGGGTGTGGCGATGTCATATATGTGGACGAAAACTGCTGTTTGGGTACGCGGCAAGAAGGGATTGAGCCCAATTTGGCTTTTGGAGCGCAGATTTTGCTTAGTGGTAGTTTTGTTTGGGGTTTTGCTGGTATTTCAGTTTATAATGTGGGAGCATATGTATGCAGTGCGGGGCACATCAGGGTATAAAAAGAGGGTATACTAATGGGGTAAATAAATAATATTTCATAGATATGTGGCCGGTGTCGCACTGATAAATTGCGCCAGATGTTATCCACTTTTGGACACTCTGCACATTTTGTATCGCCATATTCTGAGAGCCAGAACTTTGTTATTTTTTCTTCACCGGAGCGGTGTGAGGGCGTATTTGTTGCAGGACAATCTGTAGATTTCATTGGTACCATTTTGGGGTACATGCGATTTTTTTATTTTTTTTTATTTCATTTTTTTGGCAAGCAAGGTGACCAAAAACCAGAAATTCAGAAGTTTTGTATTCTTTTTTATACGGCGTTCGCCATGCGCTATGAATGACACTTTGGCTTTATTCTGCGGGTCGGTACTATTACGGCGATACCAGATGAATATCGTTTTTCTTATGTTTTGCAGAGTCTGCACAATAAAATCACTTTTGTTTCAAATTTTTTAATTTTTGTGTCACCATATTCTGAGAGCCACAACTTTTTTTATTTTTCCGTCAAAAAATCTGTGGGAGGGCTTGTTTTTTACCGGACGCGCTACAGTTTTTAATGGTATAATTTTGGGGTACATGCAACTTTTAGATCCCTTTTTTTTATTCTGTTTTGGGAGGGGTAGTGACTAACAAACAGCAAATCTGGAAGAGTTTATTTTATTTTTTACAGTGTTCACTCTGCGGGTAAAATAGCATGATATTTTTATAGTTCGGGTCGTTATGGACGCGGGGATACGACATATGTGTATTTTTTTAATGTTTTCAGTTTTTTCCTATTATAAAAGACTTAATATGGGAAAAAAAAGTCTGTTTTAACTTGTTTTAACTTTTTATTTTCTCCCACTAAGGGACTTGAAGGCATGAAGCCCTGATCGCTATTCTAATACACTGCACTACCTACATAGTGCATTGTATTAGGCGGGGCCTAACACGCTTCCGTACTAGGAAGCGATTGTCAGTCTACGGTTGCCATAGCAACCATCGGAACCCCCGCGGGTGCCGATGGTTGCCATTAGCAACCATAGGGTGAAATCGAATCATTTAAATGCAGCGATAGCTGCATCTAAGGGGTTAATCGGCGGAATTGGAGCCTAGCTCTGGTCTTGGCCGTTAGAGCACGATGTCAGCTGTGACAAACACCTGGCACCCGCAACCCGTGGCAACCATCATGGTTGCCGACAGCCTAGAAAACACTTTGATGCAGCGATCGATTTGATCGCTGCATCTAAGGAGTTAATCGGCTGGATCGGAGCCTAGCCAGGACGCACTGGTACGTCCCGGTGTCTTAAAGCACTGCAATACAGGACGTACTGGTGCGTCCTGGTGCGGTAAGGGGTTAAAGGATCCTCAGAGTGGACCCAAGCTCTGACTAATTAATGGACCCCTAAGGTTCTGCAGATGACCATCCGATTTGAAGCTGATGTTAGAGCCCATCGCTTGCCACTAGGGTCTATTTCTTATGTGTTGATTCACATATAACCTATTAGATATTATTGATGATATGTCCTGTGTGTATACAATGATAACAACAAAGATTACAATGCAATTAATAGTGGATGTGCACATGTACTGTATAAACATTTAATCTGGTGGGTCCCGAAAAACCCCAGTTCAGCACTGTCTTTTTTAGCTTCCTAAAGTAAATATTTTGTTAAGGTTCATATTACCCAGGACCGCGAGATGAGTTTCTCACCTCAGGCAGCAGCCTGCTGCCTCCCTGAGGGGGCGGCTGTGCTGCTCAAACCAGCCGCCGTCACCCCCTCCTGCACTATAATTGTATCTGCAAGATACTCTGCCAATCAGCGCCTTTCAACGACGCAAGCGGCGTGATAAAGTCATCGCGTCACTTAACAGCAAGGCAGGCACCATGGCATTCAGCACCTTTTAGCGATGCAAGAGATGACGTCACCGCTTTCGTCGTTCAGCCCCAACAGACCTGCTCAGAAGACAGCACGCTTGCCTGCATTGCAAGAGGACAGCGGGAATGGGATCAGGTGAGTATGCAAAGGGATTTTTTTCACTTAAAAGTGTGGCATTAATTACAGGGGGCTCTATCTACAGGGGGCTATATGTGGGAAACTATCTACAGGGGGCTATATGTGGGGCAATATCTAAAGGGGCTACTATCTACATGGGGATCTATAGGGGCCACTATCTACAGGGGGATCTTTGTAGGACACTATCTAAAGGGGGCTCTATGGGGACCACTATCTACAGGGCAAAGTATGTAGGGCACTACCTAAAGGGGGCACTATCTACAGGGTGCTCTATGGGGGCACTATCTACAGGGACTCTATGGTGGGCACTATCTACATGGGACTCTACAGGGGGCAGTATCTACAGGAGGCTCTATAGGGGGCACTATATATGTGTGGCACTGTCTACAGGGGGCTTTATGTGGGGCACTGTCTACAGGGGGCACTATAAATGGGCACTATCTACAGGGGCACTGTGTGTGTGTGTGTGTGTGTGTGTGTGTGTGTGTGTGTGTGTGTGTGTGTGTGTGTGTGTGTGTGTGTGTGTGTTACAGTGTATAGTGCTATTATAATCAGGGACACAGTGTATGGTGCTATTATAATTAGAGGAGTAGTGTATAGCGCTACTATATTTAGGGGCGTAGTGTGTGGCACCATGTGAGTTTTATCTTCGTTTATAGGTGCAGAAATGTTTGAAAAGTGAGAAGCTGAAGACATCTGAGCGGCAAACTGCAGAAATGGGCTGTGGCCGGGAGAAGTCATCATAGAGGTCTGGACCAGATGGAGAAAAACAACAAGAAGAATCTGAGAAAACGTCACCTGTGAGTCACTTAATGTTAATGTTTATTCTGTCTCTAATTAGTACTGTAGTCACTGTATGATCTGCAGTGAGATGATGGGTGGTATGATTATTTTTTGTGAAACGGCAACTCCCAGCATATCCTTACCATTGTTCGGGCCATGCTGGTAGCTGTAGTTTTACGCCGTACAAACCTATACCGCAGGGGTTGAGCTAAATTCAGCTGTATTTGTGCTGGTACTGTATTTATGGACTGAGCTTTGTTCTGGTGCTGCATATATGTACTGAGCTTGGTTTTGTTGTTGTTATATTTAAGTACTGAGCTTGGTTTTAGTACTGTATATATGTACTGAGCATGGTCCTGCTGTTGTATTTATGTGCTGACCTTTGTTCTGGTGTTGTATTTTTGTACTGAGCTTGGTTCTGGTGCTGTATTTATGTACTGAGCTTTGTTCTGGTGCTATATATGTATATAAGCTTTGTTCTGGTGCGGTTTATATGTATTGAGCTTGGTTCTGAAGCTGTAATTATATAGGATATATTTATAATAACAAAATTGCAGGGAAGATGGAATTGTTTTCAATTCATTGTTTATTTATGGGAAACTGTCAGGTAGTTTTAATCCCTTGAACTGCCGCCATGCGGTAATACATGACCTGATAATATTTCAAAACATTCCCTGTTTTTTTCAGATGCAGCAAAATCTATAAAATCAACTTTTAAAATGATGCACACTATATGCTAATTACTCATTAAAGGGTCATGGGGCGGTGCCGCTATCCTGAAGAGTCATAGAGTCCTGACTCCAAACCCACCTTTCCATGCTTGATTCACATCCCCCTGGCTGTTATACATCATTACCAGTCTCCTTCAACTTTCTTGAATGCGCCATTGCCTTGTACTACTTGGAAACAGACCGTGCAGGGAGGTGTACTCTGCCTGGTTTCATTGCTGCACCGCACATGCCAAGGGAGTACAAGGCAATGGTGCATCCGCAAGAGTTGGAGGAGGCTGCTAATGATATAGAACGGCCAGGGGGATGTAAATCAAAATCTGGGGGGGGGGGGCTCAATAGTGAGCGCCGCATCTGAGTGGTTTTGGAGGTGGGGGCTCCCTGACTCACCCCACCGGCACCCCATTATAGGATCACAGGGTGCCGGTATCTTCTATGGCAGTTGGGGGCCTAATAAAGGCCCCCCAGGGCTGCCTCTATTTAATGCCTGCTAGGCCATGCCAGAGGCATGGCCTAGCAGATGCCTGTCTGTTTTACACGGAGTGTACTATAAAAGCGATCGGATGATCGCATAGTGAAGTCCCCTAGTGGGACTAATAAAAAAGTTTGAAAAAAAGTTTAAAATAAATACATAAAAATCCAAAGTAAAAATAAAAATAAAAACCTTTTTTTCCCCTTACAAAATGCTTTATTATGAAAAAAATAAAAAAGTTACACATATTTGGTATCACCGCATCCGTAACTACCCCAACTATAAAGCTATTATATTATTTAACCCGCTCAGCGAATGCCGTAAAAAATAAAATACAATGCATGAATTGCTGTTTACTGTGCATCATGCCTTAAAAAATGTGATAAAAAGTGATCAAAAAGTCGCATGTACTCCAAAATTGTACCAATATAAACGACAAGTCGTCCCGCAAAAAAAAGCCCTCATACAGCTGCATCCGCGGAAAAATAAAAAAGTTATGGCTCTTCAAATATGGAGACACAAAAACAAATAATTTTTAATAAAAATAACTGATTTTACTGTGTAAAAGTAGTAAAACATAAGAAAACTATATAAATTTGGTATCGTTGCAATCGTAACAACCCGCTGAATAAGGTTAGTGTTATTTATACCACACGGTAAACGGCGTAAATTTAGGATACAAAAAAGAGTGGCAAAATTGCTGGATTTTTTTCTATTCCCCCAAAAAAAGTTAATAAAATGTAATCAATAAATGATATGTACCCTAAAATGGAGCTATTAAAAAATACAACTTGCTCCGCAAAAAACAAGACCTTATACAGCTATGTTGATGCAAAAATAAAAACGTTATAACTCTTTGAATGAGACCATGGAAAAACGTAATTAATGGCTTAGTCATTAAGACCTAAAATAGGCTGGTCACTAAGGCCTCATGCACATGACCGTAGCCATGTGCACGGCCGTGATTTTCGGGTCGGCCGGCAACAGACTGTCAGCCGCAAGCCGCCCACAAACCGCGGGCTATGCACATGGCCGCGGCCATTATTTTCAATGAGCCCGGACCGCAGAAGACGGCCGTAATAAGACATGTCCGTTCTTTCTGCGATGCGGGCTCCCGGGCCATGCACAGATCGTAAAAACTACGGTCGTGTGCATGGCCCCATAGGAATGAATGGGGCCGCAATTCTCCCGTGGACTTTCTGGGGAATTGCAGCCGCAAAAGCACGTTCGTGTGCATGGGGCCTAAGGGGTTAAAGGCAATCAGTTTCAAAGTCCTTCCCCCTGATTTGTGCTTTAGACAGCTGCGTACTTTATTTACCCCCTCCTGCTGGCCCTGGTGTAGTCTGAACCCTCTATTAGTGGTCTGTTCCACAATACGTATGGGATGTCTCACCAACGGACTGCATCACAGTGGAACATACCTTGACACACAGAAAATGGAGGGGTTCTGACAACACTAAGAAACAATTAGTTGTCACTTATCTGAGATTTTTTTGTTTCCTAATTCTTCTACAGAAGGTAAACCAAAACAACAATTATAAAAAGATGACGTATATTATAAAACTTTATTTTTTCTCCGCCTTTGTATAATTATCCAATGCTGTTTCAAAGGTGAAGCAAAACACCTCTGCACACAGAACTCTACATGTCCTTTGCACCAAAATGATTCCTTCCAATTTCTTCAAGTTTTTTATTAAGACATATTTTAATATACTTGTATTATACATATTATTGTTCTTTTGTTTCTTTTTCTACCTTTTTTAGAAAACTGTCAGCCTTGGCATTGTGATTGCCTCCTCCCTTTGTTTACACTCCTTATATACCACCATAAGAATTGATTGTGGCATCTAAGGGCCTAAACCGTCAGGATCAAAGGCTTCTCTGATCCAAGCTCTTTCAGCTGGAGTGCGGTTCCTGTTGCCAGGAATACCAGGAAGTAACATTATGTCCTATTAGGACCAGAAGACCACAATTAGGATGTAATAATAGGTCCATTTATCTTAATAAGTCAAAGCAGTTAACTCAAGAAAGTAACTCCTTCTCTGAAGAAAATAGCGCCAGTGATCATCTGATAGCGCCAGTTATATTTGTGGCAGGCTACAAATTGTGTAACAAATTGTGTAACGCCAGCAGTGGAAACCGCACTTACTTATTCATGCCGCTGGCGGGAAGATGCCATCATGTATAACGGTTCTCACTGGTTTGTTCGTGGATCCTCGGTGTCATCTGGGAGATGGTGCTTGGAACCCAGGCAATGCTTGGCACAGCGGGTAGAGGCAGTCAGATGCAGTGGCATAACTACCGCTATAGCAGCCATAGCGGCTGCTACGGGGGCCCACGGCATGAGGGGGCCCGTGTCGCCCGCCGGCACGGGCCCCCACCATGGCCGGAGGCTCCGCTAGCAGCCGCTATGGCTGCTACAGCGGGACGCCACTGAACACTACGGCAGAGCAGGGAGGTATCTCCCAGCTCTGCCATTAAACAAAAGACATGTATCCCCTCTCCACAGGATAGGGGATACATGTGTGATCGCTGGCATTGATAGGGAGAACGGGGGACTGAAAGCACCATGAAGTTCTCCATCACAAACCTCGGACTTCCGGTGTCTGTGTCGGCAGCTCCGTAGAAATTAATGGAGCGCCGGTCGCGCTTGTGCGCATGCGTGACCAGCGCTCCTTTCATTTTTATTGAGCTGCGCAGACGCCGGAAGTCAGAGGTTAGTCATGGAGAACTTCGGGGGACTTTCAGTCCCCCGTTCTCCCTATCGCTGCCAGCGATCACACTTGTATCCCCTATTCTGTGGATAGGGGATACATGTCTTTTGTCTTCTCACACTGTAGGTCGCATTTTTTGGGGGGTTGGGTACGCTGTATGGCGTTCCCTACAGGGGGGGCTGTATGGCGTTCCCTACAGGGGGGGCTGTATGGCGTTCCCTACAGGGGGGGGCTGTATGGCTTTCCCTACATGGGGGGCTGTATAGCGTTCCCTACAGGGGGGGCTGTATGGCACTATCCACAGGGGGGCTGTATGGCATTCCCTACAGGGGGGGGCTGTAAGGCGTTCCCTACAGGGGGGGCTGTATGGCGTTCCCTACGGGGGCTGTATAGCATTCCCTACAGGGGGGGCTGTATGGTGTTCCCTACAGGGGGGGCTGTATAGCGTTCCCTACAGGGGGGGCTGTATGGCGCTATCCACAGGGGGGGCTGTATGGCGTTCCCTACAGGGGGGGGCTGTAAGGCGTTCCCTACAGGGGGGGCTGTATGGCGTTCCCTACAGGGGGAGCTGTATGGTGTTCTCTACAGGGGTGGGCTGTATGGCGTTCCCTACAGGGGGGGCTGTATGGCGTTCCCTACAGACCCCCCTGTAGGGAACGCCATACAGTCCCCCCTGTAAATAACGCCATACAGTCCCCCCTGTAGATAACGCCATACAGTCCCCCCTGTAGATAACGCCATACAGCCCCCCCCTGTGGATAGCGCCATACAGCCCCCCTGTGGATAACGCAATACAGCCCCCTGTAGATAGCGCCATACAGCCCCCTCTGTAGATAACGCCATACAGCCCCCTGTAGATAGCGCCATACAGCCCCCCTATAGATAACGCCATACAGCCCCCTCTGTAGATAACGCCATACAGCCCCCTTTGTAGATAACGCCACACAGCCCCCTCTGTAGATAACGCCATACAGCCCCCTCTGTAGATAGTGCCATACAGCCCCCTCTGTAGATAACGGCATACAGCCCCCTCTGTAGATAACGCCATACAGTCCCCCTGTGGATAGCGCCATACAGTCCCCCTGTGGATAGCGCCATACAGCCCACTCTGTAGATAGCGCCATACAGCCCCCTCTGTAGATAGCGCCATACAGCCCCCTCTGTAGATAGCGCCATACAGCCCCCCCTGTAGGGAACGCCATACAGTCCCCCCTGTAAATAACGCCATACAGTCCCCCCTGTAGATAACGCCATACAGTCCCCCCTGTAGATAACGCCATACAGCCCCCCCCCTGTGGATAGCGCCATACAGCCCCCCTGTGGATAATGCAATACAGCCCCCTGTAGATAGCGCCATACAGCCCCCTCTGAAGATAACGCCATACAGCCCCCCTGTAGATAGTGCCATACAGCCCCCCTATAGATAACGCCATACAGCCCCCTCTGTAGATAACGCCACACAGCCCCCTCTGTAGATAACGCCATACAGCCCCCTCTGTAGATAGCGCCATACAGACCCCTCTGTAGATAACGGCATACAGCCCCCTCTGTAGATAACGCCATACATCCCCCTGTGGATAGCGCCATACAGTCCCCCTGTGGATAGCGCCATACAGCCCACTCTGTAGATAGCGCCATACAGCCCCCACTGTAGAGAACGCCATACAGCCCCCTCTGTAGATAGCGCCATACAGCCCCCTCTGTAGATAGCGCCATACAGCCCCCCCTGTAGATAACGCCATACAACCCCCCTGTAGATAATGCCATACAGCCCCCCTGTAGATAACGCCATACAGCCCCCCTGTAGATAACGCCATACAGTCCCCCTGTGGATAGCGCCATACAGTCCCCTGTGGATAGCGCCATACAGCCCACTCTGTAGATAGCGCCATACAGCCCCCACTGTAGAGAACGCCATACAGCCCCCTCTGTAGATAGCGCCATACAGCCCCCTCTGTAGATAGCGCCATACAGCCCCCCCTGTAGATAACGCCATACAACCCCCCTGTAGATAATGCCATACAGCCCCCTGTAGATAACGCCATACAGCCCCCCTGTAGATAACGCCATACAGCCCCCCCCCTGTGGATAGCGCCATACAGCCCCCCTGTGGATAACGCAATACAGCCCCCTGTAGATAGCGCCATACAGCCCCCTCTGTAGATAACGCCATACAGCCCCCCTGTAGATAGCGCCATACAGCCCCCCTATAGATAACGCCATACAGCCCCCTCTGTAGATAACGCCATACAGCCCCCTTTGTAGATAACGCCACACAGCCCCCTCTGTAGATAACGCCATACAGCCCCCTCTGTAGATAGCGCCATACAGCCCCCTCTGTAGATAACGGCATACAGCCCCCTCTGTAGATAACGGCATACAGTCCCCCTGTGGATAGTGCCATACAGTCCCCCTGTGGATAGCGCCATACAGCACACTCTGTAGATAGTGCCATACAGCCCCCACTGTAGAGAATGCCATACAGCCCCCTCTGTAGATAGCGCCATACAGCCCCCTCTGTAGATAGCGCCATACAGCCCCCCCTGTAGATAACGCCATACAGTCCCCCTGTGGATAGCGCCATACAGCCCCCCCTGTAGATAACGCCATACAGCCCCCCTGTAGATAACGCCATACAGCCCCCCTGTAGATAACGCCATACAGCCCCCCCCCTGTGGATAGCGCCATACAGCCCCCCTGTGGATAACGCAATACAGCCCCCTGTAGATAGCGCCATACAGCCCCCTCTGTAGATAACGCCATACAGCCCCCCTGTAGATAGCGCCATACAGCCCCCCTGTAGATAACGCCATACAGCCCCCTCTGTAGATAACGCCATACAGCCCCCTTTGTAGATAACGCCACACAGCCCCCTCTGTAGATAACGCCATACAGCCCCCTCTGTAGATAGCGCCATACAGCCCCCTCTGTAGATAACGGCATACAGCCCCCTCTGTAGATAACGGCATACAGTCCCCCTGTGGATAGCGCCATACAGTCCCCCTGTGGATAGCGCCATACAGCCCACTCTGTAGATAGCGCCATACAGCCCCCACTGTAGAGAACGCCATACAGCCCCCTCTGTAGATAGCGCCATACAGCCCCCTCTGTAGATAGCGCCATACAGCCCCCCCTGTAGATAACGCCATACAGTCCCCCTGTGGATAGCGCCATACAGCCCCCCCTGTAGATAATGCCATACAGCCCCCCTGTAGATAATGCCATACAGCCCCCCTGTAGATAACGCCATACAGCCCCCCTGTGGATAGCGCCATACAGCACACTCTGTAGATAGTGCCATACAGCCCCCACTGTAGAGAACGCCATACAGCCCCCTCTGTAGATAGCGCCATACAGCCCCCCCTGTAGATAGCGCCATACAGCCCCCCCTGTAGATAACACCATACAGTCCCCCTGTGGTTAGCGCCATACAGCCCCCCCTGTAGATAACGCCATACAGCCCCCCTGTAGATAACGCCATACAGCCCCCCCCCCTGTGGATAGCGCCATACAGCCCCCCTGTGGATAACGCAATACAGCCCCCTGTAGATAGCGCCATACAGCCCCCTCTGTAGATAACGCCATACAGCCCCCCTGTAGATAGCGCCATACAGCCCCCTGTAGATAACGCCATACAGCCCCCTCTGTAGATAACGCCATACAGCCCCCTTTGTAGATAACGCCACACAGCCCCCTCTGTAGATAACGCCATACAGCCCCCTCTGTAGATAACGCCATACAGCCCCCTTTGTAGATAACGCCACACAGCCCCCTCTGTAGATAACGCCATACAGCCCCCTCTGTAGATAGCGCCATACAGCCCCCTCTGTAGATAACGGCATACAGCCCCCTCTGTAGATAACGGCATACAGTCCCCCTGTGGATAGCGCCATACAGTCCCCCTGTGGATAGCGCCATACAGCCCACTCTGTAGATAGCGCCATACAGCCCCCACTGTAGAGAACGCCATACAGCCCCCTCTGTAGATAGCGCCATACAGCCCCCTCTGTAGATAGCGCCATACAGCCCCCCCTGTAGATAACGCCATACAGTCCCCCTGTGGATAGCGCCATACAGCCCCCCCTGTAGATAATGCCATACAGCCCCCCTGTAGATAATGCCATACAGCCCCCCTGTAGATAACGCCATACAGCCCCCCTGTGGATAGCGCCATACAGCACACTCTGTAGATAGTGCCATACAGCCCCCACTGTAGAGAACGCCATACAGCCCCCTCTGTAGATAGCGCCATACAGCCCCCCCTGTAGATAGCGCCATACAGCCCCCCCTGTAGATAACACCATACAGTCCCCCTGTGGTTAGCGCCATACAGCCCCCCCTGTAGATAACGCCATACAGCCCCCCTGTAGATAACGCCATACAGCCCCCCTGTAGATAACGCCATACAGCCCCCCCCCCTGTGGATAGCGCCATACAGCCCCCCTGTGGATAACGCAATACAGCCCCCTGTAGATAGCGCCATACAGCCCCCTCTGTAGATAACGCCATACAGCCCCCCTGTAGATAGCGCCATACAGCCCCCTGTAGATAACGCCATACAGCCCCCTCTGTAGATAACGCCATACAGCCCCCTTTGTAGATAACGCCACACAGCCCCCTCTGTAGATAACGCCATACAGCCCCCTCTGTAGATAGCGCCATACAGCCCCCTCTGTAGATAACGGCATACAGCCCCCTCTGTAGATAACGGCATACAGTCCCCCTGTGGATAGCGCCATACAGCCCACTCTGTAGATAGCGCCATACAGCCCCCACTGTAGAGAACGCCATACAGCCCCCTCTGTAGATAGCGCCATACAGCCCCCTCTGTAGATAGCGCCATACAGCCCCCCCTGTAGATAACGCCATACAGTCCCCCTGTGGATAGCGCCATACAGCCCCCCTGTAGATAACGCCATACAGCCCCCCTGTAGATAATGCCATACAGCCCCCCTGTAGATAACGCCATACAGCCCCCCTGTAGATAGCGCCATACAGCCCCCTCTGTAGATAACGCCATACAGCCCCCTCTGTAGATAGCGCCATACAGCCCCCACTGTAGAGAACGCCATACAGCCCCCCTGTAGATAGCGCCATACAGCCCCCTCTATATATAACGTCATACAGCCCCCTCTGTAGATAACGCCATACAGCCCCCTCTGTAGATATCTACAGAGGGGGCTGTATGGCGTTATCTAAAGGGGGGCTGTATGGCGTTATCTACAGGGGGACTGTATGGCGCTATCTACAGGGGGGCTGTATGGCCTTATCTACAGGGGGGCTGTAAAAAAGGCACTATCTACAAGGGGGGTTGTGTGACACCCAGGGATGGGGGGGCCCCAGTCAAAAGTTTGCTATGGGGCCCAGTCTTTCCTAGTTACGCCCCTGGTCAGATGGATAGGCAGAAGTCACGACAGGCGGCAGACGTCGTAACGGGTATGGCAGCAATAGGTCAAGGCAGGCAGGCGGCAGACGTCGTAACTGGTATGGCAGCAATAGGTCAAGGCAGGCGGCAGACAAGG
This sequence comes from Rhinoderma darwinii, assembly GCF_050947455.1. Classification (NCBI taxonomy): domain Eukaryota; kingdom Metazoa; phylum Chordata; class Amphibia; order Anura; family Rhinodermatidae; genus Rhinoderma; species Rhinoderma darwinii. The sequence continues at coordinate 47,822,922 of NC_134690.1, read as the reverse complement.
ATAGTAAAGTTCAAGCAGAGGTCAATAACGGGAAATCCAGACAAAGGCAGAAGGAACGGAAAACAGGGAACCAGGGCACAGGGAACTCACGGGGAACTTGGTTGAACAAGCAGGGATAAGAGGGAGGAGGAACCTTAAATAGGAAGTTCTTAGGAATTAAGGCCCGCGCTGGCCCTTTAAGACAGGACGAGTCAGCGCGCGTGCCCTCTAGTGACTGCAGCCGCACATCGAGGATGACGACCGCGCAGGGAGGTAAGGGATGCACTCACCTGACGCCGTCCAGGGCCAGCAGAGCGTCCGGACCGGGTAAGTGGAACTCGGGATGAGCAGCTGGAGATGGAGGACGCCGGAACCGGAGCAGGGGCCGTGGAGACGGTAGGAAACGGCGCGGCAGCCGTTACAGTATGCCTCTGCATGCTGCCCCCCTCCTTCTCCCTGTTCTTTTATGGTTTACACAGTGTCTCATAAGGGCTCGCGCGCTCCACTGCTGTTTCTTAAAGGGCCAGTGCGCACATTCAAAATATCCCTAACCAATGCCTGATACCCAGACTTACTGGTCATCTGACACCTGCGGAGGTACCATTACTGTATTCTGCTTATTCAAGTATCTATTCCGGGCTATCTTCGTCTCTTGTACCAGTACTGCCTGTCCCGATTCTCTACCCGGTTACGTCCCTGCTCGGACTTAGCTTGCCATGGCCCCAGTCAACCCTGTCCACCTTATTGCCTGACCCTATGATGTACTTCACTGTTGGCACCTGGTCCACTAGACCAGCTGCTAATCAAACCGGGACCATCTCAGGAGGTAACGACCCCCACAACATAGTCCAGATTCCCGTACGGGGGTTAAAGGTTGAATATCGGAGAGGATACTTAGCCCAAAGGGCTTTCCACTTAGACTAAAAGAAGTGGGTCTAGGATTGCCACCATTGCTATCAAAAAATACCGGCCAGATAAAAAGCGTGTGTGTACACATGACATCCATATGCTAAAAGTCCAGTCAAATTCTAACTTGTCATTTTCAGAAAATCTGCCATATGTAATGGGATGATCATGCCAAGGTTATCTTACAATCTCTCCTAATATGTGACATTATTATGACGGATTTATGGCATCATACCGTAAGCTTCATGTTGAAACTGTTGCAAACAAAATCAGTGTCCGGCCGTGATTTATTAAAATTTTTAACCTCACTTTAATAATTGCCTTTGTATCCTGATTTGATCCTACAGGCCGCACCATTAATCTTATATGTTCCACTCTTTATGCATGTATCCGGAGCACATTCCGGAAATGCCACATTAAACAGTAACAACTATTTTGTATGCAAAGCTTATATATATATATATATATATATATATATAAAAAAAAATTATGTTGATTATATAATTTCTTTTACAGCTTTTGCCTCCTCTATTTGCTATTGAAATATTCAAGTACAGCACCAATGCTAATAGCGTCCTTCAGCATCAAGCGTAATATTCCTGCTACTTTCAATTTGGTTGGTATAATAAAAAGAAGAGATGTTCTTTGAAAGATGATATGCTGAAAGGAACTATTTAAAGACATTTGATTGAACTGCTAATGTCCAATATAAGAGGCCACTAATCACAGGAAGACGTGCTGTACGGAGAGGAATCTTCACCAGACTAATACGCTTTTATTAACTGTATTTCTATCATCCCCTATAAGAAAAGTACATTGTTATCACTGAAGATGGATCACTCGAAACCCAAGGAGAGACATCCGGGATCTGCTGGTGAAATTTTTTATCAGGTTGTGTCAGAAATGTGGTACAATATTATCTGTACACGCAGAAATGGAACTTAAAAGGAGACGTCAGGTTTAGAAAATCAATTTCCAAAATGCCTATTAGGAAATTCTGAGTTAGTAGAGGATCCTCATCTGCTAGACAGAGATTGGCTACAAACAGCATCTCTCTGTATCTCCGGAGGACCCGGCACGTCCACGCATTACATGGACAGTCTATTGATTTTGCACTGAGTTAATTTAGTCTGTGGGGGCACTACAGGGAAATTAAGCACGTGCTGCCAGGCTCCCCCACAGAATACAGGTGATTGATGGGGGTCCCAGCAGGACACACCATGGTTAGCTTATTGTCACGGACCCTTTCTAAGAAAAAAGTATTGTCCAATGTGGACACCCCCTTTACGCGGATTTGTACAATAATAATTAGACCACGGCAGTAGATAGTTAAACACTTATTTTGGTTTCCCATTGTAAAATAAGTAGTTATGCAGATTTTTAATAATGTTTTCTTTGTAAAAATCCCCACGGTTTTCAAGATTTATCCTTGTTGTCAGTGAATGTAAACTTTCATTGTTTAATTGAAAATCTGTCCTGCTCATGTAATGGTCAAACAAGAATACAGCCAAGAATCAATGCCAAAATATGCAAGGATGAATGGTGTTTCAAAAACTTTATTCACTAGCATTATACTGTAATTTTTTTGTGGCTTTTCAGAGCAGAATCCAGACTAAAAATCCTCATTAAACCCGTCATGTCTAAATATGGCCTTACATGGCTTTCTTTTATAATCAGGTGTACATCATCAGGTGTACATCATCACATGACCAGGAGCGATTTTCCTCCTCTGGAAGTATACAATAAAGGTTTCTATTCAATGACAGAAAGCAGAGAATTTGAAAACCATGAAGATTTGAACCGCAAAGTATATAAAAAATGCCTGAAGACTATGTCCATAATGTTTGGTGAGAGCCCAGAACCTGCTGAAAGTGTATTTGTTTCACAGTTTTAACTCCTAGCTCTAACCTTAGAGAGACATTATACATATACGTAGGCATCGGTTTGCTAAATCCTGATGTATGGATGTGCTGTATGTCAACAAATATGGAAGGACTTGATAGAAATGAAGCATAACTCAATGTATTGCAAATAATATTGACATCCCCACAGTTAAAATAGTATCGTTTTCTATAGCAGGATTTGTTTATTAGTATTCTGGACAGCGTTGCACTGTACAATAACCTGGCAGCACCGATCAATTCATTATAAGAGGTCAATAGGAGGTGTCTCTGGTACCTGAAGCAGCTTGGCAGAATTTTGAATTCAGCTATGAAGTCAGGGAAGGGACACGGGCTAGGCGAGGTAGACGCCTGCCTAGGGCGCCAATCAACTTCATAAATGGGAATGCTCAATTTATTCAAATAAAAAAAAAAAGGTCTCTTTCATTTTTATTTCTAGCCGCAGGGCATTAAAGCAGCTGGTCATACAGTGCCGTTGTCAAGCGCTTCTCCAGCACTAAAGGGGTTATAGAGTGGCGGCAACCAATTAGAGGCTAGACTTCAGTACAGGAGAACTGCCTGGGGCTGGCATTTCCTGCTCTGCTCCTGTCCTGTGTTCGCTCTGATGACAGCTCCCACAGTATATCTCTGTTCCTACTCCCCCTCTACCCTCTCCATAGAATTTGACGGCCAGCAACCTCTGTGTTTCTCTCTCCTCCTGTTCTGTCCTCGAGGACCACAGAGAAGTGAGACAAGGGCAGGACCATAGTATACGGATGAGAGTGCCTCTGTGCCCACAATTCCTCCAGCAAAGACCGGAAGAGCCCGGGTACATACGGCTCAATCTATCGGGTGTATAATACCATCTTAGAGCAGTTTTGACAGTGGCTTCATAGTGAGATACACATTTAAAAATAGAAGCAAGGAATTTCAAGGAGTAGGTCCATTGGGATACAGCAAAGGTCTGGCCTAGATCTCTCTCCCAGGCAAGAAAGGGGGAGGTTTTAACAAACGAGGATTTAGAGCCCAGTACAGAGTAAAGGGGCTTAAGGCAGACCGGGGTATCCGATGGGGCTGACCATAATTGAAACACGTCCGCATTGGCTGAAAATACGCTCAGATCCATAGTGGATAAGAGATGTCTAATTCTTAAATATTTATAAAAATCTCTATGTGTAATACCATATTTATGGGTCAAATCAGAATACTGGGCTAACTTTCCGCCATCTAATAAGTCCGTTAAGTATACAATGCCACTCTCCTTCTAAGAATCCAAATTCATATCTAGAAGAGGAATATGAAATATCTCAATAGGTGTCACATGCTGTAAGGAAATTTGGGAAGATATGCTACCAGAGTGAAATTTTTTCCAATAAAACAAAGAAGTAGACAAAAAATAGGGGAGACGGACTGGTAAGGCTATTGTGGTTAAAGCAGCTATCAGTAAAGCCCTCAAATTATGACCCGGTGCTAAAAAGGTCTCTATGTGTATCCAGTGTTGAGACACATCCCCAATCCACCAATTCCTTAATAACGATACCTAAATTGCGTAATAATAATCCGGAATGTTAGGCAGGCTCAAACCTCCATACTTTTTATCTCTGTTAAGAAATGAAGTGGCAATTCTAGGTCTGCCCGGTTTCCAAATGAAGGTATTTAACAGTTTCTGTATTTTATAAGGAACCTGGCAGACGGATAGGGACGGTTCTGAAGATATACAAAAGTTTGGGCAGAATTAACATTTTGAAGGCTTTGATAGTTTACACATTTATAAACGCGAATATAAGACATTGCGGTCAAACCAGGGCCCTGAAGCCTTAGGGAGCCGAAAAGGTCCATCGTCCCCATATAAGGAGTCTAGTACTAAATATGAAGAGTGACAGTAGGGGGCGCTGTTACAGATCTTGCATTGGGGCCCAGAGGTTTTAAAGAAGACCTCTGACATCTGTTATCGTCATAACACATGCTACCTCAGTAATCGGTAATCTCTGACACTTATTGTAATAAAGGTTAAAGAGGTTAAAGGATAGTGGTTCCCCAACATAAAGCATTGATAGATTATCTTTAGCATAGGCAATCATCGTGTGATCTGTGGGGTCCGATTCTGGGTACCACAACAATCAGCAAAATGAAGTTGCAGTAGTACTACTTGGAGTGCTACAGTCCATTACTGCAATACCCGACATAGTGCCGTTCTTGTCCAAGTGGCTGCGTCTGGTAGTGCAGCCCAGTCCCATGTCCGTCTTGGTCACTGGGGCTGAGCTGCAGTACCAGAAATAGTCACATACACGGATGGCACTGTGCAATCAGCACACTGCAATTGAGGGGCTTTAACAGCTGTGCTGATCTGTGGAGATGTCCGTATAAGTAAAATCTGTCTTATTACACTTCTGCAGTCATTTTGTAACAAAAAAAATGTCCTAAAGTAAGTGGCTCTCCAACTGTTACAAAACTACTACTCCTAGCATACCCTGAAAACCTACTGCTGCTTGCATTTTTGCACCAGCTGGAGAGCCGCAGGGTGTGGATCACTGTTCTACAGCAACAACATGACCTAAATGTGTAACATCATATCAGAAATACAGAAAGCTGGCAGTGATTGGGCATACCCCGGCTTTGGATCATTGAAAAATAATTTCCTTACTGCAAACACTAAAATTGTTTCCAGGAACGAACACTCAGTAGTTGTTCCCACTAAATTGTCTGCGTGTCTATAAATGGCTTAAGAGTCTCAGGAACCCCATCAGGCTGAGAGTCCAAGGAAATTGGTTTTTGGCCTGAAATTTAGCGCAGAGCTGAATACAGCAGTTTCCAAAGATCAATAGCAGAAATGATTACATATCTGTACAGTATTACAGAACAGCAAGTAGTAACAGTCTGTAAATATGAGAAATGATTGAAATGTGCACCCTCCAGATTTCCGTTATTTTACATATTGGTTATAATAATTCTGGAGGAGGCAAACAATGGATATTAACAAACACAGTATCTAAAGAAATTGTATATCTGGAAAAAAAACAGGAACAGAAAGTTACAAGGTAACTACCTTCCTGCGGCAGGAGAGGCAGTAATGTGGAGAAGGTGACTGGAGACTGATTGGTACAGGGGGCACAGTGGTTGATACTCAGGGACTCGGGCTGGCGCTGGCACCAAGATGAAGCCTCACACGACGTGAAACTTGGAGCAGGGGTACTGTGTTTGACCTGGCTTCCCATGTGTCTGTTTTATGGACCTGGAACAAAATAAATAGTAAAGACTTCTAAAGCTGGTGAGGGCCACACTTGATTTTCTTCTTGCTATTTCTCTATAAACTATTGCTACATGTGCCGCTTTTGGCAATCACAAGTGAGGCCCAGGTACAGGGGGGATCCAGGACTGAATCCTAGGTGGCTAAAAAGTAGCAGACAATTTTGCATTCTTTGGTCACTTCTCTCGCCACTCCCTTAAGTATGTAAACGACATCATCAACACAAATAAGAAAATTAACCCCTTAGTGACCACCAATATGCCTTTTTACGTCGGTCACTAAGGGGCCTTAGGCTAGGCTGACGCCTTTTTACGTTCGCCTAGCCTAAGTCCTGCACGGGTCTCCCATGCAGCCAGGAGCCAGGGCTCTGGGGTCTGATGACAGCTGAGCTCCTGCTCCAACGCCCGCGATCGAAGTTTACCCGTTAAATGCCGCCGTCAATAGCGACCGCGGCATTTAACTTTGTTTACAGAGGGAGAGAGGTCCCTCTGTCACCCATCGGCGGCCCGCGAATGCAATCGCGGGTCTCCGATGGGCTGTCATGGCAGCCGGGGGCTTGATAAAAGCCCCCGGGTCTTCCCTGGACATATGCCTGTTAGGACGCGCCGGAGGCACGTCCTAACAGATTGCCTGTTAGATTTACACTGACAGGCAATAATGCTCTGGTATACGAAGTATACCAAAGCATTATAGCAGCGATCGGATGATCGCACAGTAAAGTCCCCTGGTGGGACTAATAAAATAAGTCATCAAAGTGAAATAAAGATTATTAATAAAAAGTCTGAGAGTCATACTGACAGGAAGCTTATGAGGACCGGCCTCCGGCTGGTTCTCATAGGCTGCCATGCATGGCAGACCCGGGGGCCGTTGTATGGCCCCCGGTTCTGCCTTATAACCGACTGCAGCACCCACAATCGGTCCCCGGGAAAGTTTGTTGTAGCAACAAACTTTCCAGTTTGTTATAGCAACAAACTTTCCAGTTCGTTGCTACAACACACTTTCCCTGCGATCACATGACCGGGACCCGAACTAATCAGGTCCCGATCATATCTCCGGGACCAGAGGCAGGTGATAACAGAGCGATCCGGGTGTCAGCGCTACTCTGAAACACCCGGATCGTGCTTTTAACACCCACCGTGAATTCACGTCGGCACTGCACAGAGCCCAGCAAGTGCCGACGTGAATATACAGTGGGCGGTCGGGAAGCGGTTAAGGGGTGTTTCAACTGTTTTGGTACCTCAGGGGCTTTGCAAATGCGACATGACACCCGAAACCCATTCCAGCTAAATTTGAGCTCCAAAAGCCAAATATTGTTCCTTACCTTCTGAGTCCTGCCGTGGGTCCAAACAGCAGTTTATTACCACATATGGAGTATTGCTGTAATCAGGACAAATTGCTTTACAAATTTTGGGGTGTTTTTTCTCCTTTATTCATTGTAAAAATTAAAGATTTCTATGTTTTTTCAGGAAAAAGTAGATTTTCCTTTTCACTGTCTAATTCCAATGAATTCAGCAAAAAAACTTTGGGGTCAAAATGCTAACTATACCCCTAGAAAAATTCCTTGAGGGGTGTAGTTTACAAAATGGGGTCACTTTTGGGGGGTTTCCCCTGTTTTGGTCCCTCCAGGGTGTTGCAAATGCGACATGGCACTGAAAACTATTCCAGCAAAATCTGCACTCCAAAATCCAAATGGCGCTTCTTCCCTTCTGAGCTCTGCTGTGGGTCCAAACAGCAGTTTACTACCACATATGGGGTATTGCCGTAATCGGGAGAAGTAGCTTTACAAGTTTTGGGGTGCTTTTTATTCTTTATTCCTTGCAAATATAATTTTTTTATATATTTTTTTCAGAAAAAAATGTAGATTTTCACTTTCACAGACAAACTCCAATACTGTAAATATAGCAAAAGACCTGTGGGGTCAAGATGCTAACTGTTCCCCTAGATAAATTCCTTGAGGTGTGTAGTTTCCAAAACCGTGTCACTTTTGGGGGATTTCCACTCATTTGGCACCACAAGACCTCTTCAAACCGGACATGGTGCCTAAAATATATTCTAAAAAAAGGAGGCCCCAAAATCCACTAGGTGCTCCTTTGCTTCTGAGGCCGGTGTTTCAGTCCATTACCACACTAGAGCCACATGTGGGATATTTCTAAAAACTGCGGAATCTGGGCAATAAATATTGAGTTGCGTTTCTCTGGTAAAACCTTCTTTGTTACAGAAGAAAATGTATTACAAATGAATTTTAGCAAAAAAAAATTAATTTGTAAATTTCCCCTCTACATTGCTTTAATTCCTGTGAGGGGTGCAGTTTTTAATATGAGGTGATTTATGGGGTCTATCTAATACATAAGGCCCTAAAAGCCACTTCAGAATTGAACTGGTCCTTGAAAAATAGCCATTTGAAATTTTCCTGAAAATGTGAGAAATTGCTGCTAAATTTCTAAGCCTTGTAACGTCCTAGAAAAATAATATAATGTTCAAAAACTATGCAAATATAAAGTAGACATATGGAATATGTGAAATAGTAACTATTTTGTGTGGTATTAGTATCTGTTTTACAAGCAGATACATTTAAAATTAGAAAAATCATAATTTTTGCTCATTTTCTTTCAATTTTGGTGTTTTTCACAAATAAGCAATGAATGTATTGACCAAATTTTTCCACTAGCATAAAGTACAATATGTCACGAGAAAAAAATCTCAGAATCGCTTGGATAGGCAAAAGCATTCCAGAGTTATTACCACATAAATTGACACATCTCAGATTTGAAAAAATGGGGCTGGTCCTGAAGGCCAAAATGAGCTTGGTCCTGAAAGGGTTAAAAAGACCCCAGATTAGACCCTCTAAATTAATCAGACCCAGACCAGACACACTAAACTAAGACAGACCCCAGATCAGATCACTTAAATTAAACAGACCCCAAACCAGACCCCCTAAATGAATCGGACCCCTTAAATTTAAGATCACAGATTAGACCCCTAAATTAACCAGACCCCAGATGAGACCCCTAAATTAAGCATACCCCAGACCAGAGAAAAAATAATAATATTCAGACCCCGGATCAGACGTTTATACTCATCGCTTCCGCTCCCCACACTTCAGATCCAGGTGTCGCTCGTATTATTATTAGAATTGGCAACTATCTTTTGGATAGCCAGCCTAATGGATAGATACATCTGTTCAGAGTTTGCGTTCATCTGCCTAGGAACTATTAAGAAGATGCTGGTAATGTTGATGGTAGAACCAGCGGCACAAAAGTAAATATTTATAGAAATAATGCCATGGAAGAGAGCAGGGGCTTAGCTAAAGGCTCTTGGGCCCCCCCCCCCCCCCCCAGCTTCTTAGGGCCGATTGCCCGCAGCTTTCAGCTGCATCGCTGGGTCTCCTAAGTGATCCAACAAAGCAGCACCAGCAGCCAGGGGCGTCACTAAGGTGTTAAAATGTCAGGGGAAATAGCCCCAATACATATGTACCCCCCCCCCAAAAAAAAATAATGTGTGTGTATGAATATGTGCATATATATTTATATGAGACAGCATATCTATAGCACTACGACCCTAAAGCTATGGATAAGATTAGATACATTGGCTTAGCAGACAGTAGCACACATTATAGGATTAGATACAGTGGCTCAACAAACAGAATCACACGTGATAGGATTAGATATAGGGCCCAGCAGACAGTATCACACATGATAGGATTAGATATAGGGCCCAGTAGACAGTATCACACATGATAGGATTAGATATAGGGCCCAGCAGACAGTATCACACATGATAGGATTAGATACAGTGGCTTAGCAGACAGTATCACACATGATTGGATTAGATATAGGGCCCAGCTCGCTGACATTGCAGCTCCAGCGCTGGACCCAGGAAAGGTAAGAATAATAATTATTTTCCTTTTTGACTAATTATTTTTGTGTTTGTTTTTTTACAAGTTCGTTTGTTGGACTACTTCAGATTTGAAGAATACTTCGATAACTGCGTTTTTTTTTTATTCTCAATAAAATGGATAACGAGGGTTGTGTGGAATTTTTATTTCAATTAAATATTTTATCTATGTTTTTGTATTTGTTTAAACTTTATAACTACCGCCCTAGTAATTGTCGCTGGCTGATTCACAATGCCCATTACTAAGGGGGGGACTTAATGTTAGGCATGAAAAGGTTAACACTAATCCCCATTATTACCCTGGTACCCAGCGCCACTAGGAAGAGCCGGGTATGATCTAGTACCCGACCATCTGTAGTGACAGAGGGGCACTGGGGCGGCCGCAGTCTGGTATTATTAGGCTGGGAAAGGCCAAAAACAGTGGCCCTTCCCACCCTGGTAATGCTAGGCTGCTGCTGCTATGTTGTATCTGGCTGGTTATAAAAATGGGGGAACCCCACATCATGCTGTCCAATTATTTATAAAAAAAAATTACGTGGGGTCCCCCCCATTTTTCATGTTTTTGGCCTTTCCCAGCCTAATAATACCAGCCTGCGGTCAGCCCAGTGCCCGACCATCACTACAGATGGTCGGGTACTGGATCGTACCCGGCTCTTCCTGGCACCCCTGGCGGAGGTGGGTATCGGGGTAATAATGGGGGTTAGTGTTAGCCTTTTCACCCGCTAACACTAAGCCCCGCCTTAGTAATGGACGCTGTCAATCTGTCAGTTAAAAAAAAATACAAAAACAAAGAAAAAATAGATTTATTGAAATAAAACACCCACACACAACCCTCATTAACCATTTTATTGAGAATAAAAAAGCCGTCATCGAAGTAGTCCTCGAATCCGACGTAGTCCAACAACCAAACCTGTAAAAAAAAACACAAAAAAAACATTAGTAAGGGCCTGTTCACATCACCGCTGCCCTTCAGTTGATGGGTTCCGTCGGGCTAACCCCTCAACAGAAAGGCAAATTGAAACCTAAGCTTCCGTTTCCCTCGCCATTGATCTCAATGATGACGGAAACGTTGCTAAAGATTTCCGTTTGTCACCGTTGTGACAGGGTTCCGTTGTTTTGCATTGTCGACTGCGCTATTGATTCCACCAAAACAACGAAACCCGTTCACAACGGTGACAAACGGAAACCATTAGCAAAGTTTCCATCACCATTGAGATCAATGGTGATGCAAACGGAAGCTAAGGTTTCCGTTTGCCTTTACGTTGAGGGGTTAACCAGACGGAACCCCTCAACGGAAGGGCAGCGGTGATGTGAACAGGGCCTTAGATACAGGGCCCTAGATACAGGGCCCATGTGCATGTGTGATACTGTTTGTTGGACCCTGTATCTAAGCCTAATGTAGGTTTAGATACAGGGTCCAGCGGACCGTATTCTTGTGCAGTATAAGCTGGGGCCCTGTATCTAAGCCTAACACAAGGTAGGCTTTAAAGGTTATCCAGTCCCTAAACATTGATGGCCTATCTTCAGTATAGGCCATCAATAGCTGATGGGTTGGGGTCAGACACCCGGGACCCCCGCCAATCAGCTGTTTTGAAGGGGTTGCAGCCGCTCGTACAAGTGCTGCTTCCCCTTCATTTCCCTCACTTGCTCACACTGTGAATCGCTGACACGTCTGTGTCGGCGATTCAGTGTGAGAAAGTGACCGGAATGATGGGGAAGTAGCACTCATATGAGCGGCTGCAACCCCTTCAAAACTGGCGGGGGTCCCAGGTGTCTGACCCCAACCCATCAGCATGACACTAAAATTAAACTTACCTCCTCTTCGGCCGCAGGTCCTCACTCCATCAAGTGTCGGGATGCTGTGCACAGCGCTGTGTCGTCAGAACCTCCGATGCGCTCCAGGAAGAGGAGGGTAAGTACTGTCAGTTACTATAGTAACAGGGGCCCGTGTCGTTTATTACATAGGCCCCAGTTACTATAGTAACTTTTCATTGATGTGGTGCGGGGGGCTGCGGGCCCCCCTGGCTTCTGGGCCCGGTCGCAATTGTGACCGCTGCGACCCCTATAGCTACGCCACTGGAAAAGAGTATTTTTGAAGAAGGGATATGAAAGAGAGTAGGTTCCTATCATTGAATAGAATGGATAAAAACTTGATGCAATTTTGCGCTCACTGTGCTAGATATACTGTAAGATGGCAAAATAGCGCTCCTCCGGTAGGACTAAAACTGCCACCTATTGGCAGCTACCCTGTAAGTCAATGTCTATAATAAATCAGGATGAAATGTCATACCTCCCAATATTTAAATCCCAAATCACAGGATATTTGAAGTCTCAACTGATCCAAATCTACATAGGCCATTTCTCTTAACTTTCCTGTTCGGTAGACAGTCCCGTGAAAAATGAGACTATTGGGACAGGGGCGGACATACCGCATGTGCAGCCGGTGCAGCTGCACAAGGGCCCCGCGTGGGAAGGGGGCCCGTTCCTCTGCTGGCCGACTCAGTTCTCAGCTGCGCGATGCTGAGGACTGAGACAGAGGCCCGTGGACCACTGGCGTAGCTATAGGGGTCGCAGCGGTCGCAATTGCGACCGGGCCCCGAAGCCAGGGGGGCCCACGGCCCCCCGCACCACATCAATAAAAAGTTACTATAGTAACTCGGGCCGCGGGCCCCTGTTACTATAGTAACATACTTTACTTACCTTCCTGGTTCCGGATCGCAGCGGAGGTCCTGACGTCAGGCGCTGTGCGCAGCACATGACGTCACAGCGCTATGCGCCGCGCACAGCATCGAGACGACAGAACTCCCGCCGCGGCCGAAGAGGAAGGTAAGATAGCCCTGACTGGCGGGGTCCGACTCCTGGGACCCGCCAATCAGCTGTTTTGAAGGGGCCGCAGCACTCGTACGAGAGCTGCTCCCCTTCATTCCTGTCACTTCATTCCGGTCACACTGTGAATCGGTTTCGGCGATTCACAGTGTGGGCGAGTAGTGAAATGAAGGGGAAGCAGCTCTCGTACGAGTGCTGCGGCCCCTTCAAAACAGCTGATTTGCGGGTCCCGGGCGACACATCAGCTATTGATGGCCTATCCTGAGGATAGGCCATCAATGTTTAGGGACTGCACAACCCCTAAGCCTACGATGTAGCAGGCTTAGGGGGCCCATGAGACAGGATCACAGATTGTGTGATGCTGTCTGCTGGGCCCTGTATCTAAGCCAATCACATGGTAGGCTTAGATACATGGCCCATGCGTGATCCTGTCTGCTGGGCCCTGTATCTAAGCCTACCACACTGTAGGTTTAGATACAGGGCCCCAGCACACAGTAATCTTATACTGTATAAGATTACTGTCTGCTGGACCCTGTATCTAAGCCTACCTTGTGGTAGGCTTAGATACAGGGTCCCACAGACAGTATCACACATGGGCCCTGTATCTAAGCCTTAGGGTATGTGCACAGACACTAATTACGTCCGTAAGTGACGGATGTATTTCGGCCGCAAGTACCGGACCGAACACACTGCAGGGAGCCGGGCTCCTAGCGTCGTACTTATGTACGACGCTAGGAGTCCCTGCCTCGCTGCAGGACAACTGTCCTGTACTGTAATCATGTTTTCAGTACCGGACAGTTGTCCGGCAGCGAGGCAGGGACTCCTAGCGTCGTACATAACTATGATGCTAGGAGCCCGGCTCCCTGCAGTGTGTTCGGTCCGGTACTTGCGGCCGAAATACGTCCGTCAATTCCGGACGTAATTAGTGTGTGTGCACATACCCTAACACATGTGTTACTAATCATTTTTTGTGTGTTTTCTTACAGGTTCGGTCGTTGGACTACGGCGGATTCCAGGACTACTTCGATGACAGCTTTTTTTTTTATTAATAAAATGGTTAATGAGGGTTGTGTTTTTTTTTTTTATTTCAATAAAATATTTTTTCTATGTCTTTGTGGTTTTTTTTAAACTATATTACTACCGCCTTAGTAATGGCCGCCGGCTGATTGACAGCATCCATTGCTAAGGCAGGGCTTAGTGTTAGCCGGTGCAGAGGCTAACACTAACCCCCTTTATTACCCCGGTACCCACCGCCACCAGGGGTGCTGGGAAGAGCCGGGTACGATCCAGTACCTGACCATCTGTAGTGATGGTCGGCCACTGGGGTGGCCGCAGGCTGGTATTATCAGGAGGGGAAAGGCCAGATACAGTGGCCCTTCCTACCCTGGTGATGCTAGGCTGCTGCTGCTTTATTGTATCTGGCTGGTTATGAAAATGGGGGGGACGCCACGTCATTTAAAAAATAATTGGAAAGAACGATGTCGGGTCCCCCCCAATTTTCATAACCAGCCAGATACAACACAGCAGCAGCAGGCAGCATTACAAGGGTGGGAAGGGCCACTGTTTTTGGCCTTCCCCAGCCTAATACTACCAGCCTGCGGCCACCCCGGTGCCTGCCCGTCACTACAGCTGGTCGGGTACTGGTTTGTACCCGGCTCTTCCCAGTACCCCTGGTGGCGGTGGGTACCGGGGTAATAATGGGGGTTAGTGTAGACTCTGCACCGGCTAACATTAAGCCTCGCCTTAGTAATGGAGGTTGTCAATCAGCCAGCGGCCATTACTAAGGCGGTGATAATAAAGTTTAAAAAGATACAAGCACATAGAAATTTTTTTTATTGAAATAAAAACACAACCCTCATTAACCATTTTATTGAGAATAAAAAAAACGCCGTCATTGAAGTCCTCGTATCCGAAGTCCAACAACCGAACCTGTAAAAAAAACACAAACACACAAAAATAATCAGTAACACATAAAGAAGCAAAATTATTATTCTTACCTTTCCTGGGTCCAGCGCTGGAGCCGCAATGTCAGCGAGCTGGGCCCTGTATCTAATCCTATCATGTGTGATACAGTCTGCTGAGCTGTGTATCTAATCCAATCATGTATGATACTGTGCTGGGCCCTATATCTAATCCGATCATGTGTGATACTGTCTGCTGAGCCACTGTATCTAATCCTATCATGTGTGATACTGTCTGCTGAGCCACTGTATCTAATCCTATAATGTGTGGTACTGTCTGCTGAGCCACTGTATCTAATCCTATCATGTGTGATACTGTCTGCTGAGCCACTGTATCTAATCCTATCATGTGTGGTACTGTCTGCTGAGCCACTGTATCTAATCCTATCATGTGTGGTACTGTCTGCTGAGCCACTGTATCTAATCCTATCATGTGTGATACTGTCTGCTGGGCCACTGTATCTAATCCTATCATGTGTGATACTGTCTGCTGAGCTGTGTATCTAATCCTATCATGTGTGATACTGCCTTCTGAGCCACTGTATCTAATCCTATCATGTGTGATACTGTCTGCTCAGCCACTGTATCTAATCCTATCCATAGTTTATAGGGTCGTAGTGCTATAGATATGCTATGCTGTCTCCTATACACACACTTTTTTTTGGGGCGGACACATATGTATTGGGGCTATTTCCCGGACATTTTAAGCCCTGAGGGTATGTTCACACGGCAGCGTCTGTTACGGCTGAAATTACTGTGCTGTTTTCAGGAGAAAACAGCACCGTAATTTCAGCCGTAATGGCATGTGCAGGCGTCTTTTGCTGCGTCCACTACGGAAGTAATTGAAGCTGGTTTTCCATGGAGTCCATGGAAAACGGCTCCATTTACATCTGAAGAAGTGACAGGCAGTTTTTTACGCGCCGCCTTTCGACAGCGGCGCGTAAAAAAAAATGACCATCGGCACAGAACATCGTAAGACCCATTCAAATGAATGGGCAGATGTTTTCCGACGCTTTTGAGCCGCATTTTCGGATGTAATTCAATGCTAAAACGCCCAAATTACGTCCGTAAATAGTGTGTGTGTGAACCCAGCCTTAGTGACGCCCCGGCTGCTAGTGCTGCATTGTTGGGTCACTTAGGAGACCCAGCGATGCAGCTGAAAGCGGACCGTCGGCCATGAGAAGTTTGCGGGGTGGGGGGGGGGGGCCCTGGCACATTATCTGCACAGGGGCCTTTTGCAGTCTGTGTCCGCCACTGTATTGGGACATATCTCCTGTGCAACCTCTTGTTAATGTTATTAACCTTATTTTAGGGTAAACATTTAATATTTCTTCTCTAATTACCTACAATATGACAAGGTACAGAGGAGCAGCAATAAAAACATAAAAGTGCAGTCTGACAACAGCAGTACAAAAAAGAGGAATAGTATCGGTGAGTTAGGAATCAGCATGGTATTATTTCCTGAGAGGTGAGCGCAGAATTTAATTCACTAGGTTCAACTTAGGCCATTGAAAGTGAGATATGATTTTTGTAAAGAACAGCAGGAGATCTTGAAATACTCAACTGAGGAGTGCATTAGATGTTTTAAATTGCTCATAGAACCAAAAAAGAGCATTTCCAGGCAGTTTATGTGTATAATATTATTAATGCTATTCATTTATAATATGAAAATGTATTCTGCATTATATCTCTATGAACAATGCAAGCGAGCAGTGTACACATCGACACAAGGGTCCTGGTCGCAAGCTCCTGTAATATATACGTGTTCAGATACGTGAGGCTCTATGTCATGATATTTAATATATGTAAATCCCAGAAATAAGATGTATCTGCTTACAGACTTCATTGTAGTAAAATACTTGATTTAAAGGCCTGTTATCTATTCGAAGCATAGCCAAAACTACCACCATAGTCAGGGCCGGCCTTTACGTTGGATGTTGCCCTATTGCTGGTGCCCCTTCTCCATATGGTTTTTTGTCATACAATGTACAAATAGCCATACTAAACAGCACCTCACTATAAGTACCATATGTTAGCCAAATAACACTTCTAGCCTAAATAACAATGCTATACAGTGCAGCCTCTTTACATACTGTATACTGCCTAAGAAGCAGTGCCACAAGTAAATAGCACCCTACAGGGCTTAAAGAGGACCTGTCACTAGGTCATATAAGTTGAACCCCGTTCACTGACATCATCAGCGCTGTCTCCATGATTCCTTCTCTATTTTTCTTTTTTTCCTGGACTCCCCATCCCCCCATTCCAGAGATATGGCCCACTGGTGTGCAGGCTCCCTCTATGCTAATTTGCTGTAGTTAGCCAACAGGGTGTGAACTACCCTCAAGTTGCCTCAGGCTGATTGGTCAGCAACAGAAGCAGGGAAGCCAGCTCCATCCCGTTGGCTAACTACAGCAAATTAGCATATGGTGAGCTTACACAACAGTGGTCCACATCTCTGGAACGGGCGAGTCAAGGAGAAAAAAAACAACAGTGCTGGAATCAGGGAGACAGTGCTATTCGGGTCAGTTAACAAGTTTAACTTATTATACCTAGTGACAGGTCACCATCAAATAATTTAAAAAAAATACAGACAACAAATAACAGCTTGATGTGTAACTTATTAACAGTGCTATACCCCACACCCCTACAGCAAGGTAGCTGATGCGCCCCTTTTGGCCACACAGGTCGCACAACCTTAAAGGCTATGCACACCTTTGAAAATTTTGGTATATATAAAAATGTGTATCAGTGTGTTCGGTGCAACTTTCTAATTGCTTTTTATTAAAAATTATTTTAACTTTTTCAGATACAGCTGCTTTGTATCCTGTATACAAAGCAGCAGTATCTGGTGCTGAAACTTCTATCCATCAGGTCAGCAGGATTGACGGGTTCAATGTCAGCAGGTCCTGCGTGAGCTGTTACCGATCACATCTAAGTTCATAACAGATACGAGCAGGACCCGCTCTCACTAAACCCGTCAGTGCCAATGACCTGATGGATTCAGGTCTCAGCGCAAGATGCAGCTGCTCTGTATACAGGATACAAAGCAGCTGTATCTGAAAATGTTAAAATAATTTTAAATACAAAGTAACTAGAAAGTTGCACCAAACACACGGATAAACATTTTTATTAAAAATGGTGTACATAGCCTTTAGGGCCGGCTATTACCATAGAAATGACAGGAACAATGACGGCATCTGGACCAGAGTTTTAGTCAACACAATAGCCAGACAGAGGTGTCACAACTGGCATATTCAGCACCAAAGAGAAATGATCAGCGATGACACTGGGATTGACCAAATTTTGTCACCAATGTGATATTTTCCACCTTCTAATCTCATGTATTAGACGCCATTGATTCCTCGGCGTGCTACCACATACACAAGTCGATACTTTCTATCAGTGGTCATCTTCATGATACCACGTTTTGGGACCACAGTTCAGGTAAATGTTTTATACTCAATATATGGAACTATGTGGCATGCAGCTATATACATCAGCCATTGAAATGCATTCCAAAGCATATACTGTAGTGTGTACATTTTTAGCTGTATTGAATAGCGTAGCAGTTTATGTTGTTCTATGCTGAATTTTCAGTGTGCCTCTCAGACTAGCTTGTCTTCTGTGCTGATTGCTGATCTTTTTCTTGATGTTCACCTGGCAGCCTCGAATGATTAAAAAACTATTCTGGGAGCTTCAACCTGGGAATGTCCCTTGAGTCCAGAAGTTCTTGTCATGGTTAAGGCTCTGTTCACATCACACTATATGAACAGGTTCGGCGATCAGCAGACGGTGCTTTTCTTTTCCACGGGCCACGCAAAAAAAACACATTCTGTGCGATATACTTTTTTTAAATATTGAGGCCAAAAGTCGAGGTGTGCCACTGTGGCAAACAGTGGCAAACGTCAGAGGTATACTCTGTGGAATACTTTCAACTTATACCTCCGACATATACCCGTAGCCTGGTGTGAACCGCCTCATGCATTTGGCTGAGCCTGTATGGCAGTGTACCGTCAACAATACAGGAGACACACAGCCTCAGTCAGTTGCCGTACATAGGGAGATATTCCTCCATAAATACAGAGTCCGATGAAGCATACGACTAACATTAACTTTAAGGGGTTGGCCACTTTTTAAAAAAAACAGAAGGCAACAAGCTGTTAAGTTGTGATGTTACAAGTATAATTATCTTTATGTCTGACCCCACTGGGCAAATAAATGCCCCAAGCTGTCTGTACTGTGTAAACATTAAACGGCGACGGTCTACGCGTCTATATGATGTGAAACATCAAAATAATTATACTTGTAACATCCCAACTTAACAGTTTATTGCCTTTAAAAAAAAAATCTATGAAGTGGCCAACCCCTCTAATAAAGAAATAGTAAATTTGTTGAAGCGCTCAGTGGGGGTGGGTCCCACGCTAAGTTTTCTGTGAATTCTGTGTACACCCCCACTTGGACTCCATATCACAGTCTATTTTGCCTTTATCCAAACATGACATGGAAGGTTCACAACCAGCTTCACAACACAGCGATGTCAAATCTTTGAGTCTATACCAAGGACATTGTCAAGATAGACTGTGATAGAAAAGTCAATATGATCCCTACCTCATCATGTAAACTGTTGCAATGACCCATTGGAATTTTTTATTGATCTTGTGTTATATTATTAAATACTTATGAGTTCTGGACAACATGATATATATTTCTAGGGACTAATGTGGAACTCGGAGACGGGTTGGATCTCAAACCACATCTGGCAGAGCTTCTCAGGGCGTTCATTCAATAAGGTCTTAAATATATCATTGTGATAGCATTTTACAAACTGTTTATATAGGAGGTAGTTACGGTGTAAAATGAACAGAAAATTAGGGAATACACTAGAAACATTGAGCCGAGATAATTATGGTTTTTCATAGTCCAACAAAAGAATAATGACACAGAAAAACGGAAGAACTAAAGCGTTTATTAATGATCTGACAGGAAAATGTAAGTATTTGTTCATTCTGCTGATATAATGTCCCAGCCTAATTTATTTCCCTTCCCATAGCCCTGTAAGGTTAATTAGCTGCAATATCTTCTGGGCAAGATGTCTGTGGCACAGATTTAATTTCATGCTAACATTACTATAACAGAAAAGGGTTTTTCCACCAGCAGTAGTGGCAGTATATCGGGAGGATAAGTAATTTCTTCCTGAGCAGTGTGAGGGGACAACGGCCACTTACCTGACCGACGTCCCTCCAAGATCCCCCTTATGTGCTCCCACTTCACACAACCATGTCACAGCCGCTAAAGGACAGTATCACGGTTCTCACCGGTTTGTTTGTGGATCCTCTGTGTCGTCTGGGAGATGGTGCTTGTAACCCAGGGCAACGCTTGGCACAGCAGGTTTAGAGGAAGTCAGATGAATAGGCCAGAAGTCAGGACAGGCAGCAGACGTCATTACGGGTATGGATAGCAATAGGTCAAGGCAGGCGGCAGGCAAGGATAGTACAAGTTCAGTGTAAAGGATCTGCCAGGCACAACTTCTGTGGATACTCCCATAGGTAATCAGTCTGCACCTGAGTCTATGTCTCTGAGACTGACTCCATCTTCCACCACTCAGGATGGCAGGCTTAGGAGTGGGAGAGCCTATTGCAGCCTGGCCAGACAGAGCTAGCTCGCGCCCTCTGTCTATTTATACCTGCCTTTCCTGTTCCCCCTTTGCTTGTGATTCTTCTCGTGTGGTTTTCTGGCCCAGCTACAGCTTCTATCTATTTGATCCTGCTCCATACTGACCCTGGCTTTCTGACTACTCTCCTGTTCTGCGTTTGGTACCTCGTGCACTCCTGGTTTGACTCGGCTCGTTCACCACTCTTGTTGCTCACGGTGTTGCCGTGGGCAACTGCCCCTTTCCCTTTGCTTTGTGTTCCCTTGTCTGTTTGTCTTGTGCACTTACAGAGCGTAGGGACCGCCGCCCAGTTGTACCCCGTCGCCTAGGGCGGGTCGTTGCAAGTAGGCAGGGACAGAGTGGTGGGTAGATTAGGGCTCACTTGTCCGTTTCCCTACCCCCGTCATTACTTTCAGGCAGAGGTCACAACGGGAAATCCAGACAAAGGCAGAAGACAAGGTAACAGGGAAAACTGGGTACGGGGAAGCTCACAGGGATAACTTGGTTGAACAAGCAAAGATCTGATGGAGGCGGGTCCTTAAATAGGAAGTCTTATGATTTTGACACACGCTGGCCCTTTAAGAAGGGAAAAGTCAGCGAGTGCGCCCTCTAGTGGCTGCAGCCGCACATAGTGGATGATGGCCGTGGAGGGAGGTGAGAGATGCAGTTACCTGACGATGCCCAGAGCCTGCAGAGCGTCTGGATCGTGTGAGTGGAGCTCGGGACAAGCATGAGGGAATGGAGGGTGCGGGAACCGGAGCAGAGGCCATGGAAGCAGCGGGGAACGGCGTGGCAGCCGTTACAGACAGCATGCACCAACTCGTTTCTACCCAGCCAATTGTTGAGTATCTCCTTCTCTACTTACCTTGCCACTGTCACGTTGTTTGAACAACAATTTGCTAAAGTTCCTGTTTAGTGTGAAAATGTTATTATCATTCTCTCTTTGTGGCTTAAACAAGACTGTTACTTGACTTCGCTTTTTGATCATTGCCTGCAGTGACCCTTAACTGTATTCCCGTACTGATGTTACTCTGCTAGCCCTGACCTCGGATTTTAACGACCATGTTTCTGCCTTACGATTCTGTATCTTGCATCTGTGAATCATCTGTAAGCCATCAGCGGGTTGTTATCCTCATTGATCCTGAGAATGAATGGGCCATAGCCAGGGGCGTAACTATGAAAGACTGGGCCCCATAGCAAACTTTTGACTGGGGCCCCCCTCCCCTGGGAGTCACACAACCCCCCCCCCCTTGTAGATAGTGCCTTTTTTACAGCCCCCCCTGTAGATAACGCCATACAGCCCCCCTGTAGATAACGCCATACAACCCCCCTGTAGATAACGCCATACAGCCCCCTTTGTAGATATCTACAGAGGGGGACTGTATGGCGTTATCTACAGGGGGGACTGTATGGCGTTATCTACAGGGGGGACTGTATGGCGTTATCTACAGGGGGGACTGTGTGGCGTTATCTGCAGGGGGGACTGTGGCGTTATCTACAGGGGGACTGTATGGCGTTATCTACAGGGGGGACTGTGTGGTGTTATCTACAGGGGGGACTGTGTGGCGTTATCTACAGGGGGGACTGTGTGGCGTTATCTACAGGGGGGACTGTGTGGCGTTATCTACAGGGGGACTGTGTGGCGTTATCTACAGGGGGGACTGTGTGGCGTTATCTACAGGGGACTGTGTGGCGTTATCTACAGGGGGGACTGTGTGGCGTTATCTACAGGGGACTGTATGGCGTTATCTACAGGGGGGACTGTGTGGCGTTATCTACAGGGGGGACTGTGTGGCGTTATCTACAGGGGGGACTGTGTGGCGTTATTTACAGGGGGGACTGTGTGGCGTTATCTACAGGGGGGACTGTGTGGCGTTATCTACAGGGGGACTGTGTGGCGTTATCTACAGGGGGGACTGTGTGGCGTTATCTACAGGGGAGACTGTGTGGCTTTATCTACAGGGGGGCTGTGTGGCGTTATCTATAGGGGGGCTGTGTGGCATTATCTACAGGGGGCTGTGTGGCGTTATCTACAGGGGGGACTGTGTGGCGTTATCTACAGGGGGTCTGTGTGGCGTTATCTACAGGGGGGACTGTGTGGCGTTATCTACAGGGGGGACTGTGTGGCGTTATCTACAGGGGGGACTGTGTGGCGTTATCTACAGGGGGACTGTGTGGCGTTATCTACAGGGGAGACTGTGTGGCGTTATCTACAGGGGGGACTGTGTGGCGTTATCTACAGGGGGGACTGTATGGCGTTATCTACAGGGGGGACTGTGTGGCGTTATCTACAGGGGGACTGTGTGGCGTTATCTACAGGGGGGACTGTGTGGCGTTATCTACAGGGGGGACTGTGTGGCGTTATCTACAGGGGGGACTGTGTGGCGTTATCTACAGGGGGGCTGTGTGGCGTTATCTACAGGGGGCTGTGTGGCGTTATCTACAGGGGGGACTGTGTGGCGTTATCTACAGGGGGTCTGTGTGGCGTTATCTACAGGGGGGACTGTGTGGCTTTATCTACAGGGGGGACTGTGTGGCGTTATCTACAGGGGGACTGTGTGGCGTTATCTACAGGGGGGACTGTGTGGCGTTATCTACAGGGGGGACTGTGTGGCGTTATCTACAGGGGGGACTGTGTGGCGTTATCTACAGGGGGGACTGTGTGGCGTTATCTACAGGGGGGACTGTGTGGCGTTATCTACAGGGGGGACTGTGTGGCGTTATCTACAGGGGGGACTGTGTGGCGTTATCTACAGGGGGACTGTGTGGCGTTATCTACAGGGGGGACTGTGTGGCGTTATCTACAGGGGGGACTGTGTGGCGTTATCTACAGGGGGGACTGTGTGGCGTTATCTACAGGGGGGACTGTGTGGCGTTATCTACAGGGGAGACTGTGTGGCTTTATCTACAGGGGGGCTGTGTGGCGTTATCTACAGGGGGCTGTGTGGCGTTATCTACAGGGGGGACTGTGTGGCGTTATCTACAGGGGGGACTGTGTGGCGTTATCTACAGGGGGGACTGTGTGGCGTTATCTACAGGGGGGACTGTGTGGTGTTATCTACAGGGGGACTGTGTGGCGTTATCTACAGGGGGGACTGTGTGGCGTTATCTACAGGGGGGACTGTGTGGCGTTATCTACAGGGGGGACTGTGTGGCGTTATCTACAGGGCGGACTGTGTGGCGTTCTCTACAGAGGGGGCTGTATGGCGCTAACGCCATACAGCCCCCCCTGTAGAAAACACCATACAGCCCCCCCTGCAGGGAACGCCATACAGCGCCCCCCCCCCCCTGCAGGGAACGCCATACAGCGCCCCCCCCTGCAGGGAACGCCATACAGCACCCCCCCCCCCCCGCAGGGAACGCCATACAGCGCCCCCCCCCCTGCAGGGAACGCCATACAGCGCCCTCCCCTGCAGGGAACGCCATACAGCGCCCCCCCTGCAGGGAACGCCATACAGAGCCCCCCCCCTGCAGGGAACGCCATACAGCGCCCCCCCCTGCAGGGAACGCCATACAGCGCCCCCCCCTGCAGGGAACGCCATACAGCGTCCCGTCCCGTCCCCCCCCCAAAAAAAATGCAACCTACAGTATTGTTGTGTCCTACAAATAACATGCATCCCCTGTTTAATGGCAGGGCGGGGAGATAACTCCCTGCTCTGCCGTAGTGTTCAGTGGCGTCGCGCTGTAGCAGCCATAGCGGCTGCTAGCGGAGCCTCCAGCCATGATGGGGGCCCGTGCCGGCGGGCGACACGGGCCCCCTCATGCCGCCGGCCCCGTAGCAGCCGCTACGGCGGTAGTTACGCCACTGGCCATAGCGCTAGTTAAAGACGAGTGCTGTGCTTGGCTGTTTCCCTCAGCCCCATGGACTTTGAACGGAGTGGGACAGCACATTCTCGGTCTCCACTGCATTCAAACTCCTCCTAGCCACAATCGGTGAAGGTGCCAGTAGTCAGACCCCACCGATCTAACATTTTTCACCTATCCAGTGGAAAAGAGAAAAATGCTGGGGGCTAAAATTCCCTTTTAAGCCTTGCAGCTCCTTCACATTTTTTTCTGCACAGTGACGCTGCCAGCCACTTACTGTATGTGCAGAGAACTGAATCCCAGCCCCCTTCACTTGAATAGAGTTGTATTGCAGGTACCTGCACAGTGGGTGAACAGAACTTGCCTTGTGCAGAGAAATGACAATAGGGATTCTCCTCCATTGTTCTTGGGATCAACGTTGTCCCAGAGGTCAGACACCGACCAATCATGAAGTGGCGGCCTATCCTAGTGATATGCCATTGCTTCATAAAATGGGGACACCTCTTTAGAGGCAACTTTACTGTAGTATACAAGGATTTAGTATGTTTGGCTGCATAGTGCACTGGCACCAAACAACAACTAAATAACAGGCAAACTCTCAGGACAGAACTGCGGAGTCCTGAAGACCATATCTCTGACTGTAGAATCACAATTTCACACTCAGGAAGGAATTTATTTTTTTCTTCTTTAGAAAGTGTTGCTTATATTTGTGTCTGCATCTGGAGAGGTTACAAGTCATTAGCGTTATTCTTGACGGTGAATGGAAGTGAAAGACCTCCAAAGGTGAGTGTTTGCAGGTAGACAGATTGATCCAATCAGCTTGCAGTCAATAAACTCCAAGGCTAATGTAAGGGCATTGAGACTGCAGAAGGTTTAGGTAGATTAGGAAGATGGGCATTGATCAGTAGCAATTAGATTTATGTACATGGACAGTAATTGCCTTCAAGACATTTGTGGCTTTGTGTCTACTGCTCTGGTCGCTGAAGGTGTCTGTCTTCTAACTACTACTGTATAATACATTATACGTGTCCTTATGGGAGGAGGATTCAGAAAAGGGAGGTAATAATGAACATGTGAAATAATGTAATGCAATCTAAGTGGAGATACTCGTCATCTGATGTATTCTGGGAAGTCTTAACAAGAAGAATGATCCCCGAGGGCAAATCCAGCTACTAGCTACATACCAATTGAGAGAACCGTACAGAACAAATATAATAGCCCCCTCCTTGAAGTATGTGCATTTGAATTCTACAGAACTATTTTCTTATACTAATCATCATATGGCATAACTGCTTTACTTAAGGTAATAGGGTTGCAATCAGTTGTTATCGTCCTGAGAAGCAGAGGACGATTGCACATTTTTCCAGCAGTGGCTGCAACTAAATGAACGGATGATTATGTAATATGTGGTGGCGTGGAGTTCTCCAGCATGGGAACTGTTCTTTGCAGCGGCACTCTTCTCTTGATAATAGTGGGGTGTCCCGAGTTTGAGATCACACAATATGACTTTATATACACTAATAGGTGACAGGGACAGAAGTTTGGATTAACTGAGTCGCTATTCATTTTGCAATTTTCACATTAAATAGCCCCTCAGGGGGTGCATAGAAATGCCCAGGTTGAATCCCTGGAGTAGTCTCCAATAACACCCGCTAACAGCGTGCAGATACTATTGATGTAGTGAGGTACCAGAATCGATAAACTAAAGCGTGGTCATATAAATTCAAAGTCAGCATTGGCAGAGTTCAAGAACACGATAAGGTTATGTTCACACATGGATTTTTAGGATTAGTGTCAATGTCAATCTTTGGAGCTTACCCACAGGTATTCAGTACAGAATCCGCTGCAATAATGAACATGCTGCAGATTTTCAGATCTGCAGCGCATTCATTATTCCATGTGAAAGATTTTCCTGTGCATCGGAATTGGATATAAAATGTCTCATTCACATGCATTGCTGGTGGGATGTTAGAGGATTCTGTTAGAATTTAGGTGCGGAATTCGCATTAAAGGCTATGTAAACCTTTGATGGGCATCTTTTTTTTTTTTTAATAAACAGGTCAGTCAGTGTGATTGGTGTAACTTTCTAATTAGTTTTTATTTCAAATTAGTTCTACTTTTTTAGATACAGCTGCTCTGTATTCTTTATACAGGGGCACTGTATGTAGCACTAAATCCTGTTCCTGAGAGGTCCGCGGGACTGACGGGTTCAGTGACAGTTCATAACTTTGATGTGATAGATTACAGGTGGATCCTGTGTGTCAGAGACACGCAGGACCCGCTGTCACTGATTCAGGTAATAACGAAAGATACAGCTGCTCTGTATACAGGATACAGAGCAGCTGTATCTCAAAAAGTAAAACACATTTTTAATAAAGACTAATTAAAAGGTTACAACAAACACACTGACCGACCCGTTTTAAAAAAAAATGTCCTTCAAAGGTTTACATAGCCTATTCTGACAGATTTCTGTACGTGTGAACATGGCCTAAGTAAGACAGATACAGGTCAGGGCAGGCAGTGATCCCAAGACAGGATTCCGGGTCAAAACTAAAATAGCAAACAACAAACACCTTCACAAATTGACAGGATCCAAAAAACCTTGTTGCTTAGGTAAGTTCTGGCAGTTCTAAGTAGTTGCCACTGTGGAGAGGCCATGAGACAAGGAGACGGATGTCTTCCGCACAGGTATGCGGGTTATAGGTCATTTGTCTATGGTTTGTCTTTATGGGAAAACTGCTTTCACCACTTAAAGAGGCTCTGTCACCAGATTTTGCAACCCCCTATCTGCTATTGCAGCAGATAGGCGCTGCAATGTAGATTACAGTAACGTTTTTATTTTTAAAAAACGAGCATTTTTGGCCAAGTTATGACCATTTTTATATTTATGCAAATGAGGCTTGCAAAAGTCCAAGTGGGTGTGTTTAAAAGTAAAAGTCCAAGTGGGCGTGTATTATGTGCGTACATCGGGGCGTTTTTAATACTTTTACTAGCTGGGCGTTCTGATGAGAAGTATCATCCACTTCTCTTCAGAACGCCCAGCTTCTGGCAGTGCAGATCTGTGACGTCACTCACAGGTCCTGCATCGTGTCGGACACATCGGTACCAGAGGCTACAGTTGATTCTGCAGCAGCATCAGCGTTTGCAGGTAAGTAGCTACATCGACTTACCTGCTAACGCCGATGCTGCTGCAGAATCATCTGTAGCCTCTGGTGCCGATGTGTCCTCGCTCGTCTGAAACGATGCAGGACCTGTGAGTGACGACACAGCATGATCTGCCAGAAGCTGGGCGTTCTGAAGAGAAGTGGATGATACTTCTCATCAGAACGCCCAGCTAGTAAAAGTATTAAAAACGCCCCGATGTACGCACATAATACACGCCCACTTGGACTTTTACTTTTAAACACACCCACTTGGACTTTTGCAAGCCTCATTTGCATAAATATAAAAATGGTCATAACTTGGCCAAAAATGCTCGTTTTTTAAAAATAAAAACGTTACTGTAATCTACATTGCAGCGCCTATCTGCTGCAATAGCAGATAGGGGTTGCAAAATCTGGTGACAGAGCCTCTTTAAGGACGCAGCGTATTCTTTTTTTTCCTCGCCACATTCCCAGAGCCATAACTTTTTTATTTTTCCGCTGACCTTGTTGTGTGAGGTCCATTTTTTTCGTTTCAAGTTGTTTGGTTTTTTTCTTCAATTTTTAAGGTCCTTAAAAATCATCATTTAGCTATATATATATTTTATTCTAAGCTCAAAGTACAAAAAAATTGAATTCTCCCTTTTGTATTTTCGTTTGTGTGTTTTTTCCATATTTCTCTGAACACCCTAAATTATACTTTAAATGTACGTTATGGTTTGTAATAATTAAGGAGATGCCTAATATGTATATTTCATACGGTGTTTATTGAAAAATAATGGTGTTATCCTTTATTTATATCTAATTATTGTATTAAACTTTATGAATTTTTCTCGTACCACAAGCGGACATTTAGTTATCTTTTTTTATTATTATTAGAATGCATTGGAATATCTACACGTGTCCATTCTTAACTTATCTCTGAACTCGACAAACATGTAAAAAAGTATGTATACCTCCGATGGATTTCATCCGTCGCCCATAGACTCCCATGTTAAAGAACATATACGTTTAATGTACACTTTTTTTTACTGGATAGCTGTGACGGATGACCCTGATGGATGTCAACAGTCACCCGTAGTGTCTTATGTTAAAAAATTTATATGTTAACATTTACGTTTTTTACTGGATGGTGCAAGATTGTATTAAATTGGTATCATGACAAAGGTGGAAACATCTGTATATATGTACTTTATGTGCATGTGTAAACAGAGATTTTCACAGGTCAGCCTTGAAACTGAGGGAGCTTGTAATGCTGCAATCACACACGGGTTAAACAGATACAACTATAGCAAATGATGAGCTTTAAAAAAAATATTATCTTTAGTCACTAGCGCCAGGCAGCTACCGCCAAGGCAAATAAAATCAATAAAATCAAGGGATGCATCAAAAGAGGCGTAGATGCACATGACAAGAACATAGTTTTGCCACAAATGGAATATTGTGTACAATTTTGTGTATAAGGAGGACATGGCTGAACTGGAGTGGGTGCAGAGGAGGGCCACAAAGGTAATAAAGGGAATAGACGGATTGCAGTACCAAGAAAGGTTATTCAGTTTGGAAAAAAGACGGCTTAGGTGCAATCTAATTACAATGTACAAATTTATAATTGGACAGACAGAGATCTTTCTAATGATCTTTTTACACCTAGACCTGTAACAAGGACAAGGGGGCATCCTCTACATCTAGAGGAAAGGTTTGACCATAATCATAGATGAGGATTCCTTACTGGAAGAGCAGTGAGACTATGGAACTTTCTGCCAGATGTTGTGATGGTTGATTTGTTAAGCAAGTTAAAGAAGAGCCTTGATTCCTTTCCTGAAAAATATAATAATACAGTTGTTAGTTATTTTTTTTACTTGAAACTAGAAGACCTATTTAATCCTATACCTTCTCCATCCAGTGCTCAAGTATCTTAAAAATAACGAAAAATAAATGTCAAATTCATATATAAAATAAAAAACAGCACATGAGCAAAAAAGGTGAAAATCAAAAACAACTCCCAGTTTTTTACCCCTTAAAGAGGACCTGTCACCAGTTCAGTAAAGAACAAATTCCTTATGTCATAGGTGCTGTCACCCTGAGGATGTTAGTGTAATTTGTATCTCAATTCATTTTTTACTTTCCAATTTCTAAGCCATTTTCTTATTATGCGAATTAGGCTATATTAGCCAAAGAGGCGGTAGCGCTGAGGTTCGACTGGGGCGCTGACTGGTGGCTGTATGACGCTGTCCTATCAGCGTCATACAGCTTCTCCCCTTCCCTACACAGCGTGATCTCAGCTTCTATTGTGAGATAACGCCTGAGGTAGGAAATTGGTCATTACTAGACTTGTGACAGGTCCTCTTTAAATGAAGCCGCCCTGGCTTAGACCCAGGATCGGACTAACCCACTAAAGTACCAGAGAATTCTTTGGTGTACCCACACTTTGATACAGTAATGTGCCCCAAAGGTCATGCAGAAGACAACCCCATGTAGAGGTGACTTTGGAGCCAATAAGTTAACACTAGGGTATATTTCTCATGGGATGATTCATAAATAACCTATTAGATATGGATGTGGACATGTTCTGTGTAGATGGTGGGTAAACCCTCAGTATAATTTCATATGTTGGGCCTATGGAATCCCAATCCAACATTAGTAACACCCCTATGAACTTTCCACAGATCCGGTCATCCGGAACTAGTTATACAGTACTGTGCAAAAGATTTAGGCAGCTGTGGAAAAATGCTGCAAAGTAAAAAATAGAAGTGTTAATAGTTGTTGTTTTTTATCCATTAACAAAATACAAACTGAATGACTAAAAGAGAAATCTAAATCAATATTTGGTGTGACCACACTTTGCTTTCAAAACAGCATCAATACTTCTAGGTACACTTGCACAAAGTCATGGATTTTGTAAGATTATAGTCATGTGTATGATTAACCATTTATACCAAACAGGTGATAATAATCATTATTTTCATATGTAGGTTGAAACACAGGCATTAACTGTAACAGAAACAGCTGTGTAGGAGGCTTAAAGCTGGGCGAGGAACAGCCAAACTCTGCTACAAAGTTAAGGTTGTGGAAGACCGTTTCATGTCACAGGTCCACCATGGCAAGACTGATCACAGCAACAAGACACAAGGTAGTTATACTGCATCAGTAAGGTCTCTCCCAAGCAAAGATTTCAAAGCAGACTAGGGTTTCAAGATGTGCTGTTCTTTTGAAGAAGCCCAAAGAAACGGGCAACATTGAGGACCGTAGACGAAGTGGTCGGCCAAGGAAACTTAGTGCAGCAGACCAAAGACACATCATTATTACTTCTTCAAAACCAGAAGATGTCCAGCAGTGCCGTCAGTTAAGAACTCGCAGAAACCAGTGGGAACCAGGTACACCCATCTACTGTCCGGAAAAGTCTGGCCAGAAGTGGTCTTCATGGAAGAATTGCGGCCTAAAAGCCATACCTTCGACATGCAAACAAGGCCACACAACTCAACTATGTACGAAAAATGGCAGCAGGTGCTCTGGACTGATGAGTCAAAATGTGAAATATTTGGCTGTAACAGAAGGCAGTTTGTTCACAGAAGGGCTGGAGAGCGGTACAATAATGAATGTCTGCAGGCAGCAGTGAAGCATGGTGGAGGTTCCTTTCAAGTTTGGGGCTGCATTTCAGCAAATGGAGTTGAAGATTTGGTCAGGATTAATGGTGTCCTCGATTCTGAGAAATACAGACAGATACTTTTTAACACTTCTATTATTGAAAGATTTCTAACTTTGCAGCATTTTTCCACAACGGCTTAAGACTTTGCCAAAGTAATATATATATAATATTAGTGAAGTGAGAAAACTTTCAGGGGAACACTTTTCGGCACATGTTTTCTATAATACTGTGAATTTTTCTTAGTAATCTGTAAAATTATTCTTTCAAGATGAAACGCACAAACTTATTAAGCATAGCAAATTATGAAACTACTATTAAAACTGCTGGGGAAGGTATTACACAGTTGAGCGCTTTCACTTTATTGCAAATTATGTAGCTAAGTGGGGCATCATCTTTAAGTTGTACACGATAAAGATAATTAAAATTCTGATAGGATTGCGGCAGACACTGTGACTGTGTGTTTACTGAACTCTGCTCTCACCACACTCATTTCTAGTTCATCTCAGTCACATATAAACATTTGTCTGTCAAACATAAGGCTCTACTCTCCAGTGCTCCCACTCTGCAAGATCAGAATAATCAGCAATGGTACAAGGTATTGGAATAAGTATCCAGATACTCGGATTAGTTACAGTAGGTGTTCAAGATTGCAAAATAAAATGTACAACATTGTCACAGAATAACTAACCAAGAGGATTTTATGCTGAAAGGTGCATAACAGATATCAGATAAAACATTTTTAAAAATATCTATCTATTTATCTATCTATCTATCTAATATATATTTATTTATCTATCTATCTCTCTATCTAATATATATTTATTTATCTATCTATCTATCTATCTTCCTGTCTATTTCATATCTATCTATCTATCTATCTATCACATATCTATCTACCTGTCTATTTCATATCTATCTATCTCGTATATATCTTGTCACGATCTGTGTGTATGTGGACCCACTAGGCCGCACCGCCGTAGTGAGGGGGGTGGCAGCTGCCCAAACAACAGAGTACCCAATAATACAAAGTCCAGCACAAGGGTACCTGAATAGTCCAGACAGTCGCAGTGGCTGGGCACAGATGGTACTTCAGACGACAGATGATGCAAAGCGTGGCAGATGACACCAGGCGTGGTGTAACACAGTAGGCGTGACCAGAGGCACAACATGACTCCAACTTTTAAGGCACAGAAACAATGGTAGCACGGGATACAGGTAGCAGGTACGGGAAAACTGGGAACAGGATAACACTAAGGGACCATTTGCAAGACTAACACTCAACAACGCTCAGGCAATGAGTGAAGGGGCAGGGCCCTTCATATAGTCCAGGGTGATCATGGATAAATTGGTAATTATTTTGCGCGTGCTGTCCCTACGGGACACAGCCGAACGGAGCGGAAGTGAGCGCTGGAGTCTCCTGGGGAGGAGATGCGGCCCAGTGCTCACTAATCCATGGCTGCGGCCGTCGGGGGGTGAGTAATTCCGACGGTTCACGGACATGGGCGCTACATATCTATTTATCTATCTATCTCAGATCTATTTATCTACCTGTCTATGATCTATCTATCTATTTATCGATCCATCTATTGTATATACAGGGTGGGCCATTTATATGGATACACCTAAATAAAATGGGAATGGTTGGTGATATTAACTTCCTGTTTGTGGCACATTAGTTTATGGGAGGGGGGAAACTTTTCAAGCTGGGTGTTGACCATGGCGACCATTTTGAAGTCGGTCATTTTGTATCCAACTTTCGTTTTTTCAATGGGAAGAGGGTCATGTGACACATCAAACTTATCGAGAATTTCACAAGAAAAACAATGGTGTGCTTGGTTTTAACGTTACTTTATTCATTCATGAGTTATTTACAAGTTTCTGACCACTTATAAAATGTGTTCAAAGTGCTGCCCATTGTGTTGAATTGTCAATGCAACCCTCTTCTCCCACTCTTCACACACTGATAGCAACACCGCAGAAGAAATGCCTCTCGATCTGACCCCCTTAGACTTTTATCTTTGGGGGTCATCTGAAGGCAATTGTCTATTCTGTGAAGATATGAGATGTGCAGCAACTGAAACTACGGATACTGGAAGCCTGTGCTAGCATTTCTTCTGCGGTGTTGCTATCAGTGTGTGAAGAGTGGGAGAAGAGGGTTGCATTGACAATCCAACACAATGGGCAGCACTTTGAACACATTTTATAAGTGGTCAGAAACTTGTAAATAACTCATGAAAGAATAAAGTAACGTTAAAACCAAGCACACCATTGTTTTCTTGTGAAATTCTCGATAAGTTTGATGACCCTCTTCCCATTGAAAAAACGAAAGTTGGATACAAAATGGCCGACTTCAAAATGGCCGCCATGGTCAACACCCAGCTTGAAAAGTTTCCCCCCTCCAATATACTAATGTGCCACAAACAGGAAGTTAATATCACCAACCATTACCATTTTATTTAGGTGTATCCATATAAATGGCCCACCCTGTATATAATCTACCTACCTATCCAAAATCTATTTATTTATCTATCTGACATATCTATCTATCTACCTGTCTATGATCTATCTATCTATATATCTATCTATCTGACATATCTATCTATCTACCTATCTCATATACAGTGGATATAAAAAGTCTACACACCCCTGTTAAAATGCCAGGTTTTTCTCATGTTACAAAATCATTGCAAGATTAATAATTTCAGAGCTTTTTCCACCTTTAATGTCACGTATAATCTGTACAATTCCATTGAAAAACAAACTGAAATAATTTAGGGTGGAAAAATAAAGAACAACAATAATGAGGGTGCATAAATATGCACACCCTTAAACGAATACTTTATTGAATTACCCTTTGACTTTATGACAGCATTCAGTATTTTCAGCATGGCACATCTTGACTTGGCAATTGTTCCCCACTCTTCCTTGCAAAAGCGCTCCAAATCTGTCAGATTGCGAGGGCATCTCCTGTGTACAGACCTCTTCAGGTCACCCCACAGATTTTCAATGGGATTCAGGTCTGGGCCCTGGCAGGGCCATTCCAAAACATTGATGTTCTGGAGAAGCCATTCTTTTGTTGATTTGGATGTTAAGGACTATAGGTTTAGAAAATATAGTTTGTAATTGGATTGAGAATTGGCTCAAGGACCGTATCCAGAGAGTTGTGGTCAATGATTCCTACTCTGAATGGTCCCCGGTAATAAGTGGTGTACCCCAGGGTTCAGTGCTGGGACCACTATTATTCAACTTATTTATTAATGAAATAGAAGATGGGATTAATAGCACTATTTCTATTTTTGCAGATGACACCAAGCTATGTAATATAGTTCAGTATATGGAAGATGTTTATGAATTGCAGGCAGATTTAAACAAACTAAGTGTTTGGGCGTCCACTTGGCAGATGAAGTTTAATGTAGATAAATGTAAAGTTATGCATCTGGGTACCAACATCCTGCATGCATCATATGTCCTAGGGGGAGCTACACTGTTCACTTGTTGAGAAGGATCTGGGTGTTCTTGTAAATCATAAACTCAATAACAGCATGCAGTGTCAATCAGCTGCTTCAAAGGCCAGCAGGATATTGTCGTGTATTAAAAGAGGCATGGACTCACGGGACAGGGATGTAATATTGCGCCACTTTACAAAGCATTAGTGAGGCCTCATCTAGAATATGCAGTTCAGTTCTGGGCTCCAGTTCATAGAAAGGATGCCCTGGAGTTGGAAAAAATACAAAGAAGAGCAACGAAGCTAATTAGGGGCATGGAGAATTTAAGTTATGAGGAAAGATTGAAAGAATTAAACCTATTTAGCCTTGAAAAAAGACGACTAAGGGGGGACATGATTAACTTATATAAATATATTAATGGCACATACAAAAAATATGGTGAAATCCTGTTCCTTGTAAAACCCCCTCAAAAAAGAAGGGGGCACTCCCTCCGTCTGGAGAAAAAAAGGTTCAAGCTGCAGAGGCAACAAGGCTTCTTTACCGTGAGAACAGTGAATCTATGGAATAGCCTACCGCAGGAGCTGGTCACAGCAGGGACAGTAGATGGGTTTAAAAAAGGGTTAGATAATTTCCTAGAACAAAAAAATATTAGCTCCTATGTGTAGAAATTTTTCCTTCCCTTTTCCCGTCCCTTGGTTGAACTTGATGGACATGTGTCTTTTTTCAGCCGTACTAACTATGTAACTATGTAACTATGTAACTATGTATGCTTTGGATCGTTGTTGTGCTGAAAGGTGAAATTCCTCTTCATCTTCAGCTTTTTAGCAGAGGCCTGCAGGTTTTGTGCCAAAATTGACTGATATTTGGAATAGTTCATAATTCCTTCCACCTTGACTAAAGCCCCAGCTCCAGTTGCAGAAAAACAGCCCAAAGCATAATGCTGCCTCCACCATGCTCCATAATGCTGCCTCCACCATGCTTCATAATGCTGCCTCCACCATGCTTAACTGTGGGTATCAGGGCCGCCATCAGGGGGGGACTGGGGGTACTGCAGTGAGGGGCCCGGGCATAAATTTAAAAAAAAGGGGCCCGCACTCTGCCGCTGGAATTAATATTCTCACGGCAGTGTGACTCTTACGATTTCATTTCGGTGAAAGGAACAGGTCCCATCACGAAGCAGGGGCCCGTTCCTTACATCAGAATATAAAACCGTAAGGGCCCGCTGGAGAGTGAGATGTGCCCGCCCCTCCTCCTCCACAACAGCGTGACAGCGTGTGGGGAGGAGACATCACAGCAGCGGGAGTTATGAGCTCAGCCTCGGAGGATACGTCCAGCAGCAGCAGTCGTCGTCTTCTTCTTCTTCAGACACAGTGAGTACTAAGTTATGTCTGTGTCCGGCTGCTGCTGCCCAGAGCCTCCTGAAAAGATCTCCTCCTGCCCCCATAGAAAGTAAATATCTTACCCACTTCTGTATAATGTTAACGCTGCAGCATAGGATTGTATCAGCTCTACGGCTCTTATCTCCCGTCCTGTGTAACATGTGACAATAAACCTGTCTTCTCCCTCTGTTTACACAGGACAGGAGATAAGAGCCGTTGTAGAGCTGAGTGATACAATCCTATGCTGCAGTGTAAACTAATACAGACGTGGGTAAGATGTTTGCTTTCTATGGGGATGGGGTAGAGTTAGATGATAATGGGGGCAGGGAGATGATAATGGGGGCAGGGAGATGATAATGGGGGCAGGGAGATGATAATGGGGACAGGGAGATAATAATGGGGGCAGGGAGATGATAATGGGGGCAGGGAGATGATAATGGGGGCAGGGAGATGATAATGGGGGCAGGGAGATGATAATGGGGCAGGGAGATGATAATGGGGGCAGGGAGATGATAATGGGGGCAGGGAGATGATAATGGGGGCAGGGAGATGATAATGGGGGCAGGGAGATGATAATGGGGCAGGGAGATGATAATGGTGGCAGGGAGATGATAATGGGGGCAGGGAGATGATAATGAGGCAGGGAAATGATAATGGGGGCAGGGAGATGATAATGGGGGCAGATAGATGATAATGGGGGCAGGGAGATGATAATGGGGGCAGGGAGATGATAATGGGGCAGGGAGATGATAATGGGGGCAGGGAGATGATAATGGGGGCAGGGAGATGATAATGGGGGCAGGGAGATGATAATGGGGCAGGGAGATGATAATGGGACAGGGAGATGATAATGGGGGCAGGGAGATGATAATGGGGGCAGGGAGATGATAATGGGGGCAGGGAGATGATAATGGGGGTAGAGTTAGATGATAATGGGGGCAGGGAGATGATAATGGGGGTAGAGTTAGATGATAATGGGGGCAGGGAGATGATAATGGGGGCAGGGAGATGATAATGGGGGCAGGGAGATGATAATGGGGCAGGGAGATGATAATGGGGGCAGGGAGATGATAATGGGGGCAGGGAGATGATAATGGGGGCAGGGAGATGATAATGGGGCAGGGAGATGATAATGGGGGCAGGGAGATGATAATGGGGCAGGGAGATGATAATGGGGCAGGGAGATGATAATGGGGCAGGGAGATGATAATGGGGGCAGATAGATGATAATGGGGGCAGGGAGATGATAATGGGGGTAGAGTTAGATGATAATGGGGGCAGGGAGATGATAATGGGGGTAGAGTTAGATGATAATGGGGGCAGGGAGATGATAATGGGGGCAGGGAGATGATAATGGGGGCAGGGAGATGATGGGGCAGGGAGATGATAATGGGACAGGGAGATGATAATGGGGCAGGGAGATGATAATGGGGCATGGAGATGATAATGGGGGCAGGGAGATGATAATGGGGCAGGGAGATGATAATGGGGGCAGGGAGATGATAATGGGGCAGGGAGATGATAATGGGGGCAGGGAGATGATAATGGGGCAGGGAGATGATAATGGGGGCAGGGAGATGATAATGGGGGCAGGGAGATAATAATGGGGGCAGGGAGATGATAATGGGGCAAGGGTATAGATATATGCCTGTGTACTATCAGTATATAGATATATGCCAGTACATTAAAGTTTCAAAAAGAAAGTAAAAACATAAAGTAATGTTAAATTTAAAAAAAATACACATACACTTTTTTTACAAAACACATTAAAATAAGTCTCAATACATAAAATATACACATTCGGTATTGGCACGGCCGTAATAACCTGCACAACAATTTTTTTGCATCATTTATGATGTGTACGCTGTAAAAAATAAAATAAAAACTTCTTTCACTTATTAATGTGAGGCACGAGGTATTATGAATTTTGAACCTCCATGTGCCTCACATTAACAGTAATTCACCCCATCATGTACCTTACACATTAACCCTTTATAATTGAGGAACATGATGGGGTTAATTACTATTAATGTGAGGCACATGGAGGTTAAATTTACCATCACACCTCGCGCCTCACATAAGAAATGGAAGAACTGTTTTGTTTTTTTATTACTGTTGGCAAAGTATCGCTTTGTTATCGAAATCGCAATACTACACAAAGCATCGGTACCGAAGTCCAAATTCTGGTATCGTGACATCCCTCCACTGGAGGAGGCATTATACAATGGGGGGGGGGGTAATAATTGGGTGAAAAGTGATGATATCTGAAGGGAGGGGAGAAATTATACATGGGGAGGGGTAGAGGAAGGAGAGAGTATACCTGGGTAGGGGGAGAAAGCTTATACCGGAGGCATAGTTAGCAACAGTCCTGAATTTGCAGGGACTGTCCTGAATCTAAAGAGGCAGTCCCGGCAAATTACTGTCCCAGACGTGTCTCAGCCACTGCCATATTCAATTGTATCTGCGTCCACAGGATGCAGATACAATTGAATACTATGGCAGAGCAGGAAAGTATCAGCTTCCTGCTCTTCCATTCACCCATCCAGGAGCGGAATCCCCGGCCAGAGAGTTGCCGACACTCTGGTCGGGGATTCCTCTCCTAGAGGTAGCCCCTGAGGTCACTGTCCATATATGGACAGTGAGGTCAGGGTCTCCTCCTGGACTGCAATCCCCTGTAGAGAGTGCCACACACTTCCCTGTAGTTAGCGCCGAACATACCCCCTGTAGATAGCGCCACACACACACTCCCCTGTAGATAGTGTCACACACTGCCCCCTGTAGATAGCACCACACAATCCCATGTAGATAGCGCTACACAATCCCATGTAGATAGCGCCACACCCACCCTGTAGATAGCGCCACACACCCCCCCTGTAGATAGCGCCTCACCCACCCCTGCAGATAGCGCCACACACAGCCCCCTGTAGATAGCGCTACACACAGATAACGTGTGTGCAGCGTGTGAAGAGAATGCAAAAGCATCATCCAGACATGCCCGTGGCGGTGGGAGATCTTAGGGACTACATTTTGGTGAGTGACTCTGCTGTGTATAGGGCTTCAGTGCAATGATTTTTGTTTATATTGCCCTCCTACACCCTGACAGATTCTACATACACACACACACACACACACACACACTCACTTTCCCTTTTTGCCCCCCACAGAGCCGCTGTCTCTTGTCTCTTCCTTGTCACTCCACAGAGCCCCTGTGAGGTTGCGTCTCCCCCCTGGCTACCACTGCTACCTTCAGTTCTCCCAGCCCTGGCACTTAGTTTCTCCCCTTTGCCCTCCGACACCCACCTCCTGTCTCTGCCCTGCTCTTCCAAAGAGTTTTCTTTTTAATGTGCCCTACCTCCCGCCCCTTTACATTTCACACCCCCTCCTAATAACGAGGGGGGCGGGGGCCCAGACTCATTGGCAGTATGGGGCCCAGAAATTCCTGATGGCAGCCCTGGTGGGTATGGTGTACTTTTGGTGATGTGCAGTGTTGGCTTTGCACCAAACATACCTTTTGGAATTATTGCCAAACAGAGCAACCTTCATCTCATCAGACCATAACTCGTTTTCCCACATGCTTTTGACAGACTTGATGTAGGTCTTTGCAAAACATAGCCTGGCTTGGATGTTTTTATTTGTTAGAAAAAGCTTCCATCTTGCCACCCTAGCCCACAGCTCAGACATATGAAGAATATGGGAAATTGTTGTCACATGCACTACAAAACCATTGCCTGCCAGAAAATACTGCAGCTCCTTTAATGTTGTTGTAGGCCTCTTGGTAGCCTCCAGGACCAATTTTCGTCTTGTCTTTTCATCAAGTTTTGAGGGAAGTCCTGTTCTTGGTTATGTTACTGTTGTGCCAAATTTAATCCCCTTCTTGATGACCGTCTTCACTGTGTTCCCTGGTATATCTAATTCCTTGGAAATTCTTTGGTACCCTTCTCCTGACTGATGCCTAACAACAATCAGATCCCTTTGATGTGTTGTAAGCTCTTTACGGACCATGGCTTTTGCTGTCAAAGGCCACAAGGAAAATGTCTGTAAAATCCTAATAGAACAGCTGAACTTTATATGGGGTTATTCAGAATCACTTCAAATAATGGCAACTGTGTACTGACTACTATTTAACATGAGTTTAAATGTGATTGGCTAATTCTGAACACAACCACATCCCCAATTATAAGAGGGTGTTCACACTTATGCAACCACATTATTGTAGTTTTGTTATTTTTATTTTTCCCCCCTAAATTATTTCAGTTTGTTTTTTAATGGAATTGTACAGATTATTGGTCATATTAAAGGTGGAAAAAGTTCTGAAATGATTCATCTTGTACTGATTTTTTGACATGACAAAAATCTGGCATTTTAACCTCTTGGAGACGCAGCCAGTTTTGGCCTTGTGGACACAGCCTATTTTTTTAAATCTGACATGGGTCACTTTATGTGGTAATAACGTGGGAATGCTTTTACTTATCCAAGCGATTCTGATATTGTTTTCTCCAAACATATTGTACTTTATGTTAGTGAAAAAATGTGATCGATAAATTCAATATTGATTTGTGAAAAACAACAAAATTTAGGAAAAATGTGCATTTTTCTTAATTTAAATGTATCTGTTTGTCAGACAGATAGTAATACCACACAAAATACCTGCTAGTTTACATTTTTCATATGTCTACTTTATGTTTGCATCATTTTTTGAACGTCCTTTTATTTTTCTAGGACGTTACAAGGCTTAGAACTTTAGCAGCAATTCCTCACATCTTCAAGAAAATTTCAAAAGGCTATTTTTCAGGGACCAGTTCAGCTCTGAAGTGGCTTTGAGCAGGGGCGTAGCTAAAGGCTCATGGGCCCCGATGCAAAAGTTCTTATTGGGCCCCCCCCCGCAAACTTCTCATGGCCGACGGTCCGCAGTTTCAGCTGCATTGCTGGGTCTCCTAAGTGACACAACAATGCAGCACTAGCAGCCGGGGGTGTCACTAAGGACTTAAAATGACAGGGGAAATAGCCCCAATACATATGTGTCTGCCCACAAAAAATGTATGTGTGTGTGTGTATAGCAAACAGCATAGCATATCTATAGCGCTACGACCCTATCAACTATGGATAGCATTAGATACAGTGGCTCAGCAGACAGTATCACACATGATAGGATTAGGTACAGTGGCTCAGCAGACAGTATCACACATGATTGGATTAGATATAGGGCTCAGCTCGCTGACATTTCGGCTCCAGCGCTGGACCCAGGAAAGGTAAGAATAATAATTTTGCTTCCTTATGTGTTTTTTTACAGGTTCGGTTGTTGGACCACTTCGGATACGAGGACTTCAATATCAGGTTTTTTTTTATTCTCAATAAAATGGTTAATGGGGGTTGTGTTTTTTTATTTCAATAAAATATTTTTTCTATGTGCTTGTATTTTTTTAAACTTTATTATCATCGCCTTAGTAATTGCCGCCGGCTGATTGACAACCTCCATTACTAAGGCGGGGCTTAATGTTAGCAGGTGCAGAGGCTAACACTAACCCCAATTATTACCGCGGTACCCACCGCCACCAGGGGATCTGGGAAGAGCCGGGTACGAACCAGTACCCGACCATCTGTAGTGAAGGTTAGGCACCGAGGCGACCGCAGGCTGGTAGTATTAGGCTGGGGAAGGCCAAAAACAGTGGCTCATACCCACCCTGGTAATGCTAGGCTGCTGCTGCTGTGTTGTTTCTGGCTGGTTATGAAAATTATGGGTGACACCATGTTCTTTCCAATTATTATTATTATTTTTTTTAAATGACGTGGGGTCCCCTCCATTTTTCATAACCAGCCAGATACAATAAAGCAGCAGCAGCCTAGCATTACCAGTGTGGGAAGGGCCACTGTTTCTGGTCTGTCCCTCTCTAATAATACCAGCCTGCGGCCGCCCCGGAAGCCGACCTTCACTACAGATGGTCAGGTACTGGATCGTACCCGGCTCTTCCCAGCACCCCTGATGGCGGTGGGTACCGGGGTAATAATGGGGGTTAGTGCTAGCCTCTGCACCGGCTAACACTAAGCCCCGCCTTAGCAATGGATGCTGTAAATCAGCCGGCGGCCATTACTAAGGCGGTAGTAATATAGTTTAAAAAAAACACAAAAACATAGAAAAAATATTTTATTGAAATAAAAAAAAAAACACACACAACCCTCATTAACCATTTTATTGATAATAAAAAAAGCCATCATCGAAGTAGTCCTGGAATCCGACGTAGTCCAATGACCGAACCTGTAAGAAAACACACAAAAAACGATTAGTAACACATGTGTTAGGCTTCGATACAGGGCCTATGTGTGATACTGTCTGTGGGACCCTGTATCTAAGCCTACCACAAGGTAGGCTTAGATACAGCATCCAGCAGACAGTAATCTTATACAGTATAAGATTACTGTGTGCTGGGGCCCTGTATCTAAACCTACAGTGTGGTAGGCTTATATACAGAGCCCATCAGACAGGATCACACCTGGGCCATGTATCTAAGCCTACCCTGTGATTGGCTTAGATACAAGGCCCAGCAGACAGCATCACACATGCTGTGATCCTGTCTCATGTGCCCTCTAAGCCTGCTACATCGTAGGCTTAAAGAGGCTCTGTCACCAGATTTTGCAGCCCCTATCTGCTATTGCAGCAGATAGGCGCTGCAATGTAGATTACAGTAACGTTTTTATTTTTAAAAAACGAGCATTTTTGGCCAAGTTATGACCATTTTCGTATTTATGCAAATGAGGCTTGCAAAAGTACAACTGGGCGTGTTGAAAAGTAAAAGTACAAGTGGGCGTGTATTATGTGCGTACATCGGGGCGTGTTTACTACTATTACTAGCTGGGCGTTGTGTATAGAAGTATCATCCACTTCTCTTCACAACGCCCAGCTTCTGGCAGTGCAGCACTGTGACGTCACTCACAGGTCCTGCATCGTGTCGGCACCAGAGGCTACACTTGATTCTGCAGCAGCATCAGCATTTGCAGGTAAGTAGCTACATCGACTTACCTGCAAACGCCGATG
This sequence comes from Rhinoderma darwinii, assembly GCF_050947455.1. Lineage (NCBI taxonomy): Eukaryota > Metazoa > Chordata > Amphibia > Anura > Rhinodermatidae > Rhinoderma > Rhinoderma darwinii. The sequence goes on along the minus strand of NC_134690.1, from coordinate 47,780,134 downwards.
CTGCTGCAGAATCATCTGTAGCCTCTGGTGCCGACACGATGCAGGACCTGTGAGTGACGTCACAGTGCTGCACTGCCAGAAGCTGGGCGTTGTGAAGAGAAGTGGATGACACTTCTATGCACAACGCCCAGCTAGTAAAAGTAGTAAACACGCCCCGATGTACGCACATAATACACGCCCAGTTGTACTTTTACTTTTCAACACGCCCAGTTGTACTTTTGCAAGCCTCATTTGCATAAATACGAAAATGGCCATAACTTGGCCAAAAATGCTCGTTTTTTAAAAATAAAAACGTTACTGTAATCTACATTGCAGCGCCTATCTGCTGCAATAGCAGATAGGGGTTGCACAATGTGGTGACAGAGCCTCTTTAAAGGTGTTATCCAGTCCCTAAACATTGATGGTCTATCCTCAGGATAGGCCATCAATAGCTGATGTGTCCGGGGTCCGTCTCCCGGGAGCCGGCCAATCAGCTGTTTTGAAGGGGCCGCAGCACTCGTACGAGAGCTGCTTCCCCTTCATTTCACCACTCGCTCACACTGTGAATCGCCAACACGGATTCACAGTGTGACCGGAATTAAGGGGAAGCAGCTCTCGTACAAGTGCTGCGGCCCCTTCAAAACAGCTGATTGGCCGGCTCCCGGGAGTCGGACCCCACCAATCAGCTTTAGCAGTCAGGGATACTAGTCTTACCTTCCTCTTCAGCCGCGGCGGAGGTTCTGTCCTCTCGATGTTGTGCGCGGCGCATAGAGTTGTGACGTCATGCGCTGCGCACAGCGCTGTGACGTCATGCGCTGCGCACAGCGCTGTGACGTCAGGACCTCCGCTGCGATCCGGAACCAGGAAGGTAAGTACAGTCAGTTACTATAGTAACAGGGGACGCGGCCCGAGTTACTATAGTAACTTTTTATAGATGTGGTGCGGGGGGCCGTGGGCCCCCTGGCTTCGGGGCCCGGTCGCAACTGCGACCGCTGCGACCCCTATAGCTACGCCACTGGCTTTGAGGGCCTTATATATTAGAAAGTCCCCATAAATCAGCCCATTTAAAAATACTACACCGCTCAAAGTATTTAAATCAGCATTAAGAAAGTGCCTTAACCCTTTAGGCGTTTCACAGGAATTAAAGCAAAGTTGGGCAAAATTCATTTGTAATAATTTTTTTCCTGTAACACAGAAGGTTTTTCCAGAGAAACACAATTTAAAATTTATTGCACAGATTCTGCAGTTTTTAGAAATATCCCACATGTGGCCCTAGTGTGCTAATAGACTGAAACACAGGCCTCCGAAGCAAAGGAGCACCTAGTGGATTTTCAGGCCTCCTTTCTGTTAGAAAATATTTTAGGCACCATCTCAGGTTTGAAAAGGTCTAGTGGTTCCAAAATATATGGAAACCCCTCAAAAAGACACCATTTTGAAAAATACACCCCCAAGGAATTAATGTAGGGGTATAGTGAGCATTCTGATCCCGCAGTTTTTTTGCTAAATTTCTTTGAATTAAGCCATAAAAATAAAAACTCTAATTTTTTTTCAAATAAAACATACAATGTTTTCATTTTTACAAAGAATAAAGGCATCTAAGGGGTTAATTGCAGGGTTCAGAGCTAGCTCCATTCCCTGCCATTACAGCCAGTGGCGGATTAAGTAGACCATGGGCCCTGGGCTGTTACCCAAACTTGGGCCCCCCTTCCTCACCGCCAACCTGCCGCGCCGTAACTATTTTTAACACTACCTTTTTGGGCAAGCATTAACAGTGTTACGATTTCCCTTGTCACAGCGCGGTGTCCCTACATACTGACAGTATCACACTGTGCAGGGACACAACCTCCTGACAAGGGGAATTGTCTATCAGTCCTGGACTGCAGAAAGACTTTTTGTGAAATACAAGGATTTCCTATAATAAACATGTCAGGAAAGGTGACAGATTCTCTATAAATCTAGTGACTCACAGGTGACGACGTCTCAGATTCTAGTAGTTTTTTTCCTCTTTTCTTCTCCATCCGGTCCAGCGCTCATGACGACTTCTCCCGGCCATGACTCACTTCTGCAGAATTTGCCACTCAGATGTCTCCTCACTTTTCCAACATTTCCACACCTATAAACGAAAATAAAGTTATCATGGTGCCACATACCGTACCTCTAAATATAATAGCACCAAACACTGCGCGCCTGAATATAATACCACACACTGTAAAACACCACATACACAAAGCCCCCTGTACATAGTGCCACACACAGCCCCTGTAGATATTACACACCCCCATAGATATCGCCATACACAGCCCCCTCTATATATCACACATCCCCCTCGTAGAGAGCGTTACACACAGCCCCATATAGATAGTGCCATACAGCCCCCCTGTAGAGAGCGCCACACAGCCCTCCCCCTCTTGTAAATAGCACCAAAAAGCCCCCCCTATAAAGAGCGGCACACACATACCACTGTGGATAGCACTACACAGCCCCCCTTGTATATAGTGCCACACAGCGCTCCCCCTTGTATATAGTGCCACACAGCGCTCCCCCTTGTATATAGTGCCTCACAGCGCTCCCCCTTGTATATAGTGCCACACAGCGCTCCCCCTTGTATATAGTGCCACACAGCGCTCCCCCTTGTATATAGTGCCTCACAGCGCTCCCCCTTGTATATAGTGCCTCACAGCACTCCCCCTTGTATATAGTGCCTCACAGCGCTCCCCCTTGTATATAGTGCCTCACAGCGCTCCCCCTTGTATATAGTACCTCACAGCGCTCACTCTTGTATATAGTGCCTCACAGCGCTCCCCCTTGTATATAGTGCCACAAGGTTATGTACACATTTAAAAACTTTGTTATAATTATATATATATATATATATATATATATATATATATATATATATAGTATGTGTGTGTATCAGTGTGATTGATTGATTTTATTAAAAAATATTTTTACTTTTTGAGATACAGCTGCTTTGTATCCTGTATCCGTCAGGTCAGCAGGACTGACAGGATCAGTGACACGCAGGATTCACCTCAAATCTATCACATTTAAGATTATAATTTAGCGCAGAGCCCGTTTCACTGATCCCGTCAGTCCTGCTGACCTGACGGATACAGAATACAAATCAGCTATATCTCAAAAAGTGAAAATATTTTTTAATAAAATGTAATTACAAAGTTGCCCCAAACACACATTTTTATTAAAAATAAATAAAACCGACGTGATTTTTGCGACGTTTTTTCCGTAGACAATGCAGGTTTCCTTTTTTTAGCGTTTTTATACATACCTTTTTTGCTATTTTAGAATTTTTATTCATAAAGTTTGAAAATAATAGTAAAAAAATAAGCTTTTTTACGTTTCAGCTATTTTTTTTTGGTAATAACATAGTTTTACCCTAAAATAGACCATTTATTTGTAATCGTCATTGTCTACCGTAAATTTTAATATATTACATGTCTATATTAGGGTAATTGGGTCAGCGCTAGCGTTATAACAATCATTGGCGGGGGGGAACGTTTTTTTTGGGGTGGGTATTTTATGTGTATTTATTATTAAATTTTGTTTTGCACTTTACTATTTTTTATTACTATGGTCTGTTCCTCAAAGGTCAAAAAAGACCTTTGGGGAACTTTATATATATTTTTTCTTTGTTTTACACCATGTTTTTCCACTGTAACTGGAGCTGCACAGCAGCCCCAGTTACAGGGGAAATCAGCCCTCTCACAGTGACGATTGTCACTAATAGGGCTGTGCTTGGTCTAGTAAGACCCAGCAACAGGTTGCCACTAACGGCACCCGGCGATCATGTGACCAGTCACATGATCACCGGGAGTAATAGAGACAGCGCCGCTGCTGCTGTCTCTATTCCTTTACACAGCGTTCATTGAGCGCTGTGTAAAAGTGATCAGAGAAGACAGAAGCAGCGAAAGCTGCTCCTATCTTCTCCTCAGGGTCCCCGACAGTCACTGACAGCCGGAGACCCGACATTCAGCTGCAAGATCACGCGGGCAGCAAGTTAAAACCCGAGCCGTAGAAAGTCTATGGCTCGGGTTATAAGGACCCGTCCCTGACCGCTGGCGGTAAAAATACAGCCAGCGGTCGGGAACCAGTTGGGCAGGAGGATAAGCCTGTACTGACCTCAGCGCCGGTGACCGCCCACCCGGCTCTTCTCTTGCTGCTTTGGAGTAACAGAACAGCCGTCCTTCGCTGTTCTGTTACTCAATGGCGGCGGCCCACACTTGTCAGGGGGGCGTGTCCTACCCCTTTCCCGGCCAATTCCCTGCTCCTCTTCATCTTAGGCAGTTAGCAGCGCTAGCGCGCTGAATAGATTTAGGAGATGATGTGCGGTTCGGGCTGCCATGGGCCCCCTGGGAGCCTCGGGCCCCGGGCGGCCGCCCGAAACGCCTATATGATAATCCGCCACTGATTACAGCATGGTGTCAGCTGCAATATACAGCTGATGTCGCAGGCTCAGCTTCTGAGCCTGCACCCTCTTGTTTCTGGGGATGGAAGCCTTTTAGACCCCGGCTCCGAGCGGGACCTAACAGGCATCCGTACCTGGCAGACAGGAGGCCATTGTTAGGCCTCCGGTCTGCCGGAGCAGTCATCGGAACCTCGCGATTACATCGCTGGGTTCTGATCTGCTGGTAAAACCCACTTTTGAGCGCTGCATTTTAGGGGTTAATCGGCTGGATCGGAGATTAGCTCCGGTCCTGGCCATCCACCAGGGTGTCAGCTGCAATATACAGCCAACACCCGCTGGTGATGGTGCGAGCTCAGCTTCTATTACGTTGCTTTGCTTGAAGACCTAGGCGACAGCAACGTAATAGTACGTGATATGTCGCCAAGGGGTTAACAGGGGTGTGTAGACTTTTTATATCCACTGTATATCTATCTATTGTATATATACTAGTATACAGTTAGGTCCACAATTATTTGGACAGTGACACAAGTTTTGGCATTTTAGCTGTTTACCAAAACATATTGAATATACAGTTATATAATCAATCTGGGCTTGAAGTGCAGACTCTCAGCTTTAATTTGAGGGTATTCACATCCTAAATTGAGGAAGAGTTTAGGAATTACAGCTCTTTAATGTGTAGCTGCCTCTTTTTCAAGGGACCAAATGTAATTGGACAATTATCTCAAAAGCTATTTAATGGGCTGCATGGGCTATTCCCTCATTAACCCATCATAAATTTACCAGGTAAAAGGTCAGGAGTTTATTTCAGGTGTGGCATTTGCATTTGGAACATGAGATCAAAGGAACTCTCAATACAAGTGAAACAGACCATCGTTAGGCTGAAAAAAATCAGAGAGATAGAGCACAAATGTTATGAGTGGCCAAATCAACAGTTTGGTACATTCTCGAACAAAAAAAAAAAAGAGCACACTGGTGATCTCGTGAACTCCAAAAGGCCTGGACGTCCATGGAAGACAACAGTGGTGGATGATCACAGAATCCTTTCCATGGTGAAGAAAAACCCCTTCACAACATCTACCCACGTGAAGAACACTCTCCTGGAAGTAGGTGTATCAGTATCTAAGTCTACCTTAAAGGGAAGACTTCATGAGAGCAAATACAGAGGGTTCACCACAAGGTGCAAACCATTAATCAGCCTCAAAAATAGAAAGGCCAGATTAGACTTTGCCAAACAACATCTTAAGAAGCCGCCCAGTTCTGGAACAGCATGAAACTAAGATCAACCAGTACCAAAATGATGGGAGGAGGAAAGTATGGAGAAGGCTTGGAACGGCTCATGATCCAAAGCACACCACATCCTCTGTAAAACATGGTGGAGGCAGTGTGGTGGCATGGGCATGCATGGCTGCCAAAGGCACTGGGTCACTAGTGTTTATTGATGATGTGACTGAAGGCAGAAGCAGCCGGATGAATTCTGAAGTGTTCAGGGATTTACTTTCAACCAAATGCAGCAAGGTTGATTGGACGTCACTTCACAGTACAGATGGACAATGACCCAAAACATACTGCGAAAGCAACCCAGGAGTTTTTTAAGGCAAAGAAGTGGAATATTCTGCAATGGCCAAGTCAATCACCAGACCTCAACCTGATCGAGCTGTATATCCCCTGCTTAAGACAAAACTTAAGGCAGAAAGACCCACAAACAAGCAACAACCGCTGCAGTAGAGGCCGGGCAAAGCAGCAAAAGGAGGAAACCCAGCGTCTGGTGATGTCCATGGGTTTCAGACTTCAGGCAGTCATTGCCTGCAAAGGATTCTCTACAAAGTATTTTTTTTTTTAAACTTTTTATTTATGGTAATGTTAATTTGTCCAATTACTTTTGAGCCCCTGAAGTGAAGTGAAATGGTTGCAATTCCTAAACGTTTCACAGGATATTTTTGTTCAACCCCTTGAATTAAACCTGAAAGTCTACACTTCAATTGTATCTCAGTTGTTTCATTTCAAATCTAATATGGTGGCAGCAAAGCCCAAATCATGAAGATTGTGTCACTGTCCAAATAATTCGGGACCTAACTGTATATATACTTTACCTACCTATCTCAAATCTATTTATTCATCTATCTATGACATATCTATCTCATATCTATTGATCTACCTACTATTTATCTATCTCATATCTATCTATTTTTATATAAAAGATAGATAGATAGATAGATAGATAGATAGATAGATAGATAGATAGATAGATAGATATATGAGGTAGGTAGATAGAGGGATAGTGTAGCGTCCATGGCCGCGGGCCGTCTGGTTTACTTACCTCCCGACGCTCGCAGCCATGGATCTGTTAGCGCTGGTCCCCATCTCCTTCCTAGGAGAGGCCAGTGCTCGCTTCCGCTCCGGTCCGCTGTGTCCCGTAGGGTGTGCACGCGCACTCGTACACGCTCTCAAAGGGCCAGCGCGCGCACAGGGAAACAATCATCATCATCAACTCACATGATTTCCTGGACTATAAGAAGGCCTCTGCCCTTCTGATCCTTGCCTGAATGTTGTTTGTCATATCCTAGTTTGTCTAAGCAAATGGTCTCGTAGTGTTTTCCAGTTCCAGTGTTCCCTGTTTCTGTATCCTGTATCCCGTGCTATCCTGGTCAAGTGCCGTGCTGTGCTGTAGTCATGCTGTGCTGTATCTATGCCTGTCCTGCTGCTCCATGACTGACATCAACCCGCTGCCTAGTCCCAGCCGAGCCTGCCTGTCCGAGCTGCCACAGGTACCTTATACGAACTGTGGACTGTGACCTGCACCCTGTTGGCCAGCTGCCATACCACCAAGGCGGTACGGCCCAGTGGGTCCACGAACCCAACGTGACAGATAGATAGATAGTGTAGCGTCCATGGCCGCGGGCCGTCGGGTTTACTCACCTCCCGACGCCGGCAGCCATGGATCTGTGAGCGCTGGTCTCCGTCTCCCTCCTAGGAGATGCCAGCGTTCACTTTCGCTCCGTTCGGCTGGGTCCCGTAGGGTGCGCGCACATGCTCGCGCCCGGCCTTAAAGGGCCAGCGCGCGCAATTAGGAAATCGTCATCACTATCAACTGCCACGATTTCCTGGTCTATAAGAAGGCCCCTGGTCTTCTAATCCTTGCCTGAGCGTTGTTAGTCTTTCCCAGTCTGTCTCGCAATGGTCCCTTAGTGTCTCCCGTTCCAGCTGTTACCCGTGCCCTGTTACCGTTCCTGTATTCCGTATTGTTCTAGTTCCTGTGCCTACCAGCGTTGGAGTGTCATCTGCCACGCCAAGTGTCTTCTGCCACGTCAAGTGTCTTCTGCCACGTCAAGTGTCATCTGCCACGTCAAGTGTCAACTGCCACGTCAAGTGTCATCTGCCACGTCAAGTGTCATCTGCCACGCCAAGTGTCATCTGCCACGTCAAGTGTCTTCTGCCACGCCAAGTGTCATCTGCCATGTCAAGTGTCTTCCGCTTCATCGGATACTGCCCGCCACGTCTGGCGCGACCTGCCGCATATGCCTCCATCCGTGCTGAAGCCACAGCCACCGCCCGGACTATTTCAGGTACCCAAGCATTACTGTCTGCCATTTACTTCCGCATAGACTGTGACCTGGTCAGCTGCCTCCCCGCTACGGCGGAGCGGCCTAGTGGGTCCACGTACCCTGTGTCCGTGACAGATAGATAGATAGATAGATAGATAGATAGATAGATAGATAGATAGATAGATAGATAGATAGATAGATAGATAGATAGATAGATAGATAGATAGATAGATAGATAGATAGATTGATATAAAATAGGCATATGTATATACATATATCCCCATTTGAAGCCTACGATGCATACTCAACATGATGAATTCTGTATCAAATATGAGCAATTATCAACTAGGTACGCTTTGGATATAATTTTATTGAATATGGATTTTTTTACAGAGAGATCTCATTTGTGTAAAGGAATTGGAGAATGTATTACAGTCGCTAATGTCTGCTGAGGATTTTGGTCTACATATTGAGAAATTACATACTACATTGAGTAAAGCTAGATTGGAGACAGAAACCACCAAGAAAAGAAAATGGTATAGGGACTAACTTGATTATAAGACTGGACACGTTTATTCATGGGACAACTCTAATGATCGCATGGTGGGACCACCAAGGAGGGAACGTAAAAATCAGGATATATACAGGAACATCAATGGTGAAGATCGACCTCTTGATCAGACCCAGAGTAACAGCTCAAGTCATACAGATTTTTTAGGAGTCGACAATATGGAAATCAGAAACGAAAACCCACCAGGAGAGACATAAGAAGCACCGAAGAAGGAAGAACCCGTTTACAGAGGCAACAACGGTAGAAGATCATCTACAACAGCCAAAAAAGGAACACCTCGAAACGGTGGTAAATATATCTTCTCATAGTCTGTCTGATTCGCAGTTACAACTTTTGGCCAAGGGCCTTACATTTTGTCCAAATCAAAGGATTGATTGGTTTCAATTGGAACTTGATCTGCACAATTTTATTCGATCTGTTAAACTAAAAGTTTGGTTTGATTCTAATCCATGTAATAGCACTCCAGTTATTGAATCCAAACACATGTGTCTTAAAAATGTTGGTTTGTTTAGCAAGAGTAAGTTTCAACCTCCCATTGTGTCACATCCCATTGAGACATTCATTGATCTGGTAAAAAAAGATTTGATCGATCTACGGTCTAGTACATATGGTAATACTTTGAAACATCCTAATATTACTACACTTGAATTATCTGCATTGGATGAGCTGGTCCATAACATCGACCTCACCATTAAACCCGCTGACAAAGGGGGTGCGGTTGTAGTTATGGACTCCAAATCCTATATTGCTGAAGCTCATAGAAAATTGAATGACACTAAGGTCTATAGACTATTAAGTTATGACCCTAGATTTGATATAGAGAGGAGAATTAAAAACTGCTTGACTAAGGCCTTTGAGGATAATATTATTGATTCTGCATTACAGACGTTTCTTACTGTTAGCCACCCTAATACTCCGAGCTTGTATCTACTCCCCAAGATACACAAGGGTTTGGTGAATCCACCGGGCCGCCCTATCGTATCAGGGAGGGGTTCGTTATTGCGTAACATTTCTATTTTTGTCGATAGAGCCCTTAGACAATTCGTTTTTGAGACTAAGTCATATATTAGGGACACCTCTGATTTTTTACAAAAACTTAAATTAATGAAACCCCCACCTGGGTCGTTACTGGTCTCTTTTGATGTTGTGTCCCTCTACACCTCTATTGGACATAGTAGAGGTGTAGAGGCAATTAGAAAAAAACTGGCTTGTTCAAATAATGATGCCCCCAGTTGTGAATTCATAATATCTTTAGTTGATCTTATATTAACATCCAACTACTTTACCTTTGATGACAATTATTTTATCCAACTTCAGGGCACGGCAATGGGGTCCAATATGGCCCCTACCTATGCCAACCTCTTTATGGATATGGTTGAGGAGATGTTCGTCTATGTGTCCCACCACTTCAGATATGTTTTGGGGTGGTGGAGATATATAGACGACATCTTCCGCATCTTGACAGATAGTGAGGCTTCTCTTCAATCCTTTCATCAATTCCTTAATCAGATCGATGACAATTTACAGTTCACAATGACTTATTCAGTTCAGAAAATAGAATTCCTAGATGTTTGTGTAAAATTGGTTGATAATGTGCTAATTACTGGGCTTTATACCAAGGATACGGATCGAAACACACTCTTAAGATTTGAGAGTAGCCATCCCAAAAATATGATAAGATCATTACCATATAGTCAGATGGTTAGACTTAAACGTATTGTTGATGACCCTATTGAATTGGATTCATCCTTAGATCGTCTGGTATCTAATTTTGTAGAAAGAGGATATCCTAAACAGTTACTATATACTCATAAAACAAGAGTTGATGGTATCCCTAGGGATAAGCTAATAAAAACTACTAAAAAAGTGGACAAACATCGGATACCATTTATTTCCACCTATAATGATTTGAGCGGGGACATTTCAAAAATTCTGAATGAACATTGGCGAATTATTAGTAACAGTTATGAACATATTGGTGAGCTTAACAGCCCACCTCTTATGTCATTTAGGAGACCTCGAAATCTACGTGACAAACTGGTTAAATCCAAGACAAGTAAGATATCCAGCAGTGGTAAACAGACCTTATTGAGATAGTTAAAACCAGGGAATGTTCCCTGCTATAAATGTATCAATTGTCCACTCATGTGTAGGGGCAATGTATTTGAGCACCCTCAAACACACAGAAAGTACAACATTAGACAGCACTTTACGTGCGATTCTGAGTGGATAATTTACGTGTTATGGTGCCCCTGCCGGTTATTATATGTTGGTGAAACCACCTGCGACTTTAAAACTAGGTTGAATAACCATCGGTATTCCATTAGAAAACATAAACGAAATTTGCCAGTAGCGAAACATTTTTTTGAACTAGGACATACCGAAAGAGATTTAAAATTTAAGATTTTGGAATATATTCCACTTCCCCAGAGTGGGGGTGATAGGAATGTATTACTACATTAATGTGAATTAAAGTGGATTTTCCTTTTGGAAACATTGAGACCAAAAGGTCTCAATGTTGAATTCAATGTCGCTAGGGCTACTCTCTGAGACTAATCTCTGACATCTGCATTCGTCCTCTAGCAATGTTCTTCTTTTGTTTATTATTTTTTTTTGTTTTGTATTTTTTTATATGAGAAGTATATATATATACCTTGATCTTTGACACTTTATTTTTCTATTTTAGATCATAAGGTGAATATAGACCACTTCAGACCACAAGATACAAAATTGACCAGGAATAAATGGAAGATGGAAATTGGATATTTAAATTTTGATGTCCTGTGACTAGTTTTCATGTATTAATGTTTTGCCAAATATTTATTTAAATGTATGTGAAAGGGGAGCAACAATAATTAAAATATTAGAGTATAAACTGACTGATCTAATAAACTACTGTGGAGTTCTCATGGGTTCGATACATGATTGCTGGTTATTGTGGTTCGACTTGGCACACGGTAGTGTGATACTGTCGTTCTACTAACCTTGGTGTAGGTTTTCATGGAGCACATAACTGTGACCCTGATCCCTCCCCTTTCGTGTGAATCCTTTATCCGCAGTTTAATATACCTTATTACTGGCATCTATTATATAGAATTTCTATTACATTTTTATGAATGGATTTAATTGCTGCACTTCGTTTTTGTTGCTGCTTCCCTCGCATACATATACATTTGTATATATAGGTTTTTTACCTTTTCTTGATACTGATCCTGGACATCTTCGGACATATACACTACCGTTCAAAAGTTTAGGGTCACTTAGAAATGTTCTTATTTTTGCAAGAAAAGCAAATTTTTTTTCAATGAAGATAACATTAAATTAATCAGAAATACACTCATTGTTAATGTGCTAAATGACTATTCTAGCTGCAAACGTCTGGTTTTTAATGCAATATCTTCATAGGTGTATAGAGGCCCATTTCCAGCAACCATCACTCCAGTGTTTTAATGGTACATTGTGTTTGCTAACTGTGTTAGAAGGCTAATGGATGATTAGAAAACACTTGAAAACCCTTGTGCAATTATGTTAGCACCGCTGTAAACAGTTTTGCTGTTTAGAGGAGCTATAAAACTGACCTTCCTTTGAGCTAGTTGAGAATCTGGAGCATTACATTTGTGGGTTCGATTAAACTCTCAAAATGGCTAGAAAAAGAGAGCTTTCATGTGAAACTCGACAGTCTATTCTTGTTCTTAGAAATGAAGGCTATTCCATGCGAGAAATTGAAAAAGAAACTGAAGATTTCCTACAACGGTGTGTACTACTCCCTTCAGAGGACAGCACAAACAGGTTCTAACCAGAGTAGAAAGAGCAGTGGGAGGCCCCGCTGCACAACTGAGCAACAAGACAAGTACATTAGAGTATCTAGTTTGAGAAATAGATGCCTCACAGGTCCTCAACTGGCAGTTTCATTAAATAGTACCCGCAAAACGACAGTGTCAACGTCTACAGTGAAGAGGCGACTCCAGGATGCTGGCCTTCAGGGCAGAGTGGCAAAGAAAAAGCCATATCTGAGACTGGCTAATAAAAGGAAAAAATTTATATGGGCAAAAGCACACAGACATTGGACAGAGGAAGATTGGAAAAAAGTGTTATGGACAGACGAATCAAAGTTTGAGGTGTTTGGATCACACAGAAGAACATTTGTGAGACGCAGAACAACTGAAAAGATGCTGGAAAAATGCCTGACGCCATCTGTCAAGCATCGTGGAGGTAATGTGATGGTCTGGGGTTGCTTTGGTGCTGGTAAAGTGGGAGATTTGTACAAGGTAAAAGGGATTTTGTATAAGGAAGGCTATCATTCCATTTTGCAACGCCATACCATACCCTGTGGACAGCGCTTGATTGGAGCCAATTTCATCCTACAACAGGACAATGACCCAAAGCACACCTCCAAATTATGCAAGAACTATTTAGGGAAGAAGCAGGCAGCTGGTATTCTATCTGTAATGGAGTGGCCAGCCCAGTCACCAGATCTCAACCCGATAGAGCTGTTGTGGGAGCAGCTTGACCGTATGGTACGCAAGAAGTGCCCATCAAGCCAAACCAACTTGTGGGAGGGCCTTCTGGAAGCATGGGATGAAATTTCTCCCGATTACCTCAGCAAATTAACAGCTAGAATGCCAAAGGTCTGCAATGCTGTAATTGCTGCAAATGGAGCATTCTTTGACGAAAGCAAAGTTTAAAGGAGAAAATTATTATTTGAAATAAAAATCATTATTTCTAACCTTGTCAATGTCTTGACTATATTTTCTAGTCATTTTGCAACTCATTTGATAAATATAAGTGTGAGTTTTCATGGAAAACACAAAATTGTCTGGGTGACCCCAAACTTTTGAATGGTAGTGTATATGTCCTGAATATTTATAAATTCTGTCATTCCGTGGTTCGATGTATTTTGTGTCTATATGTATTTGTGTAAAATTTTGCTTGATAAGCTATTTACAATAATATTGATTGTTACCTGTCACTTGGCAACGTGTTCCGGAACTTCTTTCCGGTTCTCGCTAGTTGAATGTGTGCATAATGGCGTCAGGAGTTTGTTGATTACCTGTAACCAGGCAACTTACTATAGACGTTACTTCCTGGTGCTGTCAGCCTGACGCATGCGCACCTGCTAACAATAAATGCCTGATAGGGAGGACTTGAGTCAAACACATACGAGCACTTTGCATAAATTAAATATTAGTCTTTTGATTGGTCAGTGGTCTGACAGCTGTAATTTGATACACATCTTGTTGAATACTTGATTAAATTGTAATTAGGTCTATATTAAGTCGTTCTAATATATAGACGTTTTTAGATGTTTTTAATATGTCTCTTGTCACTTTCTGTATCAATGTTTGATTTTTTGATACCGTAACTTTTGTTTTACACGTAACTAAATGCTGTTTGTATTTTTTATACTATTCTAATGAGCTTGATTGCTTATATCTGTTACACACTATATAAACCATGACTGTTGTACACACCATTATGCTTGAAAAAAGTCCTAATGTTGGACTGAAACGTCGCACCGCTGTATGTTGGCTTGAATAAATCACAGTTTTTTTCATTCATCCTGTTGGATTGCTGCAAGATTTATTTCTCCTGAATATTGATACAGTCCTAGGATCCCAGGAGCTGCTTGCTGGCACCCGTTCACATATGTAAGCTTTCTCTTACTGAGATTGAGTGCTGCTGCTTTCTCTGTTTGAATATATATATATATATATATATATATATATATATGTATACACCTATTTCATATCTGTCAATCTATCTATCTACCTATAAGTTTATCCTCTAAGCTGCATTGAGTTGAGCACTTGCTAGACTGGGGTGCGTAGTCTAAGAAATCTCCCTGTTCTTCACCCTTAAAGGGGTTTTCCCCTGAGAGACATTTATAAAATATCCACATGATATGTCATAAATGTCAGATAGATGTGGGTCCCACCTCTGGGACCCGCACCTTGCTCCAGAACGGGACCCCTTAGCCCTGTTCAGCAGCTCTGTGTTGTGCCTGAATGAGGTGAATTTCAACCATGAAAAAGGTTATATGGTCGTGAGTTATGTAAACAGCGTAGCTCGCTGAGCAACAATGCTTCCGTAAGTCCCATAGAATTGAATGGAAGTTACGAAAACAGCGTAGCTCGCATGCTACGCTGCTTCTGTAACTGCGATTCACTACTATGGGAGTTATGGAAAAAGCGTAGCTCGGGAGTCAGTGAGATCAGACAAAGATAGAACAGCGTTTCCTATGGATATGTCATAAATGTCTCTCATGCGAAAACCCCTATAAGAAGGAGGTATGGATTTTTATGGTCAGATTCCTAGGTCACTGTTCCCAGAATAATCACTGATTGGTGACATGTGAGCTGAAGGAACTGTAGTGTAGACAGCAACAGAGCCAAAAGTTGGCACCAGGGAAGCGGTCAGCACATGACCAGAAAGAGGATAAGATGGAGATATATTGAGAGGTCAAGTCAAGGGTTAAAACCAGTAGTAGGACCACAGAGACCAGGCGACAAATCCAAGGAACAAGACGGAAAGGGGAATCCACAAACAAAGCAATGGTCAAGGTCAGGATAGTGGTCAGGATAGTAGTCATGTACAAGGAGCGACACAAAGGATGTACCTTAATCAGGAGAGGAGGTGGTGAGTCCCCTTTAAATAGACCAGCAGGACCAACAGCATCAAGAAGGATCAGTTGCCATGCCCGATAGTAAAGAGGTGGAGAGCCGCGGCCAAGGCCAGCGGGGCCGCAGCTGTCAGACGGAGGCATCGCTGGATCGGGGAGAGGGGAGTTAGATTGCCTAGAAAACTGACACGGTCAATGCCAGGAGCCATGGCCGCCTGTGGGGACCTGTCGCTGTAATGGGGAGAGGAGAGTAAGAGTATATCTTCAAAAGAGCAAATATGGGTGACAATGATAGCGCAACCCTACAATAAAGCAGTACATCATGCACAAATTTTATATCTAGCATATAAATAGAACAGTATAAACAAACTACCCACGTAGCTGAAACCCACTGAACTAGATTTTGGGTGGGTTAGCAGATAATTTATAACCCTCTTACAGGCACCTCAGAAGGAAAGGGGTATTTAGTGCAATAATGCCCTCAAGTTCAATGCTATAAGATCATTTTTGTCCTTGCTATTATGACAGAAATCTGGTGTAATTGCTTTAACAAATATGCCAGAGTGTATGAATATAGTTTGGCTTGAAATGCTATTTAATAATGTTTATACTTGGAGAGCTGCGCTGATAATATGAAGTCACCTGGATGGACTGCAGGGTGAGTAATAATCTGACAATATAAAGGATCATTTTAATGATAGACTCCATCTTCAATTGATTCTAAAATCAAGTAAATGTATCAACCTGTTCTCTTTTTAGTATCTTGAAATACAGTTTTATTAATGACCTGTGTTCTGATCTGACTGACCTTTGGCAGACAGATAAAACTATTGCTGGGATTTAGAAGGATTGATTTTTTTTTTTACTATTCGAGCTTCATCCATTAAAATTAATATTAATTTCAAAAACTGCTACATATGGTCTTAAAGGGGTTGTACCATCAATGGAAATAGCAATATACTGCATAAACGCAATATACATTTTAGAGTAACTTTGTAAAGTATTGTTATTAAAATATATATTTCCTTGCAGAAATATGGCAATTATCTGCTTGATATAGCACTCCCTGGTGTTCAAATGTATAGGCCTCTGCACGTCATTCTAGTAAAGCTCTGTTAGATGTGAAGCTTCTGCTCTTAGTGAAACAAACAGAGAGAAAGAAAGCCCAGAATGGGCAGTAAGAGGTGTACAGACTGCAAGCAGTGAGGAAAAAAGCCATTAGATAAGCACTTCACTGCTTGTGCTGAACGATACTTCTTATCTCTGTCCCTGATAAGGAGAGCAGCTGTAAAGGATCTGCCAGGCACAGCTTCGGGGTTAACGCCCATAGATAATCAGTCTGCACCTGCTTCTATGTCTGTGAGACTGACTCCATCTTCCACCACTCAGGGCGGCAAGCTTAGGAGTGGGAGAACCTATCACAGCCTGGCCAGACGGAGCTAGCTCCCGCCCTCTGTCTATTTATACCTGCCTTTCCTGTTCCTCCTTTGCTTGTGATTCTTTTAGTTTGGTTTCCTGGCCCTGCTGCAGCTTCTTGTACTATTGTCCTTGCTTCATATTGACCCCGGCTTGCTGACTACTCTCCTGCTCTGCATTTGGTACCTCGTACACTCCTGGTTTGACTCGGCTTGTTTACTTCTCTTGTTGCTCACGGTGTTGCCGTGGGCAACTGCCCCTTTCTCCCCCTAGCTCTGTGTACCCTTGTCTGTTTGTCTGTCGTGCACTTATTGAGCTTAGGGACCGTCGCCCAGTTGTACCCCGTCGCCTAGGGCAGATCGTTGCAAGTAGGCAGGGACTGAGTGGCGGGTAGATTAGGGCTCACTTGTCTGTCTCCCCACCCCCCGTCATTACATAATCACAAGCCCATACCTAGTCTACCCTGGTCCCTGACACCACTATGGACCCCCTTGAGACCCTGGCTCAGCAAATGCAGGGTCTCTCCCTACAGGTCCAGGCCCTGGCTCAGAGGGTCAACCAGCCTGATGCTACCTTGGTAGTCCCCCTCACCTCACCTCTTGAATCCCACCTCAAGTTGCCCGACCGGTTCTCAGGGGACCGGAAGACTTTTCTCTCCTTTCGGGAGAGTTGTAGGCTCTATTTTCGCTTAAAGCCCCACTCCTCAGGTTCTGAGAGCCAGCGGGAGGGTATAATTATGTCCCGGCTCCAGGAAGGGCCCCAAGAATGGGCCTTCTCCTTGGCTCCTGACGCCCCTGAACTTTCCTCCGTTGATCTTTTCTTTTCTGCTCTCGGATTCATTTATGACGAGACTGACAAGACTGCTTTTGCCGAGAGTCAGCTGGTGACCTTACGTCAGGGTAAGAGACCTGTTGAGGAGTATTGCTCTGACTTTAGGAAGTGGTGCGTAGCTTCTCGGTGGAATGACCCTGCCTTAAGGTGCCAGTTTAGGTTGGGTCTGTCGAACGCCCTGAAAGACCTGCTAGTTAGCTATCCCTCCTCTGACTCCCTAGACCAGGTTATGGCTTTAGCGGTACGACTTGACCGACGTCTCAGGGAACGACAACGTGAACGTTTATGTGTTTTCTCCTCTGACTCCCCCATGATGCCTCCCGAGGTTCCGTTGCTTCGTTCCTCCCCGGAAGACTCTGAGGTACCTATGCAACTCGGGGCCTCCGTGTCACCCCAAAAACGTAGAGAGTTCCGCAGGAAGAATGGTCTCTGCTTCTATTGTGGGGATGACAAGCATCAAGTGAACAACTGTCCTAAGCGTAAGAATGCAGCCAGAGAACTTCCACGCCTAAGTGATCATCGGGGAGGTCACTTGGGCGCACAGGTATTTCTCGTAAATATGAAACGTAATAAAATCTTGCTTCCCTTTCAGGTCTCTTTTGGTGGTAGGTCTGCTACCGGCAGTGCCTTCGTGGATTCAGGGTCGTCTGCTAATATCATGTCTGTGGAATTTGCTATGTCTCTAGCTATGCCTTTGATTGATTTGCCTAAACCTGTCCCGGTAGTGGGTATCGACTCCACTCCTCTTGCTAATGGTTATTTTACACAGCATACCCCTGTTTTTGAACTCCTTGTTGGCTCCATGCATTTGGAGCAGTGCTCTGTACTGTTAATGCAGGGATTATCGTCCGATTTGGTTTTAGGCCTTCCCTGGTTGCAGTTGCATAAGCCCACGTTTGACTGGAATACTGGGGATCTTATCAAGTGGGGTAATGAATGCTTGACGTCATGTTTTTCTATTAATTCTATTTCTCCCCCTGAGGTGGTGAACACGCTACCTGAGTTTGTTCAGGACTTCGCCGATGTTTTCTCTAAGGAGGCCTCCGAAGTGTTACCTCCTCATAGAGAATATGATTGCGCAATCAATTTGGTACCAGGAGCTAAGCTCCCTAAGGGTAGGATATTTAATCTCTCTTGTCCCGAACGTGAAGCCATGAGAGAGTATATCCAGGAATGCCTGGCCAAGGGTTACATTCGCCCCTCTACTTCTCCGGTAGGTGCTGGCTTCTTCTTCATAGGGAAGAAGGATGGTGGTCTTAGGCCATGCATTGACTACCGAAGCTTGAATAAGGTCACTGTAAGGAACCAGTATCCCCTTCCTCTGATTCCTGATCTCTTTAATCAGGTTCAGGGGGCCCAATGGTTTTCTAAGTTTGATCTACGGGGGGCGTATAACCTTATCCGCATCAAAGAGGGGGATGAGTGGAAGACTGCGTTTAACACGCCCGAAGGTCATTTCGAATACCTCGTCATGCCCTTTGGGTTGTGTAATGCTCCCGCGGTCTTCCAGAATTTCATAAATGAGATTTTAAGAGACTACCTGGGGGTATTTCTTGTAGTGTACCTTGATGACATACTTGTGTTTTCCGAGGACTGGTCCTCCAACATTGAGCATGCCAGGAAGGTGCTCCAGGTCCTTTGAGAAAACAAACTGTTTGCGAAGACCGAAAAATTTGTGTTTGGGGTGCAGGAGATACCATTTTTTAGGCCAAATCCTCACTCCTCATGAATTCCGCATGGACCCTGCCAAGGTCCAGGCTGTGGAGGAATGGGTCCAACCTGCCTCCCTGAAAGCGTTACAGTGCTTCCTGGGGTTCGCTAATTATTACAGGAGGTTTATTGCTAACTTCTCGGTCATCGCTAAGCCTCTTACGGATCTCACTCGCAAAGGTGCTGATCTCCTCCACTGGCCTCCTGAGGCTGTCCAGGCTTTTGAGGTCCTTAAGAAGTGCTTTATCTCGGCCCCGGTGCTGATTCAGCCCAACCAAATGGAGCCATTTATCGTGGAGGTTGACGCGTCCGAGGTGGGAGTGGGGGCTGTCTTGTCCCAGGGTACCAGGTCCCTCACCCATCTCCGTCCCTGTGCCTACTTCTCCAGGAAGTTTTCACCCACTGAGAGTAACTATGATATTGGCAACCGCGAACTCTTAGCCATTAAATGGGCATTTGAAGAGTGGCGCCACTTCCTGGAGGGGGCTAGGCACCAGGTAACCGACCACAAGAATCTGGTTTTCCTAGAATCTGCCCGGAGGCTAAACCCGAGACAAGCTTGTTGGGCGTTATTTTTTACCAGATTCAACTTTGTGGTTACCTATAGGGCTGGGTCTAAAAATTTTAAGGCTGATGCACTGTCACGTAGCTTCATGGCCAGCCCTCCTTCGGAGGAAGGCCCTGCTTGTATTTTGCCTCCTGGTATAATCATTTCCGCTATTGATTCTGATTTAGTCTCTGAAATTGCGGCTGATCAAGGTTCAGCTCCCGGGAGCCTTCCTGAGAACAAGCTGTTTGTTCCCCTGCAATTCCAGCTAAGGGTACTTAGGGAAAGTCATGACTCTGCACTATCTGGCCATCCAGGCATCCTGGGTACCAAGCACCTCATTGCCAGAAACTATTGGTGGCCTGGGTTGCCCAAAGACGTTAAGGCCTACGTCGCCGCTTGTGAAGTTTGTGCTAGGTCCAAGACTCCCAAGTCCCGACCAGCGGGCTTACTATGTTCTTTGCCCATTCCCCAGATACCTTGGACCCATATCTCCATGGATTTTATCACCGATTTGCCTCCATCTCAAGGCAAGTCGGTGGTGTGGGTTGTAGTAGACCGCTTCAGTAAGATGTGCCACTTTGTGCCCCTCAAGAAACTACCCAATGCTAAGACGTTAGCTACCTTGTTTGTCATTCACATCCTGCGTCTCCATGGGGTCCCTGTCAATATTGTTTCTGATAGAGGGGTACAATTTGTTTCATTGTTTTGGAGAGGCTTCTGTAAAAAGTTGGAGATTCTCCTCTGCCTTCCATCCTGAAACTAATGGCCAAACTGAGAGGACTAATCAGTCTCTAGAACAATATTTAAGGTGTTTTATCTCTGACTGTCAATATGATTGGGTCTCATTCATTCCCCTCGCCGAATTTTCCCTTAATAACCGGGTCAGTAACTCGTCAGGGGTCTCCCCATTTTTCTGTAATTTTGGGTTTAATCCACGGTTCTCTTCCGTTTCACCTGGTAGTTCCAACAATCCCGAGGTAGAGGTCGTTCATCGAGAACTGTGCACAGTCTGGGCTCAGGTTCAGAAGAACCTAGAGGCGTCCCAGAGCATACAAAAAACTCAGGCAGATAGAAAACGTTCTGCTAACCCCTTGTTTATGGTCGGGGATCTGGTGTGGCTATCGTCTAAAAATTTGCACCTTAAGGTCCCGTCCAAGAAGTTTGCTCCCTGGTTTATAGGGCCGTACAAGGTCATTGAAGTCCTCAATCCTGTCTCCTTCCGACTGGAGTTGCCCCCATCTTTTCGAGTACACGACGTGTTCCATGCCTCCCTCCTTAAACGCTGCTCCCCGTCCTTGGCTCCCTCGAGGAAACCTCCGGTCCCTATTCTCACCCCTGAGGGGGAGAATTCGAGGTGGCCAAGATTGTGGACAGCAGGATGGTCCAAGGCTCCCTCCAGTACCTGGTCCATTGGAGAGGATACGGGCCTGAGGAGAGGACTTGGGTACCCGCTCGGGATGTTCACGCTGGGATATTGGTCAGGAGGTTTCACCTTCGTTTCCCCAGTAAACCAGGTCCACTTAGAAAGGGTCCGGTGGCCCCTCATAAATGGGGGGGTACTGTAAAGGATCTGCCAGGCACAGCTTCGGGGTTAACGCCCATAGATAATCAGTCTGCACCTGCTTCTATGTCTGTGAGACTGACTCCATCTTCCACCACTCAGGGTGGCAGGCTTAGGAGTGGGAGAACCTATCACAGCCTGGCAAGACGGAGCTAGCTCCCGCCCTCTGTCTATTTATACCTGCCTTTCCTGTTCCTCCTTTGCTTGTGATTCTTTTCGTTTGGTTTCCTGGCCCTGCTGCAGCTTCTTGTACTATTGTCCTTGCTTCATATTGACCCCGGCTTGCTGACTACTCTCCTGCTCTGCGTTTGGTACCTCGTACACTCATGGTTTGACTCGGCTTGTTTACTTCTCTTGTTGCTCACGGTTTTGCCGTGGGCAACTGCCCCTTTCTCCCCCTAGCTCTGTGTACCCTTGTCTGTTTGTCTGTCGTGCACTTATTGAGCGTAGGGACCGTCGCCCAGTTGTACCCCGTCGCCTAGGGCGGGTCGTTGCAAGTAGGCAGGGACTGAGTGGCGGGTAGATTAGGGCTCACGTGTCTTTCTCCCCACCCCCTGTCATTACAGCAGCATGGACTGGTGAGGAGGTTATCTAATGGCTTTAGCCCTTACTGCTTGAAGTCTGTGTACTCTGAGATGGAAAAAGTAAGGCATATGTCTAGTTTTAAAGATATGCCTGTTTCTTTAACTGTATTGTACTGTGCATGCACATCTGGCATTCTGACATTCTCTAGAATGATGTTTAGAGACCTATACATTTGAACACCAGGGGGTGCTATTACAAGCAGATAATTACCATATTTTTTTTAATAACAAAACTTTACAAAGTTACTCTAAAATGTATATTGAGTTTATATATTGCCATTTCTATTGATGGCACAACCCCTTTAATTGATTAAGAAAGATTGAATATCTGCAGATAATTTGCTAAACCTGGACATTTATGCCCAGAGTCCGTTTGGCCCAACAGAGTAACAGAGAATCCTCCGGAAGGCCTTGGCTCTGGTGCAATAATTTGGTGAAAAGGTCAAGCAGAAGGCAACCCCATTCGGTGCCGACTCTGTTCTGTATAGATGGTGCATGGGCATTAAGAATAATTTCCTTTGGTGCGCTCAAGGAACTACAGTCAGGCACTGTTTAATGGTGCAGCATGTGCCATGTTATGACTCATGCTCATGTCTGTAAAGGCCCGCCTACTTTTTTTAAGACCATCACATGTGTCGGAACAAGTGTCACGAGGATTTCATAATTATGATAATCAGGCTAGACACCAAATTTGTCAATGCATATATGCTGGAAAACATGGTATACATGCATTGATAAATCTCCCCATACACCTTTTAAGTTTTATATCCTGGAGGCTCAAGAATATAGAAGATCTCTATTTTAATTTATTTTCAATATTTCTTAAAGGATCACTTAATCTAAATGATTATTAACCCTTTAAGGACAGAGCCGATTGTAAGGATCACAGGTGTCACGTTGAGTACGTGGACCCACTGGGCCGTAACGCTTTGACGGTATGGCAGCTGGCCAACAGGGCGCAGGTCACATTCTATAGTTCATATAGTGTACCTGTGGCAGCTCGGACAGCAGCAAAACAGGCTCGGTTGGGACTAGGCTGCAGGTAGACGTCAGGTGTAGTGTAGCAGGACAGACGAGGTATACAGCACAGCATGACTACAGCTCAGCACGGCACTTGACCAGGATAGCATTTGACAGAGGTTGCAGGATACAGGTACAGGAACGGGGAACACTGGGAACTGTGAAATTCTAGGAGACCATTTGCTTAGACAAACTTTGGGTATGACAACAATGCTCAGGCATGGGAGGAAGGGGCTGGGCCCTTCTTATAGTCCAGGGTATTCATGGGCTAATTTTGACATTTAACTCCTACGGGACCCGACCAAGGTAAGTGGAAGTGAGCGCTGGTGTCTCCTGGGGAGGAGACTGGGGCCAGCGCTCGCAGATCCATTGCTGCGACCGTCAGGAGGTGAGTGAGCCTGACGGCCCGCGGCCATCGACATGACAACAGGAATCTACCGCACTTCATTCTCTCAGCAATACCAGTTTAATTTTTAAGTCCACGTAGCTGTATGAGGCCTTCTCTTATGCCGTTTTCCATTTATCTTAGCTGACAAATTTAATTTATTGTACGGGTCATTATAAGTACAGGCTGCAAAAGTTTATGTGTTTTTTTTTACTGATCAACAATTTTTATTCAATAATAATAATTTATTGAAAAAATATATATATTTTTTAATTTGCATTGTTCTTTTATTTAATCATAAACTTTAATTTTTACATTTAGGAGACTTTTAAATATTTTTTTTAAACTCTAATATAATGTGGGCTGGAGGTTAAGATGATAAGTCTATATGACATTACATTATTGCCTGTGTATATAAAATGCACATGCTTCCGTTAGGACGTACCTATAGTATGCCCTAACAGGCATTAATACTGGACAGCCCTTGGGACTTTTGCCCCACGCAATTACTATCATCACGTACTATTGGATGTGAAAAACAGTTAAAGCCTACAACTATAAGAAAGCTATAGTAAATATATGATATACTATAGATGGTTTCTCACTGATTCAAATCTATAGGGATAAGGAATGTTTGTCAGGTAGCGATGTTACTGTCTTCGATTCATGAATTATATCTGCATGTGTTAATAGACTATGCAAATTATGATGATATTTGTTTCTAGTGCTATTACACTTACATTGCCACTAAACAACTCAATGACTTGGTAAATAAACGAGGCATGTGCTCCAAATATCCCTATTGTTTCTCTGGTCCGGATGTTATTAAAATGTCTGATTTTTTATTTTTGTTTTTATATATTTATATAGAGTTCTTATTCTTTTTGACATTTTTATTTTATTATTTTGTTATTATTTTTGTTATTATTTGTTATATTTTTTATATGTGATCCGGACTTGCGTTGAACCTATATAGGCTCTATTACCAAAAGAGATAATTACCCCGTCGGTTTATTTGTTTAAATCTAGTCTGTGCAGTCAGGACAACTTCCTGTATACTGCATCCAGACTAGGTCCTAGATCAGGGGCGTAGCTAGGGGGGGGCAGGCGGGGCATGTGCCCCGGGCGCAACCCGGTGGTAGGGAATTGGGGGGCGCCGAAGAGCAGCTGATCGCTGCTGACAGGTGCCCCGTATGTCGGACACCTGCAGCAGCTTAGGAAGAGCCAGGAAATTAGGGCGTTCTGACTGGGGTCTGTGACGGCCAGGGAGTGGACCAGTCCAGTCACCTTACCTGTCACCTGACCACACGTCAGTGACATGAGGTCAGATGACTCAGGTCAGGGGACAGGTCCACTCCCGTGCTGCAGCCTTTCAGCTCTGCCTCTACTCTGTGCTCTGCGAGAAGCAGAGAGGCAGCTCCTCCCACAGCCCGTCCTGACCTGTGATGCTGTCAGCAAGGAGACATGGTGAGTGTCTGTGTGTTTATGTGTGTGTAGTGTGAATACAGTGTGTGTGTCTCTGTGTTTGTATGTGTATATGTTACAGCGTGTGTGTGTGTGTGTGTGTGTGTGTGTGTGTGTGTGTGTGTGTGTGTGTGTGTGTGTCTCTGTCTGTCTGTGTCTCTGCATGTGTTTGTCTCTGACATCTACTACATTATCTGTACTCAGAGAGTTATCACTGTTTATCTGTGGTGTTACATAGGACTGCAGGTAACATCTACTACATTATCTGTATTGTGCAGCAGAGCTGAGATTGTAATTTAGCACAATGTGTTATCTGTGGTGTTACATAGGACTGCAGCCAACAGTTACTACATTATCTGTACTCAGAGTTATCACTGTGTTATCTGTGGTGTTACATAGGACTGCAGGCAACACTACTATCTGTATTTAGAGAGTTATCACTGTGTTATCTGTGGTGTTACATAGGACTGCAGGTAACACTACTATCTGTATTTAGAGAGTTATCACTGTGTTATCTGTGGTGTTACATAGGACTGCAGGTAACATCTACTACATTATCTGTGCTGTGTACATATGTGCCTGTGTGGGTATATATGGGTCTGTTTGTGAATGTGTCTTTGTGCTTGTATATATGTGCCTTTTATGTATTTGTACATGTTCCTGTCTGTGTATTTATCTGCCGGTGTGTGTGTGTGTGTGTGTGTGTGTGTGTGTGTGAGTGTGTGTGTGTGTGTGTGTGTGTATATGTGTTTGTACGTCTATATATTTACCTGTATGTATGTATTTCAGAATGTGTGTATGTATATTTGCCTGTATGTCTAAATATCTGTCTTTATGTTTGTACAGTATATATGTTCTAATGTGTCCATATATGTGGTTAATTTTTTGTTTGTGTAGGGGGCGGAAATAGAGAGTCCCGCACAGGGCACCATCCAAGCTAAGGCCGGCCCTGGCTGTCACCAACCCTAGTCAGAAGAAACTCCGCCGCTGCCTGCGCCGCATGACCTCCTCGGCTCCTCCAGTAAGTCACACCAGGCAGAGCGGAGAGTGGTAGCGGTAGGCTACTGCTCACAGGTCTGTTCACAGTGTGGCGCTAAGTACAAGGGGTGGGAGTGTGGTGCTATTTAAAAGGGGGGAATGTGGCAATATTTACAGGGGGGGGCAGAGTGTGGCGCTATTTACAAAGGGGCAGCAGGCTGTGTGTGGCGCTATTTACAAGGGGGGGGAGTGTGCCGCTATGTACTAGGGGGGAAGCGGGCTGTGTGTGGCACTATCTACAAGGGGGGCTGTGTGTGGCCTCTTTAATTTATTTTCTTTTAATTAATTTTTATGTTAATTACATTATAGAACTATATCGCTTGTAAAATGTAGAAATGCTTTTATACTCGTGTTACATTAAAAAAATTGTGAAAAAAAATTACACCTCATTGATTGGTAGGGAAAGAAAACATGGCGAGGGGGAAGGAGATGTCGGGAAATAAGTTGGGGGGGGGGGGCGCCAATCTGAATCTTTGCCCTGGGTGCAGGAGAACCTAGCTACGCCCCTGTCCTAGATGGCTGCTATAATGAATCCTAAATAGATATGCTATATTTGCATATACAAAGCACATATGCTGGTACGTCTGCCAGCTGATGGGCCCTGATAAGGGCTGATACCTCGTTCCAGTCACTGTGTTATATGCCCTATAACACAGTGACTGGAACGAGGTATCAGCCCTTATCAGGGCTCATCAGCTGGCAGACGTACCAGCATATGTGCTTTGTATATGCAAATATAGCATAGCTATTTAGGACTCATTATAACAGCCATCTAGGACCTAGTCTGGATGCAGTATACAGGAAGTTGTCCTGACTGCACGGACTAGATTTAAACAAATAAACCGACGGGGTAATTATCTATTTTGGTAATAGAGCCTATATAGGTTCAACGCAAGTCCGGATCACATATAAAAAATATAAAAAATATAACAAATAATAACAAAAATAATAACAAAATAATAAAATAAAAATTTCAAAAAGAATAAAAACTCTATATAAATATATAAAAACAAAAATTAAAAATTAGACATTTTAATAACATCCGGACCAGAGAAACAATAGGCATATTTGGAGCACATACCTCGTTTATTTACCAAGTCATTGAGTTGTTTAGTGGCAATGTAAGTGCAATAGCACTAGAAACAAATATCATAATTTGCATAGTCTATTAACACATGCAGATATAATTCATGAATCGAAGACAGTAACATCGCTACCTGACAAACATTCCTTATCCCTATAGATTTGAATCAGTGAGAAACTAAATATATTTTAGGGAAAACAAACAAGAAATCAAAAATAAACAGTGATTTTCAGATCTTCTTCCCACTGCTCCCTATGTAGAGTGGTATTCAGCACTTGCTTCCATTGCCTGACGTATAGTAGGAATTGTTGGTCAGAGTCATAAGTGAGGAGTGTATCTAACAAATGAAGTGGGAGAGAGAATAAAGGCGCACAAAAAGAATTTCTGGTTTCGTTAGCGGGCAATGAATAGTTAAAGGCATTATTCTTTAAAGAGGCTCTGTCACCAGATTTTGCAACCCCTATCTGCTATTGCAGCAGATAGGCGCTGCAATGTAGATTACAGTAACGTTTTTATTTTTAAAAAACGAGCATTTTTGGCCAAGTTATGACCATTTTTGTAGTTATGCAAATGAGGCTTGCAAAAGTCCAAGTGGGCGTGTATTATGTGCGTACATCGGGGCGTGTTTAATACTTTTACTAGCTGGGCGTTATGACGAGAAGTATCATCCACTTCTCTTCACAACGCCCAGCTTCTGGCAGTGCAGACACACAGCGTGTTCTCGAGAGATCACGCTGTGACGTCACTCACAGGTCCTGCATCGTGTCAGACGAGCGAGGACACATCGCCACCAGAGGCTACAGTTGATTCTGCAGCAGCATCAGCGTTTGCAGGTAAGCTCATTTGCAAGCCTCATTTGCATAACTACAAAAATGGTCATAACTTGGCCAAAAATGCTCGTTTTTTAAAAATAAACGTTACTGTAATCTACATTGCAGCGCCTATTTGCTGCAATAGCAGATAGGGGTTGCAAAATCTGGTGACAGAGCCTCTTTAAGTTATAATACCGCTTTTGGCCAGTCCCATGGAGCTCTACATCTCCACAATATTTCCTTACCTGGATTTAAAAAAAGACCTACTGTCCGCAACTTGGTCAGATAAGTAAGATGGTGCCTAGTGAGGGTAGCTTGTCGAAAGCAAGAGCTTTTAGAATACAAAGTTTTGCCAAAGGTGATGACTGAGAGTCTCAGTTTTAGCCAGACCTAGGGGTAAATCAAGGTTGTTGGAGGGCCATACCAAATCTCTGAACTTTCTATGGAGCTGATGGAAAAAAAGGTTCGGTACTGCCTGAAATTTTTGGATGAATGGGGATTTGTTACTGCACCCTGCTCAGTGTTATACATTTGGTAAGAAATCAGCTGGTTCTGCAGTTTCAAATCAAGCAACTTGAGTTCCTGGGGAAAACCCTGGTCCCTGTTATTATTCCATAGAAATTGTAGCTGATGTTAGACACGGGGTACAGCCTACTACAGCCCAGACCTCAATTATAACTCGGAGAAAAGGAGATTGGAATTTTGGGTAGTGTTGCTCTTTAAAGGTTGTCTCATCACGTACAACGCCTTTTATATGAAAGGCCCGGCAATCATCTGGTCATGCTCCCAAGCGTGGAAATTTCCATCAACTGTTTATTTCAAATCTAGTATTGAATGGCGGCAATTCTTAGGCAGATTGTTAGCAGCTCTCCACTTAAGCTCAAAGAGGGGGGGTCGTGATCGGTTCCCCCTCTTTTATGTCCATATGCCCTAATGGAGTATATGGACACGGGTTGTTCTGATAGGAAAACCCCTATATTTTATATATTTTGATATATTATATATTAATATTTTATTTCATAACACCGTACTGAGCAAGGTTCTAACTGACAATTCAGGTGTTAGTAAATAAATTATAGGAGTCAGGAATCAATCATCTTGAATATGAATTGACCTATAAAGCAGATGAATAGCTGAAGTACAATGGAATGCATTGAATTCTGCACCTTTCTCCCCTCATATATGGGTATAGCCTATTAGCCTATTAATATACTTATTTTAGAGGCAACATTTTTCATTTTAAATCAGCCGCTACCACGCAAATAACAGATTTCCATACCTAGTTTGCTGTGGTGGAAGAAATTGGTATCTTAAATCTTAATTTATGTTTTATTTGTGCATATAAACATTTCACAATCTGCATGTAAAGTGGAAAGGATGACTGCAGAATACACGTCCATAAGCTTAAAACAGCAGTCTTCTCTTAATAGGGAAAATGAGTGAAGGACCCCTGCAGCAAATTTAATGAACTCCTAAAAATGGGAATCCCAGAGGCAGAGAGCAATCTGTAGCCGTCACCATCTTAGTGACTGGCTGCCACACACAGCACTATCTCCCTGAGATCTGACATTGACGCAGGGAATAGTTGCAGAATGTGTTTTCAGAATCGGAGGGGGGTGAGGGTGTAATAAGAAAGTGGCATTACATACTGTACTGTATACTGTGTCTGATCTGAATTAAAATCTACCTACAAATATTATCTGTAACATCCAGGGACCATAACTGGGCTAATATGGAACCCACAGGATCATCAGAATGTGTCTGAGCTGCAGTACCAGGTGCAGCCACATGTACAGATGCAGCGCTGGGCCTAGATTAACATTGAAGGGGCTGCCACGATAAATGGAGTAAGTTAGCTCCTTCTGCTCATCAATGGAGTTTGTGGGGATCAGATGTGTATGCCTGGAAAATCCCTATAAAGAAAAATATAAATACCCATCCCAATTTAACCTACCCCAATTATAATTCTACTCTTAATCCAATATACATCTAACCTGAGTTTTCAATATTGTCACCAGACTTCTGCCATCCACATTGCTTGCAGAAATCACATAGGACTCTTATGGTGGAAAGCAGTGCCAAGCCTAAGGGGGGAAAGCTCCTTCTTCAGAGATGGAGATAGATGACTGTATGGATATGTGATCTACAGGGGACAACAAGTGGCCCTGAGGATCCCAACAGTAGATTATAAACGATGGTGGTGATCTGCCTTTGTCCCTCTGCAAAGTGTGGGGCCCAACGTGGTTGTAAGGGCCAATGCATGTCTGTCATAGATGTAGTGGATACCAGGAGAGAGTTTGCGACAATTGAACTTTACTAAGCCGATGTTGATGGTACACACAGCCACAGCAGAACACAAAACACTTTTCAATATGACGGGCACACTCTTGCATACTGTATGATGTTTCAGGCTGGCAGACGATGGCTGGCCGGCTCACACTTATAAAAGAGGGAGCCAAGGGTGTTCCTCCCTGATGCAGGGGATGGTTCGGCAATTTCAGGCCTACTAAGCCTCAACTGTCTTGCTGACTTGCTGTATGCTGGTACTCATGGGGAGGCTCCTGTGTGTACTCACCGCAGCTCACATGACACTTGTACCAACTGGGAGGCTTCTGCCCATCACAACACACTCCAACAGCCAAGAATCAGGCCCAACATTGGTGCTAGTAGCAGTGGAGTCCACGCAGTGGAGTCGACTGTCCCTCTGTTGGTGCGTACACCATCTAATCTTCTCTATACCCTGACGTATCTCATATCCTGCACATGGTACATATTATTAATGTAACTCCCGCCTCTGAGCATACACCATTCCTGTACGGTGGCACAGCTATTTTCAACACTGCCCAGACACAGTAGAATGCTGGGGATGCCGCCACATGTACTAGTAAGCTTTAATTGCAATTATATTGTACTGGATACGCTTATTATTATGCATATATAAACAGGACATCATACCAGTCCAATTTATTCCCCTGAGGAAACCAAGTTCTCTCCGGCGATATGCGTGGGTCTTCCCCTGAAGAAACCAAGTTCTCTCTGGCGATACGCGTGGGTCTGTACTCTGTTTTTGTGTGTACCCCCCTGCCGGAATCATACTGACTTTTGCTTTTTATACTGCTTTGGATATGTGCCTTATTGTATTGCATGTCACATTTTATATAGTTTTGTCCTATTTTAGAAATTGTTATATGCATTAAAGTCTGTGTTTTATTTGTGCCTCCCATGCAATCTGGCAGGCCTAATCTAGTTTGGAGTTCATTTACACTTTACGGTGTATCCTAGAGTGGATCACTGTTTGTACATTTGTATACAATGTTTTTAATTTGTTTGCCTTTTTTGTGTCAATAAAACGATGCCATTTTTGATAATCTCTGCATGTGTATGTCTCCTCTCTTCCCCCATTTTCTTTCAGAGTTAGTAATCGCACCCACAGTAGCTTTTCTCTCCACTCTCAGCAGATTTCTCAATAGCCAGATTTCTCCTCTTCCATCCGAACACTGAACACAGTTGGCAGGAACATAAGCCGTTATATACCATAAGCGCTACCCCCAGCGTCAGGGCGCAGCATAGAAATTTAGGCAAGATGGCGTCTGGGCATACATCCCGGCACCAAACAATTTAGTTATCAGTGAGCCAACCATCATACCGCTACACCTGCCATAAACAAACATGATGTGAAAATGCAACAAAAGAAAAAGCTGCACACAACAGGCCGGAAGGCCACCACTCCTGAATCTACCTAGGCAGCACGAGCAACATAAAATGCACACAGTTTAAAAGAACAGTGCATAAATAAACATACTACATTTTGGCATATGTACAAAAACACTAAGCAAACAACTAAGTACTCTGAGAATTCTCCCCTACACTCTTAAATCCCAATGCTTGTATGGACTGTTGCTATGCAATGCCTGTAATGTCGGGGTAGGGAGACAGACAGATGAGCCCTCATCTACCCGCCACTCAGTCCCTGCCTACTTGCACGGCCCATCCTAGGCGACGGCGTACAAGTGGGCGACGGTCCCTACGCTCAATAAGTGCACGACAGACAAACAGACAAGGGTACACAAAAGCTAAGGGAAATGGGGCAGTTGCCCATGGCAACAACGTGAGCAACAAGAGTAGTGAACGAGCTGAGTCAAACCAGGAGTGTACAAGGTACCAAACGCAGAGCAGGAGAGTAGTCAGTAAAGCCAGGGTCAATTTGAAGCAGAGGTCAATAGTACTAGCAGGAACAGCAGAGCCAGGAAACCAGACAGAATCACAGGCAAAGGAAGAGCAGGAAATGAAGGTATAAATAGACCGAGGGCGGGAGCTAGCCCCGTCTGGCCAGCCTGTGATAGGTTCTCCCACTCCTCAGCCTACCAGCCTGAGTGGTAGCAGATCGAGTCGCTCTATCAGACCTAGGAGCAGATGCAGACTGATTAACCACGGGCGTCGACACAGAAGCTGTGTTTGGCAGATCCTTTACAATGCCCCAAGCAAATTCCAGAGAGCAAGAAGAAAACGACAAAGATAGAGTGGAATAGTAAGACCTTCGATTGGGTAGGTATAGCATAAAATGGCCACCTTTAGAACAATTTTACTTGAGACCTGAAAATTTATATTTTTTTAGCACTGGAATATTAGCAGTCAAGGGGCTCAAACTGCAAATACTCTTAAAAATACTCTTTACTTGCTTTAAGCGCTATAACTGTAGAATTTAATCAATAACAACTGAGAAACAAAGAAGTCCTATATTGGTTAAACAAAGTTTCATTGGTCAGAATTTATAATTTTTGTATCGAATGGCAATAATCTTTAAATCATTAAAAAGCAACACCTAAGAAATACCTTGGTCTTGACACTTAAAGGGGTTTGCCCATCAGGGACATTTATGGCATATCCACAGGATGTGCCATAAATGTCAGAGAGATGCGGGTCCCACCTCTGGGACCTTCACCTATCTATAGAATGTGGCCCCCTAATCCCCATTATACCTTTCTCAGTTCCTGTTGCCTCCCGGGCCACTTCGTCATTTCCTCAGCGAGCTACGCTGTTTTCTGATTTCATTTTGGGAAATTAAGAAGTGGCAGTGCGAAACGAGAAAGGTGGCAGTGGGAAATGGGGGCCCCGTTCTAGAGATTGGTGCGGGTCCCAGAGGTGGAACCCGTATCTATCTGAAATTTTTGCCATATCCTGTGGATATGCCATAAATGTCCCTGATGGGCAAACCCCTTAAATGCTCAGGAGCCCCAGATCCCTCTCAGTCCCGATGTTGATCCACAATAAGGACCTGTACTTGCTTACACTTCAGAAAAGACCAAAGACCTTAAAAGCCAATGGCCACCAGCAAAAAAAATATTTCCCTTCATTGTACATATCACTGGCCAAACTAAGAAAGTAGGACATAAATCAAGTCTACGCCGATATAATTTCCCCAACTCAATTTGTTGCTTATTCATTTTGAGTTAATACAACCTTTATAAAGAGACAAATGAACTGGAAGTGTGAGATACTACACCTGCGCCTAGGATCCTCACACATCTACGGAGCATAAGGATCTCACACTTTTTAAGTCATTAAATTGTAATAACTACTGCTTTCCCTATTGTGCTGATTTTTTACATAGAGAATTAGATCTAGACAAATTATCTTGGCAAGGCTTATCCAGTCTCTCATGTGAGTATTTCGCGAAAAAACAAGAACCAAAAAATGGTAATTTGTAGAAACAATTTCAGTGCAAAAAGTGCTTGATATAGCTGAGCTTGACTCGGATGACTACTCTGTCCTGCCTGCTGCTCCTAGTCCTCCCCTAGTTTGTGCTCATGATAAGGTAATTTAGGTCAAATTCTTCCACACAATACATGACCTCTTCCCGTCTTTAAGGCTATGTTCACACGGAGTATTTTGGGGGAGGAATATCTGCCTCAAAATTCCGTTTGGAACTTTGAGGCAGATATTCCTCTCCCTGCACGCCGATTTTCGCGGCAATTATCGTGCCGTTTTTCGCGCGCGGCCATTGAGCGCCGCGGGCATAAAACAGTGAGAAATACGCTTTCTCCTGCCTCCCATTGAAGTCAATGGGAGGTCGGAGGCAGAAGCGCCCGAAGATAGGGCATGTCGCTTCTTTTTCCCGCGAGGCAGTTTTACTGCTCGCGGGAAAAAGACGCCGACGCCTCCCATTGAAATCAATGGGAGGCGTTCTCGGGCCGTTTCTGCCGAGTTTTGCGACGCGGTTTCCGCGTCAAAAAACTCGGCAAAATACCCCGTGTGAACATAGCCTAAAACTGGGGGGATGTCTTCACCAGATTGCCCGAGGTGCCTGACATCTGAGGAAACGGTTGTTTATATGTTTTGGCATGCTGCCTTGAAATTTATGGAATCTCATGTTGGCATCCTAAGGGTATGTTCAAACACACTGACCAAAAACGTCTGAAAATACGGAGATGTTTTCAGGCGAAAACAGCTCCTGATTTTCAGACATTTTTGTAGCAACTCACGTTTTTCGCGCCGTATTTTACGGCCATTATTGGAGCTTTTTTTCAATGGAGTCAATGAAAAACGGCTCCAAAAACATCCCAAGAAGTGACATGCACTTCTTTTTCGCGGGCGTGTTTCTACGCGCCGTATATGGCAGCGACGCGTAAAATTACAGCTCGTGTGAACGGAACCTTGTAAAACCCATTGCAAACAATGGGCAGATGTTTTTAGGCGTAATGGAGCCGTTTTTTCAGGCGTAATTCGAGGCGTAAACCGCTCTAATTACGTCTGAAAACAGTGCATGTGAACATACCCTATTCTGCCAGCTAAGAATACAAGTATGTCTATTTGGTCTTGTTGACTATATTCTAAGGTTATCTTGCTTAACTGGAAACATCTTAAAAGGACTTCTTGTGAGGCATGGATTCGGAGGGATAATCAGATCTTGCCTATGTATAAAATGACAAATACGGGTGGGTACCCGAATCGGTATCTTCAGACCTGGGGCCTGTGTGTATCAAGCCCTCCCACTGTCTCAGATACTATGACTCCAAAATATCTGTTGTTAATGGACTTGATCTCCCGCTTTGTCTTCTTGCCTAAACCTCCTCCTGTATGATGACTACACTGCACCCTACCGCCACCCCCCACATCTCCCTGTTACAAGCTTTTTGTATATTCTTTATTACATTAAAAAATAAAAGACGATGCTCCTGCCTCCTAGAAAACAGCTTTGAGTCCAGATAATGTTTATTCGTTGACTGGTAATTAACTTTTTCAAATTCTCTTGCTCTAAAATATTTTTGCACATTTTCTCACCATATACATATTTCCCAAGTTTGTTTTGTCAGATTCTTCCTAATTTTCTAATTCTAGAAGCCGGCAATAACTTATGTTATGATCACAGATATCACATTGCCTACAACACAATAGCTCGTGTTTCACAGGCGTAATTTAGAAGGTACATTTTATAGGGAAGCATCATCCTGCTGGTGTAAAATGCAGTTCTCCTGAGAAAAACAATTTTTTTATTATACTTTCTATCAATAAATCATTTGTCTTCCTCTGTGCAAAGGAAATTACAGAAAACATAAAATCGTAATGACACATTTGGCAATTTATTCTCAGTTTCATTTACTGTATGTCTGGTTGCCAATTTCCTAAGTACCATGTGTCTTTTTGCACAGTCCTGAGGATAGGACCCGAGTGATTTGTAAGGCATGTGACATTTTACTGATCAGTAGTAACATACCATCAGGAAGAGAAATATCTTGTGCTAGTTTTATATTTTGATATGAAATAGAGAGATATGAAAAAGATGATATTAAGATTAGATAGATAG
The DNA here is from genome assembly GCF_050947455.1 of Rhinoderma darwinii. NCBI lineage: Eukaryota > Metazoa > Chordata > Amphibia > Anura > Rhinodermatidae > Rhinoderma > Rhinoderma darwinii. The sequence goes on along the minus strand of NC_134690.1, from coordinate 47,744,741 downwards.
ATAGATAGATAGATAGATAGATAGATAGATAGATAGATAGATAGATAGATAGATAGATAGATAGATAGATAGATACAGCACACAACAAAATGGTGACAGCACACTGCGAACACTAATGTCACCTAAGCCACTAAATATAAATAAATATGCATTACTGCTAAATATACTGACAATAGGGAGGTTTTTAGCGCACATTTTTACCAAATAGTGTGAGCCCACCTGCCACGACAGGGCAACCTCTATGCGGTGGGAACCCACGCTGCACATACACCCAGAACTGGGACTAAGACTACTTATACTTGGGGATGGTAGGAACCAGCATTAAACTAATTAAAATCACCCAGGGCAGAATGAGAGGAGTGCAAGATCAAAAATGGAGACAATCACCAAGCCCACATATATGAATCACATAAACACAAAAATTTGAACAGTACATTCCAACAAAATGTGAAGACAGGTGCAAGAACACCTGTGACTGCACATTTATACAACACACAAGAAAATGGCGACAGCACACTGCGAACACTAATGTCACCTAGGCTGTTAAATATAAATAAATATGCGTTATTGATAAATCTACTTACAATAGGGAGGTTCTTAGCGCACATTTTGATCAAATTGTGTGAGCCCACCTGCCACGACAAGGCGATCTCTATGAGGTGGGAACCTACGCTGCACATACACCCAGAACTGGGACTAAGCCTACATATACTTGGGGGAAAGATGAAGATAGATAGATAGATAGATAGATAGATAGATAGATAGATAGATAGATAGATAGATAGATAGATAGATAGATAGATAGATAGATAGATAGATAGATAGATAGATAGTGTAGCGTCCATGGCCGCGGGCCGTCGGGTTTACTCACCTCCCGACGCCCGCAGCCATGGATCTGTGAGACGCTGGTCTCCGTCTCCCCCCTAGGAGATGCCAGCGCTCAATTCCGCTCTGTTCGGCTGGGTCCCGTAGGGTGCGCGCGCACGCTCGCGCCCGGCCTTAAAGGGCCAGCGCGCGCAATTAGGAAATCGTCATCACTATCAACTGCCACGATTTCCTGGTCTATAAGAAGGCCCCTGGCCTTCTAATCCTTGCCTGAGCGTTGTTAGTCTTTCCCAGTCTGTCTCGCAATCATCCCTTAGTGTCTCCCGTTCCAGCTGTTACTCGTGCCCTGTTACCGTTCCTGTATTCCGTATTGTTCTAGTTCCTGTGCCTACCAGCGTTGGAGTGTCATCTGCCACGTCAAGTGCCATCTGCCACGTCAAGTGCCATCTGCCACGTCAAGTGTCATCTGCTACGTCAAGTGTCATCTGCCACGTCAAGTGTCTTCCGCTTCATCGGATACTGCCCGCCACGTCTTGCGCCACCTGCCGCATCTGCCTCCATCCGCGCTGAAGCCACAGCCACCGTCCGGACTATTTCAGGTACCCAAGCATTACTGTCTGCCATTGACTTCCGCATAGACTGTGACCTGGTCAGCTGCCTCCCCGCTACGGCGGAGCGGCCTAGTGGGTCCACATACCCTGTGTCCGTGACAGTACGCTCAGGCCATGGAACCCGCTGGCCAGCCCAAGACCCCAGTACAGAAGATTCAGACAGAGATGCATGACCTACGCACACGTCAGGATCAACTCCTTGAGGCGGTGAATTCTATCCTGGTCCGCCTGGATCTACTCGCTGTTCCATCTCCGGTTCTTCCTCCTGAAGCTGTTGCCGTGCCACTGCCTGTTGCTCCCCGTTTGTTCCGGATCCTCAGTTCCTCTGCCCCTTCCTCCTCGCTACGACGGTGACCCCAGAGCATGTACAGGATTTCTCAATCAATGCACGGTGCATTTTAGGCTACGGCCTCATCTCTTCCCCTCCGAGGAGGCCAAAGTGGCATTTATTATCTCCCTCCTCACTGGCAAGGCCCTCGCATGGGCGAACCCAATCTTGGAGCAACAAGGACCTGTATTCGCGGACCTAGCCTTGTTCCTGCAGTCCTTTCGTGCCGTGTTCGAGTAGCAGGGTCGAACATCCTCTGCCGCAGCTACTCTGTTGACCCTCAAGCAAGAGGGCTCCACAGTAGGGGAGTATGCCATCTCCTTCCGTACCCTAGCAGCCGAGCTGGCATGGAACAATGAGGCACTGGTGGCGACCTTCTGGCAGGGACTGTCCTCTCACATCAAGGACGAACTGGCAGCCCGCGACCTTCCTTCTACCTTGGATGCCCTCATCCTGTTAGCCACCCGGGTTGATATGAGAATCCGGGAGCGCTCTCAAGAGGTTCGTCAGGAGAGTCGGGCCCACAGACCAGCACCCTCTGCCCAGAGACCACTATTGTCCACTCCTAGTGCGCTACCTGAAGAACCCATGCAGGTAGACAGAGTCCGGTTATCTGAACAGGAGAAGCAGCGCAAATGCTCCTCTGGACTTTGTATGTATTGTGGCCTCAAGGGTCATTTTGTGCGCCAATGCCCACATAAACCGGGAAACTCCAGTACCTAGGGTTGGTTGGAGAGGCAACTCTAGGTGGAACGTCTCCAAACGTTAAAACCTCTTCCAAATTATCGATACCTGTGGCCATCGTCACCGGACAGACATCTCATCCTTCCTCCGCCTATCTTGACTCTGGAGCGGCTGCTAATTTTATCCACCAGGATCTAGTGGATCGGTTTCAACTACCCACAGTCCGTCTGGAGAGACCCCTGGCAGTTGCCTCTGTGAATGGTCTACCGTTGCCTGATCCGATCATGCTCATCACTGAGCCGTTGACATTACGGGTCGGAGCTCTTCACTCGGAACAGATCTCCTTCCTGGTACTACCTAAGGCTATCAATCCTAACCTGCTGGGTCTGCCATGGCTCCGTCTACACGCCCCGACACTCGACTGGAATTCTGGAGAGGTTCTTCAATCGGGTTCCAGATGCCATAGCCATTGCCTGTCTCAAGTCCGTCCTGTTGTGCCCCCTCTGCCTCAGTCACTCTCCGATCTACCTTCTCAGTATGCCAGTTTTGCGGATGTCTTTTACAAACGAGAGGCTGAGACGTTGCCTCCACATCGGAATTATGATTGTCCCATTGAACTGGTTACTAATGCTTCTCTTCCCCGTGGACGATTATATCCTCTCTCCTTGCCAGAGACTTTATCGATGTCAGCCTATATCAAGGAGAACTTAGAGAGGGGTTTTATTCGAAAATCTTCCTCCCCGGCCGGGGCAGGCTTCTTCTTTGTTAAAAAGAGAGATGGATCTCTCCGACCCTGCATTGACTACCGTGGTCTCAATCAGATCACAGTCAAGAACAAATACCCGTTGCCACTCATTTCCGAGCTGTTTGATCGCATACGAGGAGCCAAAAAATTTTCCAAGCTAGATCTGCGGGGGGCCTATAATCTAATCCGGATTCGCCGGGGTGACGAAAGGAAGACGGCATTTAACACCCGCGATGGGCACTACGAATACCTAGTGATGCCCTTCAGACTGTGTAACGCTCCCGCAGTATTTCAGGAGTTCGTTAATGATATCTTCCGAGATCTCCTCTATATGTGTGTTGTAGTTTATCTCGATGATATTCTAATTTTCTCCCCAGATCTGATGACCCATCGGAGGCATGTTCGTCAAGTTCTTCTGCGACTAAGAGAGAATCACTTGTATGCCAAGTTAGAGAAATGCACCTTTGAAAAGAGGTCTTTGCCCTTCCTGGGCTATGTCATCTCGGATCAAGGCCTTAAGATGGACCCTGAGAAATTAAAGTCCGTCCTGGAATGGCCACGTCCTCAAGGCCTAAGGGCCATACAGCGGTTCCTGGGTTTTGCCAATTTCTACCGGCAGTTTATTCCGAGCTTTTCTACTCTGACGGCCCCCATCTCTACCCTTACCAAGAAGGGTGTGAACGCCAAGGTATGGACTCCAGAGGCAGAGTCTGCATTCATTAGCCTCAAGAAAGCCTTCACTTCAGCTTCAATCCTCCATCACCCTGACGTATCTCGGCAGTTCTCACTAGAAGTGGACGCTTCCTCTGTTGATGCAGGCGCACTTCTGTTCCAGAGGAGCTCCAAAGGAAAGGCAGTAGTATGTGGCTACTATTTAAGACTGTTTTCTTCTGCTGAGCGCAATTACTCAATTGGAGATCGGGAGCTACTGGCTATCAAATTGGCCCTGGAGGAGTGGAGACATCTTCTGGAGGGCGCTGCTCACCCCATCCTGATCTTCACCGACCACAAGAACCTCACCTACCTTCAGTCCGCTCAAAGACTGAATCCCCGTCAAGCCAGGTGGTCACTGTTCTTCACCCGTTTCCAATTTCTGCTCCACTACCGTCCCGCTGACAAGAATATGAGGGCCGATGCCCTGTCCAGATCGTTTGAGACGGAAGACACGGTGGAGTCCCTTCAGACGATCATAGACCCATCCTGCGTTGTCACCGCCAATCCTCTGCAGCTTAGAAATATCCCTCCGGGGAGAACTTTTGTTCGGTTGGCAGACAGAAAAAGAATTCTCCGCTGGGGACACAGTTCTAAACTAGCTGGGCACGCCGGTGTCCGTAAAACCCAAGACCTGATTGCTCGTCACTTCTGGTGGCCCACGCTACCTAAGGATGTTCTGGACTTTGTCTCTGCTTGCATGGTGTGTGCCTCTAATAAAGTGACTCATTCCAAGCCTGCCGGCCTGCTTCAACCTCTGCCTGTACCCAGTGCCCCCTGGCAGCACATCGCTATGGACTTTGTCACAGACCTTCCTCTCTCAGCAGGATGCAACACCATCTGGGTGGTGGTGGACCGGTTCTCTAAGATGGCACATTTTATTCCGCTGACCGGCCTACCCTCTGCTCCCTGACTGGCGAGTCTCTTCATTCAGCACATCTTTCGCTTGCATGGCTTGCCTCTTCACATTGTGTCCGACCGGGGGGTTCAGTTTACCTCTAAGTTCTGGAGAGCCCTCTGTAAACTCCTGGATGTGAGTTTGGACTTTTCCTCTGCCTATTACCCCCAGTCCAATGGGCAAGTTGAGAGGATCAACCAGATCATGGAAAATTATCTCCGCCACTTCATCTCTTCACAGCACGATAACTGGGTACAGCTTCTTCCATGGGCCGAGTTTTCTTACAACAACCACACAAGTGAGTCCACCACTTCCACTCCGTTTCACATCGTGTACAGTCAACATCCCAGAGTTCCTCTTCCTGTATCAACTTCATCTCAGGTACCCGCTGCTGACTCTGCATATGGGGACTTCCTGCAAATCTGGCAACAGACCCGGTCCTCTATTTTGCTGGCGGTAGATCGCATGAAGCGAAAGGCAGATACCAAGAGAAGAGAGCCGCCTCAGTATCTTCCTGGGACTAAAGTCTGGCTGTCCTCTCGGAACATTCGCTTGAGGGTGCCTTCATACAAGTTTGCTCCCAGGTTCCTTGGACAGTTCGAGATCCTGCAACAAATTAACCCTGTCTCCTATAAGCTGCGGCTGCCTCCTACCCTCAGAATGCCTAACTCCTTCCATGTGTCCCTCCTGAAACCAGTGGTCCTGAACCGCTACAGCAAGACTTCTAGTTCCACAGTTGCTCCCAGCGGTTCTTCTGATGTATTCGAGGTAAAGGAGATCCTGGACTGCAAAAGGGTAGGAGGAAGGACTTTCTATTTGGTGGACTGGAGAGAGTTTGGTCCTGAGGAGAGGTCCTGGGAGCCAGAAGAGAAACTCAGCGCCCCTGCTCTTATTAAAAAGTTCCTCTCTCCCTCTGGCCCCAAGAAGAAGGGGCGTAAGAGGGGGGATACTGTAGCGTCCATGGCCGCGGGCCGTCGGGTTTACTCACCTCCCGACGCCCGCAGCCATGGATCTAATGAGCGCTGGTCTCCGTCTCCATCCTAGGAGATGCCAGCGCTCACTTCCGCTCAGTTCGGCTGGGTCCCGTAGGGTGCGCGCGCACGCTCGCGCCCGGCCTTAAAGGGCCAGCGCGCGCAATTAGGAAATCGTCATCACTATCAACTGCCACGATTTCCTGGTCTATAAGAAGGCCCCTGGCCTTCTAATCCTTGCCTGAGCATTGTTAGTCTTTCCCAGTCTGTCTCGCAATGGTCCCTTAGTGTCTCCCGTTCCAGCTGTTACCCGTGCCCTGTTACCGTTCCTGTATTCCGTATTGTTCTAGTACCTGTGCCTACCAGCGTTGATGTGTCATCTGCCACGTCAAGTGCCATCTGCCACGTCAAGTGCCATCTGCCACGTCAAGTGTCATCTGCCACGTCAAGTGTCATCTGCCACCTGCCGCATCTGCCTCCATCCGCGCTGAAGCCACAGCCACCGTCCGGACTATTTCAGGTACCAAAGCATTACTGTCTGCCATTGACTTCCGCATAGACTGTGACCTGGTCAGCTGCCTCCCCGCTACGGCGGAGCGGCCTAGTGGGTCCACATACCCTGTGTCCGTGACAGATAGATAGATAGATAGATAGATAGATAGATAGATAGATAGATAGATAGATAGATAGATAGATAGATAGATAGATAGATAGATAGATAGATAGAGATAGAATTGTGTGACACCTAATTTAATTTTGTGAAATTTGGATTTATTTCAGATCATAAATTGTTTACAATATAAATTTTGTACAACAAAAATTTAATGATTACATAGAAGCACACCAAATTGCATAAACCTTCTTCTGACAGATCTGCTAAATCACCAAGTTAGTCCTCAGGTGTCATGTCCATGGCCTCCTCTACATGATACCCGATCTTAATATTTGTGTGAATCAGACTCTCACATAGCGTATTACCGTGTATTTGAGAGGTTGGACCTGTGTGTAATGTGGCGTGTCTGTAGATTTGTCTTTTTGGTTTTCGATGCAGTTTATTAGCAATAATCCACTCTGATATTATTTGATCTAGATCAAACTGGAAGGTTAAAACTGAAATTTACGATTTTGTTAATTGGTTAGATTAAACATAAGAATATACGGTAGATTTTATTTCATTTTAGAACCTCTCTGGGTTATTACATTTGTTATTATTCTGTCTTGCGCGGTGGTTCCCATGATCAGAATACAGAATCAGCCTCATATCAAGTAATGTAACACTGCAGGAAGACGGGTGTCTTGGGGCTTACCCATATTCAGCACCTTCGCTGGTCATCATCTGGATTATGAAGTTTCATCATAGCAGGAACACATTGGCTACACAGGTATAAAATATACATATTGACTCTATGTAATATTATGGTTCATTGTAAAGTTGTGACAAAGTATTTGCCCCCTTTTATTGCACATTTTGTCATACCTAGTGGTTCTTGATCTTTAAACAAAATGTAATATTAGACAATGGGAAATGGAGTAAACACACAACACAAGTTTTGTATTAGTACTGCATAACAGCCATGTGAAAAAATAAAGCTCCCCTCACATCTAGTAGCATTATGTTTTGTATAAATATCTTAGGCAACTCTGCGGAACTGCTATAATTTAGATATATGAGCTACAATACCACACACAACCCATGGACAAATCACTGTTTTTGAATCCTGCCATGTTTTTTTAAGGCTGAGTTCACACCTGCGTTGTTACATTCCGTTGTTCTGCTCCGTCAGAGAAGCAGAACAAGGGAATAACAGAAGCAATGGTTCCGTTGAACAACGGACACCACCGGTTGCCGAGAGAACACTTTGACTTTAATAGATTTCATCGGCTTTCCGTCGGGGTGTCCGTGATTTTACCGGACACAGTAGTGCAGCATACTGCGCTATTATCTCCGGTAAACTCCGGTAATCCCTGCCAGATCTGCAAGGAAGGCCGCTAATGGAGCCTCCGATGCAGATGTGAATGAAGCCTAATCCCGACAACACAGTCAGGAAAAGTTTATTTTGGCTGACCCCAAAAAATAACCAGTATGCTTAATATGAGCCAGGCATCAATTCCCACTAAAACACACCATCTCCACCACAGTGCAGTATCATACTTTAGTCATGGTAATTTGCTTAAAACTTAGAAGGCTTGGGAATGTAGAAAGTAAAAAGAATCAACCAAAAAAAAAAATGGAAATCCATAATGAAAACCTCAGTATCCTTCACTTCCTTCCCTTATCCTGTTGGTAAATTTACTAATTAGTAATAATTATGGTATTCAAACACTGTACAGTAATAGGACAATGCTTTATAAAAAGGTAACAATTACTTTAAGGAATACTCCAGGCAAAACTGGTACATTGTGTTATACCTAGTGAATGGCCTGAGGGGGCAGAGCATGACACAGGAATTCTCTCTTTTGTGTTCTTTGAATCCCTGAGTCATGCTCCACCCCCTTCGGCCCTGCCGCTGCATAACACAGTACAATTTTCGCCAGGAATCTTCCTTTAAAATAGTAACCTATATATGCTGAATTATTTATTACATCAATGATTTGGGCCTATTTTTAGTTCTTGTACTTTTTTTCACTCAAATCTATAAATATCAGTGTCCTTCATATTTTAAAGGGTAACTAAACTTTCAACAAACTTCTGACAAGTCATAGTGACATGTCAGAAGTTTTGATTGGTGGGGGTCCGAGCACTGAGACCCCCAACGATCGCTAAAACGAAGCGGGCAGAAGCGCTCGAGTGAGCCGCTTGGTTTCTGATCTGCTTTTCTCGGAAAGCCAACGTAACGGTGTACGGACTCAATAGAAAGTCTAAAAGAGCCGATCAGAAACTGAGCGGCTCGACACTTCCCCGAGCGCTTCTGCCGCTTCGTTTTAGCGATCGGTGGGGGTCTCAGTGCTCAGACCCACACCTATCAAAACTTCTGACATGTCACTACGACATGTCAGAAGTTTGTTGAAAGTTTAGTTACCTTTTAATAAACGGTAAGAAAACAAGCTGAAGTTGATATATGCCTTACAATTCTATTAGATCTGGAGAGTCACACGTTGCTGACTTCTCACATTGGAGACATACACCTTTCAATAAACCAATATTGGCAAAGACCTAGAGAAGAGACCATTATTGACTCCTTCAAATAACATAGTGTCTTGGGAAACCACGATTTATACGGAGAAGGAATTGAGCTTTTAAATTAATTATTACCAGAATATGTCAAATGTAGCAGTTAATGAGCGGAGAAGAGCATTAGGTGTAATTAGAAAGTGGAAGTGTCTATTAAAGGTGAAACTAAATCAGCCCCCACACTTCTCATCATGTAATGGTTGAGGTGGGTGGACGCAATGTCCCACTGACTTCTGTGATCTGTATCTTCCACATTAGTCCTTGATAATAAATGACTAATTTTGACCTTGCTTGTGCCCCTTGCCAATTTTATTTATGTTCTACATAGTTTAATATAATTTATTGGAATTTAACCTCCTAGAAAAAAAAACTTCCCAAGGTCATTCAATATTTTACAGCCTTCATCTGATTATTTAATTACATTTAAATTATTTTAAATATGACTTGGTAATAAGCATAAAAGAGCATTTCCATAGAAAAAAAACATTAATATGTTTCTTGTCCGCCACTTCTAGATATATTTCTTTCAAGAAAAACTTAATGGCAGCCCAATTCTATGCCCTTATATAATTTGTAATAGTAATATATCTGTTAAAATACAGAAATCAGTTCACACAGCAGCTTTGCCCATTCTGTTGCAGAAATGCAGCAGATTTTCACCATGTATTTTACCCTTTGCAATGAAAAGTGTGATATCTGCAGCACAATCCACATGTAACACATGTCTGGACTTACCCTTAAAGCGCCGCTAGATATTGAACTCCACCGCATGCTAAGAAATAAAGACACGAGAATTGTGATATTTTATATTTTATTTTATTATATGAATCTCATTTGTCACAAAGTTACTTGAATGTGATACAGTACAATCATTGCTGAAAGATAAATTACATAAATGCAGATAAGGCTTCGTATTGCTCTGAAAAATGTGGACATCCTGAGTCATTGCACAACATGGTGGATATGGTGTCTATATACAATGCATTCGGAAAGTCTTCAGACCCTTTCAATTTTTCCACATTTTGTTATGTTGAGGCCTTGTGCTAAAATAAAAAAAATTAACGTTTTCCCCCCATCATTCTGCGCTCAATACCCCATAATGACAAAGTGAAAATAGAATGTTAGTAATCTTTGCTAATTTATTAAAAAGAAAAAACTAAAATATTACATTGACAAACTCCAGACGGGCTTTTATGTGTCTTTTACTGAAGAGCGGTTTCTTTCTGGCCACTCTACCATAAAGTCCAGATTGGTGGAGTGCTGCAGGGATAGTTGACCTTCTGGAAGTTTCTCCCATCTGCACACAGGATCTTTGGAGCTTAGCCAGGGTGACTATTGGGATCTTGGGAACCTCTCTTACCAAGGCCATTCTCCCATGATTACTTAGTTTAGTGGGGCAACCGGATCTAGGAAGAGTCTTGGTTGTTCATAACTTCTTCCATTTAAGAATTATGGAGACCTCTGTGCTCTTGGGAGCTTTCAGTGCAGCAGCATTTTTTTTATACCCTTCTCCAGATTTGTGCCTCCAGACAATACTGTCTCTAGACTCTACAGGTAGTTATTTCCACCTTTTGACTTGGTTTTTGCTCTGATATACATTGTCAGCTGTGAAACCTTTTATAGACAGGGTTTTGTCTTTCCAATTCATGTCGAATCAAATGAATTTACCACATGTGGTCTCCAATCAAGGTGGAGAAACATTTCAAAGATGATTTAGAGAAAAGGGAGGCCCCAGAGCTAAATTTTAAGTGTCATTGTAAAGGGTCTGAATACTTAATCAATTTGCAAAAATGCCTAAAATTCTGTCTTCTCTTTGTCATTATGGGGTATTGAGTGCAGAATGATGGGGAAAAACTTAAATTATTTTTTATTTTAGAACAAGGACTCAACATAACAAAATGCATAAAATGAGAAAGGGTCTGAAGACTTTCCGAATGCACTGTGTTAAGGAACATAAATCATACAAAGGTGAATTGCATAAAGTATAATAGAATGGATAAAGTGGAGAAATAAATAATTGACATGAACACATATATATATATATATATATATATATATATATATATATATATATATATATATAATATCTACATCTTTGCAAATGTAGAAGTCATATATACTGCTGCTTAATGCTCGATAGTTGTAAATAATCCTATAATAGGGTCTATGTACGTTACAGTAGAGGATAAGTTGTCAGTTAACAATAATATAGTAAGTGAATAGTAGGTAGAAGTAGAGGTAAGTACAAATTTCTAAATGCTATAAGTAAAACCTTTTGGGAAACATAGAGAGCATACATAATATAGACTGCATATATATAGATGTGTGTTACCGGATCGTCTGTTCTATACCATCCCTAATGCTAGTTACTCTCGGCAGTGAGCAGTGTTCCCTATAAGGTGCGCGGCAGCGCACCCTCAACGGACCCCCCGCTCGCTAAACTTTACAGCCTGTGCACTGTCAAGGTCGGTGGGCAGATGCAATGGTGTCGCTAGCACCGGAGGGATCCCTGTGGCTCGCGACAGCCAAATTCACTTGTATATGCGTCCTCAGGACGCAGATACAGTTAATAACTATAGGCTGCAGGCCACATTAGGCCTGCAGCTTATAGGGCGCTGGGAAGACTCCATGATGTCACTGCATCACGCTGGTCTGCGCATGCGTCCCATCCGCAAGGCTGTTTCGCTTTGTCCGTCGCAGGAACGGGACAAGGTAAGTACAATATTTTTTTTTAGGGGGGCTATGTGGCAATATACACGGGTGGGATTGCTGTGTGGCACTATATACAGTGGAGGAAATAAGTATTTGATCCCTTGCTGATTTTGTAAGTTTGCCCACTGTCAAAGACATGAACAGTCTAGAATTTTTAGGCTAGGTTAATTTTACCAGTGAGAGATAGATTATATTTAAAAAAATAAAGAAAATCACATAGTCAAAATTATATATATTTATTTGCATTGTACACAGAGAAATAAGTATTTGATCCCCTACCAACTATTAAGAGTTCAGCCTCCTCCAGACCAGTTACACGCTCCAAATCAACTTGGTGCCTGCATTAAAGACAGCTGTCTTACATGGTCACCTGTATAAAAGACTCCTGTCCACAAACTCAATTAATCAGTCTGACTCTAACCTCTACAACATGGGCAAGACTAAAGAGCTTTCTAAGGATGTCAGGGACAAGATCATAGACCTGCACAAGGCTGGAATGGGCTACAAAACCATAAGTAAGACGCTGGGTGAGAAGGAGACAACTGTTGGTACAATAGTAAGAAAATGGAAGACATACAAAATGACTGTCAATCGACATCGATCTGGGGCTCCATGGAAAATCTCACCTCGTGGGGTATCCTTGATCCTGAGGAAGGTGAGAGCTCAGCCGAAAACTACTCGGGGAGAACTTGTTAATGATCTCAAGGCAGCTGGGACCACAGTCACCAAGAAAACCATTGGTAACACATTACGCCGTAATGGATTAAAATCCTGCAGTGCCCGCAAGGTCCCCCTGCTCAAGAAGGCACATGTACAGGTCCATCTGAAGTTTGCAAATGAACATCTGGATGATCTGAGAGTGCTTGGGAGAAGGTGCTGAGGTCAGATGAGACTAAAATTGAGCTCTTTGGCATTAACTCAACTCGCCGTGTTTGGAGGAAGAGAAATGCTGCCTATGACCCAAAGAACACCATCCCCACTGTCAAGCATGGAGGTGAAAACATTATGTTTTGGGGGTGTTTCTCTGCTAAGGGCACAGGACTACTTCACCGCATCAATGGGAGAATGGATGGAGCCATGTACCGTCAAATCCTGAGTGACAACCTCCTTCCCTCCACCAGGACATTAAAAATGGCTCGTGGCTGGGTCTTCCAGCACGACAATGACCCGAAACATACAGCCAAGGCAACAAAGGAGTGGCTCAAAAAGAAGCACATTAAGGTCATGGAGTGGCCTAGCCAGTCTCCAGACCTTAATCCCATCGAAAACTTATGGAGGGAGCTGAAGATCCGAGTTGCCAAGCGACAGCCTCGAAATCTTAATGATTTACAGATGATCTGCAAAGAGGAGTGGGCCAAAATTCCATCTAACATGTGTGCAAACCTCATCATTAACTACAAAAAACGTCTGACTGCTGTGCTTGCCAACAAGGGTTTTGCCACCAAATATTAAGTCTTGTTTGCCAAAGGGATCAAATACTTATTTATCTGTGCACAATGCAAATAAATATATAGAATTTTGACAATGTGATTTTCTTTTTTTTTTTTAATATAATCTATCTCTCAATGGTAAAATTAACCTAGCCTAAAAATTCTAGACTGTTCATGTCTTTGACAGTGGGCAAACTTACAAAATCAGCAAGGGATCAAATACTTATTTCCTTCACTGTATAAGGGAGGGCTGTGTGGCACAATATACAAGGGGGGCTGTGTCGGAATTTCTGTCCGGAAAAGATGCGGCAATTCCCCAGCGTATGGACGAGCCCTTAGTGTTTCTATTATAGTAAGGTACGCTTGCGAATTGTATCTGGCTAGTTCTGAGGAAAATCACACCATAACCCACAGTATAGAAATGCGCCGATTTATGCATCAAAACAGCAAAATACACAACGTGTGCATGTAGCTTAGTGTTTCTACTAACCCCTTGGCGACATGCCACGTACTATTACGTTGCTGTAGCCAAGGGAAAGTATGGATCGCGCTCACGGGCTGAGCGCGCTCCATACCCAGCGGGTGATGGCTGTGTTATACAGCCGACAGCTCACTCCAGCGGGTGGAATCAAAGTTCACTTTGATTTCGCCAATTTAATACCTTAAAGAGGCTCTGTCACCACATTATAAGTGGCCTATCTTGTACATAATGTGATCGGCGCTGTAATGTAGATTACAGCAGTGTTTTTTTATTTAGAAAAACGATCATTTTTGATGGAGTTATGACCTATATTAGCTTTATGCTAATGAGTTTCTTAATGAACAACTGGGCGTGTTTTACTTTTTGGCCAAGTTGGCGTTGTACAGAGGAGTGTATGACGCTGACCAATCAGTGACCAATCAGTGTCATACACTTCTCCCCATTCATTTGCACAGCACTAGCGATATAGCTATATCGCTATGTGCAGCCACATAAACACACAGTAACGTTACTGCATTGTCCTGACAATGAATATACATTACCTCCAGCCAGGACGTGATGTGTATTCAGAATCCTGTCACTTCTGTAGCGTCTCTGTGATATTTACAGCAAGGCAAGCGCAATCTCGCGAGATTACGCTGTAAACTGTCATTTCAAACAAGATTCTGCTTGCCTTGCTGTAAATATCACAGAGACGCTACAGAAGTGACAGGATTCTGAATACACATCACGTCCTGGCTGGAGGTAATGTATATTCATTGTCAGGACACTGCAGTAACGTTACTGTGTGTTTATGTGGCTGCACATAGTAATATAGCTATATCGCTAGTACTGTGCAAATGAATGGGGAGAAGTGTATGACGCTGATTGGTCACTGATTGGTCAGCGTCATACACTTCTCTCCACAACACCCACTTGGCCGAAAAGTTAAACACGCCCAGTTGTTCATTAAGAAACTCATTAGCATAAAGCTAATATAGGTCATAACTCCATCAAAAATTATCGTTTTTCTAAATAAAACAACACTGCTGTAATCTACATTACAGCGCCGATCACATTATGTACAAGATAGGGAAATTATAATGTGGTGACAGAGCCTCTTTAAATGCCACGGTCAATCGTGTCCTCTAATTGTGCCCACAGTATTATGCCACCTGTAGTACCCCTACACAGTATAATGTCCGCTTAGTGGCCCCCACACAGTATAGTGCCATACAACCCCCCTACCTCCCTCTTGTAGACAGTGCCATACAGTTCCCCACCTCCCCCTTGTAGACAGTGCTCCCAAACAAAAACAAAAATTGTACTCACCTAGGCCCCGTTCCCATGACGAGCTGCTCCACGGCGTGATCCTGTAGCCTAGTACAGAGTTTCCCAACCTTTTCAGACTCGAGGGAGCACTGGAAAAATAACATTTCCTCAGGGCCCCCTACCAAAAATTGTTTCTAGAAAGACAGAAAATGACTAGGAACAAGCACTACACTCGTAGGGTATGTTCACACGTTTTTTGTAAGGCCAAAAAAATCTGCTTCAAAATTCCTTCAGCAACTGACAGCGTTACTTGACCTTTTTTCAGCCCACCACTCACAGATTCCCCCTGTAGGTAGCGTCACACAGCCCCTTGTAGGTAGCACCACACAGCCCCTTGTGGGTAGCGCCACACAGCCACCTTGTGGGTAGCACCACACAGCCCCCTTGTAGGTAGCACCAGACAGCCCCCTTGTAGGTAGCACCAGACAGCCCCCTTTTAGGTAGCGCACGACAGCCCCCTTGTAGATAGCGCCACACAGCCCCCTTGTAGATTGTGCCACACAGCCCCCTTGTAGATAGTGCCACACAGCCCCCTGTAAAGAGCGCCACACAGCCCCCTGTAGAGTGCGCCACACAGCCCCCTGTAGGAAGTGCCGCACAGCCCCCTGCTATAGAGTGCCGCACAGACCCCTGATTGGTAGTGTCCCACAGCCCCCTGGTTGGTAGTGCCACACAGCCTACTGGATGGTAGTGCCACACAGCCCACAGCCCCCTGCTAGGGAGTGCTACACAGCCCCCTGGTTGGTAGTGTCCCACAGCCCCCTGGTTGGTAGTGCCACACAGCCCACAGACCACTGGTTGGTAGTGCCACACAGCCCATAGCCCCCTGGTAGGTAGTGCCACACATCCCCCTTGTAGGTAGTGCAAGGACTATGAAATTACCCTGATAGCTGGCAGGCAATAGACATTCAAAAAAGGACAACTGTGCAGGAGCACACAAAATACCCAGCTTTCCCAGCTGGGTATTTTGTGTGCTCCTGCACAGTTGTCCTTTTTTGTAGGTAGTGCCACACAGCCCACACCTCCCCCCTTCCAGTATAGATAGCGCCACTGTAGCTCCCTGAAGGAGTGGAATCCCCATGTGGTTGGGGATTCCGCTCCTGGAGTTCTCCTTGATGTCTCTGTCCATATATGGACAGTGACATCAGGGGAAACTCCTGAAGCAGAATCCCCATCCACAGTGTTGCCGACGCTGTGACCGTCGATTCCACTCCAGGAGAAGCTCCTGTCGTCTGTGTTTCCCCTGATGTCACTGTCCATATATGGACAGAGGCATCAAGCAGCACTCCAGGAGCGGAATCCCCGGCCACACGGGGATTCCGCTCGTTGAGGGAGCTACAGTGGCGCTAGTAGATAACAGAGCAGGGAGAAACCTCCCTGCTCTGCTATAGTGCAGTCGCTACCGCTATAGCAGCCGCAGCGGCTGCTAGCAGCGCCACCGTCCTCATGCCGGGTGTCACCGCTAGCAGCCGCTATGGCTGCTACAGCGGTAGCGACAGCCACTAAGTGAAGAAGCGCCCGGGCGGAAAGGCGACTGCCTAAGGCCGGCCCTGGGTGCAGTCAGCGGGTGGCACCTGACCCGCTGGTAGTTGCAACGGCACGGGGATACACACACCCGCTGGCGCCCCTCTTGCAGAGTGGCGGCTGGCGCCCTGTGCGACCGCACTAGTCAAACGTATATAAGGCTGGCCATGACTATATCCCTTGCCTTCTTCGTGCATTCCTTATTCTGAGGGAAGCAGAGAAAAGAGCAACAGTAAATACAGCGTTTCAGAAAGTACCTTGATAATGGCTGACTGGAGGAGCAAGTAAGGGCTATCACGGGCTCCCCTGCCTTCTCGGATGTGTTGCCTCGGCGGTCTCGGCGTGCTGTCACAGGCCCGGGTCGCGCCGCTGTACAGTCTCCCGGCTCTCCTCCTACTTCCGGCAGCGCGGTGACTGGAGCGCAGCTGCTGCTTGTTGATTCTCCCCCTCGTATCGCTGCTCCGGGCACAGCTGGTAAGCGCCTCGTGCGGCCGGCGAGACTCGCCAGCCATGGCGCTCTCGCCCACCGGAAAGACTGAGCCCTGATGTTATCCCGCGGGCCACGCACCGCAGGGGGAGCCCCTCAAGGGACGCTGCAGGCCGGGCTTTGGTGGGGACTACCCCTCCTCTGATGCCTCAGCCTGGCAGGTATCCTCAACCGCGGCGGGGTTCGGCGGTGAATAGGGAATCCCGGCATGGATTTCTGGCCACGCCCCCTCCATCCGTTTCCAGGCCTGGTTTGACGACGTCTGCAGACTCGCCTGGTGGTTTTCCGGCCAGGGGGCGTGCTTCTCGGCAGATGGGATCTTCAGGAGCTGCGTCATTGCGAGGAGCAGTGACAACCCACAGTCTGCAGTATGGGTCACATCTGGCAGGCAGCAGGTCGCTGGCTTGGCCACCTGACCGCACTCCTCCCACTGCATGGCCCGTGCCAGGGTGGGACTGCTGCCATCTGACAGGATGGGCAGTTGTTCCAGATCACCCTGCCGACGTTGCCAATGTGACCGGCAGCTGCGGGATGCGGCAGAAGTGGAAGACGGCGAGGTGATAGAGTTTCATCATGGGCAAGAGGTTCCGGCTGGCGGGAGTACAGCACCTGAGCAGCCCGGTGAGTATGGTTCTCCTTCTTTACCGTATCCTGCTATTTTTATGTCGGGTGTGATGGGGGGGTTAGCTAGCGTGCCTTCATCTGCAACTGAGAGTTATCCGGCAAGTGCGGAGCGCCACGGTTTGGCAGACTGAGTGGGTTGCTTGCGCGAGTTAGTCGGGCGGTTGGACAAGGCTCCTGCTCCTGTCGCGCCAGTGGTGTCTCCGGCGGTGCTTTCGGAAGGTACCGGGGCGGGAATTACGCAGGTTACCACGCATTCTGTCTGAACGGTGACAGCGCCTGCGGGGGCGGTTGCGGTATCGGTCCAGACAGATTCGACGAGGGAGGGGCATAGGATTCGCTTGGACGATTGGGCTCGTGGCGAGGTTTATGTATGTTTTGAGGGCCCTTTGGGGGCTCACCTTAAACAGGACGTACGCGAGCGCATATGGAAGGACGAGTATGTGGAAATTTTTTCTCTCCTGCCGCTTGCGAAGTTTAACTTGGACAAAAGCAAGCGGGATGAGAGTAAGAAGGAGGAAGAGGAACGTCGGCGGTATAGGCTTATACCGCAGACGTTCGTGAATTGGCTCTAGGCCTTTGCTATTCTCGCTAGTGTGATTGGGGAAAAGGCTCAGGAAAACTGTGCTTTTCTGCTACCAAGACGCGATAGGCGAGGCTCATGGGGCGTATGATGGTCAGGCGTGGATGCGTTATGACGAACAGTTTCGTCAGCGCAAGGCGATACGGCCAACCATTAGGTGGTTTCAAAAGGATATTGCCTTGTGGTTTCGGGTGACCGCTCCTGTTAAGCAGGGTCAGTCCTTTCCCGGGAGTGGCGGTTCGTCCGGTCAGGTCAGTCAGTCCGGCCCGGGCGCCAGGTCAAAACTTGGATTTTGATGGAAATTTAATGATGGCCAGTGCAAGTTCGGTTCCACAAGTTTGTTCACACTGCAACGGGTCCTCACATGGTGCTTCAAAATGTTTGCGCAAGGGGAAACGATCAGGAACCCAACTCGGTTCAATTATTCAAGGGAGTGACGCCAGTGAGGCTGGAAAAGATGGCCCCCTATCTAAATAATTATCCCGATATGGCCGCAGCTAAGTTGATTTATGAGGGTTCTATATATGTACTGAGCTTTGTTCTGGTGTAGAGCAGATGGCATTGTTGCAATTCATTGTATGTTTAATCAGAACTTGTCTCGTAGTTTTAACCCCTTGAACCACCACCATGCAGTAATACATGACCTGACAATATTTATATTGTCTATTTGTATATTTGTTTCAGATATTCCAAGGAGTAACAGTGAAGAGGTATACGTTTAAATTACTAAGATGTAGAATTTCTGCCTGTATAAACGTTTAAAATGATTCTTTATTTATCAAATTATATTAAAATTGGTAGGGCACAACGTGCCAAAAGATCCAGGTACAGGCGTTGGCAACCAGATCAAAAAACGCAGACTGAATTGTATGTGAGACAAAAGAGACAGTCAGCACGCACCCATTCATGGATGCCTGACTGAGTCAAGGTGAATTGTCACAGAAACCAGTTCAGAATGCTTAGCAAATAATAATAAGATCTGATTGCCACAGATTAGTTAGCAGGCACACTCCCAACGCGTTTCTGCACCATGTAGGGGAGCGTCCTCAGGGGTACGAGTTGCCTGAATTATTAACGTAGAGTTAAGAAAGAGCCTGTCAGCTGATATTCAGCTGTTCGTTAGGTGTAACGACGCATATGAGACATCTGATAGTGGTCTAATGCGCGCCGGGGAAACTCGGAAGTTTTATCAACACAAGCCCCACCCATAGAGGCGTTGCGTAGTATCGGGCTGTCCAATGAGGGAGTAAGGCGTGTTGAAACCCACGCCCCCACACGGGGCAGCTCCATGGTAACCACGCAGCCAATAAAAAAGATGCATTAAGCATCGCTGGTAACAAGGGGGAACTCGAGGTGGCCAAAACATACAAAGCCGATACCACGGCTGGAATAGGCGCCATGTATGCGACAAAGGAAAACCAATGAGCACATCACTGCGTCAGACAACAATAGGATCATCAGATCCATTATTAAAAGAAACATACAAAGATGACACAGGGAAACAAATCTAATGGCACAAAGATGTCAGAGAGAGGTTAACGCCAGTATATACTAAATTGGCAGAGCATATTAAAGGAAAGGAAGATAGGATATAGACTCATTGAGGCCCAGTGGTTTGATGGTTTGCATCCTGAAGATCCACTGTGCCTCCTTCTGTAAAATACGTCTATCCCAATTGCCTCCTCTGGCAGGAGCATTGACATGTTCCATACCTTGGAACCTGATAGAGGATGGGTCTCCCTTGTGGTTGTCCCATATATGTCGCGAAACAGGGGTGTCAGCTTTCTTCTGAATGTCACAGATATGATCCCGAATTCTGCGTCTGAACTCCCTTATTGTTTTGCCAACATATTGCATACCACATTGGCACGTAATCAGGTACACCACCCCCTTAGTAAGGCAGTTGATAAATGACCTGTTGGAAAAGATGACTCCTGTTACAGTACTCTTGAATGTTTTACTTTTCCAAACAGAGCTACATGCTTTACATCTACCGCACTGGAAAGACCCAGTAACTGAGGTAGAAAGCCATGTGGTGGCAGCAGCAGGCATCTTCAGATGACTGTGCACCAATCTGTCCTTAAGATTGCGGCCCCTCCGAAAAGTGATCAGAGGACGGTCCCCAACTAAGCCCCCAACATCCGGGTCTGCTTTAAGGATGTCCCAATATGAGGTAAGTATCTTTCTCACCTCAGAATGTGCAACGTCGTAGGTACCAATTATCCTCATGGCATTATCCTTTTCAAGAGGCATTTTAGGGTTCAATAGGGATTCCCTATTCGATGTCATGGCGTGTTGATATGCCGTTTTTAAAACGCCACTGGGATACCCTTTATGCTCAAATCTCTTTCTAAGACTATTGGCCGACCTTTGAAAATCTGACAGTGTGGTACAATTACGCCTAGCTCTAATATACTGACCCTTTGGGATGCCCATTTTCAGGGGTCTAGGGTGACAACTGTCCCATCTGAGAAGGCTGTTAGTGGCAGTACTTTTCCTAAAGATTTGTGTCTGGATATGTCCCTGGTCAGTCTTCTCTATTTGGATGTCAAGGAATGTAATATGATTATCCTTGATTTCAGAGGTGAAGTAAAGACCCAGGTCATTAATGTTAAGAATTGAGACAAATTCACCAAATTCTGCTGTGGTACCCGACCACAGAATGAAAATGTCATCAATAAATCTTAACCATAATAAAATGGAAGAAACATATCTCTCCATTTTATCGCAAAACACAAACTCTCTCTCCCACCAGCCCAGATAAAGATTGGCATAGGTAGGAGCACAAGGGCTACCCATGGCAACCCCCCTGAGCTGGTGAAAGAATCTTTGTTCGAAAATGAAGAAGTTGTGCTCCAGTACAAAACGCAACAAGATAAGTACAAACTGATTATGCGCCCCAAACTGAGCCCCTCTCTCATTAAGGAAATACTCCACAGCACCACATCCCAAGGAATGAGGGATGGAGCTGTAAAGGGCCTCTACATCCAGACTGGCCAAACGAACATTGGATTCAACCTTAATCCCCTCAAGCTTCCTAAGGACCTCCATTGTGTCACGCACATAGGACGGGAGTGCCGTCACAAAGGGCCTCAAAATCCTATCCAAATAAATACTAGCGTTCTGAGACACACTATCGATCCCAGAGACAATGGGTCTTCCTTTTAATGGACTGAGACCCTTGTGAATCTTGGGAAGACTATAGAAGGTGGCTATCTGTGGACATTGCCCCACAATGAATGACAACTCTCGCGCATCAATGATCTTAGCCTGTTTGGCCTCCCCCACAATCTCTTTGAGTTCCGCCATATATTTAACTGTAGGGTTGGCAGTCAGGATGCTATAGCACAGTCTGTCCTTCAAGATGTTGTGACACATGGTGACATACTGCACACGGTCCATCACAACAACATTACCCCCCTTATCAGAGGGCTTAATTATGATCTCCGTGTCATTCTCCAATGCCTTGAGTGCCAGTGTTTCATCCCGTGATAGATTGTAATGTAAATATTTATCTGCCTCTAGTTTCTGCAGTTGATTAGTGACAACCGTGAGAAACACATCCAACAGAGTGTTATCATTGATTGGAGGATTAGTGGATGAGGGAGCCCTCAGATCAGTGAAGGGGCCCTCACCCACTCCTCGCTGCCCCTCATCCAATAGTTCCTGCAGTACCCTGACATTTGCAAGATCTTCCTCCTGAATGCCCAGTTCAGCACATTGTCTCCTATCATGGGTACAGAAGAACTTCCTCCACTTCAGTTTTCTAATGAATAAATTAAGATCCTTCACCCAGGAAAAAAGATCAAATCGATTAGTGGGGATAAATGAGAGACCCTTTTTGAGAACAACAGTCTCCCAGTGCGATAGAGTTCTCCCAGATACATTGATAATCTGCATTTCGTCATCCAGACCTGGGAAACCCCTCATTAGATGTCCCTGGGGTCCCTGTGGAGGTAGTCGAGAATGGGGTGGCTCTTGCCTAAAAAACCGTCCCTGGTGGGGGCTCTTCCCCTAGTTCTCCCTCTTGGGGTACCACGTGAGAAGGTTTTACCCTGGGTTCTATTATTACGGGCTGTCCTGAGAGGATACCTCTGAGTATCCGTATCTGATAGATCTGGTTCAGATGAAGATAGCTCGGTCTCTAACTCCTGATGCCCCAGTTGTTTCAGGCCAAACTCAAAAATTCTACCCTCCTTAAAATCATTCGTGTCACGGACGTATTGGAAATGCTTGCGTTCCTTGATATGTGCAGTAAATTTTTCTATAGTTTGCTGAAGAGTAGTTTCTCTTCTTTCAAAGTCTGCAGTACCAGAGAACTTCTGGGCCAGCTCAATACCGTCCCTAAGATCCTTAGAGCTGCGTAGGTCCTTAGGAAGCTTGAGGGGATTAAGGTTGAATCCAATGTTCGTTTGGCCAGTCTGGATGTAGAGGCCCTTTACAGCTCCATCCCTCATTCCTTGGGATGTGGTGCTGTGGAGTATTTCCTTAATGAGAGAGGGGCTCAGTTTGGGGCGCATAATCAGTTTGTACTTATCTTGTTGCGTTTTGTACTGGAGCACAACTTCTTCATTTTCGAACAAAGATTCTTTCACCAGCTCAGGGGGGTTGCCATGGGTAGCCCTTGTGCTCCTACCTATGCCAATCTTTATCTGGGCTGGTGGGAGAGAGAGTTTGTGTTTTGCGATAAAATGGAGAGATATGTTTCTTCCATTTTATTATGGTTAAGATTTATTGATGACATTTTCATTCTGTGGTCGGGTACCACAGCAGAATTTGGTGAATTTGTCTCAATTCTTAACATTAATGACCTGGGTCTTTACTTCACCTCTGAAATCAAGGATAATCATATTACATTCCTTGACATCCAAATAGAGAAGACTGACCAGGGACATATCCAGACACAAATCTTTAGGAAAAGTACTGCCACTAACAGCCTTCTCAGATGGGACAGTTGTCACCCTAGACCCCTGAAAATGGGCATCCCAAAGGGTCAGTATATTAGAGCTAGGCGTAATTGTACCACACTGTCAGATTTTCAAAGGTCGGCCAATAGTCTTAGAAAGAGATTTGAGCATAAAGGGTATCCCAGTGGCGTTTTAAAAACGGCATATCAACACGCCATGACATCGAATAGGGAATCCCTATTGAACCCTAAAATGCCTCTTGAAAAGGATAATGCCATGAGGATAATTGGTACCTACGACGTTGCACATTCTGAGGTGAGAAAGATACTTACCTCATATTGGGACATCCTTAAAGCAGACCCGGATGTTGGGGGCTTAGTTGGGGACCGTCCTCTGATCACTTTTCGGAGGGGCCGCAATCTTAAGGACAGATTGGTGCACAGTCATCTGAAGATGCCTGCTGCTGCCACCACATGGCTTTCTACCTCAGTTACTGGGTCTTTCCAGTGCGGTAGATGTAAAGCATGTAGCTCTGTTTGGAAAAGTAAAACATTCAAGAGTACTGTAACAGGAGTCATCTTTTCCAACAGGTCATTTATCAACTGCCTTACTAAGGGGGTGGTGTACCTGATTACGTGCCAATGTGGTATGCAATATGTTGGCAAAACAATAAGGGAGTTCAGACGCAGAATTCGGGATCATATCTGTGACATTCAGAAGAAAGCTGACACCCCTGTTTCGCGACATATATGGGACAACCACAAGGGAGACCCATCCTCTATCAGGTTCCAAGGTATGGAACATGTCAATGCTCCTGCCAGAGGAGGCAATTGGGATAGACGTATTTTACAGAAGGAGGCACAGTGGATCTTCAGGATGCAAACCATCAAACCACTGGGCCTCAATGAGTCTATATCCTATCTTCCTTTCCTTTAATATGCTCTGCCAATTTAGTATATACTGGCGTTAACCTCTCTCTGACATCTTTGTGCCATTAGATTTGTTTCCCTGTGTCATCTTTGTATGTTTCTTTTAATAATGGATCTGATGATCCTATTGTTGTCTGACGCAGTGATGTGCTCATTGGTTTTCCTTTGTCGCATACATGGCGCCTATTCCAGCCGTGGTATCGGCTTTGTATGTTTTGGCCACCTCGAGTTCCCCCTTGTTACCAGCGATGCTTAATGCATCTTTTTTATTGGCTGCGTGGTTACCATGGAGCTGCCCCGTGTGGGGGCGTGGGTTTCAACACGCCTTACTCCCTCATTGGACAGCCCGATACTACGCAACGCCTCTATGGGTGGGGCTTGTGTTGATAAAACTTCCGAGTTTCCCCGGCGCGCATTAGACCACTATCAGATGTCTCATATGCGTCGTTACACCTAACGAACAGCTGAATATCAGCTGACAGGCTCTTTCTTAACTCTACGTTAATAATTCAGGCAACTCGTACCCCTGAGGACGCTCCCCTACATGGTGCAGAAACGCGTTGGGAGTGTGCCTGCTAACTAATCTGTGGCAATCAGATCTTATTATTATTTGCTAAGCATTCTGAACTGGTTTCTGTGACAATTCACCTTGACTCAGTCAGGCATCCATGAATGGGTGCGTGCTGACTGTCTCTTTTGTCTCACATACAATTCAGTCTGCGTTTTTTGATCTGGTTGCCAACGCCTGTACCTGGATCTTTTGGCACGTTGTGCCCTACCAATTTTAATATAATTTGATAAATAAAGAATCATTTTAAACGTTTATACAGGCAGAAATTCTACATCTTAGTAATTTAAACGTATACCTCTTCACTGTTACTCCTTGGAATATCTCTTTAATCCTTATCTGTGTGGGGGATGGCAGGCTTTCTCACAGCCGATATTAATGTGGAAAGATGGATGTGTGATGCGAGAGAGGTATTCTCTGAGAGTGAATTACTGCCACAGTCACACAATTTAAGTATTAATAGTGCATTCAAACATCTTACGAAATCATACAAGGATCACATTAGGTCATGGTGGGAGGTCCAAACCATTGAGACATATCTGAAGAATAATATCGTCCCTAGAGGGCTTAGAATTTCACTTACTCCTGCGGTTAGGCTACGCTCAGTGGATCTACTCAAGAGATGGGAGAAAGAATCGATTGATTCATCTCTCAGATTCATGGGTATTTTATTGGATGAGGAAAAGAGCTTGCTGCTACGCAGCTCTAAGGATCTTAGGGACGGTATTGAGCTGGCCCAGAAGTTCTCTGGTACTGCAGACTTTGAAAGAAGAGAAACTACTCTTCAGCAAACTATAGAAAAATTTACTGCACATATCAAGGAACGCAAGCATTTCCAATACGTCCGTGACACGAATGATTTTAAGGAGGGTAGAATTTTTGAGTTTGGCCTGAAACAACTGGGGCATCAGGAGTTAGAGACCGAGCTATCTTCATCTGAACCAGATCTATCAGATACGGATACTCAGAGGTATCCTCTCAGGACAGCCCGTAATAATAGAACCCAGGGTAAAACCTTCTCACGTGGTACCCCAAGAGGGAGAACTAGGGGAAGAGCCCCCACCAGGGACGGTTTTTTAGGCAAGAGCCACCCCATTCTCGACTACCTCCACAGGGACCCCAGGGACATCTAATGAGGGGTTTCCCAGGTCTGGATGACGAAATGCAGATTATCAATGTATCTGGGAGAACTCTATCGCACTGGGAGACTGTTGTTCTCAAAAAGGGTCTCTCATTTATCCCCACTAATCGATTTGATCTTTTTTCCTGGGTGAAGGATCTTAATTTATTCATTAGAAAACTGAAGTGGAGGAAGTTCTTCTGTACCCATGATAGGAGACAATGTGCTGAACTGGGCATTCAGGAGGAAGATCTTGCAAATGTCAGGGTACTGCAGGAACTATTGGATGAGGGGCAGCGAGGAGTGGGTGAGGGCCCCTTCACTGATCTGAGGGCTCCCTCATCCACTAATCCTCCAATCAATGATAACACTCTGTTGGATGTGTTTCTCACGGTTGTCACTAATCAACTGCAGAAACTAGAGGCAGATAAATATTTACATTACAATCTATCACGGGATGAAACACTGGCACTCAAGGCATTGGAGAATGACACGGAGATCATAATTAAGCCCTCTGATAAGGGGGGTAATGTTGTTGTGATGGACCGTGTGCAGTATGTCACCATGTGTCACAACATCTTGAAGGACAGACTGTGCTATAGCATCCTGACTGCCAACCCTACAGTTAAATATATGGCGGAACTCAAAGAGATTGTGGGGGAGGCCAAACAGGCTAAGATCATTGATGCGCGAGAGTTGTCATTCATTGTGGGGCAATGTCCACAGATAGCCACCTTCTATAGTCTTCCCAAGATTCACAAGGGTCTCAGTCCATTAAAAGGAAGACCCATTGTCTCTGGGATCGATAGTGTGTCTCAGAACGCTAGTATTTATTTGGATAGGATTTTGAGGCCCTTTGTGACGGCACTCCCGTCCTATGTGCGTGACACAATGGAGGTCCTTAGGAAGCTTGAGGGGATTAAGGTTGAATCCAATGTTCGTTTGGCCAGTCTGGATGTAGAGGCCCTTTACAGCTCCATCCCTCATTCCTTGGGATGTGGTGCTGTGGAGTATTTCCTTAATGAGAGAGGGGCTCAGTTTGGGGCGCATAATCAGTTTGTACTTATCTTGTTGCGTTTTGTACTGGAGCACAACTTCTTCATTTTCGAACAAAGATTCTTTCACCAGCTCAGGGGGGTTGCCATGGGTAGCCCTTGTGCTCCTACCTATGCCAATCTTTATCTGGGCTGGTGGGAGAGAGAGTTTGTGTTTTGCGATAAAATGGAGAGATATGTTTCTTCCATTTTATTATGGTTAAGATTTATTGATGACATTTTCATTCTGTGGTCGGGTACCACAGCAGAATTTGGTGAATTTGTCTCAATTCTTAACATTAATGACCTGGGTCTTTACTTCACCTCTGAAATCAAGGATAATCATATTACATTCCTTGACATCCAAATAGAGAAGACTGACCAGGGACATATCCAGACACAAATCTTTAGGAAAAGTACTGCCACTAACAGCCTTCTCAGATGGGACAGTTGTCACCCTAGACCCCTGAAAATGGGCATCCCAAAGGGTCAGTATATTAGAGCTAGGCGTAATTGTACCACACTGTCAGATTTTCAAAGGTCGGCCAATAGTCTTAGAAAGAGATTTGAGCATAAAGGGTATCCCAGTGGCGTTTTAAAAACGGCATATCAACACGCCATGACATCGAATAGGGAATCCCTATTGAACCCTAAAATGCCTCTTGAAAAGGATAATGCCATGAGGATAATTGGTACCTACGACGTTGCACATTCTGAGGTGAGAAAGATACTTACCTCATATTGGGACATCCTTAAAGCAGACCCGGATGTTGGGGGCTTAGTTGGGGACCGTCCTCTGATCACTTTTCGGAGGGGCCGCAATCTTAAGGACAGATTGGTGCACAGTCATCTGAAGATGCCTGCTGCTGCCACCACATGGCTTTCTACCTCAGTTACTGGGTCTTTCCAGTGCGGTAGATGTAAAGCATGTAGCTCTGTTTGGAAAAGTAAAACATTCAAGAGTACTGTAACAGGAGTCATCTTTTCCAACAGGTCATTTATCAACTGCCTTACTAAGGGGGTGGTGTACCTGATTACGTGCCAATGTGGTATGCAATATGTTGGCAAAACAATAAGGGAGTTCAGACGCAGAATTCGGGATCATATCTGTGACATTCAGAAGAAAGCTGACACCCCTGTTTCGCGACATATATGGGACAACCACAAGGGAGACCCATCCTCTATCAGGTTCCAAGGTATGGAACATGTCAATGCTCCTGCCAGAGGAGGCAATTGGGATAGACGTATTTTACAGAAGGAGGCACAGTGGATCTTCAGGATGCAAACCATCAAACCACTGGGCCTCAATGAGTCTATATCCTATCTTCCTTTCCTTTAATATGCTCTGCCAATTTAGTATATACTGGCGTTAACCTCTCTCTGACATCTTTGTGCCATTAGATTTGTTTCCCTGTGTCATCTTTGTATGTTTCTTTTAATAATGGATCTGATGATCCTATTGTTGTCTGACGCAGTGATGTGCTCATTGGTTTTCCTTTGTCGCATACATGGCGCCTATTCCAGCCGTGGTATCGGCTTTGTATGTTTTGGCCACCTCGAGTTCCCCCTTGTTACCAGCGATGCTTAATGCATCTTTTTTATTGGCTGCGTGGTTACCATGGAGCTGCCCCGTGTGGGGGCGTGGGTTTCAACACGCCTTACTCCCTCATTGGACAGCCCGATACTACGCAACGCCTCTATGGGTGGGGCTTGTGTTGATAAAACTTCCGAGTTTCCCCGGCGCGCATTAGACCACTATCAGATGTCTCATATGCGTCGTTACACCTAACGAACAGCTGAATATCAGCTGACAGGCTCTTTCTTAACTCTACGTTAATAATTCAGGCAACTCGTACCCCTGAGGACGCTCCCCTACATGGTGCAGAAACGCGTTGGGAGTGTGCCTGCTAACTAATCTGTGGCAATCAGATCTTATTATTATTTGCTAAGCATTCTGAACTGGTTTCTGTGACAATTCACCTTGACTCAGTCAGGCATCCATGAATGGGTGCGTGCTGACTGTCTCTTTTGTCTCACATACAATTCAGTCTGCGTTTTTTGATCTGGTTGCCAACGCCTGTACCTGGATCTTTTGGCACGTTGTGCCCTACCAATTTTAATATAATTTGATAAATAAAGAATCATTTTAAACGTTTATACAGGCAGAAATTCTATATTTGTTTCAGATTCAAATCTTTAAAATCAACTTTTAAAATAGTGCACGCTATATGCTAATTAAGGGTCATGGGTCGGTGCGGCTATCCTGTAGAGTTGCACAGTCCTAACTGCAAGCCCACCTTTCTGTGCTTGGTTGACATCTCCCTGCCTGTCCTACATCATTACCAGTCTCCTCCAACTTTCTTGGATGCACCATTGCCTTGTACTCTATGAACACGCACTGTTCAGCGAGTTGTACTCTGCCCGGCTTCATCACTGCACCGCCCATGCCAGGGGAGTACAAGGCATAGGAGAAGGCTGGTAGTAATGTAGAACAGTCAGGGGGATGCCAATTAAGATCTGGGGGGGGGGGGGGCATTTCAATTTTCGGCTCAGGCAGCAGAAAAGCTAGAATTGGCCCTGGGTGATGGCCCCACTGAAACTAGCTGCCGCCACCCCCTCATGCACTAATTGTATCTGCCTTACAATGACGCTGATTGGCAGGGCAGAAAGACTTGATGAGGCAAGTGATTCTGCCCTGCCAATCAGCGCCGTCGTTCAGCCCCAGCAGACCTGCTCAGAAGAGAGCAGGCCTGAATTGACATAGGATTACGTGGGAACGGGATCGAGGTGAGTATGTAAAGTTGGGTTTTTTTGGTCTTTTTTTTCCACTTAAAATTGTGAGCGGCATTATCTACGGGGGGAGAGCTATATGTGTGGCCCTATATACAGGGGAGCTACATGTGGGCCACAATATACAGGAGAGGCTATATGTGAGGCATTATCTACAGGGGGGGCCCTATGTGGGACACCATATACAGGGGGCTACATGTGGGGCACCATCTATAGGGGGGCTATATGTGGGGCACTATATACAAAAAAATCCTCTAGAATAACGAGCATGTACATTATTCTCGTGGAAAAGCAGTGGATTCGTTGGAGTTGGGGCTATCAAGAACTATTCCTCTTTTCACTTACACCTGTTTTAATAAATCTCCCCATGTCTTGTATAGCTGAAAGTTGGTCCCAGCCCAACACTGGTGTCTGCGTTTGGCCTGCGGTGGGCCTGTGTACTTAAAAATGCCAGGGCTGATTTTGAGTCCCAGTCCGGCCCTGGTGAGGTATCATGGGACTTTTTTAGGGGGGGCAATAGAAAATAGCAATTCCGCCTTTGTTGTTTGCGGTCTTATTTTACAGCGTTGAGCTTGCAATTTAAAGAACATGTTAACTTTATTGTGTGGGTCATTAACCCCTTTAAGACCAGGCCAATTTGTGTTTTTCCATTTTCGTTTTTTCCTCCCCGCCTTCCAAAAGCCGTAACTTTTTTATTTATTTTTCGAAATAAAGGCAGGGCTTCAAAGAAGTACAACAATGGAAGACCTGGGGGACTTCATTAAGCCCACAGGCTGCCATGATAAACGTTGTCACCGTCCGAACCCGTTGCGTGGGGCGCGATGGCATGTTTGAGGGGATGTCCCTCTGATTCTAACAATTTAAATGCTGCGGTCATGATTGACCGTGACATTTAAGGTGATAAACGGGTGGAATCAAAGTGAACTTTGAGGTGTCGGCTGTATAACAAAGCCATCCCTCGCTGAGTATGGAGGGAGCTCAGCCCGTGAGCCCGCCCCATACTTCCCCATAACGGCTGTCACGTACATGTACGTGACATGTCGTTAAGGGGTTAAGATCACGGCTATACCATATACTAGTCCTTCCCAATTAATTAGAACATAAAAAAGTTAATTTATTTCAGTAATTTAATGCAAAAAGTGAAACTCATATATTATATAGATTCATTACACACTGAGTGATCTATTTCCAGCATTTTCTTTTTCTTTTAATGTTGCTGATTATGGTAAGAGTTAATGAAAACCCAAAATTTTGTGTCTCAGAAAATTAGAATATTAAATAAGCCCAATTTCAAAAATTATTTTTAATACCGAAATGTTGTCCTACTGAGAAGTATGTACAGTATATGCCCTCAATACTTGGTCGGGCTCCTTTTGCATGAACTACTGCATCAATGCAGTGTGGCATGGAGGTGATCAGCCTGTGGCACTGCTGAGGTGTTATCAATGCGGGGTGGCATGGAGGCGATCAGCCTGTGGCACTGCTGAGGTGTTATGGAAACCCAGGTTGATTTGATAGCGGCCTTCAGCTCGTCTGCATTGTTGGGTCTGGTGTCTCTCATCTTCCTCTTGACAGTACCCCATAGATTCTCTATGGTGTTTAGGTCGGGCGAGTTTGCTGGTCAATCAAGAAAAGTGATACTGTGGTTATTAAACCAGGTATTGGTACTTTTGGCAGTGTGGGCAGGTGCCAAGTCCTGCTGGAATATGAAATCCGCATCTCCATAAAGCTTGTCAGCAGAGGGAAGCATGAAGTGCTCTAAAATTTCCTGGTAGACGCTGTGCTGACTCTGGACTTGATATAACACAGTGACCAACACCAGCAGATGACATGGCCCCCAAACCATCACTGACTGTGGAAACTTCACACTGGACCACAAGCAACCTGGATTGACGCCTCTCCACTCTTCCTCCAGATTCTGGGACCTTGATTTCCCAATGTGTTATATCAAGGCTAGAGTCAGCGCAACGTCTACCCGGAAATTTTGCTGACAAGCTTTATGGAGATGCTGATTTCATTTTCCAGCAGGACTTGGCACCTGCCCACACTGCCAAAACTACCAATACCTGGTATAATAACCACAGTATCACTGTGCTTGATTGGCAAGCAAACTCGCCTAAACTAAACACCATAGAGAATCTATGGGGTATTGTCAAGAGGAAGATGAGAGACACCAGACCCAACAATGCAGACGAGCTGAAGACTGATTTTCTGAGAGACTAAATTTGGGGTTTTCATTAAGGCCTCATTCACACGACAGGGTCCGAGTTTCGGCCGGGAAAATCGGCCGTTTTTGGCAGATTTTCCCAGCCGGTTTGCATCCGGTTTGCATCCGTTCCGATTCTATTCCGGGCCGTGTTGCCGTTTTTACCGGCCGATTTGGACCCGATTTGCATCCGTTTTTTTCCCTGACCGTTTTTTAATCGGATGAATTTCATTTGTCAATTGTTTTTTTGAGTCAACCCACTATAAACACACCCAGTAAGGTCACATGATTGCCAGTCAACCTAGAGAGCTTTGTCTGATCCCTCAGCTGCATTTCATTGGATAGGATTGAATAGGATATAAATGAAGTTTATAGTGGAATGAACACATATTCCATAGCAACAGATGCCTAATTAAACTACACATAGATACTGTTCATTCCAGGTCTATCAAGCAGAGGAATTTCCAAAAACGTCTGTTTATATGGAGTTTGTGTTTATTTCCTCCTCACCTCCATCTGTTCATGCCATGTCTACCAAGCATAAAAAAAAATCATTATGCCCTTTTTTATATTATCTTCACATTACTAATAATGTTCATTCTTTTACTTCATTAGTTTTCAACATTCTTTTGTATGTCCCCCTGGACAGAGCGCTTGATGTCTCTGTCCATATCTGGATAGGGACATCAGGGGCAACTCCTGAAGTGGAATCTCCATGTGGCCGGTGATTCCACTTCAGGAGTTTCCCCTGATGTCACTGTCCATATATGGACAGAGACATCAAGCGCTCTGTCCAGGAGCGGAATCCCCAAACACACGGGGATTCCGCTCCTTCAGGGAGCTAAAGTGGGGCTAGCACATAGAGCAGGGACAAAGCTACAACAGTAGCAGCCGCAGCAGCTGCTAGCGGCGCCATCGGCCATGGTAGGTGCAGCCTCTATGGCTGCTATAGCTGTAGCGACGCCTGAAGAAGCGCCAGGGCGGAAAGGAGGCTGATTCGCCGGGCCAGGGAGATTTGGGAAGGGAGCCATCACAGCGCCCCCTTCCACCTGCTGTACACCCCATCCCTACCACCCTGCACATAGCAGAGCAGGGACCTCGCTACAGCAGTACCCCCAAAGTGTTACCTCCAGCATACAGCGCTTCTTCTGAATGGGATACACTCCTCCTCCTCTCATGCACTCTGCACTGTGAGGAGGAGGAGAGAGTGCGCGAGCGACGGTAGACCCGGCCATCACTTGGGACACATTCCGGTGATGGCCGTGTATTACCCGGCCCCATAGACTTCTATGGGAGCCGGGCGGCCGAGTACTCGGCCGAAAATAGGGCATGTCCCTTTTTTTGACGGCCGGTTTTCCCGGCC
The DNA here is from genome assembly GCF_050947455.1 of Rhinoderma darwinii. Lineage (NCBI taxonomy): Eukaryota > Metazoa > Chordata > Amphibia > Anura > Rhinodermatidae > Rhinoderma > Rhinoderma darwinii. Next base: position 47,711,730 of record NC_134690.1, on the reverse strand, counting down.
CGTCAAAAAATCGGTCGTGTGAATAGCCCCATTAGGGGTCTATTGTTCCTCATGCAGCCGGGTGACGGCCGATTTATGAATGGCCGTCACCCGGCCGGGAAACCCTGTCGTGTGAATTCCGCCTAACTGTTACCATAATCATCAACATTAAAAAAAAAGAAAATGCTGGAGTTTCACTTTTTAAATTGAATTACTGAAATAAATTAACTTTTTGATGATATTCTAATTCATTGAGGACTAGAATGTGTTTTTATCAGTTTGTTTTTTTTTTACACATTTAGTCCTCATGCACACGAACGTAAAAAAAAAGCCCGGAATTACGAGCCGTAAGTAAGGACCATAATTACGGGCCCATAGACTTCTATTGGCAACGTGTACCTTCCCATATGCTTACAGGAAGGTGCCCGTGCCGTTGAAAAATATAGAACATGTCCTATTTCAGGCCGTAATAATGGCACGGGCAGACCCATAGAAGTCTATGGGGCTCCCGTAATTACGGGTGGCTACGTGTGTGCACCCGGAATTACGGGAGCGTTGCTAGGCGATGTCAGAGGATAGTCACTGTCCAGGGTGCTGAAAGAGTTAACTGATCGGCAGTAACTCTTTCAGCACCTGGGACAGTGACTACCGCTGGAGTTAATAGTATTAAAAGTTAACTTACCTGCTTCTTCCTCCAGTCCGGCCTCCCGGGATGATGTTTCATCCCATGTTACCGCTGCAGCCAATCACAGGCTGCAGCGGTCACAAGCAGCTGTCTTCAGTTGTTGCTTGTTTGGGGGTCTTTCTGCCTTTAGTTTTGTCTTAAGCAAGTGAAATGCAGCTCGATCGGGTTGAGATCTGGTGATTGACTTGGCCAGTGCAGAATATTCCACTTCTTTGCCTTAAAAAAACTCCTGGGTTGCTTTTGCAGTATGTTTTGGGTCATTGTCCATCTGTCTTGTGAAGCGACGTCTAATAAACCTTGCTGCATTTGGTTGAATCTAAGCATAAAGTAAATCCCTGAACACTTCAGAATTCATCCGGCTGCTTCTGTCTTCAGTCACATCATCAATAAACACTAGCGACCCAGTGCCTCTGGCAGCCATGCATGCACATGCCATCACACTGCCCGCACCATGTGTTACAGAAGATGTGGTGTGCTTTGGATCATGAGCCGTTCCAAGGCTTCTCCATACTTTCTTCCACCCATCATTCTGGTACAGGTTGATCTTAGTTTCATGCTGTTCCAGAACTGGGCGGCTTCTTTACATGTTGTTTGGCAAAGTCTAATCTGGCCTTTCTATTTTTGAGGCTGAGTAATGGTTTGCACCTTGTGGTGAACCCTCTGTATTTGCTCTCATGAAGTCTTCTCTTTATGGTAGACTTAGATACTGATACACCTACTTCCAGGAGAGTGTTCTTCACTTGGGTAGAGGTTGTGAAGGGGTTTTTCTTCACCATGGAAAGGATTCTGCGATCATCCACCACTGTTGTCTTCTGTGGACGTCCAGGCATCTTGGAGTTCACGAGATCACCAGTGCGCTCTTTTTTTTTTTTATCAAGAACCAAACTGTTGATTTGGCCACTCCTAACATTTGTGCGATCTCTCTCATGGGTTTGATAGGCTTCTTCCTGAAGAAGGATTGAGAAACGTGCGTTGGATGGTGCGGTGAGGGGACACAGCAGGAGCTTCATTGCAACATGGATAATGCTTTCATTTATCTTGTATATTCCTAGTGTTTGGCCTTTGGGCTGTTTGTCAGCACCCCTATTTCAGGGTTAATCGCTATATAGTATAGTTAGTACATTGACATCTGGCTATTTTATCTTATATAGTTACGAGTTTAAAATCATAGTTAGTATATACATTATTTGGACCTATCACCATTGTGTGGGAAATTTGGCACTAATTGTGCATACTCTATCATTTAGTGACCTACCTAAAAACACACACATTTGTGTGAGTTTATTAATTTTGGAGTATTATTATATACATATGTATAGCCTAAATCCTACTCTTCTCTTTTTTGTACTATAATATTTGGGAAATATATCCATTTTTGTATTTGTGTCAGTATATACTGCTCCCAGGCACTGTATTCATACATATCCAACCTGCTGTGTCTCTCATTGTCCTACTACTCTGTTGATTTTAATTGTCTGTGTGCAGTTTTTGCTCTTGTTTTTAATGGATGATTAATAAAGATATTTTTATTCTCATTTCATTATCATTTGATTTGTGGAACTATGGTTATAGAGATTAGTTGTACACTGTAGATACTGCCCCATAAAGCACCCTGTTATATAAAGCCCCCTGTTGATAATGCCACTCACATTGTTAACTAAAAAAAATGTTGCATACTCACCTGATCCTGTTCCTGTGCCGTCCTCTAGCAATGCAGGCCTGACCTCTAATGAACAGGTTTGAGAAGGTTTTGCACGCACGTCTACTACAAGTACCGAACACCACTTCCCGCTAGAACAGCCTGACGGAGGGAGAGGAGCCATTAACGCTGCGGCAGGGTATTTATTCCTTCCCCAGGAATAAGCACACTTTCTGTCTGTGATGGTCACTTTCCTAGAGGGGCTGATGTTCACTTAAAGGGAATGTGTTGTTAGCAAAACATGTTGTTTTTTTTTTAGTTAAACAATTAGTGTGTAGGTGATTAAACATTGTTCTAATTTTTTTTATTTTTTTCACGAGTCAGGAAATATTATAAATTAGATTCTAATTTATAATATTTCCCAGTGCTGGTCACTAGATGGAGCAATTCCCAAAATTGCAGCATTGCATGTGGTAAAGCAACCACATTGCTTTTTGCTGCAAAATTGGGAAAAATTCACTCGCTCTAGTGAGCTCTGAGAATCCCCCCTCCTTTATCCTGGCTAGTGCCGGGAGAAACGAGGGGATTGAACGGTCTAACCTCCTACACTGTGTGTCGCCATTTTTTGAGCTAACACACAGTGTAGTAGGTTAACATACACTAGTAAACACAGAGTAAAACACTTACATACATAGAAATCACTTACCTGCTCCAGTCGCCGCCGCTCCCTCCGGTCCGTCCGCTCCGTCTGCTGCCGCTGCTCCATGTGCACAAGTCCGGAAGCCGCGACCGGAAGTAGTAATCTTACTGTCCGGCCGCGACTTCCGGTCTACAGGAAAATGGCGCCGGACGGCGCGCAGTTCAACTTGGACTGTGTGGGAGCGGCGCATGCGCCGTTCCCACACAGACGGCGTACACCATAGTGGATGGAACGGGCCCCGTTCGCATTCACTATGGGACTGGGGCTGCCGTACTCCATGTCTGTATGTGTCGTTAATCGACACATACAGAAATGGAGTAAAAAATGGCAGCCCCCATAGGGAAGAAAAAGTGTAAAAAGAAAAAAAAGTAAAACACAAACACACAAATAAATATAAAAGTTTTTAATAAAAGACTAAAATCAAACTGATGTTACATTTTTTTTTTTCGTAACACTATTCCTTTAAGGGGGGGCTGTGTCTGATGCTCACTTTACTAGAGGGACTGATGGTCATTTTACTAAAGGGGCTGATGGTCACTTTACTGGCGGGGGCTGAGGCTGATGGTCACTTTATTGGGGGGGGGAGCTGAGGCTGATGGTCACTTTACTAGAGTGGCTGATGGTCATTTTACTAGAGGGGCTGATGGTCACTTTACCAGAGGGGCTTGTTGGTCACTTTACTGGGGGGGGGGGGCTGAGGCTGATGGTCACTTTACCGGAGGGGGCTGATGGTCTTTTTACTCTGAGGGGTGCTGGTGGTCATTTTTCTGCGAATGCGGGCTGATGATCATTTTTCTGTGAGTGGGGGGCTGATGGTAATTTTTCTTGAAATGGGGGGGATGATGGTCATTTTTCTGTGAGTGGAGAGATTATGGTCATTTTACTGTGAGTGGGGGGACGATGGTCATTTTTCTGTTAGTGGGTGATGATGGTCATTTTTTTCTGCTTTACAAAAAAATGGCATGTGAACACTATGGGCACGGCCAGACGTGGCGGATTTCCTCCGCAGCTGTCCACATCAATGCCGCACAGAATCTGCGTTGCAGATTCTGCGGCGGATCTGCCCAAAATGTGCAGTAAATTGATGCGGACTAGATGCTGCGGACTGCGGGAAAAGTGCTGCCCTTCTCTCTATCAGTGCAGGATAGAGAGAAGGGACAGCACTTTCCCTAGTGAAAATAAACGAATTTCATACTTACCGGCCGTTGTCTTGGTGACGCGTCCCTCTTTCGGCATCCAGCCCGACCTCCCTGGATGACGCGGCAGTCCATGTGACCGCTGCAGCCTGTGATTGGCTGCAGCCGTCACTTAGACTGAAACGTCATCCTGGGAAGCCGGACTGGAGACAGAAGCAGGGAGTTCTCGGTAAGTATGAACTTCTATTATTTTTACAGGTAGCTGTATATTGGGATCGGTAGTCACTGTCCAGTGTGCAGAAACAGTTACTGCCGATCGCTTAACTCTTTCAGCACCCTGGACAGTGACTATTTACTGACGTCTCCTAGCAACGCTCCCATAATTCCGGGAGCCCCATTGACTTCCTCAGTCTGGCTGTAGACCTAGAAATACATAGGTCCAGCCAGAATGAAGAAATGTCATGGCAAAAAAGCAAGACGCATCCGCAGCACACATAACATGTGCATGACAGCTGCGGACTTCATTGCGGAATTTAGAATCTCCATTGAAGTCGATGGAGAAATTCCGCCATGAGTCCGCAACCAGTCCGCCACTGGTCCGCAACAGACAGAGCATGCTGCGGACACCAAATTCCGCTCCGCAACCTATGCTCCGCAGCGGAATTTTACGCATCGTCTAAACGAACACTTCTAAATAGAAGTGGAAGTCAATGGAGAAACGGCTCCGCTGCGGATTAACGCTGCGGAGTGTCCGCAGCGGAATTCAAGTGAAATTCCGCCACGTGTGAACCCAGCCTAAGAGTGTAATGCTTTTTTTTAGCAGTTTTTTGTCTTTTTTGTTAGGGGTGCCCTGAGTAAAACTTTTTTCTCCATGGGTGCCTCGAGCCTGAAAATGTTGGGAAACTCTGCAATGAATTAGAATATCATCAAAAAGTTCATTTATTTCAGTAATTCAATTCAAAAAGTGAAACTCATATATTATATAGATTCATTACACACAGAGAGTGATCTATTTCCAGCATTTCTTTCTTTTAATGTTGATGATTATGGTAACAGTTAATGAAAACCCAAAATTTAGTGTCTCAGAAAATTAGAATATTGGGTAAAAGTTGCAGATTGTAGACTCATGGTGTGACACTCTAATCAGCACAAACACCTGCAAAGGTTTCCTAAGCCTTTAAAAGGACTGGTCTGTTGCTCAGTGGTCCAAAGTCCTGTTTTCAGATGAAAGTAAAATTTGCATTTTATTGGGAAATCCAGGTCCCAGAGTCTGGAGGAAGAGTGGAGAGGAACTAAATCCAAGTTGCTTGTGGTCCAGTGTGAAGTTTCCGCAGTCAGTGATGGTTTGGGGGCCATGTCATCTGCTGGAGTTGGTCCACTGTGTTATATCAAGTCCAGAGTCAGCGCAGCGTCTACCAGGGAATTTTAGAGCACTTCATGCTTCCCTCTGCTGACAAGCTTTATGGAGATGCTGATTTCATTTTCCAGCAGGACTTGGGACCTGCCCACACTGCCAAAACTACCAATACCGGGTATAATAACCACAGTATCACTGCGCTTGATTGGCCAGCAAACTCACCTGACCTAAACCCCATAGAGACTCTATAGGGTATTGTCAAGAGGAAGATGAGAGACACCAGACCCAACAACGCAGACGAGCTGAAGGCCGCTATCAAAGCAACCTGGGCTTCCATAACACCTCAGCAGTGCCACAGGCTGATCGCCGGAACGCCACGCCGCATTGATAACCCCTCAGCAGTGCCACAGGCTGATCGCCTCCATGCCACGCCGCATTGATAACCCCTCAGCAGTGCCACAGGCTGATCGCCTCCATGCCACGTCGCATTGATAACTCCTCAGCAGTGCCACAGGCTGATCGCCTCCATGCCACGCCGCATTGATGCAGTAATTCATGCAAAAGGAGCCCGGACCAAGTATTGAGGGCATATACTGGACATACTTTTCAGTAGGACAACATTTCGGTATTACAAATCTATTTTGAAATTGTGATTATATAATAATCTAAATGAGACTAAATTTTGGGTTTTTATTAACTGTTACCATAATCATAAATATTAAATGGAAAAAAAAATGCTGGAAATAGATCACTCTGTGTGTAATGAATCTATATAATATATGAGTTTCACTTTTTGAATTGAATTACTGAAATAAATTAACTTTTTGATGATATTTTAATTCATTGAGAAGGACTAGTATACATTACACGATATACATATATTACACACTATACATATACAGTACATACACACTATACACATACAGTACATACATTACACATACACTACATACATTACAAACTACACATACACTATACACATACAGTCCGTACATTTCACACTACACATACAGTACATACATTACACATACATACACAATATACACATACAGTACATACATTATACACATGCAGTACATACACACACACACACACACACACATATACACTATACACTATACACTATACACATACAGTACATACATACACACATACATTACACACTACACATACTATACACATGCAGTACATACATGCATATACACTATACACATACAGTACTTACATACATACATATACACTATACACATACATACATACACTATACACATACAGTACATTCATACAAATACACTATACACATACAGTACATTCATTACACACTACACATACACTATACACGTATAGTACATACATGATACATACATTACACACACACTTACCTTTCTTGCAGGCTGCTGCATATATGGATCTTATCTTGTTGTGCAGGGAGACTCCAGAGGAAACTACTAGCAAGTGTTGGTGAGAACCATCATGGCAGGAATTCCCTTCAAGTGCAGAGCAGACAACCTTCCCTCCTCCCTCTCCATCCCGACACTGAGCAGGATCTTATTACAATAGCGATAGGAGAGTTGAGGGCAGGGGCGGTCAGGGGGTTTTTAAGGTGGCACAGGAGATATGTTCTTAAGGAGGCAGCAGTCAAAATCCCTGTAACGGGACGGTAAGGTCCCTCTGTTCTCCCGACGGGGGTAACGTACCGTCCCTTCTTCTTGGTCCCTTTCACCTGTTGTTGAGGATGGGACATCTGCGACCGGGACCACTACCCACCATTCGCCACTAGGTTCAGCGGGGGTAGTGTCAGGTGCCGTAGCCGGTGTCAGCTCCCTCATCTGCTCAGCTGGAAACGAACAGGGTCTCAGCAAGTTTCGGTGTAGTTTCCGTACCGTGCCGTTTCCGTCTTCTCGCTGTACTTCGTACACTGAGAGTTGTGGACTCGCTCTTCGGATAACGACATAGGGCACTCGCTCCCAACGTGGTGCCAACTTACTGGCTCGTTGTGCTTGTTTGTTGCGGACCAATACCCTGTCCCCAGGGTGGAATGGTTCTATGGCCTGGCTGGGTCCGGCCGTTATCGAGGGTTGTTCATGTCTCCTTGCTGCTTGTACTCGATCTCGAGCTCGCTGAATCCTGCGCTGGTGCTCCACTATCCACTGAGACGGGGTTCGCCCACTATTTTCTTCAGGTTGCTCCATGAGTAAGGCTATTGGTAGGCGTCCCATTCGGCCAAACATGAGCTGATAAGGAGTGTATCCAGTAGTACTGTGTATGGTATTATTATATGCCCATACTACGTCTTCCACATAATTAGGCCACCGCTCTTGGTGATCGTCGCCCAAAGTTCTCAGCATCCCCAACAGAGTCCGGTTAAAGCGTTCACACGCCCCGTTGCCCTGAGGGTGATAGGGTGTCGTTCGCGACTTCCGTATGCCGTGTAGCACACACAGCTCTTGAATCAGCTGTGATTCGAAGTTTGGACCCTGGTCAGTTGACAGTCTCTGTGGACACCCATAGGGCCGTATAACGTGAGTCCATATTAGTTTGGCTGTGGTGGGTGCTGTCTGGTCCCTGGTGGGGATGACGATCGCATATTTGGAGAAATGATCTACACACACCAATGCGTATTTGTGTCCGGAGGTCACTTCATGGACGGTAAGGAAATCCATTGTTAACAGTTCAAAGGGTTCCCCCGTGTGTATGGCCTGCGGCACGGTAGTCTGCACTGGTCCTTTGTGGATAGCACAGTTGGCGCATGTCCTGCATATCCGCTCCACCGTCTCACTCAGTTGTGGGCTGTAGAAATAACCTCGGACCAGGGCCTCCGTTTTCACAGCGCAGAAGTGTCCTCCGACCTCATGTAGGGTCCGGCAGACTGACTCTACTTCTTTGATCGGCAACACCAATTGCCACACGACTCGTTGCTCTTTCGCCATCCAGAGCCGGCGGTAAATGACTCCACCTCGAAGGAGCAGCCGCTCCTGTTGTCTTGCAATTTGGCATCCCCTTCGTGTCAGCTGAGCACGTTCGGACCCTGTCGGCCGCCGTCTGGCCAGAAGCCACCCATGTAAATGTTTTAGGTCCTTATCAGACCTCTGTTTCTCCTGCCACTCTAGACGACTGTACAGTTCACCCACTTCGGGCCCTCCATTCCTGACCTCCAGTTGCGTCACCCTGCTTGCCACCCGCAGTGGCGGGATCTCCACCTCTTCCACTTCTTCATCATGATCCCCGACAGGGTTCGTTGTCGGGTTCCGGGACAAGGCATCCGCATTGCCGTTGTTGCGCCCAGGCTTATAGCGAATTATATAATCAAACCGGGCGAGGCATGCCACCCAGCGCTGCTCTAGTGCACCCAGTTTGGCGGTGTGTAGATAAGCAAGCGGGTTATTGTCAGTATAGATCTCTATCCGGCTTCCCGTCAAGTACTCTGCAAATCTTTCCGTAACGGCCCAGACTACAGCTAGGAGTTCAAGGCGAAAGGAACTGTAATTCAGGGGGTTCCGCTCGGCGGGCCTCAGACTCCGGCTACCGTACGCAATCACCCTTTCCACTCCATCTCTCTTCTGTGACAGCACCGCTCCCAAACCGTGCAGGCTAGCATCAGTATAGAGTTGGAACGGCTGTGAATAGTCCGCGAATGCCAAGATGGGCGCAGTCGTTAATCGCTCCTTTAACTGTTGGAAGGCCTGTTCCTGAGTCGGGCCCCATCGGTTGGCCACCGATGTACTCTGTTTCCCCCGCCGTTCTGCCGGCTGCCCCCGTAACAGTTCGTGGAGTGGACCGGCAATCTTGGCAAAATCTTGGATGTATCGCCGGTAGTATCCTACCAGCCCCAGGAAGGCTCTCACTTCGGTAGATGTGCTGGGTGGTGGCCAGTCCATGACGGCTTGAATCTTGCTAGGATCAGGTGCCACTCCCTCTGGGCTGACTACATGTCCCAAGTAGTTGATCTTCTGTCTCGCAATCCGACATTTAGTCGGTTTTAGTTTCAGCCCGAACCTCGTCAAACGGCTCAGTACGGCCTCCAGGTGACCCAGGTGCTCTGGAAAGGTGCTGGAGTACACTACGATGTCATCTAGGTAAATCATGATGGACTCGAAGTTCATGTCTCCTAGGCAGTGTTCCATCAACCGTTGAAATGTACTTGGGGCGTTATTCAACCCGAATGGCATCCGGTTACACTCAAATAGCCCCATTTGTGTGATGAATGCCGTCTTCTCTTTGTCTTCCTCTCGAACGGGAACTTGCCAGTACCCACTGGCTAGATCGAGGGTAGTGAAATACTGAGCCTGACGGAGTGCTGTGAGTGACTCTTCCACTCTCGGGAGGGGATAAGCGTCCCTATGTGTGCATGCGTTCAGTCGGCGATAATCGATACAGAATCGTAGGGTGCCATCCTTCTTCCGCACTAGCACAATTGGCGCAGCCCACGGGCTTGTACTTTCCCGGATCACTTGGCCCTCCAACATCTTCTGGATTAGGTCTTTGACCTCCTGGTACAATGCAGGTGGTATGCTTCTGTATCTTTCCCGCACTGGGACTGCACCCCTAGTGTGAATGGCGTGTTCTATAGCGTCGGTACAGCCATAGTCTTCCTCGTGAGAAGCAAAAGCAGTCAAGTAGCGTTGTAGGAGCGCCCGTAGTGCTTGTTCAGACTCCGGGTCGGGGGCCACTCCCTGCAATTTTAGTTGTTGCCACAGCCAGGTCAGTGTCCCTCCAGCCTCCTCTGTCTCCTCGGGCTCTGGCTCGTTGGACTGCCCGTGGGGTTCCGACTCAGTTACATCTTGAGGTCGTATAACATGTACTGCCGCTAGAGCTGTGGCGGGAGGGATGACAGTCACCACATCATCCAGATTCATCAGCCGAACGGTGGCGCAGCCCCGCGCTATTCGGCACACGGTCCTTCCCACCATCCAGTTGGAGGCTGGAGAGGCGTCGCTAAGTGGTTCTACTATCACAGTAGCATTCCTCAACCGTAGATGTGTCTTCACCTCCAATGGTAGCGTTAACTCTTGTCTAGGGGGCAGTTGAAGGGGTTTTCCTCGGGGTGACCTAATAGTACCCACTTGTCCTTCCTCTTGGGCTACTCTTTCTTTTTGTCGGCAGATTCTCTGTAACTGTTGAAGAGACTGTTGCACTCGGGTGTTCCCGCCGACTCTTTCCCAGTAGACGGTTCCCATCTCCCGCAACAGGAGTCCGTCTAACTCTCGTAGTATGTTCATGCCGATGATTACGGGAACACCCGGCCGGGCATAGTTAGGCACGACCAACACGGCCTGTCTAGGGATTGATTTTCCGAACAGCTCCATATCTAACCAGGTCATTCCAACCACTGGAATGGGGAGGTTGTTGGCAGCTGTCAAGGTGAGCCAAGGGTTCTCCAACTCATCAGACCCCGCAAAGTGTCTCTCATACACTTCCTTTGCCATCGTCGTAACTTCAGAGCCCGTGTCTAACAAGCAACTCACGTCTATCCCCTTTATCCGGGCCTGTAAGATGGGCGATCTTCCTGCGATACGGTGATATTGATCATTCGGGCCGATGGAATTGGAGGTCCCCGCCGCTTGGCCCTCAGCCGCGGGTGATTCTAGTTTAAAGGTGGCCGTTCCATCCTAGGGGCCTGACAGTCTCTTGCCAGGTGTCCTGGTCGGCCACATTCCCAACACCGGCGAATTTCGGCCGGATCAAATCTTCTCTGCCGAGGACGGTCCTCCCGGGTAGAACTTGCCGCCTTCAGCTGGTTGATCTCTTCTCTCATCTCCCTCATGGACTCCCTCACATCCCTGGCAAAGTCTCGGAGGAAAGCACTCTCTGGTGTGGGGTCCATTTTCGGAGGTGGTCCGCTTTTGGTAGAGTTGTGTACACTAACGTGAGCACCATCCTCTCCCTCGCGCTGCCACTCTATGGCCTCTCGAACTACGTCCACTAAGGCGGTATGCGGCTCCGTCCGTATATAGTCTCTGAGGCTCCTTCTTAGCGCTCTATTCTTCAACCCAGACACGTATTGGTCCCGCAGCACCCTGTCCGGGTCAGGAACAGCCGCACACCCCTCTTGATCTTTCTTGCTAAGTCGGTTCCACAATCGTTGGAGTGCGACCGAGTACTGTTGGACAGATTCATCTTCCCGCTGACTACGGGTATAGAATTTTTTTCGTAAATCGGTAACTGAGGTAGTGTCTCCGTATAGGGTTTCGAGCCTGGCGATGATGTCTTCCAGGGTCGCTCTTTGACTGACTGGGAGGACTACTACTGCTGCCCGAGCATCTCCTTCTAGCAGGCTCAATGCGAGATCCGCTTGGTGTGGGGGAGGTACTTGGTAGAGTCGGGCCGCTGCTCTTAGCCTCTCAGCCCAATCCATAAGCGTCACGCTCTTTCCGTCATATTTGGGCACATTTAACATGGCTGCTCCCATAGGGAACAGAATTGGGGGTGGGGCTGGGGCACTGATGGCAGGCTCCGCTGAAGTTCCTGGTTGGCTCATCCTGTTCGTGACGCCACGTGTTAGGTAAGACTAAACGTGGACACCACAACACTACTCAGTTCTTTTCTAATCAACGGTTTACTGAAAAATCACAATTTCAAACAGGCCAAATAGAAACAATGCAGTATTCAAATCAAGTCTCTCAGTAGCTGGGGCCCTCGCCCTCGTGGGAGTCCCACTCGCCCTTGGGTGGCTGCGCCTGGCGCTCACTGACCCCGCCCGGCGGGTCTCAAGAAGGAATGGGCCGTCTCCGCGGATCACTGTGGTGCTACCACTCACACTGCGGAATCCCCAAAGGTGGAAGCTATGCCCCTCGCCCTTTGGCTACGGCGTGAGTCCGGCGGATATATTACCGCGTGCGCCTCCGCGGGTCAGAGTGAGAGCTACTCACTACCACGCGGCATACCACCCTTACCTCCGATTTCTGCTCCTCTGTTGATGAAGATGACGTCTTTTCCCTTGTGTCTCCTGACACCGCTGAGCTGTAGTGAATGTCCAGCTAGTCCTCTTTTAGGAACGTTGAGCCAAGGATACTTCTCCTACAAATGGCGGCAGCCTGGTCACTGTGCTCTCTCTCTGTCACACTGCAAGTCCTCTTTTCTTGTCCCCACTCCGCTCTGCATCCTCTCTCCTCCCCAAGTCTCCTCCCTTTTTTCCTCCTCCTTCCTCTTCCTGGGGTCCTGCCAATTTCCCCTTCCCTCTCTCTTCATCTGTGCTTTTGTTCCTCCCTTTTTCTGTCCTAATGGCCTGTCTGTTTTCTCACTCCTGCTGTGTTCCACTGCCCCCCAGTGGTCATTGTTAACTTTACGGTTTCTACACATTGTTTCTAAGACATATGTCTAACCTTTGCTGCAAGCGGCCTGACGTCACACAAACGGGGGAAAACACGAGGCCCAGAAGGGGCTGAGAGCACAAATGGACACCTAAGGCTCGTGGAGATGGTGGGAGGCGAGGGGGCTGCGACCCCTATCATGTCATGAGGGTGCAGGAGGCTGGTACCCCCATTACAAGCACATCTTGCAGCTGCTAAGCGGAGGGAACCTCAGGCAGCAGCTCTGTAATGCCGCCCCTCTGAGACTCTGCAGGGTGCCATCTAAGGCCAGAGGCTCAACTCGCCTCATGGTAGATGCGGCCCTGGTCACTCCTTTTACTTATTTTTACGAGCAGCAGGTCTGCTCCTGCACCATCGTCATCTCCCAGCTATTGAGCAGTATCTGGGGCAATTGCTGCACAGCTGAATCATCAGTGCATGTCAGATGACCACAATGATGTGAACCACTCTGGAGCATTTAGACAGAAGTGACCTGATAGGTGGGATGGACTCTCCATAAATATTTCTTGCCTTAAGAGTTTGGATCTCGGTTATAGTACTTACTATGTGTACTGCCATGTGCTAGTCTGATCGTGTGTTCTAGTCCTGTGTTGTGCTTTCCAGCTCTGCCTAAGTATTTCTCAGTCCTTGTTTACTTCTGTGTTTTGACCCGTTAGTCGGTTAGTTTCCTCCTGTTTCATTGTGTTCCTGCCTCAGTTTTTGATCGGTTGGTATAATATTCATTGGTTCCTAGAGTTTTCCCTGGGCTGCGTGAGGGACAATGCCTGTAAATTAGGGACTCTATTAGGGACAGTGTCCAGGATAGTGAGTTTTAAAAAATAAATAAATAATAATAATAATTTTAATCAATTTTGTTCAAAGAACATACATAAAAGATTTATTTGTTTCCCAAACATTTTGTATACAATTAACAAACTTAGAATACTTTATCTATAATGCACCTTCCCCTCTCCCGCCAATTCCCTGGGTCTGCCGTCCTTTCACCCACATTCTTTTAGGAAAAGTTCAATATCTTTCAACACTTATCTAATTTTCATTTGTGAAAACAATTTATTAATCATTCCCCTCCATTTTTTCACACATTCTTTTCCTCTTCCATTCCAAGCTCTCCATTCTAAATATATTAGCGATTTGAATATGCCATAGAAGGGGGTCATATTTGGAACATTGGGACTTAACCATTTTAACAGTATAACTTTTTTTTGTCGCTAATAAGGCCAATTGTATAAACTATTTTTGGAATTTATCTTTAGCAATTCCAATATTATGGAAAAGCAAGTATACTCCCCACACCTTACTTTTATTGCTGTTAACCCTACTTATATATTTATCACAATTTGATCCCAATACTTCCTAATTCTTGGAAACTTCCAAAAGTAGTGGATCAGATCCACCCTTTTCCAACCACATTTGGGGCATTCCAACTTACAATTTGGGTAATATTTCCCCATCGGGATGTTAAATGCTCTATAGCCTCCACTGCATCTCTCTCCATTATTCCCCTTCTACCACCTTCTTCATGTGCTACAAACCCCCTATAATTTTTTTTTCTCCTATTTCCTCCAGTTCATCGATGGAGTTCAAATCTCCTTTCCATTTGGCATCTAGTATCAAATTCTTCTTCCCATCTTTTTTTTAAATTGTTTTTCTAATATATGATATGGAAGTGGTTTCCCCATTATATGTGGTAAGATTTTCAAAGTCCTCTGATCCAATTCTTCTGGAGCCTCCCATCAGGTCAACCATTAATCAGTAAACAATGCTAAAACTCATTTTGAGATATTCCATATTCTCCTCTTACTAAAGCATATTGGTTTGACAGTCTGTTGGTCTATCAAACAATTTATTGTCTCTATACCTTTACGCTCCCAACAGGGCACCCATCCCTTAGTACCTTCGCCTTTTTCCAGGACAAAGTAGTCTCCTAATGTCAAATATTTCAATATGTGTAACATTTCAGAGAAAGTTTTTTTTCACTATCTACAGCTACGGCATGCCTGGTGTGCCCAATTTGGCTCTATGTCATCTCCGGTAGTTTTCTCTAGGCTAGAAGACCTTCTTGGGGCTCCAGATGTCTCTAAGGTCCTCACCCAAGTATACACCTTCCTGGCAACCCTGGGTGCTAGACCCTTTGATAATGCATATCTGCAATGGAGGGGTGATGCTCCCAACTTGACAGAGGAGGACTAGCAGGAGGTGGAATCCTCTTTTTTTGATTCGGTGGTCAGTGCACAGGACTTTCTCATACAGTCTCGGGTTTTTAATAGGATTTATTACACGCCAGTTCGGCTTAAGAGGATGGGAGCATTGGCTTCAGATAGTTGTTTTCGATGCCACTCTGAGGTCGGTACCTTTCTACATTGTGTGTGGATGTGTCCCAGAGTTGCCCCCTTTTGGTCGGAGGTGATGGAATTTCTTCATACCCATTATGAGTTGCCGCGGCTTCTTACCCCTCAGATGTGCCTCTTGGGCATTATTCACAATCACTATAAAATATTCTTTCGCGCTGTTCTTTTTTGTGCCCAGAAGATTATAATTATGGCTTGGAAGAATATAGACAGTCCGAGTATACTGCACTGGCAGCAACCGGTGAATAAATAAATTTCTATGTATAAAAAGTTGTACCTTAGTAGAAAATGTCCAGATAAATTCGGGAAAATTTGGTCCAGGTGGTTAGAGACTCTTGACACTGCGGTTTAATGGTCACTTGAGAGTGACGGAGATGTGGGGGGGGGGGGATTCGGAGCACAAAGATGACTGTGAGTGAATGTTAGTTTTGATTCAGTCTGGCTTTCGGTGATGGTAAATATGTACATTTTGTTACTGTCATAAAATGCATATGCTCCGAGTTGACAGTTATATATGTACTAATGCCTTTCTGAATGTCTTTCATTTTGTATTGTCTGTATATTGGTACGTGTTCTTTACAACAAAACTTTTGAAAATAAAGCCTTTTAAAAAAAAATATTTCGATATGTGGACTGGCAAATCCAAATTGGCCTTTAGATATTTCCATACTACCCTGGTATCTTTTAGCAACAATGCTGTTTTCTCCCTACCTCTAATATTTTTTGTTCTAACGTGCATATAGGTTGTCAGGGAATCCGGATGTATCCGCTGTTTTTCTAGCTCATAATTTATAAACCTGTCCCTTTTATGTAACCTCTCCATTGCAAACCTGGTCAAGCAAGCCATATTGTAAACCCTTATATCTGGTAGTGAAACGGCCACTCCTTTTTTATCTTATCTATTAGGGAGACATAGTTCAATCTATACCATTCTGTTAGAGGTCTTTCTTTCCAGACCCCTATTGAAATACCTATTGAAATATGATTTTGTTATGTGCATTTTATAGGTAGAGTTAAGGATAGTGAGCGTTAGGGCCCATGCACATGGCCGCCCACATTTTCGGGCCGTGCTCCCATACAAAGTATGGGAGCACGGCCCGTAAAGCACAAATAACTGACATGCTCCATAATTTCTGTCACAGTTCTACGGCATGGACACCCATCTGTAGCGATATGGAAAGGTGTCCGCGGCCAATAGAACTGAATGACCATATTACAGCCCGCAATTACAGAGAATTTTTTCGGTCGGGTGCATGGGGCCTTAGTGTGTGGTCCGGTTGGTTCACTATTTGGCCCTACTGTAGTCTTGCCGTCTTGTGGCCAGCTGGCATTATTACACCTATGGAATTTGAAGGTACTCACTCATAACAGTTGTCCTGAGTGAAGAGCTCCACCAAATATGACCATTTTAAAAGGGTAAATAAAAAATCCCTTTAAGAATATGTTATAATTGAGATATTTGTAGAGATATTGTTGACGTGTTCAGTAGCTTTGCAGGAACTGTCAGTTCATAGACCAAACATAATCCTTAGCGTCCAGTAAATGATCAGAAGATGAATTTCATACAGTATATATCTCCCACAGTAGTTGGCTTTAATATTTTTACTATTTTTGCTGATTTAGGTGGTTTGAGCATTATAGTGAGATAGAGATTTGCTAGACATATGATTAAACTGAACCTATAGACTGCATTGTGCATGGTCATTTACTGCTAAGTCTTTCAGGCAATGCTGAGCAAATGCGATAATAAATGTACATAGACGTTTCCCATGGAGAACGGATTTATAAAAGATAAATGTGGATTTAGGTAACGTAGAGGAGCCCCCTTGGATTAACTGGTTCAGGACTGGGCTGTTTTGAACCTTCAGGACCAGGCTCGGTTTATCCATTTTTAGCACACTTTGGTTAAACGGCTGTTAACATTTTGGGCAATCAATGTGATTTTTGGGTGATTTTTTTCATAGACAATGCAGGTTTCTTTTTTCAACATTTTTATACATATTCTTTTTGCTATTTTAGAATTTTTAGGCTTATAGTATGAAAATAATAGTAAAAGAAATATACTTTTTTTAATTTTCAGCTACTTTTTTTCTGGTAATAATATAGTTTTACCCTAAAATAGACTTTTATTTGTGATGGTCATTGTCTACCATAAATTTTGATACATTACATGTCTAATTTACGGTAATTGGGTCAGGGCTAGCACTACGACAATGATTGGCGTGGGGAACGTGTTTTTGGGGTGGTTTTTTTTATGTGTAATTTTAATTTTTTTTTCCTTGCTTTATTTTAGTTTTAATTTTTTATTATTGTGGCTTGTCCCTCAAAAAGTCAGAAAAGAACTTTGGGGGATTTTATTATTTTATCTATTAAGCCATGTTTTTTCACTGTTACAGTGCAGCCCCAGTTACAAGGGAAAGCAGAAGCACCCAACCCAAAAGCAGCCTCCCACTAACGGTTTCCCAGCGATCATGTGACCAGTCACGATCACTGGGACCAACCATGGCAGTGGCGCTACCGTTGCTGGTATTCTATACACAGCGCTCATTGAGAACAGAGAAGACTGAAGCAGTGAAAACCGCTTCTATCTTCTATCCAGGGTGCCTGGCAATCATTAACTTCCGGGCACCCAACATTTAACTGCCCGATTGCTCAGGTAGCCAGCTAAAGCCCATGCTGTAGATATACTATGGAGCGGGTTTTAAGGACCTTGGCCGCCCGCTATATAAATTCTGTGTGCAGTCGGGAACTAGTTAAACCTCTGTGGCTAACTCCTCATCAAAGTCATATCACGCTCATAAGGATCTCACATTCCGAGTTCAGACTACTACTTCTAAATTCTTCACTTTGGGAAGAGACATTTTGCTTGTTTTTCCTAAACAATCCTATTTGTATTTCCACTGTGTATGAGTCATTTACTAGTGGAACATTAAACATTTCCAATTTAGCTATAATGATTTTGTGTGGGTGTTTTTGTGTACTTTATTTGTGTTTTAATAAAGAAATGTTATTTCCAAAGAAATAGGAGCAGGTTTCTAAATAATATTGGCTTAGCATCACTTTTCCTTCTGTAAATAATGTAAACTGTATTCATAGCAGGGATGGCCCAAAGATCGATGATGCCCTGTGTGGTACCTGTTGGCACCCTCCACCCCACCATATGATGTACAATCAAACAGTGTATAAAAACCGTACCATACATAGCCTAATTATAAGAACCATACAGTGTCCAAATACCGGGCCTAAGAGTCAGTTCACACAGGGTTTTTTGGCCGCTCACAGGGGAAAAAAAATCAGCATGTTCTTTCTTGCCGCGGTTTTCGCACCTAACCTCCCATTGTAATCAATGGGAGGAAAAAAAAACTGCAGCGCTAGTTTGAGTGTTTTTTTGTGGCATACTTTGCCCAAGGTCCTTGTGTTGGCTTCAAGAGCCACAAGCAAAAAAACACGGGGAAAAAAAAGCGTTAAAACAACGCCTGTAGGAATTTTGAGACCGATTTTTTTTTGCCTACAAAAAAAACAGTGTGAACTACCCCTCATATTGACCAAATAACACTTCCAAACAGCTGTCTAAATAACAATGCTATACAGTCCAACCACCATATACTGCAAAATGAATACACTGTATTGTATGTCTAAGTGGCAGTGTCAAATAATACTGAAGTAAATACTGCCATACAGTGCTCAAATGATATCAACACACAGTGATAAAATACCAGCTCCATATATAAAGTTATTTAAATACAGTGCTGTACAATTGGAAAGATTTATTTAAAATGCCGCAAAATTCGGGCACAAATTGAACTAAAAAAATAGCATACATGACGTTTGCTACATTATGTGTTTTAGACATTTTTTGAACCTTCCACAACTGTTTTGAATAGTGCCGAGTTGTGACTATGAGATTTATTAACGGTATGTCACTTTCTGTTGCTGCAAAATACTGCTGTGAAGTACGTCAGCCAAGAGGAGGCATAATAAATACAAAAGTGTCTAACATCTCTAGTGAGTTGCGCCAAATGTATACAAACAGCGTATGTCTAACTTTAAGATAGAATTAATAAATATGTTCCAATGTCTAAATAATACTGCTTTACAGTTGATCCTCAGGTGCCAGGTCATCTGTGATGCGCTCTTCAGCAGGGACTGCTGACACACTGTGTGACCTACGGCTAATAGAGAGCAGTGTAACTTATCAAATGCCACCCCAATGATCAGATGCCAGTAGAACTGGGTTTTAAATACCCTTCTGACCTAATTTCATACATTGAATGGAGCAATTACATGAAGAAACTGCTCGTACAATGCTTCAATTGTATATAATAATAATAATAATAATAATAATAATAATAGTAATAAAAAACACACACACACACACACACACATATATATATATATATATATATATATATATATATATATATATATATATATATATATATATATACTACCGTTCAAAAGTTTGGGGTCACCCAGACAATTTTGTGTTTTCCATGAAAACTCACACTTATATTTATCAAATGAGTTGCAAAATGACTAGAAAATATAGTCAAGACATTGACAAGGTTAGAAATAATGATTTTTATTTGAAATAATAATTTTCTCCTTCAAACTTTGCTTTCGTCAAAGAATGCTCCATTTGCAGCAATTACAGCATTGCAGACTTTTGGCATTCTAGCTGTTAATTTGCTGAGGTAATCGGGAGAAATTTCACCCCATGCCTCCAGAAGCCCCTCCCACAAGTTGGATTGGCTTGATGGGCACTTCTTGCGTACCATACGGTCAAGCTGCTCCCACAACAGCTCTATGGGGTTGAGATCTGGTGACTGCGCTGGCCACTCCATTACAGATAGAATACCGGCTGCCGGCTTCTTCCCTAAATAGTTCTTGCATAATTTGGAGGTGTGCTTTGTGTCCTGTTGTAGGATGAAATTGGCTCCAATCAAGCGCTGTCCACAGGGTATGGCATGGCGTTGCAAAATGGAGTGATAGCCTTCCTTATTCAAAATCCCTTTTACCTTGTACAAATCTCCCACTTTACCAGCACCAAAGCAACCCCAGACCATCATATTACCTCCACCATGCTTGACAGATGGCGTCAGGCACTCTTCCAGCATCTTTTCAGTTGTTCTGCATCTCACAAATGTTCTTCTGTGTGACCCCAAACTTTTGAACGGTAGTGTATATAAAAATGTATATAAGGCCTAGGGCTCTGCATTACCAATAAAAATGCATGAGAAATGTAAGGAAGCAGAACAATCTTAGAAACAAGATTTAATATCAATATGTTTTCTTTATTCCGAAGCCTTCACAAAAACACATTAATATTCAAAAACAAATATAGGATGTCAACATCTTCATACGGCAGTATTGTTTATTAAACTCAAAGGCGAGAAAAGAGCCATTCCTTTATAACTCTCTCTGACCAAGCAGATCAAAGGCGGGCAATAAATAATGGAAATGTATTCTCGAATGCCATGGAGGGATTAAAAGAATGAAAAATATCGGAAAGTCCATTTTGTCCCCCATTTCTTACATAAGAAACACAAGGAATCAAAGATTAAATTCTTCAGCAGAGAGAATGGTGTAATAATGTGCCCAGGCTTAGTACAGTGCTGCCAGACGCAGAAGAATAACTGATCCCTCGCGCAAAGTATTATACTAAGATACCCCATTATGGTGGTGACTTCTGCCGCTGGGGTACTCATCTGCTCCCTGTTAATATTAAAGCTTTGTATTCCTCTAAGGTGACTTATATCCAGCCTGAACTAGAAAGCTTTTTAGACACCATACCCTTTACCCCTCTGGATAATACAGATGTTAACCTCCTTGAGGCTGATCAAGGGGTGGAGGAGATTATTTAGGCTATCAACTTGTTCCCTAACAGGAATACTCCTAGCTTAGATGGTCTACCCATTGAATGGTAGAAGACACATGTAGAATTGCTTCTCCACTCCCTTTTTCACTCTGCTTGTTGAGGAAACTCAACCCCTAAATTGAGAGAGGCACTCATATTCCTTATTCTTAAACCCCGAAAAGATCCTAGAGCGTGGATCATATCGACCCATCTCGCTTCTCAACTGTGATGTCAAAACCCTGACCATGGTATTAGCAATGCGCCTGTAGAAAATTATTTGTCACATTATGCACCCAGATCAAATCTGGCTTAATGCCTGGTAAGGCAACTGACATGAACCTATGTAGACTATTCACTAACTTATCCTCTGCCCATAATAATTCAGGTTCTCATATTATTGCTTTACTAGATTTAGAAAAAGCCTTCAATTCAGTAGAATGGCCGTATCTGTGGTCTGTACTGTCCAAACTTGGCTTTGGCCCGCAATTTATTGAATGGATACTTTTTCTATACTCCCAACCAATAGTTAGTGTCAGAACTAACTGACGTATCTCTTCTTCCTTTACTCTGGGCCGAGGGACTAGGCAGGGTTGTCCCCTCTCATCTTCCCTTTTTGAATTGGCCATAGAACCTCTCACAGCTGCTTTACCCATAGACATACAAATCCCTGCACGGATCTAGATGACTTACTTCTGGGCTCCTATAAGACCATGGTAAATTCTTTATATACAGGGTGGGCCATTTATATGGATACACCTAAATAAAATGGGAATGGTTGGTGATATTAACTTCCTGTTTGTGGCACATTAGTATATGGGAGGGGGGAAACTTTTCAAGCTGGGTGTTGACCATGGCGGCCATTTTGAAGTTGGCCATTTTGTATCCAACTTTAGTTTTTCAATGGGAAGAGGGTCATGTGACACATCAAACTTATCGAGAATTTCACAAGAAAAACAATGGTGTGCTTAGTTTTAACGTTACTTTATTCTTTCATGAGTTATTTACAAGTTTCTGACCACTTATAAAATGTGTTCAAAGTGCTGCCCATTGTGTTGGATTGTCAATGCAACCCTCTTCTCCCACTCTTCACACACTGATAGCAACACCGCAGAAGAAATGCTAGCACAGGCTTCCAGTATCCGTAGTTTCAGTTGCTGCACATCTCGTATCTTCACAGCATAGACAATTGCCTTCAGATGACCCCAAAGATAAAAGTCTAAGGGGGTCAGATCGGGAGACCTAGGGGGCCATTCAACTGGCCCACGACGACCAATCCACTTTCCAGGAAACTGTTCATCTAGGAATGCTCGGACCTGACACCCATAATGTCGTGGTGCACCATCTTGCTGGAAAAACTCAGGGAACGTGCCAGCTTCAGTGCATAAAGAGGGAAACACATCATCATGTAGCAATTTCAGATATCCCGTGGCCTTGAGGTTTCCATTGATTGTCTATGCTGTGAAGATACGAGATGTGCAGCAACTGAAACTACGGATACTGGAAGCCTGTGCTAGAATTTCTTCTGCGGTGTTGCTATCAGTGTGTGAAGAGTGGGAGAAGAGGGTTGCATTGACAATCCAACACAATGGGCAGCACTTTGAACACATTTTATAAGTGGTCAGAAACTTGTAAATAACTCATGAAAGAATAAAGTAACATTAAAACCAAGCACACCATTGTTTTTCTTGTGAAATTCTCGATAAGTTTGATGTGTCATATGACCCTCTTCCCATTGAAAAAACTAAAGTTGGATACAAAATGGCCGACTTAAAAATGGCCGCCATCGTCAACACCCAGCTTGAAAAATTTCCCCCCTCCCATATACTAATGTGCCACAAACAGGAAGTTAATATCACCAACCATTCTCATTTTATTTAGGTGTATCCATATAAATGGCCCACCCTGTAGATTGGCTCCCCACCTGGTCATTTCCTATCATCACCAATGAAAACTACTTCAAAGGTCTGGCAAAGGACCTTGATATTTCTTCGCACAGATGGGATGTCTTGGTCACCTGCGACACCACTATGGTATAATCCCCTTGTTCCGCACATATAGGGACTTCCTGATCCTGGTCAATGGGCAGCTGTGGGTATTCTAACTTTGGGTGACGTAGTTGTGGATGACAAAAAAATCACTAACCTTTGCACAGATTAGCTCTAAATATCATATTCCCCCTATATGAAATTCAGAAACTTCCAACTAGGACATACTCTCTGGTCACAATTCGCAGGTTATAAAGTAAGATTGTGTTCGACCCCTTTGGAGGATTGGGTGACACAGGACACACTGCTCAAACCCCTATCACTATTTTACAAAAAAATTGTTAAATGTCTCTTCTAATAAACTTCCTGGATCGGTGGTCCCAGACTTTCCCTTCTCTGTCTGCAGAGGAACATAGGGAAATACTAAACCCCTTGACTGGCCCCTTGATATCGGCCAGGTACCACCTTATTCAGATTAAATTCTTTCAGCAAATCTACTACACTCCAGAAAAATTGTTTAGAATGGGGAGACTGGCCTCTCCCACCTGGCCCCGTTGTTTTGAAGCACATGGCTCCTTTTTACATATGTTTTGGGACTGTCCGATTTTTCTTTGATTTTGGGCAGAGGTCATGGAATATATTGAACTAAAGGTGGGTCTTACGAGAGTAATGCTTTTATTGGTTGAGGAATTCGTAGACCCTGTAGCGTCTAGGTCACTTATGTTTCTTCTCCTATTTTATGCTCAAAAACTATTCTCACACACTGGAAGCTTTTACCTAGATTCCCATGCTACAAACATGGATTGCAATGGTCAACTCTAATCTCCCCTCCCATATGAAGCAGGAGGTTGTCCGGACAAATTTACCAAAATATGGCAATCTTAGATAGCTAACCCCCATACTAGTCATTAGTCTCTGGTAGTCCTTGCATTCGCTTCTTTGCTAGCGATTATAATTGTCCTCTGATCCTCTCACTCCCCCACTGGACATGTATTTTCTTTTTGACTGTGCAGCTCTTCTGATGTTTTCCTCATTTTCTTTTGAAAAACTGTGTTTTAAGTTTTCTGTTGTGCATGGTACTTCCCATATCTTTTTATGACTGTGTATCCTTGCACTTTGTTAACTAATTGACCTTGTGTATTTAGGTACCTTTGTAACACTCATCATTTTTGCAGTTTGCATTGTGTTTACACTGCACCTGCAGATTGTTTTTTGAGATCTCAATAAAATTTACTTGAAAAAAGAAATAAAGACCCTAGACAATAGCAATATCAATATCAATGTCCACAAGTAACCATCGGAATTAGTGGTCAAAATTAGAAATAATACCCGTCTGCCCCCTATCACAACATGTAAGAAATTAACTAAACAAAAACGTAGACTGGGTGTTTTTCATTCTATATTCTGGGTCATATTCAGTTTCAGTTACATTAGATAATTCCATTAGAAATAAAAAAAAATCATGTTATTCTCCATTTCTTAAACGTTTCCAGAGCCAAATACAGGTCTCTTCCTAGCTACAGGTGTACCAGCCAACTACTACTAAGCTGTGCAAGGCTGCCTTATAATAGGGGTGGAATTTACCAAAGTAAAAAAAAAGACACAGGTCCATATAGTACAACCTTTCTCAATCAATTATACGCCATTTACTGCTAGATTAATTATATTCCTCAGTAAATAAACATCTAGCTGTCTTTGAATGCTGTCATAGTATCTGCCATTACTACCTCTTGGCAGTGGCATAGCTATGGGGGTTGCGACCGGGCCCACGAAGCCAGGGGGGCCCGCCACCTATGAAAAATTTCTATAGTAATTCGAGGCTATGTAATAAACTACACAGGCCCGCTGTTACTATAGTAACAGTATACTTACCCTCCTCGTTCCCGAACGCAGCGGATTTGAATTTGAATAGTAAATCTACCTCAATGTCTTTCAATATGGAAAAGAACCCTAATTGTGGGCTCTACAAAGTCCTTTGTGGGTATAAATGCCGAGGCCTGAAAAAAGTATGCAATCTTTTACTGATCTCTAGGTGACAACCCAAAATTCCTTCAGGATATGATATGGCACATTTAAGACCAAGCAGCTTAGCCGACATCAGATTCTGGGTTATTGACAGTGTCTTACAACATGGAAAAGTCCTAAATACTGTGGACTTCATCTCTCACAAGTAACACATCCTTGATCTTGTGTTTTATCTTGGTCGAAAATCCACTTGTAGGACTAACATTTTTGAAGACAATCTCCATCCTAAACTTCAAGGATGTGCTGCACAGCTCATTGGGTTACAAACATAATAATAGAGCAGTAATATTGTGTCTCCAGCTTTTGATACTATTCCCCACGTTTATCTCATCACACCATCACGGTAAATGGATTGACGGCTTAATAAAGGAGCAGAACAAAAAAGGGCAAAGATTGAAAAGACAACGGTATAAATATTGCACATAAAAATAATAAATCTTTACTGTCCCATCACCTCAAGCAATTCCAGGACACAACTGTCAAGCAAATAAATCAGTTCTGATTTTTTAAGAAAAAACAACTACTAACAACAGACCAGCCTTACTAGTCTGGGAAACATTAGCTGATTTCTCTTTGCTGATAAAATTGCAACTATTCAGACAAACATCCTAAAAAATGCATCAATAAGACAGGCTATAAAAGTCATGTGAGGGTCCAAACTCTGTGATCCCCATCATTTACAGAGATCGGACAAGTAAGGATCTGTAAGGATCAGTCGATCGTGCTCAGTCGGTTGTTCCCGACACTCAGATGGGCGCGTTGGGCTAGTTCTGACACTCCAATTCATCTCTTTATAGAGCTGCAGAGCACGCTTGTCCTGCTCTGGACCCTCATTCTTAGTAAAGGTGGGGTTCAAGGGTTCTGACCTCCACTTAACCTACTTCTATGACCGGTCTCATTGATGGGCCATAAAAGTAAAAAAGTTGTTGTTGGACAACCCCTATGATTTACCTTGTTTTCAAGTTTCAGCTATAGAAAGTCATCCGTCACATGCATCTACTAGACTATTCTGTTAAGGTAAGTTCAAACTTCGTGTAAATACTGCGGTTTTTCCACAATGTATTTAGTTTGCGGAAAGTCTGCAGCATTATACAGTAGCAGCAAAGTGGAGGAGATTTGAAAAAATCTCAACCACACGATGCGTAAACGATAAGCGGAAAAAACGCTCAGATATTGACCAACTGTGCATCTTCTTTGATAAAATATTGTACGCTATAAATGTCATTACACTTTGCCCTCGGTATCTTTCACTTTTTTTGTGAAAGATTTTTCTCTTGTGGAGAAAAAGCTACACCCGTCACCAATTTTAACAAATAAAAATTATCTGTTAAGAAATTTCTGCATTGGGTTTTCTTGGACAACCAGCAGAGCAGAAAGTCTGAGTATACCATATACAGTACAATGCCAAGTGTCAGCTGGAGTGGTACTCTGCCTCTGGACTCTGAATGAAGAAGTGGAATGCTCTCGGGTATACAGCTCTACTCCCGGCTTGGCGTGGCCCAGATCCACCACACACTCAATTTTCTTTGAGAAACACAAATATTTTGAGTTTAGAAATGAGGCCTTTAGGGGTTAAACATCTGTATAAGTAAGCTCACTGTGCAAGTCCAGGGCCACCATCAGGGCAGTACTGGCAGTACTGCAGTCGGGGGCCCGGCCATAAATTTAAAAAAAGGGACCCGCTCTCTGCCACTGAAAATTCATATATGAAAGCCCCCCCGACATGTTTCGCTACGGAGTAGCGTCCTCAGGGGTAAACTTTAGCCCCGTGTACCCCTGAGGACGCTACTCCGTAGCGAAACATGTCGGGGGGGCTTTCAAATTTCTTTTAATTCCTACCACTGACCGGTTTCACTTTGCTATCCATTTAGTTGACTAATGTCAAGCAATTTAACTTACTACACTCGTTAATGCGTACCTTATCGGTAGCTATCCTATGCCTGCACCACAGGCAAGATATTGTCATCC
This sequence comes from Rhinoderma darwinii, assembly GCF_050947455.1. Lineage (NCBI taxonomy): Eukaryota > Metazoa > Chordata > Amphibia > Anura > Rhinodermatidae > Rhinoderma > Rhinoderma darwinii. The sequence continues at coordinate 47,684,741 of NC_134690.1, read as the reverse complement.
GGTCTTCTGGTAGTGAGAATTTTAAATTTGTGTGTGTGGTTGTCTTGCTATAAGTAGCTAATAAAGAAATACTTTTAATTTAATTTGTTGGGTAGTTGGGAAATTAGGCTGGTCGCCTGAGGGCGACACTCTCTTCTCCTGCAATTCATTAGTGTGCCTGCCAACTACCTGGGGTCTCTTTCATCCTTTTGTGTTTTTGAAAATTCATATACTCACGGCAGTGGGGCCCTTATGATTTCATTTTGGTGAAAGGAACAGGTCCCATCACGAAGCCGGGGCCCGTTCTTTACATTAGAGTAAAACCATAAGGACCCGCAGGAGAGTGAGATGTGCCCGCCCCTCCTCCTCCTACACAACAGCGTGTGGGGAGGAGACAAGCAGTGGAGACTTCAGTACAAGCAGCGGGAGTTTTGAGATCAGCCTCAGAGGAAGGATACGTACAGCAGTAGCAGTCTTCTTCCTGACACAGTGAGTACTGAGTGATGTCTGTGTTCGTCTGCTGATGCCCGGAGTCTCCCCAAAAAAATCTCCTCCTGCCCCCATAGAAAGCAAAAATCTTAACCACGTCTGTATTAGATCCACTGCAGCATAAGATTGTATCATTAGCTCTACAACAACTCTTATCTCCTGTGCTGTGTAAAATGTGACAATAAACCTGTCTTCTCCCTCTGGTTACACAGCACAGGAGATAAGAGCCGTCGTAGAGCTGCTGCTAGTGATACAATCTTATGCTGCAGTGTAAACGAATACAGACGTGGGTAAGATATCTGCTTTCTATGTGGGGGGGGATAGATTTAGATGATAATGGGGCAGGCAAATGGTATTGGGTGGGGAGGGAAATTAAGCTAGAGGGGGGGGGAGGCGATAATAATGGTGGGGGATGACACTGGAGGATGCATTATACTAGGGGGACAATAATTGAAGAGATGATATCTGAAGGGAGGGGAGAAATTATACATGGAGAGGGGTAGAGGAAGGAGAGAGGATACCTGGGAGAAGATTATACCGGGGTACGGGGAGAACGCTTATACCAGAGGCATAGTTGCCAACAGTCGCAAATTTGCCGGGACTGTCCAGAATCTACAGAGATAGTCCCAGCAAATTACTGTCCCAGACGTGTCCAGCAACTGCCATATTCAATTGTATCTGCATCCACAGGATGCAGATACAATTGAATACTATGGCAGAGTAGGAGACTATACGCTTCCTGCTCTGCCATTCACCCCTCCAGGAGCGGAATCCCCGTCCAGAGAGTTGCCGACTCTATGGCCGGGAATTCCTCTCCTAGAGGTAACCCCTGACGTCACTGTCCATATATGGACAGTGAGGTCAGGGGCTCCTCCTGGACTGGGATCCCCTGTAGATAGCGCCCCACTGAAGATATTGGTACACCCCCCCTGTAGATAGTGCCACACATACACCCTTGTAGATAGAGCCACGGTCCCCCCTATAATGCCACACAGAGCCCCCTGCAGATAGCACCACACAGCTTCCTGTAGATAGTGCCACACCCACCTGTAGATAGCGCCACACATCCCCCTTTAGGTAGTCCCACACACACCCACTTGTAGATAGTACCACACACACAGCCCCCTGTAGATAGTGCCACACACCCCCTGTATGAAGTGCCATATACACCCCTCTAGGTAGTGCTGCACACCCCCTGTATGTAGTGACAGACCCTCCTATAGTGCCACACACACACACCCCCCCTATAGATAGTGCCACACACACACATAGCCCCCTGTAGATAGTGCCAAACCCACCCCTGTAGATAGTGCCACACATACTCCTCTGTAGAGAGCCACAGTCCCCTGTAGATAGCACCACACCCCCTGTAGGTAGTGCCACACACACACCCTGTAGATATTGCCACACACACACAGCCCCCTGTAGATAGCGCCACACACCTCATGTAGGTAGTGCCACATAGAGCCCCTTGTAGGTAGCGCCACCCCCTCCTGTAGATAAAAGTCTGAATGCTAAACTCTGGCTGTAGGTAGGGGTCTGGTGGAAAGGTGTCTGAATTACTTAACAGGTCTGGTGTAGGGTCTGAATTTTTTTTTCTAGTATGGGGTTTGAAATTATTTAGATGTCTGGTGTCTGAAGTGTTTTTACACAGATAACGTGCGTGCAGCGTGTGAAGAGAATGCAAAAACATCATCCAGGCGTGCCCGCGGCGGTGGGAGATCTTAGAGACTGCAGCAGCCAGAACTTCATTTTGGTGAGTAACTCTGCAGTGTATAGGACTTCAGCAGCTTCAGTGCAATCATTTTTGTTTATTTTGCCCCCCCCCCCCTAAACCCTGACAGATTTTTTGCATATACACGGTTTCCCTTTTTGCCCCCCCCCCACAGAGCCTCTTCCTTGTCATTCCACATAGCCCCTGTGAGGTTGCGTCTCCCCCTGGCCACCACTGCTACTTTCAGTTCTCCCAGCCCTGGCACTTAGTCTCTGCCCTTTGCCCTCCGACACCCACCTCCTGTCTGTGCCCTGCCCCTCCAAAGAAGCCCTGCTAGTTTTCTTTTTACTGTGCCCTACCTCTCGCCCCTTTACATCCCCCCTGATAATTAAGGGGGGCGGAGGCCCAGACTCCTTGGCAGTATGGGGCCCAGAAATTCCAGAGGACGAAGCACACTAAATGCATATGCACATATAGAAGACCGCTGTGAACATCGCTGTCGGCATGTGGAAATTATCGAAGCAGTGAATAGCGTACTGTGCACCAAATTTTCATCCATTGAACAGTCACCGTAAAAGCAATCATCGTCAGGTGTAAAGTTCACGCTCTAAACTGGGCAAATCAATACAGACCAAGCGGTGTTTCTGATCCTATATACCTACAAAGGATAAAGTGCTATTCACTATATAGTGCTGGCGGTTTAACCACACATTGGTTCATTACATATTGTATAAACAACGCGTGGGTCCCGTAGGGTGTAGCGTAAACACTGTGGATTTTCCGCATCGGATTTCATTGAAAAAAATCTGCAGCGTAATACAGTAGTAGCAGAGTGGATGTGATTTGAACAACCCTGATCCATATGCTGGGCAAAAAATAATCCAAAATAACATAAATCATAAATTGATATGCGGTGTGTTTTTTTTGTTTTTTTTAAACCGCAGCATGTCAATTTATTCTTCGGAATCGCTGCTTTTCTGTTGCAGATTTTCCCCATCGGCTTTTTTTACTACTGTTTTCCGGGGGCGGACATTCCAGTCGAAAAACTGAACCACAACTTGGTGCGGTTTTTCGTCCGGAATTCTCTGCGGGCTCCAGGGTGAAACGCTGTGTGCTTTTACACAGAGTATCCGTCCTGTGTGAACATAGCCTTAATGTGAGATCAACAGTTGATACAAAACATAGAGTCATTTATTCTTACAAAGAGTGTAACACTAATATATTTTGCATATAACATATTTTACAGAGTACTGTAGGGAAGCCTAGAGAGTGGGTTTCTTTTCGTATAATATCGATTGTACGATTCTTTTGGGGGGTTAAATCGAACCATTGAACTGGTCTATTCCCATTGCTTGTATCACAGAGGACCCACTAGTATTTTCTATTGCAACAAAAGAACGGGCTTCACATTTGTGACCACATTTAAATGATCCAGGAACTGAAAGCCAAGGCTAAGGCCCCATGCACACGAACGTGTTTTTGAGGCCGCAATTCCCCCGAAAATCCACGGGAGAATTGCGGCCCCATTCTTTTCTATGGGGCCATGCACACGACCGTAGTTTTTACGGTCCGTGCATGGCCCGGGAACCCGCACCGCAGAAAGAACGGGCATGTCCTATTACGGACATCTTCTGCGGTCCGGACTCATTGAAAACAATGACGGCGGCCATGTGCATGTCGTACGATTTGCGGGCGGCCCGCAGCTGACAGTCCGCAGCCGCCCGACCCAAAAATCACGGCTGTGCACACGGCTACGGTCGTGTGCATGAGGCCTAAGCCTCTGTCCACATCACGTCCGTACTTCGCATGGAAGGTATACATCAGGAGAATTTCCCAACGTATACCTCCAACGGAAAGCTGCAACATATACCACTGTATAGATTTACAATGGCGTACGTCGCCCATAAGACCCATACGCTGGGTGAATGGGGCCCAGTGAATATACCCGACGTATTTGTCTGAAGCTCGAATATATGACCCTAACATGAAGAGCCTTACTTGCTCTTTTCTTAACAAAACACAGATTGCGTGAAAGAGATGAGCCCAATGTTGATGCTCTTTTTGAAACAAATATTTTTCCTGATGTTAAAATGTCATAGAAACTCTCATCTTGTGTAGGATAGGAATATATATTTCGGTCTGCTGGGCCCTGTATCTAAGCCTATCTCGATATTCATGAGCTACGGCTCCCTCTGCCCTCCTGACGCTGATTGACAGGTTTCTCCCCATACTGTGCATAGTAAGAAAGCTGCCAACCAGCGTGGGCACTGTAGTTCATAAATATCGAGGACTCTTGAGCGTGAGAACATCATTGAGAGGAGCCCTGGCTCGGAAAACGGTTCAGGAGTTAAACAGGGATTTTATTTTTTATTTTCCAAGTTTGGTACAGAAAAACCTGACCGGTATGCGCACAGCCTAAACTCAAACCCATCAAACATTTTTTGGGCTGACTTAAAACAATGAATTTGAACCAAGTCTTATCGACCCATCTCACATCATGACCCCACTAATGCCCTTTAGGCTGAATCCTAAAATTTATGTTCTCAAATCTATTAGAAAGCTAGAGTACAAGGACCATAGTCAGAGAAATAACCACGATTTTGGAATGGTATATTGAACTGGCACAAGTGTATGTGATGTTTGGGCGTTTATATACATCTTGCCATGTAGTCAATCAACTCAACTAGTACCCATTTATCGATCTGGTTAATAATGTCTATATATCTGTCTAAACTAGGCTTTTTATGGTTCATGTACATGGTCGTATTATGAATGAGTGTTGTACGAATCAATAATACAGCACACATAGCCTTCTATATATGGGCCCATACTAGAGGCTCTTATTTTAATACAGAGGTGTTTTATTACAGATTCATACAGAATTCCATACCATATTAGAGAAGTATCCCCCCCCCCCCCCCAGAAGCATAAACTGTAGAAGAGATTATGATGGCTCATGGTGTCATCCTACGGCAATACATGGAGTGCCTACAGAGCATTTTATAGGCAGGTAGGGCCTCCATGTGCCTATGAAAATATCCCTTAGTACCTACAGGCCTAATATTTATGTACAGCTTCTATCCATCCATTCCCAAAAAGGCACAGTCACAATATTTCCCCAATTTTGATTTGCTCATCAATTTATGTGTAAAAGATACAAACATTAAAAAAATGAAAAATCGTAAACTTTTATTGTGTTGTTAGATTTTATTGGATCAACATAAAATATCCATATGGCTTTTCAGTTTGTCATTTCTCTGTAAAAAGCGAGCAAGATGTTTACTGCCATAAATATGCAAAGTAAAATGACATAGTTATACTCTGTAGTATTGCAAAAACGCATCCAGGACATCAAATACAGTTAGAAATCCTGGTAATCAGATGTAATAACAGCTTAAACAAACATCAAATAAAATGCTTTCTTTATTCCATTAGACGTCGTCTTCAAACTATATTGAAAGCAGACGATATGGTAAAAGTAATACACTCTCCATTACGCTAGTCACATTGACGGTCATGTGCTTCTGGGTATATCTTGGCATTTGTAACGCAGCTGCTTGCCCTCTACTTACCCTTCACATAACTACTGACGAAGACTCATAGATGGGGTTGGTTCATAAGAGCGGTTTAATCTCTAAGGGTAGAACTATATGTTGGATAACAGTAACTTTCCATAGGAATGTGATATAATTGTGTGTAAATCAACATTTTATTGACATGGCTGAGCAGAGCCGTCAGGAGATGAAGAGGCATGGTGCTTTCCTAGTGATGATGTCACTTTGTTCTAGTGATTGGCAGAGGTCATGGCAGTCGGACATTGGTGGCACATTCTAGTGATAAACTACCAGTGCCTATGTTGAGACAAATGCTTTGATGGAAGTCAATGAAAATAGTCCACTGAAACTGCTGCGTTAATATTAAAAGGGTTGTTCTATTCAATTAAATGGGGAAGAGCTGAAATACCAAACACAGCCTATAGAGTCGTGCTGTTTTTTTGGGGGGAGAAAAAAAAGTAGCTAAACTATTCTAATCCTAGACAATTCTTTTAACTTCTATAGGGAGAAAAATTTTATATTGTGCAGCTTAAAGGGGTTATCGCAAAATCAAAAATGACCACCTATCCGCAAGATAGGTGATCATTTTCTGATCGTTGAGGGCACCACCACTTTTACCCTACCGATCGTGAGAACGGTGGTCCAAAACTTCCAGATCCTCCTCACTTCAACCCGACAGTCCATTCAATGTCTAAGAGAGATGGAAACAGCCGAGCACTGCACTCGGCTGTTTCCGCCATTCCCATACACTTTGAATGGAGAAGCAACACGAATGCTCGACCGCCATTTGTCCTCCTCACTGCGGACAAACAGTGAGGAGGAACAGAGGGTTCGACACACCGTTCTCACGATCAGTGGGTGTCCAGAGGTGCGGCCCCCAGCTATCAGACAGTGATCATCTATCCTGTGAATATTTTGGTAAAACCCCTTTAAATCTGGAACCCCTTTTATAACATCATAATTTAGTCCTACCTTAAAAATAAACATGTTGCTTAAAAACGGCTTCATTTGAATTTATAATGTAAACGCCCGTTGTTATTAATTTTTAAACAAGCCACCATGCTTTGGTAGCATTTGTGTTTTTTGTTTTTTTTAGATCGGATGACAGCCCTGGCCACCACAGAATGATTGACATTTTCATTAGTGCGGCATGCTGGAAAAAAAACCACAGTCATTCTATGGGTGGGCTCACTGGACTATGAGGTTTTTGTTTTCTGTTAGGTGAGCTTTGGTATATAATGTTTTCTATCATTCGATTCAGTATTTTCATGTGATAAGCTGTGTAACTGCTACCAGGACTCCGAGAAAGCCTGTGAGTCCTTATCCCCCCGCCCACACACAGTGATTGACAGCTTTTCCTGCATGACTTTGTATACAAGGAGAGCTGTCAATCATACTATGTGCAGAGGGGAGGCAGGGTTTGAAAGCAGGCTCACTGGCTTTCTCTACGAGTCCTGGCAGCATTTATACAGCTTATTATATGAAAATACAGAATCAAATGATAGAAAACAATATATCCCTGAGCTCAGTGTCTCCCCATCTATCTGATGCTGTCGCCAGATTGGCAACGTGATAGATCTGCTCTTAGAAAGTAATTTACTGTAGAAGTGACATGCACAGTGACATCCAACAAAAAATATGGAACATGACACAATTGTTAATATTTATGACGATCTTGCTATTACAGCTTTTATACAGACCCCAAATTCTTAATAGTTTGGAAAAGGAAGTCCTTTTTTTCAGAAACGTCTTCCAGTCTGTATTCAAGAAAGGCTTACAAATACTTTTTACTGGAGAGATCACTACTAATAAATGAGCTGAAAACTCCCAACATAACTATATAAGGAAAGACAAAATACTTTTGGGGATGTGAAGCTTGGACGATAACGTTGAGGGGCAATAGGAGTCTGAGAGGTTCCATATGCCCACCACATATAGATAAATTAGATAAAGACTCTCAGCATTGATGCTAAATAACCTTAATATAGCAATCTTTATGGGCTTCAATGGAGCTTTTACAAATCACAAAATAATCATATGTCCATGTGGCCTGGTCATAAACAAGGAAAATGGCGCACCCATCATATGTTCAATAACTACCAGTTTAGAATAGAGATTAATGATTCACATCATGCCATTCACTGTACTCTATTCTCTACAGCCATCGTTTAAGACTAGAGAGAGCAGAGGTAAAGGTTCGGAGGGCGGGATGTGTCCCTCTGTAGGACATGAGTAGAGACCCCGCTTCCGCTTTGTATCCAGAATCATGAAGCTCCTTTGATATCTCTTCAACGCTCCATCTGCCATCCTCAGGAGCAGCCAGTAAATGGTTAATCAGACGTGGGTAGTAGATGGTGCCAAGGCACTTTACCAGCATCTTGGCATCCAGAAGCAGAGAAAGGATTTCGGAGTCACAGTTTGAGTCGGTGACCTACAAAAAAAAAAATAAAGCCATGTGAAAAATGAAAGATTGCACATTTTCTGCTTTGTGTACCACGATCTCCTGAAAGGAACAAGACAAAGCCAAGGAACAAAAGTGATCTATTTATAGTAATAAATCTCATCCCTTCTAGCGAGTCAGAGCATCCCATTGCTAGAATATAATAGAGCAGGCAGAAAACATGGTAAAAATAACCAAAACACACAAAAAAAAAACAGAGGTATGTGCCAAGTGCTTCACGGGAACAAGATGTATAAAAGCTGTACTGTGTGTTTCATGTAATAGCATGCTTCCTTCGCCTCCCTCTGGTACAATTTTCTCCCAGCGAAAACCCCCCAAATAAATGATAAAGAAATAAGCCTGATATTATCTATAAAGATACTTTCAGCATCTACAGGTTGCCCTATCCCTGCCCACATCATGACATTATTCCTGTAATAATCAGTCTTTTCCCCCTAATATAATGAGAGCAGAGGACATGTCACTGCCTTCCACAAGACAAACATAGTCCTCTACAAAAATAGGATATACACAGGAGGTGGGGTGATGGGGTCTCAAGGTTAAAATAGTATTCTGAAAGTGGTTCCCTACTTGTTAGAAGGGTTTCTTCACAATGAACTGAAATCTGTAGGGAAACCTTGGTAGTAAGTGTTCAATTTTCTTGAAGCACCTCCACAGGGGAAGTTAAGCATTACACAGTGCCCATTCAAGTCAATACTTCGTGTATGTAATGCAGGACAGGTCCCCCAGATAATCGCTCTACTCATTCTGGCCAAGAGAAGAGGGTCATAAACAGGAGACCCCCTCTATTAACTCAGCATTCCATAATAGTTATATGAAAATGTTTTTTTAAAAATTGGACAACTACTTTAATATAGAATAAGACCCAAATCTACTTAACATCTACATGGATGTTTGTGACTTCACTGGTGGAATTTCTGTAACTTGATATACAGTATCTGCGATCTGTGTCCGCCCCTGACCCCATTCAATTATTTTAGACATCTTCAGAGAGGCTTTAGCTCACTAGACATTAAAGGAAACCGGTCATCAGTTTTGAAGCTTTAAAACTGCTGACAATGTGATATAGAGGAGGGGGAGGCATTGCAAACATTTTTTCTCAGTCAGGCAAGTTGCATGACAGAGAAACTGACGTTTGTTTCCCCTGGTGTGGCAGTTGCAAATGCCACTCTCTGCTATGAGTGACGGTTTTAGCGTCCAATCAGGAGACCACTAGAGCCGTCACTTAGAGCAGAGGGTCGGGGCTTGCAGCGTACGACAGCACTTGCGCATCAAGTCCCGTCTCAGTGGGACTTGCGATTGCCGCTCCGGAGGAATTATACATCATCAAGGTAAGATTAAAACGCCATCCCCTATATCGCTTCGTCAGCAGTTTTGAGAACTCAAAACTGCTGAAAGGTTCCCTTTAATGCTCCGAAGATTTAGCCAAAATATGGATGGAGATAACCACCCATATAAAAAACACGCCATTGAGAAAGCTTGAAGAGACAAACTGAAGACAGGACAAGATAGAGAACAAGGGATCATATGGCTCTCAGAAGTTAAACTCAACTTGATGTCCGTAAATAATAATATACTGTAAGTATCAGACAAAGGGCAAACCAAATGGAATTTATAGGGAAAATGGGTGGTGGTTAGGGGCAAAACTGAAAATTTGATTTGCTGATGATTAGGCAACTGGTGATTCTCCTATTACGCGACCGTACAGGCTATGGTGTTGTATAATGCTACCCGTAGTTCAGCCTCCATTGTCTTGTCTAGGTAGAGGAGATCTGCTGGTCGTCAAACCACAAAAGACTCACCACTAGTGGTTATGTAACATATTCACAATGATTTTAATGCATATATTATAGCGGGAACTACCTGTAGCTATTAAAATCAATCTCCGTATTTGACTTCGTTTGAAGCCCTCCGGTTACCATTCAGCAGAGTCTTGTATTTTTAGAGACGTCTTCCGGCATTTATGATTTTTTCTAATGTGCACAACTTGCTCACTGCCCTACTTTATCATTCGAGGTTGAAAGGAAAAAACATTAGGAAAATGACTGTTTGGTAGCTTAACATATAGGAATTGTACCCCAAGGTGTTTTCAAAGCCTTTGTCATTTGCCTCGTTGTCTCTCACAGGATATTGTAAGGAAATAAATAAACCTAGTAATTACCATTTGTTTCCAAAAACGGATTAATTCCTTCACAAACTCCTACGGGCTCCTGATATTAGATTTTTAATGCATTTTGTTTGCAAATTTTCTGGAAGTCAGATTTTAATAGCATGCAAATTTAAAAAAAAAAACAAAAAAAAAAATCATAGGTTGACAAAAATTACTCAAAGTTTTCTTTATCTGCTCTTATTTTTTCACTTTCAGAGTAAATTTGATGAATTAAACATTTTTATAATTTTTGCTGTGGAAGCGTCCTATGAATTCAGGACTTGAAATCCCTGGGTTGAAAATGAAAAGGCCTCCCACAGGTATAACAACACTTGCGGACACAGTAATTCAGGAGGAAAGCATGATAATTACTATTAGCCAGGTTTTATAGCATTAGTATAGCTGGAACATCACCAGATATTTATGGCAGAACTTGCAATGTATACAAGGCTGTAGGTAATAGTCAGCACCGGTGAAGTAACAGAAGAGGATTTTCTCTTTTTCTTTGTTTTACACCTTCTGTATATGAAAACCTTCTGGTGATCAGCTAATCACTTTTGGTCCAGCAGATAAAACCTCCAGCAATCAGTCGTTATCACTGGGGAAAGCTGCACATTTCTCCTACAGCGGCCACTACAGGAGAAAGGCAGCATTACATGACACCCTTTTAAATGGATGAGCGACCATATGATATATGAGCGGGAGCTGTTCTCTGCAGCGGCTCTCTGCACTGGTTAATAGAAGGAGGTCCTAAGCCGGTGACCCTCCATCTTTGACAATTATATTTCCTAATATTGTATATAGACAGGGGTGTCTCAATAGGACAACCCTTTTAATCAGACTTTGAATTACAGGCCTATCTTCATCGCATACACTGGAAAAACTGTGAAATTGTATATAAATGTGACACCAACCAATTGAGAATCCGGATTCTAGTCTCGTATATCATTAAGCGTTAAATTTTTTATTCGGTTTGAAGAATATCTTAACTGTATAAAAAGAGTTTTATCAGATAAGGTGATATTATCATATCGTTAAAAATACACTCAGTTGCATATAACAAAGAGGCAGCTTATGATAACAGATAAAATGGGTCAAAAATGGGAAAAAGTACAGATGAGACAAGAATTGGTAAAGGAAGAAACACTGTCTGGGGATGAAATATTCTTAAAACTACTAAATCATTGAGGACTATTTAATAATAGTCCCAATGAAACTTGCTAGAAAGCGCAAATTAACTCCAAAACACTTGCGAATAATTACACCTAAAGCCTCCAAGAACATAGCCCCTAGGGCCACCAAATTCCACCAGAAATTCTGGAAACAATAGCGCAGCATGTTGTGCTATTGTTTCCCGTAAAACTACGGACACCTTGACTGAAAACTGACAGAACCCATTAAAGTCAATGGGTTTCGACGGTCGCCGGTGGTGTCCATGGTGGAATGGAACTGTCGCTTCCGGTTTTTTCTTGTTCTACTTCTATGATTTTATTAGAAAGCTGCTGTCTAAGACATTGTTTTCCCTATAATAAATGTTCCGTGACATAAAAGTTACAAGCCTTGTAGTGACGTCATCGCGCCAGTCTGCACCGAGTCACTCATGGGACAGTGCAGAGGAGGAGAAGCATCCCCCGCCCGTCGTGTGAACAGGAATAGGTAAGTAATTATGTAATTTTTTTTTTATTAGGTACGTACATATGGTGGCATTATACTGTATAGGACAGCTAAGGGGAACATTATACTGTTACAAAAACGGGGGAGCACAGTAAGAACAATGGGACGGGTTTACTGCGGCGGGTCTAAAAGCGTCAAAAGTGTGCTAAACGTTGGCACAAATTGACGCCATTTTCAGGTTTGCATCTTACTAGACACTTTTTAATAGTATTCTGAGGAGGGGTGTGGCTTGTTGGGAAGAGGGCGTAGCTCAAAATGCAGCAAAAAAAATAACTGGAACAAAATAAGCCATATCAAAATTGGTATGTGGAAGAGTCGAGGGTCTAACAGGTCATGCAAGATGCGCCAAAAATATCATAAATGTCCCACTGTGATAAATTTGGTGTATTTTGCACCGACCTGGTCTAAGTTTACACTGTCTATTAAACAGCATTAGTATATGTGGGACCATGTGTTGCCCAAAGAGACCAATCAAGTCAATGTTATGTCATTTTTTTAAGGATTTACAGATACAACTGCATGAAAAATCACTACCATACAATACTCTGTACGGATGGGCAAACGTAACTTGTGAAGTTCTTTAAGGTATCGTACAGTATGTGTACCATTCAAATACCACGTAAACTCTGTGTACTTCTATAGGAGTTCTATATGGTGGTTCAAAAAATTATTTTATGAGTTCCGATGTATTTTCTGCTTCAAAACCAGTCGCCCTTGCCAGCAGTTTATGGGAGAAAATCGGTACTTGTATGGAGCCAGTACAGAGGTGTTTACACCGCCCTATATGCACGTATATGATTTTTCAATATCCATTGACTACTAAGGGGAAAATTATACAGCATCAGGTGAAGCATGAAGAAACAATATTTACTGATATTTACTGATACAGTGGCACACAAAATGCATCGAAAAAAACCTGTGCATACAAAAAAAAAAAACATTTTATAATCTTGTGTTTTTACTATACAAATATGTTATCTTTGCCTCTCTTGCCAAACGTACCTTAACCCCTTAAGGACGCAGCCTGTTTTGGCCTTCAGGACACAGCCGATTTTTTTCAAATCAGACATGTGTCACTTTATGTGGTAATAACTCCGGAATGCTTTCACCTATGCAAGCGATTCAGAGATTGCTTTCTCGTGACATATTGTACTTTATGTTAGTGAAAAAATTTGGTCGATAAATTCAGTATTCATTTGTGAAAAACACCATAATTTAGAGAAAATTTGTTAAAATTAGCATTTTTTAAAATTTAAATGTATCTGCTTGTAAGACAGATAGTAGTGCCACACAAAATAGTTACTAGTTAACATCCCCCATATGTCTGCTTTATGTTTGCATAGTTTTTTGAACATCCTTTTATTTTTCTAGGACGTTACAAGGCTTCCAAGAAAATAAAGAGGGGAATGATAAAGGATGTGTCTGTTCCAATAGGAATGTATCGTGGATTTTTTGGTAATGCCCATACTCAATAGAAGTCCCCAGAACTTGCGGATTTCAGTGGGCTTCCATTTTTGGGGCCTGGCATAAAAACTATTTGGATTGCGGGAAATAAATTGCTCTGCATATATGTTAGTTTGTGCCACAATCAAATTTACATGCCTCTTTGGCAGTATACAGACGCTTAGTCATTTTTTTTTCTTCTGTAAACTTAGTAACAAGTGTCACAGGCGTTGAAAGTAACGTAAAACTTTTTTTGTGTTTTTTTTTTTTAAGGTTTTTTTATTTTATAGAATAACGAATTCCTTAAAACCAAAGAATTTTTTTTTAATCTATCTACAAAAACTCCCGGGTAACAGGTGTCAAACGCAGGTGGATGGAGTTTGGTATGTCCCAATTAGGCGCAGAATACAGGATGATAGCGATGAGACAATGAAGGTGTGAATTTTACACCTCACTTTTCACACACGTCACTGGGCAGTGATTTGTAGGTATCACAGGTTAATTACAGGTGGGCAATGATTTGCAGGGATCACAGGTGATACTGGTGGCAGAGTGCTGATGAGGCTGATTGGTGCCAATCAGGCACAGGAGGGTGGCGAGTCAATGACGGGATTAATTTTTTTATTTTAAACTCTGGGCAGTAACAGACGTCTTGGTGCACAGGAGGCTGGATGCGGCGCACGAGGCTGGATGCGGCACAAAAGGCTACCAGTCTTATTACAGATCACCAAGGGTACTGTGGTACAGATGGCTGGTGATGGACACCTATATAGGTCACAGGACACCTGTATAGGGCACAGGACACCTGTATAGAGCACAGGACACCTGTATAGAGCACAGGACACCTGTATAGAGCATAGGACACCTGTATAAAGCACAGGACAGGTATAGGGCACAGTAGATTGGCTGCTGGGTGATCCAGGGGTTAATTTATATGGTTAATTATTAATTTATACTCTAACTAGCAATGGCTCCTTCTCTGATCGCTTCCCTGACAGAAGTGAAGCGGTCAGAGACGGACACTACACTAAACTCCCCTCTCCAATTGTCAACTGTGATGGACCAGTCACAACGATCGCCGGCCGAGGACAGCTGTGATTGGTCCTCGGCCGGCATCCTCTGTTACTAGGCTGTCTTGGACAGCCGTATTTCCAGAAATGTAATGCATTCTAGCTGTCAAAGTCATACTAAGCTGTGATTGGTCCATCTGCACTGATGGACCAATCACAGCGATCGCCGGCCGAGGACAGCTGTGATTGGTCCTCGGCCGACATCCAGAGTTGCTAGGCTGTCTCTGACAGCCGTATTTTTTAAACTTCTGCCGCACCAGGATGTGCGGCGGAAGTTGAAATAGTTCGAAACGTCACACTAAGCTGTGATTGGTCCATCTGCACTGATGGACCAATCACAGCCATCGCCGGCCGAGGACAGCTGTGATTGGTCCTCAGCCGGCATCCTCAGCTGCTAGGCTGATTTAAACTGCCGCCGCACATCCCGGTGCGGCGACAGTTTAAAGCGTTCACGTAACTGTACGTGGAAATGCGGGAACAGACCGCATCCCATAACGTACAGTTACGTGAAATTGCGGGAAGGGGTTAAGGGGGATGTTAAGGATAAGAAAAAAAACTTGTTTTTTTTCCCCCAGAAACAGTGAGACGCCATATGTTATGTCTGGCATTGCAGTTTAGCCCCATTGACCTGGTCAGAATCTAAAGTGGGTCACACTTGGCCACATTTCTCACCAACATCTATATTCCGTTAGAGACTAAGACGTGTTTCATGGCTCGATGAGAAAAGAGAAGAATCACTAAATCCTAGGAGATGTTAAAACATGGATCAGGAGTTCCTGAAAGCTTCCTACACATGGTTATTCGTCTAATTGTTACCTTGGCCTCCCATAACATATCAGGCTATCTTAATATACAGAAAAATTCTATTATTCCCAAAATCTTGCACAGTAAATTCTTAAAGAGGATATATGTGGAAGTGAGGCATGAAACAAGATGAAGCGCTCTGGTGGAACAGTTGAGTCAGTTGAAATATGTTTGGGATAAACCCTCTGCTTACATGACTGCAGGCTCCTTCATAGATTTCTGAATTACAATCGAAAACAAGTAAAAGTTATAAGAAATGTGGATTTTATGGATCTGTAAGCATACAGCAGGAAATGGTGATTTTCTTCACATCTTTCAGATACATCAGTCCTGAGACGAGCAAACGAAGGCAGATCTTCGAAAATTACATGGAACGCTAGACTGCAATGACAAGTGCAATGTGCAAATGGAAAGAAATAGGCTTGGAGTATCCATATATATGCAAAACTATACAGAAATACATGGATCTACAGATAACTGTGTTCTCATTTGTTGACATGCATGAAATCCAAGCAGAATAAGTTCTAACCACGGGGAAGAGATTCAACAGTTATGAAGGAGCGAGGTCATATCTGGTTCTACAACAGGACTACATTGGAGTGTAAACCTAACCCCTTAAGGACGGAGCCTGTTTTGGCCATGTGGACGCAGCAGATTTTTTCAAATCGGACATGTGTCACTTTATGTGGTAATAACTTGGGAATGCTTTTACCTATCCAAGTGATTCTGAGATTTTCTCGTGACATATTGTACTTTATGTTCGTGGAAAAATTTTATCAATTAATTCAGTATTTGTTTGTGAAAAACACCAAACTTTAAAGAAAATTAGCAAAAATTAGCATTTTTCTAAATTTTTATTTATCTGCTTGTAAAAGATAGCAATACCAAACAAAATAGTTACTAATTAACATTTCCCATATGTGTACTTTATGTTGGCATTGTTTTTTGAACATCCCTTTTTTTTCTAGGATGTTACAAGGCTTAGAACTTTAGCAGCAATTTCTCAAATTTTCAAGAAAATTTACAAAACCTATTTTTACAGGGGCCAGTTCAGTTCTGAAGTGGCTTTGAAGGCCTTATATATTAGAAACCACCATAAGTCACCCCATTTTAAAAACTACACCCCTCAAAGTATTCAAAACAGCATTTAGAAAGTTTGTTAACCCTTTAGGTGTTTCACAGGAATTAAAGCAAATTAGAGGTGAAATTTACACATTTCTTTTTTTAGTCAGAAAATCCATTTTTAACAAATTGTTCTGTAACACAAAAGGTTTTACCAGAGAAACGCAACTCAATATTTATTGCCTAGATTCCACAGTTTTTAAAAATACCCCACATGTGGCCCTAGTGTGCTAATGGACTGAATTACAGGCCTCAGAAGCAAAGGAGCACCTAGTGGATTTTGGGGTCTCCTTTTTATTAGAATATATTTTAGGCACCATGTCAGGTTTGAAGAGGTCTTGTGGGGCCAAAACAGTGGAAACACCCCAAAAAAGACACCATTTGGCAAACTACACCCCTCAAGGAATTTACCAAGGGGTATATATAGTGAACAATTTAACCCCACAGCTTTTTTTGCTGAATTTAGTGGAATTAGTCCGTAAAAATGAAAATCTAAATTTTTTCCAATAAAACGTAGAAACTATCAATTTTTACAAGGAATAAAGAAGAAAAAAGCACCCCAAGATTTGTAAAGCAATTTCTCCTGATCACAGCAATACCCCATATGTGGTAATAAACGGCTGTTTGGACACACGGCAGGGCTCAGAAGCGAAGGAGCGCTATTTGGCTTTTGGAGCTCAAGTTTGCTGGATTGGTTTTCGGGCGTCAAGTCGCATTTGCCAAGCCCTTAAGGGACTAAAGCAGTGGACACCCCCCAGAATTGGTCCCATTTGGGAAACTACAGCCCTAAAAAGAATTTATCTGGGGGTATAATGAGCATTTTGATCCCATAGGATTTTTGCTGAATTTAGTGTAATTAGGCCGTGAAGACTGCTATTGTTTTTTATTCTTTTTTTTTACATGGCTCACCCTGGGCTATAAAATGACATTCAATTTATTCTTTGGGTCGATGCGATTACGGCGATACATATGTATATAGGTTTTTTTATGTTTTACGGTGTTTGCACGATAAGATAACAGTTTTAAAGAAATTATTTTGTTTTTGTGTCGCCATATTCTAAGAGCCACAGCTTTCTTTTTTCCATCAAGAAACCTGTGTAAGGGCCTGTTTTTTGCAGAACAAACTGTTTATTTTATTGATTTTTTTGATCCCTAGTTATTTAATTTTTTGGGAGCTTAATGACTAAAAATAGCGATTCTGGCAAGTTTTTTTTATGGCGGTCACCATGTGGGATAAATTAAATTTTTATAGTTCAGGCCGTTACGGACCGGGCGATACCAATTATGCATCGTTAATTTATTTTTTTCAATTTTTCTAACAATAAAGGACTTTATAAGGGAAGAAGGGAGATTTTAAATTTTTCTACTTTGAAATTTTAGGCCCCATGCACAGGAACGTGCTTTTGCGGCTGCAATTCCCCCGAAAATCCACGGGAGAATTGAGCCCCATTCATTCCTATGGGGCCATGCACACGACCGTGGTTTCCACAGTTCATGCATAGCCCAGGAGCCCAGACCGCAGAAAGAACGGGCATGTCTTATCACAACCGTGATCTGCGGTCCAGGCTCATAGGAAATAATGGCCGCTGCCATGTGCACGGCCCGCGATTTGTGGGCGGCTTGCGGGTGACACTCCGCCCCCCGCCGACCAGAAAATCACAGCCGTGCACATGGCTACGGTCGTGTGCATGAGGCCTTACATTTTTATTTTTGTACATTTTTTTGTAACTTTTTTTTAGTCCCACTATGGACTTGAAGACCCAATTGCTGGATCGTTGTTATAATACCCTGCAATAATTATTTATTGCAGGGTATTATACCCGTCAGTTTCACACTGACAGGGGGCATATTCGGTTCTGCCTCTGGCCATAGGTTGTGTTTAGTATTGTAGCTCAGTCCCATTTAATTTAATGGAGCTGATCTGAAATATCAGACACAACCCATGGACAGGCATGGCGCGGTTTTTGGAAGAAAATATTTTTCTAATACTGGGCAACCGTTTTTATTGTCAAAAACCTCCATGGCTCATGTGCCAGATTTGCATCTTGTGTTTCTGTGGTCCTTCAAGGAGATGTGGGCCAGTTTCTTGGAATAACTAGACATTATATGGGAAGATTGTCCTTACATTTCTACCCAGTGCTTTAACTCTTAAGTTTCTAGTATATATGAATAGAGGCTTATGTCAGAGTATCGGAATGAATGTTCCAGAAGAATACGTAGTGCCCTTGAAAGTAGCTCTTCTTATGGCACTATGGCATAGCACAGTTGTTTGGGGAACACGTATTCATGTTGAACGTTTTTAATTAGATTACAGATCTAGGTGTGAGCACCTACCCATGAGTGTTGGAATTGCAAGTCATCAGAACCCTGTGGACAAAGGGTTTCTACCCACAGAAGCTGCCAACACAAAAGGGTTACATTACATGCTTAAATATTAAATATGTACAAGGTAAAATTTTAATATAATTAATATTTTGCTTAACTTTGCAGTTATGTCTTCTGTTTTTACTAGGATTCATGATGGATCAGTTATGATCATTCATGATGAATGATGATCCGTTTGATGGATCCTTAACCATTTATTTTCCAATTCACCTAGTTGGGTCCAGCAGGTTTCCCTTTTTCTTTTTACTGGACAGAGTACTGCAGCATGCTACGCTACAGGGGTGTAGCTAGGGGGTGGGGGGGCAGGCGGGACATGTGGCCCGGGCGCAACTTTGAGGGGGGCGCCAACAATCCGTGACGGCGGTCTGCCTTCTAGGTGAGCTTCTGGCCTCAGGCGCAGGGCACAGCAGCTAACAACTGCCGCTCGACCGACTAAAACAGCAGCTGTAGTCTGTGCTGCTAACAAATCTCTCCCTCCAGCCCCCCTCCCTACTCTTTACACCTCTCCTCGGGTTGCTTCTGTTATCATTCGGGACTTGAGGGATGGGGAAGGGAGACTGTCCGCGGCACTGTGTCGGGCCATCAACCTGCTGAACTCCCTCCACAAATATCCTACATAAAAGGTAAGTGCATGTAATGTGCATATTTGTGATGTGTACGTGTGTATATATAGTGTATGTGATGTGTACATGTGTATATATAGTGTGTGATGTGTTCTTGTCTGTATATATAGTGTATGTGACCTGTGTGTGTATATATATATATATACATATATATTCATATATAATGAGTGATGTGTTCATGTGTGTATATATAGTGTGTGATCTGTTCATGTGTTTATATATAGTGTGTGATGTGTTCATGTGTGTGTGTATATATAGTGTGTGATGTGTTCATGTGTGTATATATAGTGTGTGATGTTTTCATGTGTGTGTATATATAGTGTGTGATGTGTACGTGTTCATGTGTGCCTATGACTTTCAATGGAATTGCTGCAGAAATTTTCTGGAGCAATTCTGTTGTGTGTGTGGACAAACCCTAAATCCGCAGTATAAGGGCTTCTCCACACGTATTGGAATTGCTACTGAAAACTTCTGCAGCAACTAGCAGAAATTCTGCTATGGAAAAACAGCACCATTTCTTGTGTTTTTTGCTGCATAAAATGGTGCGGATTTTGCTGCATTTTTCACAATGCTGGGGGATGGTGTCATCTCTGAAAAGTGCAGCAATTCAGTCCACTTTCCGCAGCAGGAATTGACATGCTGCGGTACGAAAAATACGTACCGCAGGTCAATTTCTGGTCAGAAATTTTACGCCGCGTGTGGATGGGATTTGATAAGTATCACCCACTTTGCTGCTACTGTATTTTGCTGCGTATTTAAATACGCAGCAATTCCGTTACGTGTGGATGAGCCCAAATGCAGTAGCAACAGAGTGGATGAGATTTGAACAAATCTCACCCACACGATGAGCGGGAAAAAGGCTCAGTAATTGACCTGCGGTCCGCTTTTTAAATCCGCAGCATGTTAATTGTATTTGCGTAAATGCTGCTTATTTGTTTTGGGTTTTCCCCATTTAATTCATTGGGGAAGTAAAACTCGCAAACAAATAGCAGATGTGTTTTTTTGCGGAGGAAATGCAGCGATTCCGCTGCAAAAAACGGAACTGAGGAAAAATTTTAATCTTATAGTTACCTAGAATTCTGTTTTTTTCCGGGCCGGCCTCCTGGGACGACGTTTCATCCCATGTGACCAGTGCAGTCAATCGCAAGCTGCAGCGGTCACATGGGATAAAACATCATCCCAGTGCTGCAGGATGTAGGAGGAAAGCGTCGAAGTATCCATTTTTTTTTCTGCTCAGTTTTCCGCATTCCTGGCCTAAAAACGGCACCACAAGTCCTGTGTGAACATACCCGTACAGTATATACATATAGTAGCTGCTGTCTTACAACGATACAGCTGCAAACCACGTCAACATGCTGCATTCCCACGAGTCTGTGCAGTTTTCAAATGATTGTTAATGTCCATGGAGTTTTTTGCAGACATTAACAATCATTTAAAAACTGCACCAATTTTTCGTAAAACCGCATGTGCTGCGTGTTTTACTGGACAATGGTTGTTACGATCTGATTGTTTGCATTAATGATTATGTACACCTTTGAAAGGGATTTTTTTTTTAAATGTCAGTGTGTTTTGTGCAACTTTATAATTAGTTTTTATGAAAAAATCTTTTAACTTTTTGAGATACAGCTGCTCTGTATCCTGTATACAGAGCAGCTGTATCTTACGCTGAATCCTGAACTTGTCAGGTCTGTGATCCACCTGTAATACATCACATCTAAGTGAGATGTGATAGATTACAGGTGAATACAGTCGACTACTCTATTGATACCGCCAATAAAACAGAAACCTTGTGAAACCTTGTGAAACGGAGACAAACCGAAACCATTAGCAACGGAAGCGTTACCATTGAAATCGTAACGGAAAGCTATGATTTCCGTTTGGTTTCCGATCGTGGGTTCCCCTGACAGAACCCATGAACGGAACCACGATGCAGGTGAGAACGAAGCCTATTATTTACAGATGGTGGAGGGTACTATTTTTTGGGGTATAAGCAACTCCCAGTATATGATTACCATTATTCAGGTCATACTGGAAGCTGCTAACCTGACTTTGCAAATGATCTCTGTACTGAAATGTATTTGTACTGAGCTTTGTTCTGGTGTTGTATTCATGTACTGAGCTTGGTTCTGGTGCTGTATATATAATGAGCTTGGTTCTGGTGTTGTATATATGTACTGAGCTCGGTTTTGGCACTGTATATGTGTACTGAGCTTCGTTCTGGTGCTGTATATATGTAATGAGCTTAGTTCTGGTGCTGCATATATGTAATGAGCTTTGTTCTGGTGCTGCATATATGTAATGAGCTTTGTTCTGGTGCTGCATATATGTAATGAGCTTGGTTCTGGTGTTGTTTATAGAACTATATTGCTTGTAAAATGTACAAAATGTTTTTATGCTCGAGTTACATAAAAAAAAAATGTGGAAATGACACGTCATTGATTGGTAGAGAAAACAAACATGGCGAGGGGGAAGGAGCTGTCGGCAAAGAGGTTGGGGGGGGGCAAAACGAATCTTTGCCCCGGGTGCTGGAGAACCTGTCTATGCCTCTGCTATGCTATTCTGCCTATTAAAGAGCAACAGAAACTTGATGGCAAAGAACAAATGCAAATGAGAACAGAGCCGAAGAAACACGCAAATGTTAAAATAATCAGTTAACCAGCATGTACTAAAATATCTAAACAAAGTCTGGTCAATTATGGTTTTTCATGGTGGCCCTTGAGTCCCAGTTTAGCCTTGGTGATTTCACTAGGGGGCCACCAAACAGTGCACCTACCTTTATTAAGGTGTCGTCTCATCACAGACACACAGCAAATGTTGCCAGGGAAGCCGCAGCAAGTCAGACAGTGGGGAAAATGTAATATTACATGGAGGCCATTCAGATGAGAGGTCGTTTATCAGGGGCGTAGCTAAAGGCTCATGGGCCCCGATGTGAAAGTTCTTATTCCCCCCCCCCCCCACAAACATCTCATGGCCGACAGTCCACAGCTTTCAGCTGGATCTCCTAAGTGACCCAACAATGCAGCACTAGCAGCCAGGGGCGTCACTAAGGCTTAAAATGTCAGGGGAAATAGCCCCAATACATATGCCCCCCCCCCCCCCCAAGAAAATGTGTGTGTGTATAGGAGAAAGCATATCTATAGCACTATGACCCTATAAACTATGGATAGAATTAGATACAGTGGCTCAGCAGACAGTATCACACATGATCGGATTAGATATAAGGCCCAGCAGACAGTATCACACATGATAGGATTAGATACAGTGGCCCAGCGGACAGTAACACACATAGGATTAGATACAGTGGCGCAGCAGACAGTATCACACATGATAGGATTAGATACAGTGGCTCAGCAGACAGTATCACACATGATAGGCTTAGATACACAGCTCAGCAGACAGTATCACACATAATAGGATTAGATACAGTAACTCAGCAGACAGTATCACACATGATAGAATTAGATGCAGCAGCTCCGCAGACAGTATCACACATGATAAGATTAGATATAGGGCCCAGCTCGCTGACATTGCGGCTCCAGCGCTGGACCCAGGAAAGGTAAGAATAAGAATTGATTTGCTTTTTTATGTGTTACTAATTATTTTTGTGTGTTTGTGTTTTTTTACAAGTTCGGTTGTTGGACTACGTCGGATTCGAGGACTACTTCAATGGCAGCGTTTTTTTATTCTCAATAAAATGGTTAATGGGGGTTGTGTTTTTTTATTTCAATAAAATATTTTTTCTATGTGCTTGTATTTTTTTAAACTTTATTATTACCACCTTAGTAACAGCCGTAGGCCGATTGACAACCTCCATTACTAAGGCAAGGCTTAATGTTAGCAGGCGCAGAGGCTAACACTTACCCCAATTATTACCCCGGTACCCACCGCCACCAGGGGTGCCGGGAAGAGCCGGGTACGAACCAGTACCCGACCATCTGTAGTGACGGTCAGGAACCGTGGTGGCTGCAGGCTGGTAGTATTAGTCTGGGGAAGGCCAAAAACAGTGGCCCTTCCCACCCTGGTAATGCTGCCTGCTGCTGCTGTGTTGTATCTGGCTGGTTATGAAAATTGGGGGAGACCCCACATCGTTCTTTCCAATTATTTTTTATTTTATTTTTTTTAAAAGACGTTGGGTCCCCCCCATTTTTAATAACCCTCCAAACAGAACACAGCAGCAGCAGGCAGCATTACCAGGATGGGAAGGTCCGCTGTTTCTGGCCTTTCCCAGCCTGATAATACCAGCCTGCGGCTGCCCCATATTCCAACCATCACTGCACCCCTATAGCTACGCCACTGTCATTTATGTAATATATGGGTGGCCCAAGTTCGTCAGAGCACAACTCCCTGATTGTTAGGCGCTCTCCGCTCTGGCTCATAGCAGGGGTTCCTAAGTGGAGGTCCACCCTCTATGACATCTATACATGACCTAATAGGGCACATGAGCAGGGGCTGCCCTGATGGGACAACCCCTTTAACTTTGTGAAGAACTCTTGTGAATAATAGGGTCTGTGCTATGGGAAAGCTTACTAATAATTGTTGTACATAACATAGTGGAAGCCAAAGATAATTCGGTCTAAGATCAAGTGTAAAATGCCAGAATGATGTCATATTTAAATTACGTGCTGGGTTAGGGCTGCCTGGATTAAGAATTGAACTCCAACCCCATAAAACCTTATTTACTTAGGTTCTCATGATGCTAAGATTTGATTCCTACATCCACTGGATCATGGAGTATGAAACGGCAAACCGAGTTATGCCACTCCCAAGTATTAGGTTACCGTACAGTGAGAGTAGCGTGCTAATGCCACTATTTATTGCAGACACCTAATTTACTTATCAACGTCTATAGTCTAATTGAAGAAATAATACATGCTTTTTATCATAGAATATTGGATTCTAGTTTCATCTGACAAAGTGCTCCTATTACGTAGGGCAAGGTAGTTTTAAAACTAGCACAAAATAATTGATAGCCTATCTACTTGAAACACCAGCCAAACCAGACATCCATTAGGAGCCTTACAAGTAAACAAAGTCCTTCAAGACACAAAATGCACGCAACAAAGTGATATATGGATATATACACATAATATCTGGGGAAATCTTCCTCGAAAATGCATAAGCTGCAATTGTATTTGCAAAAATGTTTAATTATTAATGGATTTCTAACAAAAAGAATGAGTGCAGAGTGAATGCAGCTGCAGGTATAAAGAGCTGTCAAGGATGGGAAATTCTACAAAGCAGAGCAGGAGTACTCACTATTAAATAAAAATACAGGCAGATCTGTCAGATGCCAGCAACACGGGCTGATGAAAGAACTAGACAGAAAATCTATGCAACATCAAAACCCCAGCGCTGCATTAACCACCCAGCGAACACTGTTAAAACCTCCTTTCAATGCATTATTTTCCCTAACCTATGTGGGCAACACAGTAAATGTGTAGAAATGACTGAGGTTCAAGACTAACATCCAGCCAAAACTATATCAGTAATGAAACTAGCTAGGCTTAAAAAGTTAGGAAGCACAAATATCAGTGCTATATATTGCCAAGTAATAAAAAAAAAATGTTTACAGACCTATAGAAGTCTTTTTAATTTTACTTTACTAGTATATGAGAGGCCAGATTCACACGAACGAGTGCAAACTTGGACATGAAAAATTGCAGTTTTTCACGTCCGAATTGCCCCCGTGCGGGACCCGTTTTTACGGATCCCCATAGACTTGAGTCTATCGAGGGATCTGTCCAAACTGAAGAAAATAGGACATGTTCTATTTTTCAACGGACCCTTCATATGGTCCATTGAAACACCCTCGATACAAAGGCCAAACACCCTCACCCTTAGGCGTGCCGCTTTTATATCATTGATTTTATCTGTCTTTTTAGATTTGGGATTTTGCTCTTTTTGTAAGTATGGATTAAAGAAAGTGTGATTTGGACTGTAAAGGGTTTGCCTGACACAGGTTCTGTGTCGACGCCCGGGGGTTAATCAGCCTTCATCAGCTCTAAGGTCTGCTAGAGTGATGCGATCTGTTACCACTCAGGCTTGCAGGCTGAGGAGAGGGAGAACCTATCACAGCCTGGCCTGACGGTTCTGCTCCCGCCCTTGGTCTATTTATACCCTCACTTGCAGCATGTTCCTTGCCTGTGATTCTCTTGTTTTCCTGGCTCTGCTATTCCTGCTATTTACCTGATTGACCGCTATAACTTTTTGACCCTGGCTTGCATGACTATTCTCCTGCTCTGTTTTGCTACTACGTACTCTCCTGGTTTGATTTGGCTCGTTCACCACTGCCTGTTGCTCACGGTTTTCCGTGGGCAACTGCCCTTACTCCCCTTTGCTTCTGTGTGCCCTTGTCTTGTGTTGTCTGTCTTTGCACTTACTCAGCGTAGGGACCGTCGCCCAGTTGTATGCCGTCATTTAGGACGGGCCGTGCAAGTAGGCAGGGACTGAGTTGCGGGTAGATTAGGGCTCACCTGTCGTCTCCCCACCCCGTACCATTACATAATCACAGGTCCCATACCTTTTCGTACCCAGGTCCCTGACTCTACTATGGATCCCCTTGAGGACCTGGCTCAGCAAATGCAGGGTCTCTCCCTACAGGTCCAAGACCTGGCTCAGAGGTTCAACTAGCGTGATGCTACCCAGGTAGTAACCTTCACCTCACCTCTTGAACCACACCTCAAGTTGCCTGACCGTTCCTCAGGGGACCAGAGGACTTTTTTCTCTTTTCGGGAGAGTTGTAAACTCCTCAGGTTCTGAGAGCCAGCGAGTGGGTATAATTAGGTTCCTGCTCCAGGACGGCCCCCAGGAATGGGCCTTCTCCTTGGCTCCTGACGCCCTGTACTTTCTTCTGTTGACTTTTTTTTCTGCTCTCGGGCTCATCTATGACGAGACTGACAAGACTGCCTTTGCTGAGAGTAAGCTGGTGACCTTACGTCAGGGTAAGAGACCCGTTGAGGAGTACTGTTCTGACTTTAGGAAGTGGTGTGTAGCTTCTCGGTGGAATGACCCTGCCTTGAGGTGCCAGTTTAAATTGGGTCTGTCGAACGCCCTTAAAGACCAGTTAGTTAGCTATCCCACCTCTGACTCTCTAGATCAGGCTATGGCTTTAGCGGTACGTCTTGACCGATGTCTCAGGGAACGACGACTTGAACGTTCTGGTGCCTTCACCTCTGGCTCCCCTATGATGGCTCCAGAGGTTCCGCTGCTTCGTTCTTCCACGGAGAACTCGGATGAACAGATGCAACTCGGGGCCTCCGTGTCTCCCCAACAACGTAGAGATTTCCGCTGGAAGAATGGTCTCTGCTTCTACTGTGGGGATGACAAGCATCAATTGAACTCCTGTCCCAGGCACAAGAATAATCAGCCGGAAGGACTTCCGCGCCTAAGTGACCATCGGGGAGGTCGCTTGGACGCTCAGGTATTTCCCGTTAACATGAAGCCTAATAAAATCTTGCTTCCTTTTCAGGTCTCTTTTGATGGAAGGTCTGCCACCGGCAGTGCCTTCGTGGATTCAGGGCCTGCTGCTAATATTATGTCTGTAGAATTTGCCATGTCTCTAGCTATGCCACTAATTGATTTGCCTAAACCTGTCCCGGTAGTGGGTATTGACTCCACTCCGCTTGCTAATGGTTATTTTATGCAGCATAGCTCTGTTTTTGAACTCATTGTTGGCTCCATTCATTTGGAGCAGTGTTCTGTGTTAGTGATGCAGGGGTTATCGTCCGATTTGATTGT
Organism: Rhinoderma darwinii; assembly: GCF_050947455.1. NCBI lineage: Eukaryota > Metazoa > Chordata > Amphibia > Anura > Rhinodermatidae > Rhinoderma > Rhinoderma darwinii. The sequence continues at coordinate 47,657,537 of NC_134690.1, read as the reverse complement.
AGGCCTGCCTTGGTTGCAGACGCATAATCCCACTTTTAACTGGAATACTGGTGATCTTACTAAATGGGGTAATGAATGTATGACGTCATGTTTTTCTATTAATTTGGTTTCTCTCGCTGAGGAGGTGATCACTCTACCTGAGTTTATTCAGGACTTCGCGGATGTCTTTTCTAAAAAAGCCTTAGAAGAGTTACCTCCTCATAAAGAGTACGATTGCGCTATCGACTTGGTACCAGAAGCTAGGTTCCCTAAAGGTAGGATATTTAATCTCTCTTGTCCTGAACGTGAAGCCATGAGAGAATATATCCAGGGAAGCCTGGCCAAGGATTACATTCGCCCCTCTACTTCTCCGGTAGGTGCTGGCTGCTTCTTCGTGGGGAAGAAGGATGGTAGTCTTAGGCTGTGCATCGATTACCGAAGTTTAAATAAAATCACTGTAAGGAACCAATATCCCCTTCCTTTGATTCCTGATCTCTTCAATCAGGTTCAGGGGGCCCAATGGTTCTCTAAGTTCGATATTCGGGGGCCTTATAACCTTATCCGGCTCAGAGAGGAGTGATGAGTGGAAGACTGCGTTTAATACACCCGAAGGTCATTTAGAATATCTCGTCATGCCATTTGGGCTGTGTAATGCTCCCGCGGTCTTACAGAATTTCATAAATGAGATTTTAAGAGACTATCTGGGGGTATTTCTTGTAGTGTACCTTGATGATATACTTGTGTTTTCCAAGGACTGGTCCTCCCACATTGAGCATGTCAGGAAGGTGCTCCAGGCCCTTCGGGAAAAAAAACTCTTTGTAAAAACCAAAAAATGTGTGTTTGGGGTGCAGGAGATACCATTTTTGGGTCAGATCCTCACTCCTAACGAATTCTGCATGGACCCTGCCAAGGTTCAGGCTGTGGCAGAATGGGTCCGGCCTGCCTCGATGAAGGCCTTATAGTGCTTCGTGGGGTTTGCTAATTATTACAGGAGATTTATTGCTAACTTCTCGGTCATCGCTAAGCCTCTTACGGATCTCACTCGTAAAGGTGCTGATCTCCTCCACTGGCGGTTCAGGCTTGGGAGTGGGAGTGGCTATTATTATTTAAAGCACCTGCTCGCCCTTTCATCAGCATTTCTGGCCTGGCTGTGTCCATTTGTAAGTATGGCCTTTTTCGGTGTTTTTGTATATATCCCTGTGTTTTTATCGGTTCTGTTTGTGCATCAGGAACGTTCTGTTCCAGTTTAGGATTTAGGGACTCGCAAGTCTGGGGATCCTTGTCGTGGATTGCGAGCTTGCGTCCTTTTGGCCAAAATGATTACCAATACCCCAGGTATTTTTCATTATTATGTATATTCGCTTCTCTTGGACACAGCCGGGTCTTTGATGCTGGGAGAGCATGGTGTGTTGTTGTTTGGCATAGCAAGCAGGGTAGCCCGCTCTATGAATTATCAAGGCGTCACAAATAGGCTTCTACCTGGCTATACACGTTGTGCCTCATGACATACACACTATCCCTCCATGTTTCACTCACTTGCACCCAATTATCCATTTATTTCTATTGAGGCACTTCATTTATTACTGCCCCCTATATTTCACTTATAGTATTACACTTGCACACACACTATTCATTTATTATTTCTTACTACACCTCCCATGCACCACACACCACTCCCCTCAAGACTAGTGGGAGTGGCTATTATTATTTAAAGCACCTGCTCGCCCTTTCATCAGCATTTCTGGCCTGGCTGTGTCCATTTGTAAGTATGGCCTTTTTCGGTGTTTTTGTATATATCCCTGTGTTTTTATCGGTTCTGTTTGTGCATCAGGAACGTTCTGTTCCAGTTTAGGATTTAGGGACTCGCAAGTCTGGGGATCCTTGTCGTGGATTGCGAGCTTGCGTCCTTTTGGCCAAAATGATTACCAATACCCCAGGTATTTTTCATTATTATGTATATTCGCTTCTCTTGGACACAGCCGGGTCTTTGATGCTGGGAGAGCATGGTGTGTTGTTGTTTGGCATAGCAAGCAGGGTAGCCCGCTCTATGAATTATCAAGGCGTCACAAATAGGCTTCTACCTGGCTATATACGTTGTGCCTCATGACGTACACACTATCCCTCCATGTTTCACTCACTTGCACCCAATTATCCATTTATTTCTATTGAGGCACTTCATTTATTACTGCCCCCTATATTTCACTTATAGTATTACACTTGCACACACACTATTCATTTATTATTTCTTACTACACCTCCCATGCACCACACACCACTCCCCTCAAGACTAGTGGGAGTGGCTATTATTATTTAAAGCACCTGCTCGCCCTTTCATCAGCATTTCTGGCCTGGCTGTGTCCATTTGTAAGTATGGCCTTTTTCGGTGTTTTTGTATATGTCCCTGTGTTTTTATCGGTTCTGTTTGTGCATCAGGAACGTTCTGTTCTAGTTTAGGATTTAGGGACTCGCAAGTCTGGGGATCCTTGTCGTGGATTGCGAGCTTGCGTCCTTTTGGCCAAAATGATTAGCAATACCCCAGGTATTTTTCATTATTATGTATATTCGCTTCTCTTGGACACAGCCGAGTCTTTGATGCTGGGAGAGCATGGTGTGTTGTTGTTTGGCATAACAAGCAGGGTAGCCCGCTCTATGAATTATCAAGGCGTCACAAATAGGCTTCTACCTGGCTATACACGTTGTGCCTCATGACGTACACACTATCCCTCCATGTTTCACTCACTTGCACCCAATTATCCATTTATTTCTATTGAGGCACTTCATTTATTACTGCCCCCTATATTTCACTTATAGTATTACACTTGCACACACACTATTCATTTATTATTTCTTACTACACCTCCCATGCACCACACACCACTCCCCTCAAGACTAGTGGGAGTGGCTATTATTATTTAAAGCACCTGCTCGCCCTTTCATCAGCATTTCTGGCCTGGCTGTGTCCATTTGTAAGTATGGCCTTTTTCGGTGTTTTTGTATATGTCCCTGCGTTTTTATCGGTTCTAATTATTACAGGAGATTTATTGCTAACTTCTCGGTCATCGCTAAGCCTCTTACGGATCTCACTCGTAAAGGTGCTGATCTCCTCCACTGGCGGTTCAGGCTTTTGAGATCCTTAAGAGGTGCTTTGTCTCTGCCCCAGTGCTGATTCAGCCTAACCAAATGGAGCCATTCATCGTGGAGGTTGACGCTTCCGAGGTGGGAGTGGGTGCTGTCTTGTCCCAGGGTACTAGGTCTCTCACCCATCTCCATCCCTGTGCCTACTTCTCCAGGAAGTTCTCCTCCACTGAGAGAAACTATGACGTTGGCAACCGCAAACTCTTAGCCATTAAATGGGCATTTGAAGAGTGGCGCCACTTCCTGGAGGGGGCTAGGCACCAGGTAACGGTTCTTACTGACCACAAGAATCTGGGGTTCCTAGAATCTGCCCGGAGGCTAAACCCGAGACAAGCTCGATGGGCATTGTTTTTTACGAGATTCAACTTTGTGGTTACCTATAGGGCTGGGTCAAAACATATCAAAGCCGATGCTCTGTCGCGTAGCTTCATGGCCAGCCCTCCTCCTGAGGAGGATCCCGTTTGTATTTTGCCCCCAGGTATAATCATATCCACTATGGATTCAGACTTAGCCTCCGAAATTGCGGCTGATCAAGGTTCTGCTCCCGAGAACCTTCCTGAGAACAAGCTATTTGTTCCCCTGCAATTCCGGCTAAAGTTGCTCAGGGAGAATCATGACTCCGCACTATCTGGCCATCCAGGCATCCTGGGTACCAAGCACCTCATTTCCAGAACCTATTGGTGGCCTGGGTTGCTTTAAGACGTTAAGGCCTACATCGCCGCTTGTGAAATTTGTGCTAGGTCCAAGACTCCCAGGTCCCGACCAGCGGGCTTACTATGTTCTTTGCCCATTCCCCAGAGACCCTGGACCCATATCTCCATGGATTTTATCACCGATCTGCCTCCATACCAAGGCAAGTCGGTGGTGTGGGTTGTAGACGACCGCTTCAGTAAGATGTGCCACTTTGTACCGCTCAAGAAACTACCCAATGCCAAGACGTTAGCTACCTTGTTTGTCAAACACATCCTGCGTCTCCATGGGGTTCCGGTCAATATTGTTTCCGACAGAGGGGTACAATTTGTTTCTTTGTTTTGGAGGGCTTTCTGTAAGAAACTGGAGATTGATCGGTCCTTTTCCTCGGCCTTCCATCCTGAAACTAATGGCCAAACGGAGAGGACTAATCAGTCTCTAGAACAATATTTAAGGTGTTTTATCTCAGACTGTCAAGATGATTGGGTCTCCTTCATTCCCCTCGCTGAATTTTCCCTTAATAACCGGGTCAGTAGCTCGTCGGGGGTCTCCCCCTTTTTCTGCAATTTTGGGTTTAATCCACGGTTCTCCGTTACACCAGGGTGGTTCCAACAATCCCGAGGTAGATGTCGTTCATCGGGAACTGTGCACAGTCTGGGCCCAGGTTCAGAAGAACCTTGAGGCGTCCCAGAGCATCAAAAAGACTCAGGCAGATAAAAGACGTTCAACTAACTCCCTATTTGTGGTCGGGTATCTGGTGTGGCTGTTCCGTCCAAGAAATTTGCTCCCCAGTATATAGGGCCATACAAGATCATTGAGGTCCTCAACCCTGTCTCCTTCTGGCTGGAATTATCCCAGTCTTTTCAGAAACACAACGTGTTCCATGCCTCCCTCTTGAAAGGCTGCTCCCCGTCCTTGGCTACATCGAGGAAACCTCCGGTCCCTGTTCTCACTCCTGATGGGGTAGAATTCGAGGTAGCCAAGATTGTAGACAGCCGGATGGTCCAAGGCTCCCTCCAGTACCTGGTCCATTGGAGAGGATACGGGCCTGAGGAGAGGACTTGGGTACCCGCCCGGGATGTTCACGCCGGTATATTGCTCAGGAAGTTCCATCTTCGTTTCCCCAACAAGCCAGGCCCACCTAGGAAGGGTCCAGTGGCCCCTCATAAAAGGGGGGTACTGTAAAGGGTTTGCCTGACACAGGTTCTGTGTCGACGCCCGGGGTTAATCAGCCTTCATCAGCTCCAAGGTCTGCTAGAGTGACGCGATCTGTTACCACTCAGGCTTGCAGGCTGAGGAGAGGGAGAACCTATCACAGCCTGGCCTGACGGTTCTGCTCCCGCCCTTGGTCTATTTATACCCTCACTTGCAGCATGTTCCTTGCCTGTTATTCTCTTGTTTTCCTGGCTCTGCTATTCCTGCTATTTACCTGATTGACCGCTGTAACTTTTTGACCCTGGCTTGCCTGACTATTCTCCTGCTCTGTTCTGCTACTACATACTCTCCTAGTTTGATTTGGCTCGTTCACCACTGCCCGTTGCTCACGGTTTTCTGTGGGCCACTGCCCTTACTCCCCTTTGCTTCTGTGTGCCCTTGTCTTGTGTTGTCGGTCTTTGCACTTACTGAGCGTAGGGACAGTCGCCCAGTTGTACGCCATCATTTAGGACAGGCCGTGCAAGTAGGCAGGGACTGAGTTGCGGGTAGATTAGGGCTCATCTGTCGTCTCCCCAGCCCGTACCATTACATGGACAATGTCGAAGGGTGTTGTACTATGTCCCATTTTCTTCACACACTGGAGTCATAGGCTGTTGCCAGTATTGTCGCCGTTGGGAGACCACCAACAACCTTGTGGAACTACAGGGACTAGAGGAACCCATCTGCACCTACACTGGATCGTGGACTTATCCATTCACAGAGTGTTTGGGACACACATTCATATAAGCTGGATTTCTCCTTTTTTCGTGCCGTCAGAGCGGTAAAACTATTTTCTGCATTTTATCTTACTTTTTGGGTGTTCCAGGACCTCACCCTACCGGCTTTTGTTGTCTTTTGTGAGTTCTAGAGCACTGTGTTTTTTTTAACACATTTCTACCGCTCCAGTGTCCAGTGGTGGAGTGCTTTACACCACTCCAGCCGACACTTGGCATTACGCTTGGTAATGTTTAGGCTTGTGTGCAGCTTGTCCCACCATGGAAACCCATTTCATGAATCTCCGGACGCACAGTTCTTGTGCTGATTTCGCAGTTAGGTACTCAAAACTGAGTGATGCAAAAGAGAACGGGCGATTTTTACGTGCTATAGCACTCGGTGACCCCGCTCTGAGTTTGCGTGGTCTATTGCTTTGTGGCTGACTTGTTGTTACTCCTAGACAATTCCATTTCACAAGAAAAGCACTTACAAGTGACTGGAGAAGATCTAGCAGTTCAGAAATTTCACAAACTGACTTGTGGCACAGGTGGCATCCTATGACAGTCCACAGAAAGAAGAGACGAGGCAGCACTTCCAAAATAAATTCCCATTTCGTCTCTTCTTTCTGTGGATTCCATTGGATCAGGTGCCTTTGAGGCTTGCACCCATTATCTTATCTTATATACGAGTCCGGTGCTGTGATAACCTTCCTTTTTTTATCCTATGACAGTGTCACGTTTAAAGTTACGGAGCCCCTCAGTACGACCCATAATACTATCAATATTTGCCTGTGGATATTGCATGGTTGTGTGCTTGTTTTTAACGCACACGTTTGCAATCGGTGTGGCTGAAACTCAATAATTAGGATGGGTGTTGCCATACTTTTAGGCATATAGTGTATCTATCTAAATTTTTATCATATCCATCAATTATATTTATCTTATATTTTATAGCTATGTGGTAAATCATTTAACTAATTAATGTAAAATTATGAACTACTAAATCAAATCTAGTAAATTAATGCCACATAGCTAAATAGTGATATCTTTTAGGATATATAAGAGCTACATCTCACCCATACATTTGAATGCTGCACACAGACGCTTATGTTCTAAAAATACATTGTTCATTACAACAATATTCTTAGATCGTAATACGTACATCACACTTGCCAAAATGTAATTTCATTTTCGAAGACAATAAACAGGGTCATCGCGTTTAACAGCAGCACAATGCCATTGACATTATGAAACCTTTCCTTTTTAAATATTAGGTTGATCAAGACTCAGAGAATAAGAATAAGTGTGAAATTCCCCCCCTGTGCACATAATATGAACACAATTGTGCCCAGATGTTAAAACAATTAAAGGGACACTCTGGCCAAAACTAAACTTTCCCATGTGTACCATTCTGGTATTCCATGTGTCAGTCTCCCACCTATTATTTTTCCTGCTGTTTCTATGTGTATATATCAGACTGGGATAGTTGCTTAGCAGAAGTGTGAATCCGGCTCTGTGACTACTTTCTCTACTTGATTCTATGGAGATCTATGTGTCACCCATCACAGGTTTCAGCAGTTCCTGTACCACACTAGCTTTACACAGGAGGGGACAGAAACATCTATCAGCTACTACTCACACAGGTATAATGTAGAAGAAAATTGTGCAGTCTCCCTGCCTGTATACTTATGGTTTCTCAGCTTATTTAGGGGAATATAGAGAGAATGATAATCACAGTGTCCCCCAGCATTCAGAAATGGTATGGTCTTTAGCTGGTCATGTGATGCTGTGCTGAAGCATCATGGGATTGATAGCAAAGCAGAGAGGAAGAGAAAGCTGGGGAAATCTAAGAATCAAGATGGATGATTTTTTAAAGCAAAGGCAAGGCAGCAGTTAAAAAAATAAGTACAGTATATAGAAAATAAGTGTAGAGCATGGTATACAGTCAGATGGGGAATGCAGACATGGAAAGTTGCGTTTCCACTGGAGGTCTCCTTTGAGGTTTTAGTAAAATTCTACCGTTTTGTGTATCTGCTCCGATACAGACCTGCGTCTCCATGGTTACAGACTACAAACAAACCCAGTGTATTGTCTAATCAAACAGTTAAGTGTTACTTTCTTCTGCCGCCTTCTCTACTGTGAGTTAACAAGGGGGCAATGAAAGAGAGTAACGCATGACTGCAAAATCTGACTACACAAAGTTTGTTTGTAGTCTGTAACCACGGAGACACACAGATCTGCATAAGAGGTTTGCCAATGGAAACACTTTGCAGACACTAGTGTTCAACCCTTCCAAGTGAAGTCTCGATTATAGCAAAACTAAACATATAAATTATAATAAAAGTAAACAAGAGATAAATTTGCCCACGTTGTTTGTCAGTCTGCAAAATTTCCTGTCCCTAAAAAAACCCGTTTTCTAGAAATCTTGGAGAGAACACACGGGTTAACTTCCACCTGATCTATTAAATTTTCAGCTAGCAGTTAACTAAAGGGTGCGGCGGGGGGAAAGGTATATCACTCCTGGTCTCCAATTGCAGGCAGGGCAGTGAAAGGCGAGGGGGAGAGAGCATCCTGCTGCAGCCAGTTGTCTTACAGTCAAACACTGGATTGTGAGACAGAGAGATAGAATTAGCTAATCTCCTGGGTTGCATATAGGACAATTCTTCACATAAAAGAATTGTGTATTTTCTATATTTCTAGTTCCTTTTATAAGAATATTGGGTGAGATTTATCAATAGGGCACAAACTGTGCCAAATTTTTGAAGATGGCACTTGCAGAATAGACATATTAGACAGTCTCCTTTTCCTAACTACATCTCAGATTTGGGAGTACTTTACACTACACGCCATAATAAATTTGGTACTTTCTATGACCCTCTTAGTCACAATTCCTTTTTGTAGACACTTCACAAAAGTGTTGAGGTTGGTGCAAAATAAAATAATAAATTTGATGCTTGCCGTGTGCTCTGCATTCCGATACAATTTTCACCAGATTTCTATTCATTGTCCACTGCACTACACATAGGATATTCTGGGATAAATATTTATTAATACAAAAAATAAAGATGCCAATTTCTTAAATATATGTAACAGGCCGTACAAATATTGTATTTGATTTCTGCAGAATATACTATAAGCTCATGATGTGGCCTCCGCAGTTATCACCATAGTGCAGATGCAGGTGCCTGATGTTCATTCTTCTATGACAATTCTGATTTTGCTAAATGACTCTACAATCAGAGGGAAAATATCTACAGCAATTGGTAGTCTGGGAGAAAACAAAGGAGGTTCTGAGCCAGTTTGCGAGTGTGTGCCAGCCTATTCACATGAAATGTGCATTACATTAATATCTGAGAAAGCCTCTGAAACCATTTTTGCTGGAATGAAAGAGGAGGCACAATCCTCGGGATCAGCAATTCCGCGCCATCCTTTTTAACCATAAACATCCATAAAAGTGTCAGGAGCCCCTAACAAATGGCTAAATAATACATGGTATCAGCAAGCGGCACGCCATTTTACACACAGCTACGGCGTGAGCTGCGCTAGCACAGTGTCACTGAATCAATATTCTATGATTTCCACTGCCTGCTGCTATTTGCTCTCTTTCTACTTAATACAAACACAAATCGACTTGTTCTACTGTGCTGTGGAGCACAAATGCTGCAAGTTTTCTTTTTGATCCTATAAATAAATGGATTTAGGGAAGAAGAATAAATCCCCTAAGCTTTGCATGCAGCCATCTTAGAAGTCCATCAATTGATTGTGTATGGTTGTCAATAAATAGACTGAGGAAAGCCACCAGCATCTCTGTGTAACTCCAGGATATGGGGCATTGCATGGAAGGTATAATCCGTTTTCTATCTTTTTACAAGAATATGGGGGCAGCGATCTTTCCTGAATTACTTCAATAGAAGCTGCAGAGATTTACTGTACAGCAGGCATAAAACTCAGAAGTAAAGAAAACAGCTATGGGAGAGTGTTGTGGGCATGCTCTGTCACATGTGAAGAGATCGCTGTGAAGGGAGAGGGAGGAGAAGTTGAGCTGCCCCTGTCACCTATTGTCAATGGTGTGATTCTGTGATTATTTGCCTCCTGATTTATAATAGCGCTGTTACCTTTTATTGTGATCCCACCATCCAATGATAATGAGAAGACTTCTGACCTTAACCCCAGCGTACACAGCAAATAGCTGAAAAGTACTAGATGAGGAAGGAAGTGTTCGCACATTGTGAGGGCTCAGACAGTGTAAAAATTGCTAGAATTTTTAGGATCTCCTATTAATACAGACGTGAACAAAAAAAAACTCTATTATAAATCAATATGAGATAAAACTGTCCCTTTTTTAGCAACATGATAAATTTGTTGGTTCACCCCATTTAACATCACAATTGGGCGCGCTGCCTGGTAAATTTTCCACAATTTGCTAGACCTTTTTCTCTCTTATGACACCTCTTAGCTGCAGTACTTTACACCAGTATAATGCGCCAAAAAAATATATCTCCTCTTTGCCCCGCCGCTTTTTCTGAACACCTTTCAAATTGTCGAGGAAAGTGCAGAAAGTGCTTAAAAGACATAATAAATTTGTCTCACACCACGTATGACCCTTTTTTTGGCCCAATAAATTGGTCTGAATAGTACAAGTGGCCTAAAGTTAATATGGGAAGCTCCACCTTCAAAGCATTAAGACATGGAAACAGAATCCTTATTTACTTCTCCTTGTTTGGTCCATTAAAGCCACCATAGATGCAACATTTTAGAGAATAACCTTTACAGAGAACTAGAATGGATTACACTATTTTCGCCAATTTAGAATTTGTTCAGAACCCCTTTAAAGGGAGTGACAACTCCTTTGGGTACTTTTCTGTGGTCTTGTACCTCTTCTCTATTCTCCTTATTGTTTACCTTTGTCCACCACTGAAAACATCTTCAATAGGCACGTGAGCATAAGAACTGGACCACAGAGCAATGGTAGAAATTACACTGCATTCAGAACGTTTTCAGACCCTTTCACATTTTCTTATGTTGAGGCCTTGTGCTAAAAAAATAAATTAAAAAAAATTCCCCCAATCATTCTGCACTCAATATTCCATAATGACAAAGTGAAGACATAATTTTAGACATTTTTGCAAAATGTATTAAAAATGAAAAACTCAAATTTCGCATTGACTTAAGTATTCAGACCCTTTGCTATAACAATTGAAATTTAGCTCTGGGGCCTCCCATTTCTCTAGATCATCTTTGAAATGTTTCTCCACCTTGACTGGAGACCACATGTGGTAAATTAATTTGAATGGACATGATTTGGAAAGACACACCCCATACACATCAGAGCAAAACCAAGCATTGAGGAGGAATGAACTGCCTGTAGATCTCAGAGACAAGATTGTGTGGAGGCACAGACCTGGAGAACGGTACTGAAAAAAATCTGATGCATTGAAAGTTCCCAAGAGCACAGTGGCCTCCATAATTCTTAAATGGAAGAAGTTTGAACAACCAGGACTCTTCCTAGATCTGGCCGCCCCACTCAACTAAGTAATAGGGGAGAAGGGCTTTGGTAAGAGAGGTGACCAAGAACCCAATGGTCACTCTGGCTGAGCTCTAAAGATCCTGTGTGCTGATAGGAGAAACTTTCAGAAAGTCAACTATCACTGCAGCACTCCACCAATCTGGGCTATATGGCGGAGTGACCAGAAAAAAGCCTCTCCTCAGTATAAGTTTTCAAAAAGCACCTAAAGGACTTTGACTGTGAGAAACAAGATTCTGTGGTCTGATGAAACCAAGATTGAACTTTCTGGCCTCAATTCTAAGCATCTTGTCTGGAGAAAACCAGGAACTGCTCATCACCTGCCCAATACCATCCCTACAGTGAAGCGTGGTGGTGGAAGTATCATGCTATGGGGGGGTTTCCAGCAACAGGGAGACTGGTCAGGATTGAGGGAAAAATGAATGGAGCAAAGTACAGAGATATTCTTAATGAAAACCTGATCCAGAGTGCTCTGGACCTCAGACTGGGCCAAAGGTTCACCTTACAACAAGACAATGACCCAAAGCACCCAGCCAAGACAACACAGGAATGGAATAGGGACAACTCTGTGAATGTCCTCGAGTGGCCGAGCCTGAGCCCTGACTTGAACCCAAATGAACATCTCTGGAGAGACCTGAAAATGGCCGTCCACCGACGGTCCCCACCCAACCAAACAGAGCTTGAAAGGATCACCAGAGAAGAATGGCAGAAAATCCCAAAATCCAGGTGCGCAAACCTTGTGACATCATATCCAAGAAGACTGGAGGCTGTTATCACTGCCAAAGGGGCTTCATCTTAGTGCTGAGTAAAGGGTCTGAATACTTTTCCTTTTCAATAAATTAGCAAGGATTACTAACATTCTGTTTTCACTTTGTCATTATGGGGTATCGAGTGCAGAATGATGGGGAATAACGTGAATTTTTTTTGATTTAGCACTAGGCCTCAATCTAACAAAATGTGAAAAAATGTAAAGGGTCTGAAGGCTTTCCGAATGCATTGTAGCCTGGTCTGATAAAGCATGTTTTCTTTTACATCATGTGTACGGCCGGGTGTGCATTGCTAACCTGGGGATGGTATTGCACCAGGATGCACTATGGGAAGAAGAAAAGCCGGCTGAGGCAGTGTGATGCTCTGGGCAATGTTCTGCTGGCGGCATTCATGAGGATGTTACTTTGACACGTACCACCACCTACCTAAACATTGCTGTAGACCAACTTCATGGCAATTGTATTCCCTAATGTCAGTGCCCTTTTTCAGCAGGATAATGCGCCCTGCCACACCGCAAAAATTGTTCAGGAATGGTGTGTGAGGAACATGACAAAGAGTTGAAGGTGTTGACTTGGCCTCCAAATCTTCAGATCTCAATCCGATCGAACATCTGTGGGATGTGCTGGAAAAGCAAGTCAAATCCATATAGTTCCTACTTCCCAAAGTGTTTGATTGCTGGGACCTCCACCGATCAAGGGAATCGGGTTTTCCGAATCCCCATATGAACGGAGTGGCAGGTCACACATGCGCCCTGCCTCTCCATAAATTCTCTATGGGAGTACCGGAGATAGAGTACTGTACTCGGCTATCTCTGGCAGTCCCATAGAGAATGAATGGAGCGTCAGGGTGTATGTGTGTGAGCTGCAGCTCCGATTATATGGGGATTCGGAATCCCGTTCTCATGATGGATGGAGGTCCCAGCGGTGGAACCCCCAGCAATCAAATACTTATCACCTATCCTGTGTATACGTGATAAGTTGTTGTGGCGGGACAACCCCATTAGAGGATCTGCTTCTAACGTCTTGGTGCCAGATACCACAGGACATCTTCAGAGGTATTGTGGAGTCTATGCCTCGATGGGTTAGTTTTTTTGGCGGTATGAGATGGACACTTGCATTCACCTTTACGTCGCAATCCCTAAACAATGGCACCCACTCACTTTATTTATTGGCTGTTACTATATTTTTATTATATATTTAGTATTCTGTTTATAGAGCACAGCAGGAAATGCCGGTGCTACACAAACACCAGATAATGATTACATTATTATTAATAGTAATAACAATAATTGCATCTTAGTTTAATTTCCTTGCCTTCAGTAAGCCAGCTCATCATTACAATGTATCACTAGCGCAGAGCTGAACGTGTCATGTAACTGTTTATTTTATTCATCATAATAACTTATTGACTTAAAGAGGACCTGTCACTTCTCTTGACGTGTTTATTTTAGTAAATACTTATATTCCCCATAAAATCACAACTCTGGAGCATCTTTTCCTAGAACTTTATGTTGTGACGTTCCTCTGTTATTCCTCCTAAATATTTATGAATAAATTGACAACTGGATGTTAACATTCCCCTTGTCAGAGGGGCGTGTCCCTATATAGTGAGACTGTCAGCATTGATTAGACTATGTCAGAATGCTAAGGCAGTTGTCAATGTTTTCATAAATTTGTAGGTGGAATTACAGAGGCAAGTCACAACATAGAGATCTAAGAAAAGATGATTCAGAATCATTATTTTATGGGGAATACAATTGTTTACTTACTCAGACATGTCGGGAATAGTGACAGATAAACATAGAATCAGCCCCGAAACGAATTTCGGGAAATTATCTTCTCAAATCAGCTGTCCAATTCGATTCGGGCCAAATAAATTTGCTGTGAACCGCAGTTACCACGATTGCCCTGACTGACTCTCTGATGTCTTCTAGGACTGAATCCAAGTTGGATACAATCCTAGAAGAAATTAGAGAGTCAAACAGGGCAATTGGGGCACTTTTGATTCAAAATATAAAATAAAATCTACTCCCCTGGTTTCCCGTAGCGAAGGCTCCTCAGATTATGTATTTTTGTTCCATGTGAAAGCTGCAGCCTGTGGTTGGTACATCAGGTGAGTATGGTAGGTTTTTTTTTTTTTTATCTCGTCTTGTTCTATTAGATCAGTTATTCTCCCCCCTCAAAAACCTCAGATCAGACCTTTTTTTAGGCCATAAGGCAACCGAATGCAACAGGAGCCCTCCCACCACTACTGAGTTCAGAAAGAATTCTGGAAGATTTCGGCTCTGAAGCCTGCAGAATTGTGAATTCAGCGCTGGACTGTAATTAGGGCTGTAACGCCAGATCAGTACAAGATATGTAATGTATTTACAAAGTTACTGAACGTTTAAAGCAGATTATTATAAACTGTAAAATGGTTCTTAAAGGTTTACACACACTTTAAAGTAATCTCCATCTTTTAGTATCATATCCTTCATTCTATGCTGATTAATTTCTTAACTTATCTTTATAACACTCACAGCTGTTTTTCCAATACATAGCTCCAAATCCCCTGCATAGACATGTAGTTAAAATATACAATTCTGGCTACCTGTAGCCACCACTAGGAGGAGCTAACTGCATATTGTTTTACTACGGAGTTAAATGAAAATCATAATGCAGTTAGCTCCTAAGCTTCCTCCAATCGTAATTTCAGGCAGCTAAAATTATTTAACTATTAAACCCTTCCCGACATATGGCGACGCTGCATGTCACGGCTGGGAAGGGGCAGAATGAAGTGTGAATACTTGCTCCATACCCAGCCGACACTTGTAACGGCCAGGATCTGAAAAAACTCTGATCCTGGCCGCTTAACCACTTAGATGCCGCAGTCAATAGTAAACACGGAATCTAATAATTCGAAGGGGGGCTCCCTCTGTCATCTCAGCAAACCCCCCCCCCCCCCGCAACGCGATCATAGGCAGTCATCTTTAAGATCAGGGCTTAATAGGAACAAGTAAAAACATTGCAATACGTATGTATATTTTCAAGTTAAAGCTTGCTACATCTGTATAACTGACAAACTCAGCTCCACTACATCTGTAGATATGGACAACACCGCTTCTTTATGACAATAAGCAGGGCAAGTGTGCAGCTTCTTGGCAGCAGGATACATAAGGGGCAGAGTAAGGCAGATGATAAAAGCAGAGCGTCGCCCTCCTTGGCTGACCAGTTGATATTTCAAATAATTTTCAGTGTCCGGATGTTTAAAACATGATCCATAAACGCAGGATAAATGAGAGGGACTGGGGACGCAGCCGCACACTGTATATCAGCACAGCAATAAATGATGCTGCAGTCACAGCACAGGCTCCGGAGCTGGAAATAAGAACGGAGGCTGAGCCTTTCACATGACGGACAAAAACGATACATCTCAGAGTCTCCTGGACCAGCTGCACAGTGTAAGGATCCTGGAGACAGAGGAAAGATGGGGGAAAAATCCAGAATTTCTTCGAGATTCACTGACATATGAGAGCAGCTTGTACATATAAATGATTCACTGATCACTGCTGCGTCTCCCATATACAGTTACAAGAGCAGATAAACGGCCCCGTTAATATCAATATCCGCTGAAATAGACGTTATCCTTTATACACGTGTGAAATACCGAGCTACAAGACCTTGTTATGGCCTAGTTCACATGGAGTATTTTATTCCTTCAGAAATGTTGAAGCAGATTTTGACCTGCCTGTGTTTTTTTCCTGCTGCTTTTGCGGCCTTTATTGCACTTTTTCTGCCTCCCATTGATTTCAATAGGCGGTCAGTGGCGGATCCGCGGCCAGAAAGGACATGCCACTTTATTTTATCCCACAAGCGGCTGAAAGCTGCCCAGGAAAAAAAAATGCTCCGCCTCCCAATGAAATCAATGAGAGGCGATTTCGGAAGTTTTTTGGTTTCCTAGTCAAAAACAGCTCCAAAAAGCTCTGTGTGAACTGGGCCTAAAACGGACAAGGAGCAGTGCGGATTATTTGAATTCTTTTCAGGTGCCATAACCCATTCCTGAGCAGGAAACAAATAATGTTAAAGGGGTATCCTATAAATCTTATAATAAAAAGTTCAGTAAACTTTGCCTTTAAATTCCTCACCATTTTCAAGATTTCAGCTTGCTGTCAATGGATGGAAACATACATTTTTTTATATTCAGAGGCTGAAAGCCCGTTCTGACCTAGTCCTGCTCAAACAGGTTAATGGCTAGTTAAATGTACAGAATCAGCTCTCTCTCTTGTTACAAGCCCTGCAGCTGTGTAAGCAGGCATAGGTCAGGACAGGTTTTCAGCCTCTGCATGTAAACACTTAGAGCAAGCTATAGAACTTTTTGTTATACAATAATTAATGTGTCAGACCAATCCTACAGAAGGGACACAAATGGCGGAAGCCAAGTGGTGCGGTCGTTGCTATGGAAATCTGTAACATCAGATTGATGCCCCCTGTGACGTCCATTTGTCATAGGGGGCAGGGGGTTTACAATCTGTGTCCTTTAAAACGTTAAGTGCTTTAATAGCCATAAGAAATCCCCATACTGTTAATGAGCAGAACGTAATAAGTGCCATTCCATAGGGATAATTTTGTTGTAGACATTTTAACACTGGGAACATTGACACGAAAGGGTTAATATCTACGTATACATACATAAAATACCCAAAGCGCAGAATTTATTCCTCATTTTAGGATAGTGGAAGGCTTCTGGTTTCTTTTAACCTATTACCCTATAACCCTGCTGGTTCTCCTGTCTAGTGCCTTCTTAAGTCTTACTCCATAGAGCCATGATTTCTAGATCTTGCACTGATGAGGACTAACAAGTCTGGACCAGTTACATGTAGGAATACAGGGCTATGCACTGTATGTGTGTTATACACCTGTAGTTACAAATGGATAGCTGGTCACAAAGGTGAAATGGGCATTGGCGTGTCCACCTTCCTAAAATAATAAATAAACCCCTTGTTTTGGGGATTTACGGGGGAAGTGCTTTAAGTTGTGCGGAACCATAATAGAACACCCTTAAAAAATCTATGAGACCTGACTGCAGCTCTATATGGCAATATTTAATTCTGCTAATTTTTTTCCCCCTTGAAGTACAGCATTGCATCTTGGGTAGAATACGGTCGTAATACGGTGTTGTACGGAGGCACCATACCGCGGCACATGGAGTGGATGTGCCACCATACAGTATACGTACATGTGGCTGTGTCATGAGCATGAGCCCTAATCTATGGAGGACTTTTTGGTTCTTTTTGACACGCACCACGACCTTACTGGTTATCCAGGCAACATCATGTGGAGAAACGCTCTTTATAAGCATCGGCAAGCAGCCTAACAGTCACCAGATTTGAGGTACGCAGATCCGTAATTAAAAGCAGAAAATCCCTGAAACACAGACCCTTGGAGACCATCTATAAAACAGGAGATCATTTAAAAGCCTGACTTTCTGGTTAGTGGAGTATTACTATTCTCCTTCTCACCGAAGACCAGAGAATCTTTGCAGAGATTTAGTGATTCATTAGTAAGTATCATCTACGAGGACTAAACATGTGATCCTCTAACCATTTAAAATTCACCATACATTTGAGAATAAAATATTTTTTCATTCCCGGTTTGTAGAGTACTGTGGGGGAGATTTACCAATAGCGTTGTAGGATGCATGAATTCTGGAGCTGGCAAAAATGGCACATATAGTTTCTGAAAATGGCGCACGTAGCATGATTTCGCTAGGCATGTTAGACACTTTCTTTTGGCACCTCATGACTATTTTACTTATAGACTAATATTCTGCGTTAAAAAGAGGGGCAAGACTTAAGTAAATTTGGAATCTCAGGACTCCCGTTGGCCACCCCTTTTCTTAGACACTTTCCACACCTGTTGGCGTAAAAAGTACTCAGTACTGCAATTTTCTTATCAAATCTTCCCTACTGTGAGTACTGGCCATTGGCTAGAGATGTAAGAAGCAAGAAGTGGGTGCCACTGTAGGAGCAATGTGTTTGGCACTGCCACCCATTAGTCTGCAAAAATGCTGTTGGCACCTCCAGAATTTCTCCAGTGAAGATGGCAACCAGTATATAGCATGTGTTCGGAAATAAAGGGCCCACTTTTTACTACATTTTTAAATATTGTGCAGGTTGGTGGGAGGCATTTTGTCTCATCGCATGATTTTTATAGCGAGATTTGAACCAATATTAACAAACTGCAGAGCGGTACACCAGTAATTACACTGGGATACTGAACTATGCCAATCTGTACTGGCCACAGTTCATTGAGAATTTTTTGAACAGAAAAATGGCAGAAATTTTTTGTATAATTTTTTTCAACCGAACAAAACTTCAAAAATAGGACTGATTTTTTTTTTTTTACCCATGCTAATTCATCGAAAAGAATTGTGTTGGAATGTAAAAGAATAAGATGGAAAGAAAAGTTTATTTATATATCTGAGAATTTGTTATTTTCACTGTGTTCGGTTTGTGTCTTTCTACTGATTCCCCATCTGTAATATGCAGAAGAAAATCTTCACTTGACAGATAAACAATACTGGCCCTGGTTACAGAATATTTCAGGATGATTGCAATGAGCCGAATACAAATCTAAAAGAGACGGAGATGCAGGTGCCTTCAATCAAAGTGCAAATGCGTTCTGAATACGTGTAATTATTACTGTAAATGAAAGCTAATGAGTTACAGATAGCGCCTACGTAACGTCAGGACATTCAAAGGAACATTAAAGTGTAGACCGTGAAAAAAAAAAGTTATGAGATACATAAAGTTAAACTACTTTAATCTGCGATTCACCAGATCTGATGGGTGATGAAGTGTCAAATGTTCCTGATTATCGGACAGTCCGCAAAATGACACAAAATTCACTTCTAAGGGTAAGGAGGCTCAGGTAATAGAACCACAAATAAAATATTACCACAGTAAAACTGGTCATAGACAGGAGAAAGCAGTCAACCAACAGCTATTTTTCCTAAATCCAACTATTTTTTCAATAGAGGGGCGTAAGCTTATCTTCCGCGAGATCAAAGGATTGGCCATGTTGAAGTCCATGTTGAAGTCCAACATGCCTAAAATCACTCAACATCTGCCATTGAGGGAGAGTCAGGAGACATCTAGACATCAGCCAATTCCATCGAAACGGGTGAGCTCAGATGATTTTTACTGAAATTACTGAGTTGACCGCTTTCTTACAGGGTTCCCCAAATGTAGCCAGCCATTAATCATCTCTTAGCCGTGGACCTGGTTTTTAAAACCCTGATATCCACTGACCATACATTAGAGAAATCTAAGTATTAGGGTACGTTCACACTGCCTATTTTCGGCCGTTTTTCGGGACGTAAACGCCCGAAAAATCGTAAGCAGAACGCCTCCAAACAACTGCCCATTGACTTAAATGGGAAAACAGCGTTCTGTTCCGACAGAGCGTTTTTCGCTGCGTTTTTTTACGCGTAAAAAACGGCCACGAAAAAGAAGTGCAGGACACTTGGAACGTTTTTGGAGCTCTTTTCCATAGACTATTGAAAAAATCTCCAAAAACGGCCGTAAAAAACGGTGTGAAAATCGCTAGTGGCACAAAAAACGTCTGAAAATCAAAAGCTGTTTTCTCTTAAAACAGCTCCGTATATTCAGACGTTTTTGCGCACTGCGTGTGAACATACCCTTACAGTGCATGGAAGAAGTTGTTTTATGGAGGCAACCCCATTAAGTAGTACTTGTCAAATACCAGTGTTCTCTTCAACTACAAAAAGATGACTATGGGATGGTTGTCTTCCCGGCAGTTGCTAAGGGTAAACCACTGGTAAAGCCATTGAGACAGGAAAAAAGAATGAAAAGGTTTAAATAGGCATAAGAACAAAAACATTGGGTGGTGGATGGCTGGATCAAATAGGAGAACATAGGTGAGATGTTGAGGGGATGAAAGGATTCAGGAGAGCTAGATGCCTTATGTCAAGCATGGCGGAGGTGTAATGGTATGAGGCTGCTTTGATGCTGCTGAGGTGGGAGATACACAAAGAACACAAGGAATAATAAGCCAGGAAGGTTACTACTCCGTTTTACAATTTCATGTCGCCCCCTGTGGTCAGCTTTTCATTGGTGCAGATGTTATCATACAGTAGGACAATGATCTGAAAGATAATATTTGGTATTTGTTAAAGAAACAGGGAGCTGGAATAAGGTCTTCGATGGACTGGTTGACACAATTAACAACCAATTTAAAGTCTTCTGAGATGAGCTTCACGGTGGGGTGAGGGAAACATGAGATCTACAAAAGTCATGGGTGAAAATTTCTCCTGAATATCTTCAAAACTTCTCTCTGTCTCTTATCTAATTTCTCCCTCTTGTATTTCATGTCTCTCTCATATATCATTTCTCTCTTATTTATCTCTATCTCATTTCCCTGTCTCTTATCTCATTCATCTCATGTGTCTCTTATCTCATATCTCTCTATCTCTTGCGCTCTCTCTCACATCTCATTTCTCTCTCTCATCGCATTTCCATGTCTCTTATCTTATTTCTCTCTCTCATATCTTATCTCTCTCCTCTTAAGGTGGTATTACGTGGGCCGTATAAATGAGCACCG
Organism: Rhinoderma darwinii; assembly: GCF_050947455.1. NCBI lineage: Eukaryota > Metazoa > Chordata > Amphibia > Anura > Rhinodermatidae > Rhinoderma > Rhinoderma darwinii. The sequence continues at coordinate 47,636,934 of NC_134690.1, read as the reverse complement.
ATCAACGAGACAGCTCGTTGATCGGTGCTTGTTTGCTCCTTTCACAAGGAGTTTTGTATGGAGACGAGAGCTCGTTACTCGGATCGCTCTTCCCCATACATTTCTATCATGTCGGCAGCTCATCTCCCTGTTTACACAGAGAGATGTGCTGCCGACAACGATAAAAGTTTCTCCATTTAAAACGATACAATCACCGATGATTGCTCGTTCATCGGATGATCGTTGCCCAGTTTATACAGGACAATGATTGGGAACGCTCGTTTGCCTGATAATTGGCCCGTGTAAAAGGGCCGTCATGTCATATGTCTCTCGTTTCTCTCATCTCACACGTTTCCATCATTCCTCTGTCTCTCTCGTCGTGTCTTTCTGTCTCTCTCGTCGTGTCTTTCTGTCTCTCTCTCTCTCTCTCGCGCGCGCGCCTCTCTCGCTCTCATGTCTCTCTCGCTCGCTCTCATGTCTCTCTCGCTCTCATGTCTCTCTCGCTCTCATGTCTCTCTCGCTCTCATGTCTCTCTCGCTCTCATGTCTCTCTCGCTCTCATGTCTCTCTCGCTCTCATGTCTCTCTCGCTCTCATGTCTCTCTCATGTCTCTCTCGCTCTCATGTCTCTCTCGCTCTCATGTCTCTCTCGCTCTCATGTCTCTCTCGCTCTCATGTCTCTCTCGCTCTCATGTCTCTCTCGCTCTCATGTCTCTCTCGCTCTCATGTCTCTCTCGCTCTCATGTCTCTCTCGCTCTCATGTCTCTCTCGCTCTCATGTCTCTCTCGCTCTCATGTCTCTCTCGCTCTCATGTCTCTCTCGCTCTCATGTCTCTCTCGCTCTCATGTCTCTCTCATATCTCTCGCTATCTATAAACTATCAGCTACATCTGCTCCCACACTGGTAGAACTCGTATGGGCATTATGATTATGCAGCTTGAGGTTGATCAGTCCCTATAATCAGTGTATGGGTTAATGATAGAGTACATCTAGTCACTCCTGTACACATTACATCTCATACCTTGGTCACTGCAGTTAAAAGCTCCAGTGCCTTTGAATGAAGATTGGAATCGCCGCTCTCGATAAATAACTTCAGTGATGTCAGCAGCATGTCGTGCTCCAACAACAGCGAGCAGATCGCATCTATACACTGCAAGAAAGAGAGGACACAGTATGTGTTATGTGTACACCAGAAGAAGTGCGGTTCATTCTTCACTTCATAGCTGCTACATTTAGCTTTGTTTTATTTGATCTTATTTCAAAGGAAAAAAACAAACAAATCTACATCGATATTTTGAATAAAACAAGATCAAACAATAAGGTTAAATGAAAGGAGTACTGCAAATATTAATACTGCTGGCTGCGGTGATTAAAAAAATCTTCGCTCAAAAAAAGCATCTGTGTATGAGAATATAGTACACATAATAATATACAATGCGCTGTAATAAAAGATGTAATACATCTGTATGTACATGGTTTCCACATGGTTAAAATTTTGTGCAAGGAGAAGAAACTCAAGGGGGAGATTTATTACGACTGGCGATTTATTTGCTAGTCTTAATATAAAGATATCTGGAGTAAGATGAACCCTATTTATTAAGAGGTGGCCGTCTTTTATAAGTGTAGGCGCATCACTGGCTGTCTGTAGACCTGAAAGGGGAGCCAAGGCCCCATACGCCATGGCGTAGATTTGTTGGGCCGCAGCGCTTAAGGTTTGTTACTTGACGGAGGCATTGGCCCACATTTATTAACTTCCATCTTTTTTTAAACCAATCTAAGTAAAGGAGAAAGCTGCAGGAACTTGTGTCAAACTTGCACAGACCGGGCTAATAGTTTATTAGAATATTATTTATGTGTTAATGTCACGTAGGATGTCTAACATTGCTGTATGTGAGTTAGCAGGGGATGTGCACTTATTTTTTTTTGGGGGGGAGCTTTTGTTTTAATTTATTTCACATTTTATTGTTCTATTTTTTTCTAATTATATGGGTTTCGTTTTACAATTTAATATATATTTTTTTTTTTTTACTATGTCGGGGTTATCAGTGTTATCTGATCATGGATAACAGCCCATTAGATCACGGATACCAGGGATCTGTATATATATTCATGCAGAGAAGGACAAAAGGTTGTGCCTACTCTGCATGTCTCTGAGCCTCCTCTGTACAGGGAATCCCTGTGATGTCATTAATGATGTCACATTGTTCTCTAGCAACTGCCCAAAGGCAGAAGAGGCGGCTTCTCAATATGAGTGCTGTGTTTAAGGGATTAAGAGACAGGAAACCATTTTTCTCCCAGTTCCCTGTCTTAGTACAGGATCCTCAGTGGCAGCACGTTAATTAACACGCTCCTGGCACAGAGAACTGTGTTATTAGAGCGTTAGTTGATGTGGTGTGGCTGGGAAGGGTTAATGACGTGCGGCAGCTCTGGAAACCTGGCCAGAGGACTAAGATCTAAAAATATGACTTGAACAATAAAAAGTTTTAACACTCTGGGGGTCATATCCAAGTCTGAGATAAGCATCCCTTGTTACTTCCTACCCTCAAGGAAGCAGAAGGGATTAGAAGAACTTTTTAGGTCTTTATGTTGTTCCATTTCCATTTAAGCACAGGGGACAAAACACCCCAATAAATGATATTATATATATATAACAGTCACGTATTGTAAAAGAATATATAGATCTTTATTAATAAATAACAATACATGGTATCACATGAAATATGATAAACATACAGACAAACACATGGAGAGCAGCAGCACGGTAGACTGATAAGTGTACCAAAGGGTTAGCAGACCTGACCCAGCTCAGAGTCTAACATCCAAAGTCAAATAACAAAATAATAAAATATAAATAATGCGAAAATACTGAATATGTGTTGTAAAAATATATATACCGAAAGATGCTACGGAGACTGCATGGTGTATATAGAACAATAATCTAACAGTATGTAAGGAAAACTATGAAGAGAACCAAGCAAATTGATGGCAGTAACAGCAACATCCAATGGTAGCCTAATAGTAAAGAAGGCAACACATACCTAAGGACATGATGGAAGAGAGAGACAACTGAGATGGGACACAGGAGCAAGGACGCCTCGACGCGCGTTTCGCCACGGACTGGCTTAGTCAGGAGGCTGACTGTATTAAAATAGGGGGGACTATATAAAGGGGAGCTGGCGCTGATAATAGTACACACCTGTGGATGCTGCGCAGATCGGCGCTCACACCGCATGTTGCGAGACTCCTCATCACCAGAAGCGCCAGAGTGTCCACATGGTGATGACGCAACACGTCAGATGACGCAAGGCGCACATCACCAAGGCGATGCGCACAAACAAAATTGGCACCACGGAATGAGGGAATCACAGCGCATCGTTTGAAATCCGTAAAACCGTACAGAAACATTGGAATGTACTTCTTACGGATCAGGATCTGTCTATTTGTTTACCCAAAAATCCCTCCATTACGTGGAGGAGATCTAAGAATCTACGCGACCTTCTGACAGGTAGCCATTACATTTCCAAGACCCCAAGTAATCCCTTTGGTAGTCGTGGTCCTCCATGGGGCTCTTTTAACTGTGGTAGCTGTGCTGCCTGTAAATATATCCTGCGAGCTTCTTCCTTCTTTAATTCGAAGAAGGATAAGGAATACAAGATAGTTTTCAACATCACTTGTAAAACGGAAGCTGTGATATATTTTGCCACATGTCCTTGTGACTTGATCTATATCGGAATGACCAGCAGACCGTTGAAGATACGTATACTTGAGCATGCAAGTAAGATCCAGTCGGCCCGGAATGCCCAGGAGTTTGATCACCTTCAACCTGTTCCTCGTCATTTTCGAGAATTCCACGCTTGTGACCCTAAAGGCTTAAGGGCTCGGGGTATTGACAGGGTCCATTTGGGCTGTAGGGGTGGTGACATCCGTAAGGCCCTTTTGAAAAAAGAAATGAAGTGGATCACACTTTTAAATACCACCACACCATTTGGCCTGAATGAGGCCACTAGCTTCAAACCCTTTCTGTAATTGTCACCTTTTTGCGTGAATTTTAACCATTTTCCATTTTTTATTTTCCATTTATTTAAATAATGTTCTTCGGGGGGACTTTGTCTGTATATTTGTTCTAATTTTTGTTTTTTATGTTCTATGTTTATAGTTTTGTTGGCCTATTCTATTCTGATGTTCCTCTGGGCTGAATACTTAGTTTATGAATATCCTATACATCATGAATTATTGAGCATCGGTGGATGATTTCTTCAATCAAGCTATAATATACAACTTTAATTTATTTTGTTGTATATTTCTTTATACATATACTGTTTAATTGTATATTCTCTTTATATTTTTATTTATTGTCCCTATTCCTTAATTTTTTTATTTTTTATTATTATTTATACATACTTTTTGTATTTTACTCAAAATTATTATTTTTATTTTCATCATCTTTATTTATTATTATTTTTATTTTTTTTTATTTTCATATTTATATTTATTATTATTCTTATTTATCACTTTTATTTTATGTTATTTTTATTATTTTTTGTGTATATTTGTTATCTATATGTTTTTACATATGTGATTTGGATGCTTATGCCTATTGTGATATCATTGTGTATACTCTGTCCATATTTTCTTTTAACACTTGTCCCATATTTAATTTTTGCACTATTCATTTAAAATGTATATATACATATATATATTTTTTAATATTACCTGTGTTTTTGGTTGTATATTGTATACATATCTATTTTCACATTATATTTATTGCATATATATATATATAGAGTAATAAATTTCTTTATATTATATATTTTTTCACTTCACTTTCTATTGCATTAATATATTTTTTTGCTCCATACATTTTTATATTTAGATGTTTTCACTATTTTAGTTATATTTCATTATATCTTTTATTTTTTCACTTTTCCTTTTTATGGCTATTCACAATTATCCGACAGAGTGTATATAGGTGTCATCTATAATGAAATCTTAGGCACTATTAGTTAATATTTATATAGAGTTCATATATTTTTATATTTATATTATTTATATATTTATATTTATATCTTTTCATGTATATAACATAAATTATTACTTTTCTCTTGTTATTGTGTCTAAATTGAGTCATTAGTTGTATATAGGTTATATATGTTCACTATTATTATTATTTCTATATACATCTATATATCCTGTATAAATTGAAATTGTATCTGTCATTTGTATAATACTTTGCTTATATCGTCCCCATTTGAGCTTCTCTTTATCTTGAGTTGCTCGGTACATATCCATTTGCTCTCATTCACCTAGTGTTTGTGTGTACGGACGCTCCTCCACGCATGCGCTGTGATTTCCTCATTCCGTGGTGCCAATTTTGTTTGTCCGCATCGCCTTGGTGATGTGCGCCTTGCGTCATCTGACGTGTTGCGTCATCACCATGCGGACACTCTGGCGCTTCTGGTGATGAGGAGTCTCGCAACATGCGGTGTGAGCGCCGTTCTGCACAGCATCCACAGGTGTGTACTATTATCAGCGCCAGCTCCCCTTTATATAGTCCCCCCTATTTTAATACCGTCAGCCTCCTGACTAAGCCAGTCCGTGGCGAAACGCGCGTCGAGGCGTCCTTGCTCCTGTGTCCCATCTCAGTTGTCTCTCTCTTCCATCATGTCCTTAGGTATGTGTTGCCTTCTTTACTATTAGGCTACCATTGGATGTTGCTGTTACTGCCATTACTTTGCTTGGTTCTCTTCATAGTTTTCCTTACATACTGTTAGATTATTGTTCTATATACACCATGCAGTCTCCGTAGCATCTTTCGGTATATCTATTTTTACAACACATATTCAGTATTTTCGCATTATTTATGTTTTATTATTTTGTTATTTGACTTTGGATGTTAGACTCTGAGCTGGGTCAGGTCTGCTAACCCTTTGGTACACTTATCAGTCTACCGTGCTGCTGCTCTCCATGTGTTTGTCTGTATGTTTATCATATTTCATGTGATACCATGTATTGTTATTTATTAATAAAGATCTATATATTCTTTTACAATACGTGACTGTTATATATATATAATATTATTTATTGGGGTGTTTTGTCCCCTGTGCTTAAGTGCTCCTAGGTTGTGTCTATAGTCTTTGGGGGACCCCCTGCTTCTTTCCCTTTTAGAGGTCTCTTGTTGGTTTACTAGTTCCATTTCCATTTGCCTGTTTTGTATGTCAGTATATTTTTCAAATTTTGATAATTTTTTTTTAAGCACTTTCTCTTATATTAAAATATAAAACTTTAAGTTTGGTCCCTGTATGTTCTAAAGGGCTTTTCTTATGACTGCAGGAGAGCAGTGTGTCAGCCGGTAAAGCTGCGTATGAGTGTTGGGTACCCATTGACCCAGTGTTGGCAGTGAGCTGGGTGTGTACGGTGTTGGACTGGGTTATGATTTAAGTTCAGTTTATAACCCGAGTGGAAGGTAAATGCAAAACATATGTCACATGCTCTGAAGGTGTGTACTTGACATGCCCCCTAAAGGGTTAGGCTCATTCACACTAGTATAATGGTTTCCACTTGAAATGGAAACCTTGATGCTGTACTGGCTGTTTAAAAAAGGATCCAAAAAGGAGAGTGGCAGAGCCCATAAGTTGTATTGGGGATGTCAAAAGAATCAAAATTTCTGACAGAACCCCCGTTGGAGGCTCCTCAACACGAGTAGGTACAGAACCATAAGTTATAAATATCAAAAATCCTCTTGACATATAGTTAGTCGAAGCTTCATACCGTGGCTACTTTAAAAAAGAAATGTCTGGAATTTGATCCTTTTAGCTGTGAGGAGAAAAGATAACCATTTGATATTATTCATTAGGAATCACTGGAGTGGCAACACAGAGGCAGGGCCAGCTTTAGAGGGCGCACAAACTGGGCAATTGCCCAGGGCCCCCTGCCCACTATAGCAGCCATCGCGGTTGCTATGGTGCCCAAGGGGGACCGTACTGCCTGGCACATAACATTTATGGGCCAAGTGGCATGGGCTCCCTCATGCCCGGTGGCGTCACTAGTACTGGGGGGGGGGGATAGAGGGCAATTGCCACTTAAACTCAATATTTAAACATGACCATAGATGAAGGGCTGAGAGATACTGTGACCTTATTTAACACCTAGCCATATTTAAAGGAACAGTGTCACCCCAAATTTTTTTTTAATATGTTAAAGATGTTAGTGCTTTATTAAAAACGTTTGGATTAATTTGTGTGTTACTTTTTTTTATTTTTACACTTTTTCTTCCCTATGGGAGCTGCCATTTTTTTTTCCATTTCTGTATGTGTCGATTAACGACACATACAGACATGGAATACGGCAGCTCCAGTCCCATAGGGACTGCGAACGGGGCCCGTTCCATCCACTATCGTGTACGCCGCTCCCACACAGTTCAATTTGAAATGCGCGCCGTCCCATTTTCCTGTGGACCGGAAGTCGCGGCCGGACAGTAAGATTACTACTTCCGGTCGCGGCTTCCGGACTTGTGCACATGGAGCAGCGGCAGCAGACGGACCGGATGGACCGGAGGGAGCGGCGGCGACTGGAGCAGGTAAGTTATTTCTATGTATGTTCGTGTTTCAGTGTGTGTTTACTACTGTATGTAAACCTACTACACTGTGTGTTAGCTCAAAAAATGGCGACACACAGTGTAGGAGGTTAGACCGTTCAAACCCCTCGTTTCTCCCGGCACTAGCCAGGATAAAGGAGAGGGGGATTCTGAGAGCTCACTAGAGCGAGGGATTTTTACCCAATTTTGCAGCATAAAGCAATGTGGTTGCTTTACCACATGCAATGCTGCAATTTTGGGAATGGCTCCATCTAGTGACCAGTGCTGGGAAATATTATAAATTGAATCCAATTTATAATATTTCCTGACTCGTGAAAAAAAATTAAAAAATTAGAACAATGTTTAATCACCTACACACTAATTGTTTAACTAAAAAAAAACAAAAAACATGTTTTGCTGGCAACACAGTCCCTTTAAAGGCGCTCTCCATTTAAAATTATATAGACTATGGTGCAATGCCAGTCAGTAAGGTAAGCTTATTAATGTATTCAAATTTTACCATCTCAGCATTAAAGTTGCCAGCATCCATGCCAGCCTCAGGCAGGGCTTAACAGAGGCAGAGTGAAGGCCATCGTCAACCTCGGCTCTCGTTGCGGAGGGGGGCGATGAGCTGTTGGAGGGGGCTTCCCCCCTCTTTTCAACGCCTCAGATGCAGAATTTGACTGCAGCATTCGAGGGGTTAAACATCCAGGAACAGCGCGATCGCTGCTCCTGGCAGTTAGTCCTGAGTATCAGCTGTAAAACACAGCCAACGCCCGCAGCATATGGCGCGCGCTCAGCGCGCTCCAAACATCACCCCCCGCACCAGGACGTACCGGTGCGTTCTGGTGCGCTAAGGGGTTTAAGGGGTTTTCCAGTCCGTAAAAATTGATAGACTATCTTCAGGATAGGCCATCAATAACTGATCGTTCGGGGTCCGACTTCTGGGACCCCCGCCGATCAGTTGTTTTGAAGGGAGTGCAGCGCTCGTATGAGTGCTGCTTCCCCTTCATTTCTACTTCCTCACTGTGAATCGCCAACACATTTAGCGGCAATTTACAGCTATTGCAGCATTCTTCTCCCATTCACTTCAATAGGAAAAGGCTGCAACACTGTGAATCGCCGTTACATCCGTGTCGACGATTTACAGTGAGCAAATAGAAATGAAGGGGAAGCAGCGCTCATACGAGCGCTGCACCCCCTTCAAAACAGCTGATCGGCGGAGGTCCCGGGAGTCGGATCGGGACCAATCAGCTATTGATGGCCTATCCTGAGGATAGGCCATCAATTTTTAGAGACTGGAAAGCCCCTTTAAATCTATCGCCACAAACTAATTCATGATGCTCTTCAGATAACGGCAAGCACCAAGAGAAAATGAAGCACCTGCTGAATGTAATGTTGATCCAGAATAAGGTAAATTATAGGAGAGATAATTAATTTGCCTTGCCGCAACTCAATATTTTAGTTTAAAACAATAGCTAGACTATGTGATAGACTGAAGAAAGAAAAATGGAAATTTTAATACAGAGACACTTCAGCACTCATTTGCCAGTTTTAAACTCTGAAAATAGTTCCACATTGAAGGACCTAATTAATTCCATTTGCTTTTTCTGCATTCACAGCCTGCATTTAAATAGGTTATTAATGAAGGGCACTTACAAGGCCAAGCAGATACGATGATAAATACAAAAACCTTTGAACAGAGTTACCTCGGTAGAAAAGTTTCAGGTGTGAATTTAAATTATTGAACACCATATAGACAGGAAACTGATGGAATAATAGGCAGCAGGAGCAGCTCCGAAGAGTCTGAGAGATATTGTTCTTAGTTTAAAGTTAGGGCAAGTCATTATATCGCCATATATTATAATATCCACACGTCTCATGGACACATTGCTTAAACTTTCTAATTGAGGCAATATAAAAGGTACAAGCAAAAATCCAATATCTGGATCAATAATACGCAATGGAAAAAGACAGAGGCAAACATCATATAACTATGGTGGTAAAATAGAAATGAAGTATAATTATGTTATAACAGATTTAATCTACAGAGAAGTTACTATACAACGACTTTGTTTTACCGTTTTTGTTCCCTGTTGTTGTTCCTATGTTGTATTATTTTATGTCATTTTATCTTTTGATGTACATAACTGGTTGTCCCTGAAAACAATTGAAAAATATAACAAAACAGATGACAGCATAATTCCCCAACTAGACAATGTCGAGAAAATTGGTGTTCTGCGCCCAAATATACAAAACCACTGAGAAACATTCTAAGAAATAAAAACAAGTTCAAGCCGGGATAAGAGTATCTATCTATCTATCTATCTATCTCTAGCTGCTCCCGTGGCCTGCGGGCTCCGGATGTTATGGCCCAGTATGCTATGTATGAGCCCGGAAGCAGTTGGCTTTGTACACTGCATATGAGCTGTGCTGCAGAACTGCAGCTTTGCACCTATAAACTTGAATAGGAGTAGAACTGCAGTACTGAAGGTCGGCCGCTATTCAATGACCAGAGCCAACTGCTTCCGGCATGGACATCCAGTGCCTGGAGACAGCTGGAGTGGCTTAATGGTACATGTGTCAGACGCCCACAGATCATGTAATGATGACCTATCCGGTGAATATGTCATCAGTTGTCCGGTAGTAGACAATCCATTTAATGGAAGATCCTGCTTTATCCAGGCGTCCAGCCATACAACAGAGCTGTCATTTACTGCCCCCCCCCCCTCTTATAATAATGAGAATAATCTGCATATTCTGCCCCTGTCTGTACAGCAAAGCTGATAAGTGAGCTACAGAAATCAGGAAGTGTCAGCCTATTGAGTCTGCCCTAGTGGCCAGTGTTAAAACAGGAAATTTTAGCATTTTTTTTTTTTATATGCATAGTTACACTACCAAATATTGGTAAATATATATTTAAATAAAAACCTTATTTAAATAATGTTATTTTCTGATACATTCCCTTTAAAGGGGGTTTCCAGTGTCAGCAAATAATGTTATGTTTTGTATAATTAAAATTAATTACATTTTTCAATACATGTTGTGAATTTATTTTTCAGTTTCCAAGATCTCTGCTTGTTATTATTATTATTATTATTATTATTATTATTATCCGGTTTTAGTGGATCCATCCAAATTGGAAAAAAAAAAAAAAAGCATCCATAATAACAGATGCCTGACTGAAAGTAACGGAATGTAAAACTTTCCTTTTTTTGACTGATCCGTTTGCAGTATCCGTCAAAAAACAGACACTTTCCATTCCATTTGTTTCAGTTGTGTTTAAGCTATGCTCCGTTTTTTATGGATCTGTTTCTTCAGTATTTTTTTGTCATTTTCATTCTGCGCACGGATCCACTAAAGATAATGAACAACATATACAAACGGAAGGCGTATCTTTTTGTATCCGTCATCCATTGACTTCAATGTTAAAAAACAAAACAAAACAGAAGGCTCCTTTCTATAAGGTTCCATCATTTTGATGGAAAAAAGGCCAGCAGACTAGGCCTATTGAAACTGAAACCAGACAGTACGAAGTAGAACTGAGCACAACTGATTCTAAAACAAAATCCATTAAAATCAATGGGTAGTTCGACGGAAACGTGTTTTTTTTCCGTTTTCTGTTCCTCTGACGAAGCAGGTGTGAAGGAAGCATGAAAAAAAAAAAAAAGAAAGAAAACCCGCTACCTGTAAAATACTATTTCCTACTTTTCCGTCTTACGCACTTGTGTGCCACTACTTGTGGTTAGTTAAAATAAGAGAAATAATGAAGGTGCGCTCAAGAAATGGGCAAACATACAATAAGCCATATCTCAGCTCATTATAATGTTAGGATGAAAGATATTAAGCCTATGGCGACATGCGCCGTACACTTATGATATAGTTTGCGCCAAGAGCCAGATATGTACGTTGCGGGGACGGTGCGGGCACAGGAGTATTGAAGGAAACTGGCCAATATGTAGAGAACTTTTTAATATGTGCGCTCCAGACTCGGCAGAAAAGTGTATAGAATAGAATGAGAAAGTATGAGGAGTCCTTAGATCTCCAGTGAGTTCCTGTATTTAATAGGACTGCTCCAAAAGTGCAAACCAGAACTATAGATAGACTCTATAACAGTTGCAATGAATGATTTTACCAAATGAGATGTGAAGAGGAAAATGAAATACTGAAGCTATTTAATTATAGAGGAGACTACAAAAATAGAAATTCAGTGAGATGGCAAATGTGGTGCACTTTGTTAAAAAAGCACAAAAAAAGCACAGGGAGAAAAAAATCGCTGGGCCGAAGCCAAACAAATATATTGCTTTCATTCCAGTGACATCTGAGCTCCTCGAAATAAAACCGCCGACCCTAAACAAAATCATCTCTCTCAACCCATAGAGATTTCCAGAGGCTGAATGTCGGAGTCGGACAAAGGAAGGAAAGATGGAGGTCCCTTTCATGGTCGTGTTCATTAAAATCCTCACAAGCTATAATTATCGCCTCCATCACATGGCATTCTGCGGCGTAGAAGGATACCACTTCCATCAATGCACTTGGCAATCAACCCATCACAATGAAAAATCATAAAAGGAAAAATATTACTTCTCCTGGGCAATCGGCCTTTGGCAAATTAATCTGCTTTAAAGAATAATTCCAGACACTCTTACAGAAATTTATATCCCATGTGGTGTATGAAAATCTAGACATAAGGATAAAAAACATATATCTTAATCTTATTTCCAAAAAGATGGGCTCTTTCACTAATGTAAGTGATGTACAACAATCCTTCAAATAAATTATTTTACAAATGTATAGGTTCCGAAAAACATGGCTGCTTTCTTCCAGAAACAGCACCACACCTATCCGTAGCTTGTGTCTGGTATTGCAGCTCCGCTTCTTGGACGTGAATGGAGTTAAGGTGCAATACCACACATAACCTGTGGACAGGTGTGGCACTGTTTTTGGAAGAAAGGAGTCCTGTGTTTTTAAATCCTGTTTTTAAATCCTGTACAACACCTTTAAGTGATAGGGACTCTCCAAGATGTTAACTTAGTCCTAATCCATTATATTAAGGAAACATTAAGATTATAGTCAGAGGTGTAACTTGAAGCTCCTGGGCCCCAATGCAAAAACATAAACAGGGCCCCCTACCTACCATGTGCCATTTATAATTCGAGTTTCCTTTGGGCACCTTAGGCACCAGTGTCTCGTTGCGACCTCTACACCGCTACAGCGGCATGCTTGTTCATAATACAAATAATTATAAAAAAAATTATAAGAGTGGGGGGGGCAGTAAATGACAGCTCTGTTGTATGGCTGGACGCCTGGATAAAGCAGAATCAGAGGCGTACTCCCCATAAAAGCAAACCACGCCACTGCTATGGATGAGAAGAAGGGTTGGCTCTGAACTCCTCCGGTTATACCATAGTGGTTTTCTGCAGCCACCACTAGGGGATAGAGATTTTTACATCTTCCATCAAATGGATTGTCCACTAGCGGACAACTGATGACCTATCCACCGTATAGGTCATCATTACATGATCTGTGGGGGTCCGACTGGACTGGCTGGCTGAAACCTCATGACCAACCATAAAGGGAAAATCCCATCAAACATCTTCTGGCATGTCACCAAGATTCCAATAGTGAAGTCCAGGAGTTCAGACCTCAACACACTTTTTCCTAAATTATGGAGTGGTGAAAGCTCTGACTCAACATTTATAATAAAAGGCCATTGAAATAGATTGTTCTTGATTAGAATGTATTAAATATTTCATGTAAATTAAATCTCCAAGTGGCCTTGAAAGAGTTCAATTGTCCATTGTGATTTCCCGAAGTGTACCTACAGTATAACATGTCAGAAGATCATGTTTGGCTGAATTTAGGGGCCTTTTACATGGGCCGACGATTGGCCGAACCAACATTCGGTCTCTATTATTACTCAGCGATGAGCCGACAAACGAGCAAGCACATTTTCTATGTGGACCTAAAAATTCTCGTATGTCAGCAGCATATCTCCCCAAGTAAAATTGAGGATGTGCTGCCGACAATAATGCAAACTGTACGGGAACGAAGATCATATTAACTATTGTTCATATCCACACAGTTTGCATATATGACGATTGCTTGAAAATGCCTTCATGGAGAAGGTGAAATGTTGTGGTCTGATGTTGGATAAATAAATCTACTTTTTTTGAGTGCTGCTTCATGGTCTCTCTTCTTGGATATCTAATACATAAGGAGAGGTCACTCCTTAATTTTTGAAGCTTTGCACCAGCCTAGTTAGGCGTTCTATCACTGTGCTGCTCCAATCCTCTGTTTTCTGACACATGTAAATGAAAGTTAAACAAGTGCCGATAGACTTGCTACATCTTCGATCAGCGCTCATTATGGGCAGCAAATCTCCCCCTGCATAAGGACCTTTACTATCTAAGATGCCAGGGTGTGTCTGGCAGTACAGTGCTGACGGATTTACTGCACCATTGAAGGGAGAGCGAAGCAAACGTTTTCCCAGAAAAAAAAATCAAAAAATTTTTACACAAACCGTTATAGTAGCATATTTTATAAGTGACTTGTATATAATTTTGTATTACTGTCTGATAGTTCAGAATATTTGATAATCCAGGATCTAGCCAGGCCCAAAAATGCTGGATTAAATAAATTTTAAGGGGTGCCTTCGTGTTTCCGTTATGGTGTCTGTCGTTTTTCCTGGAAACAACAGCGCAATACCGTATGCTGCGTTACGGTTTCTGGTATTTTGGGCCAGATCTGTGATGGAGGTTCTGAACGGAGCCTCCAATGCAGATGTGAACAAGCCCTAATGTGGTGAATGGTTTATCACACTTGTTCAATTTGTTTACTTCCAGAAATAAAAAAGTAATGCCAGGACGATCCCTAACACGATGGCATAATTTGTCAACTGGTTTCCATCACATTATGATTCTATTCACAATAAGGGCGGATAACACATACTCATAACTGCATAAATCAACACAGCTGTTATTTATTATATACTAGAATAAGTACCCAGTGCTGCCGGGTATAACGTGTCGGTCTGTCTGTGTGTGTGTTCATTGGATTTATTCCAAGGTTTCCCAGGAGGCTAAACCATGCCCTTGTATTTTCTTGTTTTATGGGGAAATCGCAAGTAGCCCTATATACCCCAGAAGTTACACACTGTTTATTTCAATTTTAAATTCCTAAATACCTAACAGCCAAACTGGTAGGAAATGGAGTCATAAGACGGTGTCAGAGCCTGTTGATTAACAACAGTTTTATTACAAGTTGGCTGTAGACTATGGTTGGATCATAATTGACAACAGCATCATGCATGAACGCCCATTCATTAGCACGCTGAACATGTTGTGCTCTATCAGCTTGCTTTCTGGCCTGGGTTCGGGCAGGAGTCTTTGCGCTTCTGAGAGCCATCTGTCTGATCTGTTGCTGAGAAAACTAGAGTTTGCTGAGGAGTTTCAGCAGCTCGAGCAGCAGTATGACGCATTTGATCAGCTTGCATTTGGGCAAGAGGATTCTCTGCAGCTAGTAATGCAGCTTTCCTCCAGGCCATCAGTAATCTGTTTGGTTGCTATGGGTAACCGCTCCCCTGTACCTTCCCATCTAGGATTATCTTGTAAAGTGCACTACCTGCTACTGCCAGATAAAAACAGCTTTACTGTAAAAGCGAATGTCTGTATTGGCTTTTATAGTATTGGATCATGATCATGTGATAATGACTGATAACAGAGAACAGTAGCAAGGTCAGGACCTTTACAAAAACCTTCCTGAACACCCTATGTACCTATGTGCCAAATATGGGGTCAAAAAGTTCAGGTGTTTGGATACCTGTAGAGGACGCCAAACAGACATTCGCTATAATGGCTGATAACAGAGCAACGGCAAGGTTGGGATATTTATGAAAACCTTCCCGGACACACGATGTACCGGTGTGCTAAATTTGGGGTCAAATGGTTCAGGTGTTTGGATGCCTATAGAGGACGGACAAACAGACATTCACTTTTATAATATAGAATAGCAGAGATCCCTGGCTTCACACTGGTCTATTAGTTTGTGCGTGTGGTTACTTCATTTGGCATGACCGGTCTGAAAGTGGTTCAATTTATGAGAATGCTGAAATCCACGTGCTTGGTTCAGTTGAGAGCCCGGGCAGCAGCCATGCTCTTTGCCACAGGAGTCTTTTGTCTTCTAAGTGCAGGGTTCCTTTTTGGAGGCATGACTGGTATGAAAGGGTTTCAATTTATGAGAATGGTCAAATCCAGTATAGGTGCAGTTCATTTACGGCGAGTAACACTTTGAGTAAAGAAAAATGGTTGGTCGTTATGGAAACCTGGTCTAAAACGGTGTGTATGTGAGTGAGGCTACGAATAAAGGACCTGTGAGCTTCTATTGGCTAATACGGGTCATGTGATATGGAGGAAGGTCCTTGATGTGGAAGCTAGTTTGCTTTTGTGAATATGTCGAGAACGGTAGGTCCTAGAGAGCTGAAACCCGTTCTAAAACGGAAGCACGTGATTTACTTATGTGCTAAATTTGGTGAAGATTGGTCCAGTCGTTTGGCTATGCTTAACCCCTTCCCGACATGCGCCGTACATGTACGGTGCTGTCGGGAGGTGCTTCCCGCAAAGCGCCGTACATGTACGGCGCAGTGATGGTGCGGGCTCAGAAGCAGAGCCGGCACCATCACCGCGGGGTGACAGCTGTATTATACAGCTGGCACCCTCCTGTAACTGCCAGGACCGGAGCTATTCTCCGATCCGGCAGATTAACCCCTCAGATGCTGCGCTCAATAGAGCGCAGCATCTGATAGGTTTTCACCCGTTCGGCAACCCAGTGATGCAATCGCTGGGTTGCTGTGGCAATCGGACGCCAGAAAATAGCGTCCGAGTCTGCCTTGTACGGGAGCCCATGAGGACCCGCCTTCGGCGTGTCCTCATAGGCTTGCTGTCAGTGAATAACTGACAGCGCTAATACACTGCACTTCGTATGTAGTGCAGTGTATTAGAGTAGCGATCGGGGCATCAGGCCCTCATGTCCCCTAGTGGGACAAGTCAGAAAAGTAAAAAAAAGATAATAAAAATGTGGTAAAACAATAAAAACACACACATTTCAAATAAAAATAAAGCTAAACTGACTTTTTTCCCATAGTTAGTCTTTTATTATGGGAAAAACCGTAAAAATTAAAAAAACTATACATAATTGGTATCGCCGCGTCCATAACGACCCAAACTACAAAACTATTATGTAATTTATCCCGCACGGTGAACGCCGTAAAAAAAAAACATGAAAAACAACGCCAGAATCTTTGTTTTTAGGTCACATCTCCTTCCAAAAAATGCTATAAAAAGTGATCAAAAAGTCACATTTACTCCAAAATAGTACTAATAAAAACGACAATCCGTCCCGGAAAAAATAATCCCTGACACCGCTTTGTGCACGCAAAAATAAAAAAGTTATGGGTCTTAGAATATGGCGACACAGAAAACAAATGATTTTATAAAAAAAGTGATTTTGTTGTGCAAAAGCCGCAATACGTAAAAAAAACTATACATAATTGGTATTGCCGCGTATGTAACGACCCAAACTACAAAACTATTATGTAATTTATCCTGCACGGTGAACGCCGTAAAAAAAAACCATGAAAAACAAACGCCAGAATCTTTGTTTTTAGGTCACATCTCCTTCCAAAAAATGCTATAAAAAGTGATCAAAAAGTCACATTTACTCCAAAATAGTACTAATAAAAACTACAATCCGTCCCGCAAAAAATAATCCCTGACACCGTTTCGTGCACGCAAAAATAAAAAAAGTTATGGGTCTTAGAATATGGCGAGACAGAAAACAAATGAATTTATAAAAAAAGTGATTTTATTGTGCAAAAGCCGCAATACATAAAAAAAACTATATAAATTTGGTATCGCCGTAATCGTATCGACCCGCAGAATAAAGCTAACATGTAATTTAGGGCGCACTGTGGATGCCGATAAAAAAAACAATAAAAAACTATTCCAGAATTGCTTGTTTTTGGTAATTTCCTTTACCAAAAAATGAAATAAAAAGTGATCAAAAAGTCGTATGTGTTCTAAAATGATACCAATAAAATCTACAGCCCGTCTCGCAAAAAACAAGCCCGCACACCGCTCAATCAACTGAAAAACAAAAAAGTTACTAGTAATGCGGTGATGAAAAACATCTCAATGCGCAGGCCGGAGGGGAACATTCCTTCAGTTTCAGGGCCCTAGTATTTAGGAACTAGGAAAGGGAAGGGACATGGCACATCCGCTGGAAGCGAGGGCACCCGTATTATACCAGCGCAAAACTTTCCCAGTAATATTTCCCAAACTACGAAGGAGAAAAAGTCCCCAAAAGGTGCAGAGCGTTACAGAAGGGGGATAAGAAAGAAAACCGTTTATCAGTGTGACGCCGGCCTGTGCATAACGGATCGCTTCACAGCGTAACACATCTATGGATAATTGTATTATTTACCCCATTATTATACCCTCTTATTATGCCCTGATGTACTCCGCACAGATTACATATACCCCTGATATACTCCGCACAGATTACATATACCCTGATGTACTCCGCACAGCTTACATATACCCTGATGTACTCCGCACAGATTACATATACCCCTGATATACTCCGCACAGATTACATATACCCCTGATATACTCCGCACAGATTACATATACCCCTGATATACTCCGCACAGATTACATATGCCACCACATTATAAACGGAAATACCAGCAAAACCCCAAACAGAACTATTACCAATCAAAATCCATGCTCAAAATGGCGGTCTATTCCTTCTTAGCCCTACAGTGTGCCCAAACAGCAATTTATGGCCACAAGTAAGGCATTACCATACCCGGGAGAACCCGCTTAACAATTTATGGGGTAAGATTCTCTAGGGGCACAACATCTTGTGCGGTGAATGGGCAGATCAGTGGAGAAATTGCAATTTTCACTTTGCACCATCCACTGCGTATTCATTTCTGAAAAACACCTGTGATGTCTAAATTCTCACTACACCCCTTGATAAATGCCTTTAGGGGTGTAGTTTCTAAAACGGGGTCACTTTTGGTTGGTACATCAGGGGTTTTGCAAATGCAACATGGCGTCCGCAAACCATTACAGCAAAATCTACGCTCCAAAAGATAAGTACCGCTCCTTTTCTTCTGAATGCTCCCATATACGTAAATAGCCTATTATAACCACATATGGGGTGTTACCGTACTCGGGAGAAATTACTTTACAAATGTTGGGGTGCTTTTTATTCTCTATTCCTTGTAAAAATGAAAAATGTTGATCTAAAACTACATCTTGTTGGAAAAAAAAATATATTTTTCATTTTCATAGCTTAATTCTAATTAATTCAGCAAAAAACCTTTGGGATCAAAATTTTCACTATACCCCTAGATGATTCCTCAGGGGGTGCAGTTTCCCAAATGGAGTCAATTTTGGGGTGTTTCCACTGTACTAGTACTACAGGGGCTCAGCAAATGTGACATGGCGCCCAGACACTATCCAAAATCCAAATGGTGCTAGTTCCATTCTGAGCCCTACCGTGTGTCCAAACAGCCGTTTATGACCACATGTGGGGTATTGTTTTACTCGGGAGAAGTTGCTTTACTAATTTTATGGTGCTTTTTCTCCTTCAGTCCTTGTGGAAATGAAAAAAAAATACCTAAACCTACATTTTATTTGAAAAAATGTAGATTTTCATTTTTATGGCCTACTTCCAATAAGTTCTGTAAAACACCTGTGGGGTCAAACTGCTCACTATACTCCTAGATAATTTCCTCATGGGGTGTAGTTTCCAAAATGGGGTCACTTGTTGGGGGTTTCCACTGTTTTGTCCCCTCAGGAGCTTTGCAAATGTGACATGGCCTCCGCAAACCATTCCTGCTAAATTTGAGTTCCAAAAGCCAAATGGCGCTCTTTCCCTTCTCAGCCTGGCCGTGTCTCCAAACAGCCGTTTATGACCACATGTGGGGTATTGTTTTACTCGGGAGAAATTTCTTTACAAATTTTATAGTGCTTTTTCTCCTTCAGTCCATGTGGAAATGAAAAAAAATTAGCTAAACCTACATTTTATTTGAAAAAATGTAGATTTTCATTTTCACAGCCTAATTCCAAAAATTTCTGCAAAAAACCTGTGGGGTCAAAATGCTCACTATACCCCTAGATAATTTCCTCAAGGGGTATAGTTTCCAAAATGGGGTCACTTGTTGGCTGTTTCCACTGTTTTGTCAGCTTAGGGGCTTTGCAAATGTGACATGGCCTCCGCAAACCATTCCTGCTAAATTTGAGCTCCAAGAGCCAAATGGTGCTCTTTCCCTTCTAAGCCCTGCCGTGTGTCCAAACAACCGTTTATTACCACATGTGGGGTATTGTTTTACTCGGGAGAAATTTCTTTACAAATTTTATGGTGCTTTTTCTCCTTTAGTCCTTGTGGAAATGAAAAAAAATTAGCTAAACCTACATTTTATTTGAAAAAAATGTAGATTTTCATTTTCATGGCCTAGTTCCAAAAATTTTTTACAAAAAACTGGCCGGTCAAAATGCTTGCTACTCCCCTAGATAAATTCCTCGAGGGGTATAGTTTCCAAAATGGGGTCACTTGTTGGGGGTTTCCACTGTTTTGTCCCCTAGGGGGCTTTGCAAATGCGACATGGCCTCCGCAAACCATTCCTGCTAAATTTGAGCTCCAAGAGCCAAATGGCGCTCTTTCCATTCTAAGCCCTGCTGTGTGTCCAAATAACGGTTTATTACCACATGTGGGGTATTGTTTTACTCGGGAGAAATTTCTCTACAAATGTTGTGGTGCTTTTTCTACTTTAGTTCTTTTGGAAATGAAAAAAAATTAGCTAAACCTACATTTTATTTGAAAAAATTTAGATTTTCATTTTCATGGCCTAGTTCCAAAAATTTTTGCAAAAAAACTGGCCGGTCAAAATGCTTGCTACACCCCTAGATAAATTCCTCAAGGGGTGTAGTTTCCCAAATGGGGTCACTTTTGGGGGGTTTCCACTGTTTTAGTTCCACAAGACCTGTTCAAAGCTGACATGGTGCCTAAAATATATTCTAATAAAAAGGAGACCCAAAATCCACCAGGTGCTCCTTTGCTTCTGAGGCCGGTGCTTCAGTCCAGTAGTACACTAGAGCCACATGTGGGATATTTCCTAAAACTGCAGAACCTGGGCAATAAATATTGAGTTGCATTTCTTGGGTAAAACATTCTGTGGTACAAAAAAAATGGATTCAAAATGAATTTCTGGAAAAAAATAATGAACTTTGTAAATTTCACATCTACTTTGCCTTAATTCCTGTGCAATGTCTAAAGGGTTAAGAAACTTTCTAAATGCTGTTTTGAATACTTTGAGGGGTGCAGTTTTTAAAATGGGGTGACTTATTGGGGGTTTCTAATATCTAAGGACCTCAAAGCCACTTCACAACTGAACTGGCCCCTGTAAAAATAGCATTTTGAAATTTTCTTGAAAATGTGAGAAATTGCTGCTAAAGTTCTAAGCCTTGTAACGTCCTAGAAAGATAAAATGATGTTCAAAAAACGATGCCAATCTAAAGTAGACATATGGGGGATGTTAGTTAGCAAAATTTTTGTGTGGTATAACTGCCCGTCTTACAAGCAGATACATTAAAATTGAGAAAAATGCAAATTTTTGCAATTTTTCGCTAAATTTTGGTGTTTTTCACAATTAAATACTGAATGTATCGGGCAAATTTTGCCAGTAACATAAAGTCCAATGTGTCACGAGAAAACAATCTCAGAATCACTTGGATAGGTAAAAGCATTCCGGAGTTATTACCATATAAAGTGAAACATGTCAGATTTGAAAAATGAGGCTCTGTCAGGAAGGTCAAAAGCGGCCAAAGAGGGAAGGGGTTAAAGAACATGCAACAGACATCAGAAATAGATATATATATATATATATACACACACATATAAATAAAAGGACTGGTTGGGAACAATGGCAAACAGAGAGCAAAACCCAGAGAAGCAGCTTGGAGGAAATTGTCAGACACTGCATACAGCAGGGAATAAGAGAGGGCTGGAAAACAAAACACAACATGGCTGTCACCAGATTGAGCAGGGCTCCACCAAACTTCTAGATTGATTGCGGAAGGATATACAGATGTGTCCTTCCTTACCTTTCCTCATATCTCAACATATCCTGAGAGGTGGGGGGCTAGATGACCAGCTTTGAAAAACATCATGATTTTGCGATACTCTGTCATGAGGTGCCTATGATATATGTGTCTATGTTTGGCCACTCAGTTATATGATTTGCAAGCTCTCAATCAATTTGCTAGCATCTTGCGATAATGTATTGAATTTGTTTTATGAGAAATTGGAGTCCTTAAACAAATTCAAGCAAAGGTAAGAGTGAACACATCAATTCTAGCCTACAGGCCAATATAAAGTCTTTGGAGGTATTATAAGACTAGATATTCGAAAGTACGTTGCATTTCCATTTCTCTTCCCCTAATCCCGACTTCACTCTTGACCTACATTTTTTGCATTGAGATGCTTTACTTCTCCTGTAGGAGACAGTATCCAAATCTGATGTACAGTTAGGTCCAGAACTATTTGGACAGTGACACAATCTTCATGATTTGGGCTCTGCATGCCACCACATTAGATTTGAAATTAAACAACTGAGATACAATTAAAGTGTAGACTTTCAGGTTTAATTCAAGGGGTTGAACAAAAATATCCGGTGAAACATTTAGGAATTGCAACCATTTTTCTACACAGCCTCCTCATTTCAGGGGCTCAAAAGTAATTGGACAAATTAACATTACCATAAATAAAATGTGTTTTTTTAAAAATACTTTGTAGAGAATCATTTGCAGGCATTGACTGCCTGAAATCTGGAAACCATGGCCATCACGAAACGCTGGGTTTCCTCCTTAGTGATGCTTTGCCCGGCCTTTACTGCAGCTGAATGCAGTTGTTGCTTGTTTGTGGGTCTTTCTGCCTTAAGTTTTGTCTTAAGCAAGTGAAATGCAGCTCGATCGGGTTGAGATCTGGTGATTGACTCGGCTATTGCAGAATATTCCATTTCTTTGTCTTAAAAAAACTCCTGGGTTGCTTTCGCAGTACGTTTTGGGTAATTGTCCATCTGTCCTGTGAAGCGACGTCCAATCAACCTTGCTGCATTTGATTGAATCTGAGCAGAAAGTAAATCCCTGAACACTTTAGAATTCATCCGGCTGATTCTGTCTTCAGTCACATCATCAATAAACACTAGTGACCCAGTGCCTCTGGCAGCCGTGCATGCCCATGCCATCACACTGCCTCCACCATGTTTTACAGAGGATGTGGTGGGCTTTGGATCATGAGCCATTGCAAGGCTTTTCCATACTTTCTTCCTCCCATCATTCTGGTACAGGTTGATCTTAGTTTCATGCTGTTCCAGAACTGGGCGGCTTCTTTAGATGTTGTTTGGCAAAGTCTAATCTGGCCTTTCTATTTTTGAGGCTGAATAATGGTTTGCACCTTGTGCTGAACCCTCTGTATTTGCTCTCATGAAGTCTTCTCTTTATGGTAGACTTAGATACTGCTACACCTACTTCCAGGAGAGTGTTCTTCACTTGGGTAGATGTTGTGAAGGGGTTTTTCTGCGATCATCCACCACTGTTGTCTTCCGTGGACGTCCAGGCCTTTTGGAGTTCACGAGATTACCAGTGCGCTCTTTTTTTCAAGAATGTACCAAACTGTTGATTTGGCCACTCCTAACATTGGTGCTATCTCTCTGATGGATTTCTTCATTTTTATCAGCCTAAGGATGGTTTGTTTCACTTGCATTGAGAGCTCCTTTGACCTCATGTTGTGGGTTCACAGAAAAAGCTTTCAAATGCAAATGCCACACCTGGAATCAACTCCAGACCTTTTACCTCCTTAATTGATGATGGATTAACGAGAGAATAGCCCATACCGCCCATTAAATAGCTTTTGAGATAATTGTCCAATTACCTTTGGACCCTTGAAAAAGAGGCAGCTACAGCTGTACTTCGTAAACCCTTCCTCAAATTAGGATGTAAATACCCTCAAATTAAAGCAGAGAGTCTGGACTTTAAGCCCATATTGATATAACTGTATATTCAATATGTTTTGGTAAACCGCTAAAATGCCAAAACTAAATAATTCTGGACCTAACTGTATGGGCAGTATATAAGAAACTACAAAAAATAAATTGATTCTCCACGTGCAACACCTACAAAGGGTGTTCATTCCATAGAATAAGGCCTTATGCCTTTTATAACACCTGTAGGTGTGGAGAAGGGGGGTAATCCGCAGCCTGTCTTTTTTCTTTTTTGTATGTTGCAGCTGTTTATGACTCTCAAGTCTAACACAAGCTATATATGAAGAGGAGTAAGGCTATGTATGAAATGGGTTGTTGTGTCCCATTAGGAGGTTTAGTGTTGTGAGTAGCATCAGAAGCATACCTCCCAACTTTCAAGTATCGCAAAGAGGGACAACTTTGCATCGAGGCAATATATTTTCCTTTTAGGCCATGCCTCTAACCCTGCCATACACACCCGATTCAGCCCATACAGTATCATGCTCCCATAGAACCCCCACACAGTATAATGCCACTCTAGATGCCCCCACACAGAATAATGCCAAATAGCTGCCCCCACACAGTATAATGGCCCTGTAGATGCCCCCATAAAATATAATGCCCACACAGATGCCCCCATACAGTATAATGCCCCTGTAGATAGTGCCACAGTGCCCACATATAAAGTGTTAGTGCCCACATAGTGCCACAGTCCCCATGCAGATGATGCCCATGTAGAGAGTGCCAAAGTGCCCACATATGTGCCAGTGCCCACAATGGCCATGCAGATGGTGCCCATGTAGACCAATGTAAACAGTTTTGCTGTTTAAAGGAGCTATAAAACTGACCTTCCTTTGAAATAGTTGAGAATCTGGAGCATTACATTTGTGGGTTTGATTAAACTCTCAAAATGGCTAGAAAAAAAGAGCTTTCATGTGAAACTCGACAGTCTATTCTTGTTCTTAGAAATGAAGGCTATTCCATGCGAGAAATTGCCAAGAAACTGAAGATTTCCTGCAACGGTGTGTACTACTCCCTTCAGAGGACAGCACAAACAGGCTCTAACCAGAGTAGAAAGAGAAGTGGGAGGCCCCGCTGCACAACTGAGCAACAAGACAAGTACATTAGAGTCTCTAGTTTGAGAAATAGACGCCTCACAGGTCCTCAACTGGCAGCTTCATAAAATAGTACCCGCAAAACGCCAGTGTCAACGTCTACAGTGAAGAGGCGACTCCGGGATGCTGGCCTTCAGGGCAGAGTGGCAAAGAAAAAGCCATATGATTAATATGGGCAAATGCACAGAGACCTTGGACAGAGGAAGATTAGAAAAAGTGTTATGGACAGACGAATCGAAGTTTGAGGTGTTTGGATCACACAGAAGAACATTTGTGAGACGCAGAACAACTGAAAAGATGCTGGAAGAGTGCCTGACGCCATCTGTCAAGCATGGTGGAGGTAATGTGATGGTCTGGGGTTGCTTTGGTGCTGGTAAAGTGGGAGATTTGTACAAGGTAAAAGGGATTTTGAATAAGGAATGCTATCACTCCATTTTGCAACGCCATGCCATACCCTGTGGACAGCGCTTGATTGGAGCCAATTTCATCCTACAACAGGACAATGACCCAAAGCACACCTCCAAATTATGCAAGAACTATTTAGGGAAGAAGCAGGCAGCTGGTATTCTATCTGTAATGGAGTGGCCAGCGCAGTCACCAGATCTCAACCCCATAGAGCCGTTATGGGAGCAGCTTGACCGTATGATACGCAAAAAGTACCCATCAAGCCAATCCAACTTGTGGGAGGGGCTTCTGGAAGCATGGGGTGAAATTTCTCCCGATTACATCAGCAAATTAACAGCTAGAATGCCAAAGGTCTGCAATGCTGTAATTGCTGCAAATGGAGCATTCTTTGACGAAAGCAAAGTTTGAAGGAGAAAACTATTATTTCAAATAAAAATCATTATTTCTAACCTTGTCAATGTCTTGACTATATTTTCTAGTCATTTTGCAACTCATTTGATAAATAGAAGTGTGAGTTTTCATGGAAAACACAAAATTGTCTGGGTGACCCCAAACTTTTGACCGGTAGTGTACCTCCATTAATCATGAGGGCTGTCTAGTATCAAAAAAGCTTTAGACACCACAAACTATTCTTCTGAAAGTAAATGTTTTGCTGGTGACTTATTAGAGTTGATACTCACGTGTAATTATTTTTTATTTGGTGATTACTTTTTTGTTCAATTAAGGGGTACTGCTATGGGGTCGAATGTGGCCCCAAAGTATGCGAACCTTTACAATGGCGGACTTTGAGGAATCTGTCGTCTAAGTGTCCCACCATTTCTCCAAGATTTTGGGATGGTGGCGATACATAGACGACATTATCCTCATTTGGACCGGTTCACAGGTTGCCCTAAAAAGACTTCTTTATGGATCTCAATATGGTGGCTCAGGACATAAAATTTACTATGGTCAACTCTACAGAGTCCATACAATTTCCGGACACTAGCTTTTATATCAAGGAAGATCGTCTATTGACAGACCTCTTTGTAAAAACCACGGATCGCAATAGTTTATATATGTTTATATTATTTCACAGATTATTAATTATTATTGTTTTTTATATAGAGAATTCATTTTCTTTTTTTGTACTTTTTAGGTATCTACATTGAATTGAATTTGGACTACTGTATTGGACACTCACCCAAACTGAGGGACACAACAGCACTTCTATATTCTATACTTTGTATTTTAACATTTAATGTGAAATTGCATACATGAGATATACATGAAAAACAATCTTGTTAATTTTGATATTTATCCTCCTTTTTCAATTTTTGGGTCAGTGGAACCTTGTAGGGTACTAGCGATTAGGTTGCGATGTCCAATTTCATTGCACCTCACTGCTGTACCAGACCACTGTGTATGCCTTTTGGCTGCTTGGGTCAGGTCAAATGAATCCTAAGATAGAGGGGTTTATATTGCAATCACATCATTATTTACCTTGCTACGATATACACTTGACATCACTGTTTGCACATGCGCAGACCTCATCTGGTTGCTAGCTGTCTCGAGGGACGCTAGACCAGGCTGGTCATGTGGTTTGTTATCACGTGATCAGCAAGTGGTCATGCGCAATGGGCCTTCTTAATTGCCGCAACAGTGATGCTCGTATGGCGTGCTCCTTCAGTGTTTTGGGCGAGTGCCAACGTCTCATGTTCTTTACGATCTACATGATTGTATAGACCTGCTTCTTTGATCGCAGGTGTTGCCTATTGCTTAAAAACTAGATGAATTACTTGATGTCATTATATTATACATCTACATCGCACCTTATTGGTCATTTTACTAAGTTTGTGATATCGTCACTATTGTTCACATATGATAATTTTGATCACTTGATTAAAGAGGCTCTGTCACCAGATTTTCAAACCCCTATCTCCTATTGCAGCGGATCGGCGCTGCAATGTAGATTACAGTAACGTGTTTTTTTTCAAAAACATTTTTATATTTATGCAAATGAGCCTTTCTTAAGTACAACTGGGCGTGTTTAAAGTTATGTACAACTGGGCGTGTATTGTGTGTGTACATCTGGGCGTTTTTACTTGTTTTACTAGCTGGGCGTTGTGAATAGAAGTGTATGATGCTGACGAATCAGCATCATCCACTTCTCTTCGTTACCACCCAGCTTCTGGCAGTGCACAGACACACAGCGTGTTCTCGAGAGATCACGCTGTGACGTCACTTCCTGCCCCAGGTCCTGCATCGTGTCGGACGAGCGAGGACACATCGGCACCAGGCGACAGAGGCTACATCGACTTACCTGCAAACGCCGATGCT
The DNA here is from genome assembly GCF_050947455.1 of Rhinoderma darwinii. Lineage (NCBI taxonomy): Eukaryota > Metazoa > Chordata > Amphibia > Anura > Rhinodermatidae > Rhinoderma > Rhinoderma darwinii. The sequence continues at coordinate 47,609,462 of NC_134690.1, read as the reverse complement.
GCTGCAGAATCAACTGTAGCTTCTGTCGCCTGGTGCCGATGTGTCCTCGCTCATCCGACACGATGCAGGACCTGGGGCAGGAAGTGACGTCACAGCGTGATCTCTCGAGAACACGCTGTGTGTCTGTGCACTGCCAGAAGCTGGGTGTTAACGAAGAGAAGTTGATGATGCTGATTGTTCAGCATCATACACTTCTATTCACAACGCCCAGCTAGTAAAACAAGTAAAAACGCCCAGATGTACACACACAATACAAGCCCACTTGTACATAACTTTAAACACGCCCAGTTGTACTTAAGAAAGGCTCATTTGCATAAATATAAAAATGGTCATAACTTGGCCAAAAATGCTAGTTTTTGAAAAAAAAAACGTTACTGTAATCTACATTGCAGCGCCGATCTGCTGCAATACGAGATAGGGGTTTGAAAATCTGGTGACAGAGCCTCTTTAAATATTCACAATATTGAAACTTTTATAATATTCTAGTTTTGATGTTAAACTCTTCCCACAATGGGGGTGTACAAATACACGGATATGTCTGTTTTACATTGCTTGACAAAGGCTGCATTGAGCAGCTGAAACGTTTAATCCTACTGCACTGATGGGTGAATAAAAAAAATCCTTTTTTTGATATGATCTTTGGAGTGCTGCCTCTATTTCTATTTTTTGCCAGATGTCTGGGGATTTTCAAGTCAGATTCCTGGAGGCTTGCACCCTGCTACCCTGGAGGTTGTTCTACTGTGTTGCCCATTTTCTCTATTTGGACATATATGGACAGTGACGCCAGGGACTTCTCCACAAGCGGAATTCATGGCCAGAGTGTCGGCAACGATGTGGCCGGGGATTCTGCTCCAGTAGGAGCCCTTGGCGTCACTGTCAATATATGGAGAGTGACGTCAAGGGTTTTCCCAAGACAGGAGTCCCCGGCCAGAGAGCTTGCTGGAGCAGGGAGTGGACTGTTCCCTGATTCAGCATTGGATTCAACTGTATCTGCGTCCTGAGGACGCAGATACAGTTGAAACCGGGACATTGCACATGATGCCCGTGACAGCGGGACATCGCCCAGAGTCCGGGACTGCCCTGCCGAATCCGGGACGGTTGGGAGGTATGTGAGAAGGGCGTTCAAGTTTGACTTTTTGATATAGGCCTACTCTTATGTTGGGCTGTGTTTTATCCTAATAGACAGTATGTTGAGGTGAAAATGGTTTATGAGTTTATGGCCCAACAAATCAAGCAGTAAACAAGTCAAGTTCACTGAATAGATGGGCAAACAGTAAAGCAGAAGTATAACAGAAAAGTGTATAAAAATCTAGGAACAAAATAATCTCACAGAAGTATTAGGGTAAGTTCACGCGTAGCATAAATACTGCAGAATATCCGCAACAGAATTTGCTGTGGAAGACCCGCAGCATAATACAGTAGAAGCAAAGTGGATGAGACTTAAACAAATCTCATCTACATGCTGCGTAAATGCGAAGCGGAAAAAATGCTCAGAAATTGACCTGCGGTGCATTTTCTTAATCCGCAGCATGTCAATTGTATTTGTTGCGAGGTAAAACCCGCAACAAGTAGCAAAAGTTAATTTTTTTGCGGCAGAAAAGCAGTCAACGCAAAAAACCCAACCCAACTGCACCACAATTTGATGTGGTTCTTCGTCCGGAATTTCCTGCGGCGCACAGGGCGGATACGCAGTGTGCTTTTACGCAGGGTATCCGCTGTGTGAATGTAGCCTTAAGGTCAAGATTAGAAATGTTCAAGATGGAGTATGCAATCAATATAGGGATAGGAGCTGTCCAGAATTCGATACTACAGCTTGTAATAGATGTTTCTACTGAACTGAATCAAACGTAAAGCTAAAAGAATAATCTAAGTGCACAGAAGCAGTTCTCCAACACTACTGTGGTCACATTAAAGAATAAAAATCTTCCCCCTATGTGTTCTGGTAATTAAGGTTAAAAAGTTTCATTCATATTACCACAAAGTTCTAATAGTTGAGGTTATTGATTTGACTGGAGTATACAATCCACATAATGTCCCTCTGACAACCACTAGAACCTGGGACAGGAACAATTGTCATGGGGAAATATTCACAGAACCTCTACTACTTTTTTTTACGATTTTAATACACAAAAAAGGGATTCTTCAAATAAAAATTGTATAGGTTTCTCTTTATCTTCTACTTGGCATGTTATAAATGAATACCTGTATACTGCTTTGTATGGCTTGTTCCCACTTTGTTTTTTTGGCGTATCATTTGAGAAATTTGTTAACTGGCAGTGAAAATAAAGCCCTGGATGGAATGATAAAACCTCCTGTACGTTTTATTTTTATCTAGATAAAACTTCTACTTTGTAAACACAACATCCCCACTGCTGATAACACATTTGGATAGGAGGGAAACAGATTACATCCTTGATTTATAGGGAAAACAACAAATGTGTCGGGAGCTGTTGCCAGCCCTGGGTGACCTCCACTTTATTCTACAGGGATGCGGCTAGGATAACTTGGCACGTTCTCTCGCAACACTATGAAAACGCTATTTACATGGTCCAAATCAAGTGAAAAGCTCGAAACGGTTTTATACAATCAAGTTCCCATTAAAGATGAAATGAAACCAGGCATAAAATATTGTAAAGAGGTAATTGTAATTATGAAAGACTCCAAATACATAAATTGTATACTACTGCCCCATCTGTGTAATGACCCCCTGTCTCCCGATTAATTACCTTTTATTCAAACCAGGTCCAGGGTTATTGCGTATAATTTTAATAAGCCATCCATTTACCTTCATCTTTCCAACTTGTTCAGTTTAAAAGGTAAAATCCAGTAAGCTCGGCTGCTTGTGCTCTAGGCACCTCCCGCCTTCAGGTTTTTGGACAGGAAGTAGCTATCTGACAGCTACCATTGTAAGCCATATGAACTCTCCTGTGGCTAATTTCTCTGTCATCCATAGGATCTTCCCCCATCCCTCTTAGATCTTCCTGGCAGTTATCAAAATGAAAGAAACTCCACCCTCTCCCCTCCTTCTCACTCTGCAGGGACATAGGTCATCGAATATATAACTGTGGAGTCAAATATATTCTGGTATCAGTGACTAGATGTTTAACCACTGCCATATAGTTTATAGCCTATAAAGTTACTTCTTGATTAAGTTGAAAAGTCAAGGAATTCTGGGAAGTCCATTGGTGACATTGTTAACGGAGAAAGTAAACATCACTTGAAGCCCGGGTCAAAACTACATAAACAGGAGGGTAAGTCAAGGCAGAGTAAAACAAATGTAGCACTTTTATGAAAAGACAGGCATAATAAGATAATAGAGAAAGGTATGGAACAGAAAATTACAACTATTGGCAGCCATTTTGGAGGTTATAGGCAACTGCCTTTAGCCACTTGGTCACCAAGTCCTAATGCAAGTATTTGTAAAATGTCCCTTCTTTCTCCTCTCTGCTTGTCTACTAATTATTTTGTTCCCATAGTGATATTTCTGTGCCATCTCGGTCTACTTGGATTACCACACAAGGGGAAGGTACTCCAACACCAATTATAGCCTCATGTATACTGCAGAGCCATGTGGATCTAGTTTTAGGCCAAATGTACACAATGCGTATTATGTGCGGATTTGTCACGCAGATTTTCGTGAACTAGTTTGAGAACAAGTTATCCAATCTCTTTCCATTAAAGACAATAGAAGTAATGATCTGACAGAAAAAAAAAAACTATAAACTATATGAAGACAAGCAATTGTTTAAATAAAATCTGTATAAATACTGCACAATAATGTACAGCTCTACTAGAAATACAAAAAAAAAACTTGAGAAATGCGTATTAAAGGGGTACTCCCATCTCAGACATTTCTGGCATATCTATATGATATTACAAGAAGAAACCACGGTACTCAGCTGGCAGGTGCACGGATAGGGTTCCAATCCTTAGCAATAGAGAATTTTTTTTAATTCTTCTATCTACGAAACAATATTGAGTGCCGGGTCTTCTTCTATATCCATATGATATCCCACAAATGTCTGATACGGAGCGGGTCTTTGTGGATACGCCATAACTGTCTAAGCTGAGAATATCCCTTTAAATCCACTCCAAATGTGCAACTTCCCTTTAAATGACAGGTTGTATTTTACTATGTCAGGCTGCAATTATACAAATCATTCTGGTTAAAATAATCCAAGCAAATTTTGAAATTTTCCGGTCACGGTCTGATTGGCTGGCTGGAGATTGAATTCAGTGTGGGGCGGGGGAGGGGGATTGTACAGGATAAAAAGATTCATTTCTAAAAGAAAAGCATAACTAAAACAAAATATAGGAGAAGGCGTGAGGAAGTAATATCTTCATTGTAAGTACTGCAGCAGACAAGGTTATTATGCCTGGAAAGAGTAGAAATGAGATTTGCAGTATACAGAGATTTCGTGTCCTGCGCGGGATACACGGGATGAAGTCATGGTTTGTTTAGCCAGTTAAGCAGTGTCAAAGTGCGCGCCTGTCAGCTCCGACAGCCTAAGTGACAGATATCAATGCAATAACTAGGAGACGAAGGGAAGGCAGGATTTAAGTGGATTTCCTGCAGCCTGTCACATTTAACACCAGGAGAAATCCGGCACATAGCACCGAGATTTCCAACCACAATATATTCACCTAGTCAAATATCTGCACGCCGGATGCACGAAAAGCTATATTTCTGGAGGAAAGTCACAGATACCAGAAACAAAAAAAAAAAAAGACCCATCTCCATGGATACAATGTGCGGAGAAATAAATCCTGAGGTTTCAGAGAACATGCACTGAGTGAGAACAATTTTAAAGTAACATTTGATACAGTACAGTGTGAAAGGCCATCAAAAGCTGAAACGAGGGAGCGCAGATAGAAAAAGGAGAAAATAGCACTAAAAATTTTATCAAGAAATGTAGATAGACAGAAATAGGAGCTAAGATGAATAAGATGTGTAATCTGACCTGTATAAACATACAAAATATCTATCAATCTATCTCATATGTATGTATCTATCTATCTTTCTATCTCATATGTATCTATCTATCTAATATCTATCTATGTATGTATCTATCTATCTATCTATCTATCAATCTATCTATCTATCAATCTATCTATCTATCTATCTATCTATCTATCTATCTATCTTTCTATCTCATATGTATCTATCTATCTAATATCTATCTATGTATGTATGTATGTATGTATGTATGTATGTATGTATCTATCTATCTATCTATCTATCTATCTATCTATCTATCTATCTATCTATCTATCTATCTATCTATCTATCTATCTATCTATCAATCTATCTATCAATCTATCTCATATGTATCTATCTATCCATCCAAGGGCGTAACTAGGAAAGACTGGGCCCCATAGCAAACTTTTGACTGGGGCCCCCCCCTCCCCTGGGTGTCACACAACCGCCCCCCCCCTTGTAGATAGTGCCTTTTTTACAAACCCCCCCCTTTTGATAACGCCATACAGCCCCCCCTGTAGATAACGCCATACAGCCCCCTTTGTAGATATCTACAGGGGGGCTGTATGGCGTTATCTACAGAGGGGGCTGTATGGCGTTATCTACAGAGGGGGAAGTATGGCGTTATTTACGGGGGGACTGTATGGCGTTATCTACGGGGGGACTGTATGGTGTTCCCTACAGGGGGGACTGTATGGGGTTCCCTACAGGGGGGGGCTGTATGGCGCTATCTACAGGGGGGCTGTATGGCGTTATCTACAGGGGGACTGTATGGCGCTATCTACAGGGGGACTGTATGGCGCTATCTACAGGGGGGCTGTATGGCGTTATCTACATAGGGGACAGTATGGCGTTATCTAGAGGGGGTACTGTATGGAGTTATCTACGGGGGGGGGCTGTATGGCGTTCCCTACAGAGGGGGCTGTCTGGCGTTATCTACAGGGGGGGTCTGTAGGGAACGGCATAAAGCCCCCCCTGTAGGGAACGCCATACAGCCCCCCCTGTAGGGAACGCCATACAGCCCCCCCTGTAGGGAACGCCATACAGCGTCCACCCCTGTAGGGAACGCCATACAGCGTCGTCGTCCCTGTAGGGAACGCCATACAGCGTCGTCCCCCCTGTAGGGAACGCCATACAGCGTCGTCCCCCCTGTAGGGAACGCCATACAGCGTCGTCGTCCCTGTAGGGAACGCCATACAGCGTCCCCCCCTGTAGGGAACGCCATACAGCGTCGTCCCCCCTGTAGGGAACGCCATACAGCGTCGTCGTCCCCGTAGGGAACGCCATACAGCGTCCCCCCCCTGTAGGGAACGCCATACAGCGTCCCCCCCCTTGTAGGGAACGCCATACAGCGTCCCCCCCTGTAGGGAACGCCATACAGCGTCCCCCCTCCCAAAAAAATGCGACCTACAGTGTGTCCTAATAAAAGACATGTATCCCCTATCCACAGGATAGGGGATACATGTGTGATCGCTGGCAGCGATAGGGAGAACGGGGGACTGAAAGTCCCCCAAGTTCTCCATGACTAACCTCTGACTTCAGGCGTCTGTGTCGGCAGCTCACTAAAAATGAAAGGAGCGCTGGTCACGCATGCGCACAAGCGTGGCCGGCGCTCCATTCATTTCTCCGGAGCTGCCGACACAGACCCCGGAAGTCCGAGGTTTGTGATGGAGAACTTCAGGGGATTTTCAGTCCCCCGTTCTCCCTATCAATGCCAGCGATCACACATGTATCCCCTATCCTGTGCATAGGGGATACATGTCTTTTGTTTAATGGCAGAGCGGGGAGATTCCTCCCTGCTCTGCCGTACTGTTCAGAAACGTCCCGCTGTAGCAGCCATAGCGGCTGCTAGCGGAGCCTGCGGCCATGGTGGGGGCCCGTGCCGGCGGGCGACACGGGCCCCCTCATGCCGCGGGCCCCGTAGCAGCCGCTACTGCTGCTACGGCGGTAGTTACGCCACTGTATCTATCTCATATCAATCTATCTCATATGTATCAATCTATCTCATATGTATCTATCTCATATGTATCAATCTATCTCATATGTATAAATCTATCTATCCATCTATCTCATATCTATTTATCTATCTATCTCATATGTATCTATCTATCTATCTCATATGTATCAATCTATCTATCCATCTATCTCATATGTATCTATCTATCTATCCATCTATCTCATATGTATCTATCTATCTATCTATCTATCTATCTATCTATCTATCTATCAAAGAAGCTTTATTGGCAGGACCAAATACATATTAGCATTGCCAAAGAAAGTAAGAAGTAAGGGAATGAGGGATAGGGACTGAGGGATAGGGACACATCTAGGGTCGGGGTTATACAAGTCCATGGCATATCATGTCTCTCTCAGTCTATGGCATGCAGTGACATATTGTGCCGCTGTGCCCACTGTGGTTTCCTCTTCACCCAGCAGGATGTAGAGTTTCTCTTCCTCTTCCATGGAGCTGAAGTCCGGTAAGAGATCATAGAGTCTCCTGAAGTGAGTGTCCCTCACTGCTGAGTATTTGGGGCAGTGTAGCAGGAAGTGTGCCTCATCCTCCACGGCCTCCTGGTCACACTGTTGGCACAGTCGGCTCTCCCTGGGCTGGTAGTTTTGTCTGTGGCGCCCGGATTGGATGAGCAGGTTGTGGGTACTCAGTCTGTAACGGCTCAGGATCTGTCTGTCTCTGGGGTTTGGCAGTTTCTCCAGATATGGCGCCAGTTTATATTCCCGCTGTAGACTCCTGTATATTGTCAGTTTCTGGGATGTCTTTATGTCGTTCCTCCAGTCACTGATATACTCCTCTTGGCCCTCGTTTATTCTCTCCTTGATTTCTGCTTTTGTGAGGCCGCGCTGAGTGACATTTTCTTCAGGCCGGGTCAGGGTGAGATGTTCTGGGGGGCCTGGTTTACCTGGGACCCCTTGGTGTAGCAAGGCTTTATGGTGATAGGAATTTTGCCTGCTGCTGTGTAGATGGGCCCAGAATGATAGCGCCCTCTTCTGGATTGTGAGGTGTATTGGGAATCTGCCCAGTTCTGCCCGACAGGCATTATTTGTGGTGCTCCGATGGACTTGGAGAAGGTGTTTACAGAATTCTAGGTGGAAAATTTCTGTTGGGCTGGAATCCCACCTTGACCAGTTTCGGTATGTGTCCGGACCCCAGACTTCACTGGCATACAGGAAGATTGGGGAGATGATGGAGTCAAAGATTTCTATCTATCTCATATGTATCTATCTATCTATCTATCTCATATGTATCTATCTATCTATCTATCTATCTCATATGTATCTATCTATCTCTCTCATATGTATCTATCTATCTCATATCTATCTATCTAATATCTATCTATCTATCTATCTATCTATCTATCTATCTATCTATCTCATATGTATCTATCTATCTATCTCATATGTATCTATCTATCTATCTATCTCATATGTATCTATCTATCTATCTATCTCATATGTATCTATCTATCTCATATGTATCTATCTATCTATCTATCTATCTCATATGTATCTATCTATCTATCTATCTATCTCATATGTATCTATCTATCTATCTATCTATCTATCTATCTATCTATCTATCTATCTATCTCATATGTATCTATCTATCTATCTCATATGTATCTATCTATCTATCTATCTCATATGTATCTATCTATCTATCTCATATGTATCTATCTATCTATCTATCTCGTATCTATCTATCTATCTATCTATCTCGTATCTATCTATCTATCTATCTCGTATCTATCTATCTATCTCGTATCTATCTATCTATCTCGTATCTATCTATCTATCTATCTCGTATCTATCTATCTATCTATCTCGTATCCATCTATCTATCTCGTATCCATCTATCTATCTATCTCGTATCCATCTATCTATCTATCTCGTATCCATCTATCTATCTATCTCGTATCCATCTATCTATCTATCTCGTATCCATCTATCTATCTATCTCGTATCTATCTATCTATCTCGTATCTATCTATCTATCTCGTATCTATCTATCTATCTCGTATCTATCTATCTCGTATCTATCTATCTCGTATCTATCTATCTCGTATCGATCTATCTCGTATCTATCTATCTCGTATCTATCTATCTCGTATCTATCCATCCTCGTATCTATCCATCCTCGTATCTATCCATCCTCGTATCTATCCATCCTCGTATCTATCCATCCTCGTATCTATCCATCCTCGTATCTATCCATCCTCGTATCTATCCATCCTCGTATCTATCCATCCTCGTATCTATCCATCCTCGTATCTATCCATCCTCGTATCTATCCATCCTCGTATCTATCCATCCTCGTATCTATCCATCCTCGTATCTATCCATCCTCGTATCTATCCATCCTCGTATCTATCCATCCTCGTATCTATCCATCCTCGTATCTATCCATCCTCGTATCTATCCATCCTCGTATCTATCCATCCTCGTATCTATCCATCCTCGTATCTATCCATCCTCGTATCTATCCATCCTCGTATCTATCCATCCTCGTATCTATCCATCCTCGTATCTATCCATCCTCGTATCTATCCATCCTCGTATCTATCCATCCTCGTATCTATCCATCCTCGTATCTATCCATCCTCGTATCTATCCATCCTCGTATCTATCCATCCTCGTATCTATCCATCCTCGTATCTATCCATCCTCGTATCTATCCATCCTCGTATCTATCCATCCTCGTATCTATCCATCCTCGTATCTATCCATCCTCGTATCTATCCATCCTCGTATCTATCCATCCTCGTATCTATCCATCCTCGTATCTATCCATCCTCGTATCTATCCATCCTCGTATCTATCCATCCTCGTATCTATCCATCCTCGTATCTATCCATCCTCGTATCTATCCATCCTCATATCTATCCATCCTCATATCTATCCATCCTCATATCTATCCATCCTCATATCTATCCATCCTCATATCTATCCATCCTCATATCTATCCATCCTCATATCTATCCATCCTCATATCTATCCATCCTCATATCTATCCATCCTCATATCTATCCATCCTCATATCTATCCATCCTCATATCTATCCATCCTCATATCTATCCATCCTCATATCTATCCATCCTCATATCTATCCATCCTCATATCTATCCATCCTCATATCTATCCATCCTCATATCTATCCATCCTCATATCTATCCATCCTCATATCTATCCATCCTCATATCTATCCATCCTCATATCTATCCATCCTCATATCTATCCATCCTCATATCTATCCATCCTCATATCTATCCATCCTCATATCTATCCATCCTCATATCTATCCATCCTCATATCTATCCATCCTCATATCTATCCATCCTCATATCTATCCATCCTCATATCTATCCATCCTCATATCTATCCATCCTCATATCTATCCATCCTCATATCTATCCATCCTCATATCTATCCATCCTCATATCTATCCATCCAGCATTTATCTCTTATCTATCATCTATTTAACGTATATTTCATATCTATTATCATCTATCTATGTATCTAATATATATCTATGTAATGTAGATCTATCTGTTTGTCTATCTTTCTGATGTTACCTATCCAAATGTATTGATCTATTTGATGTGATCGATCTAATGTCTATCGTGTAAACACTTTCTTTCTCTATAGAAGACATAGGCAGAAAGAAGTCCCACTCTACAGATTTTTTGCAATTGGCAAATGATTGGCTAAAAGCTATACATAACCAGTAGAGACAGATCTTTCTCTGCGTGGGACTAAGTATCGGCAGCAAAAATTATATCAGGGCTCATATCACCATCATACAGCAATTATATTGTATTGTCTAGTTTAGTATTACTCAATGTTCCTAACCTAACTACACTACTCAATCAAATTACATCAAGGTACCGCCAAGACTATACACAATGTTGCCTTTTTATAGTACAGCATGAGCACAGTGCCAGTAACCCCTAGAGACATGACACAGGGTACACACACCACAGATCGAGAACAAGTGACAATAGTCTCTATAGTCTACAAATATATGGGCACCTAAACCATTATTCCATTGGGGGTAGTCTAAGATGGCACTCTATCAATTTTAGTTGAATCTCCAAGAATTAACAAATTATATAAAAATGAGCGAGTCCAATTAGTAATCAAATGGATATCCGCTAAAATCCCATCCTTTTGGGCATGGAAAAGTCAGGTGTACAGGATCTTGCTCTTCGAAAAATCATGTTATATGGGAAACCTAGTATGAGAAAATTATATCTCCAAATGGACCCCCGGGCTTGATTTGTTAGAAGATCATGAACGGCTCTATGTCCTGAGTACCACCAAATCAAATGGAATATTGTAAAATATGTATTCGTTTCGCTTATTAAAAATGTAAGGAAGAGAGAAAGAAAATAAATAATTTTTTTTATAATTAATTATTATTATAGTATTTTTATTTTGTCCTCTTCCATCCATCATCAACGTTTAGGGTGGGTTAGGGTTGGAGGGGGGGTATAATATATAAAATATTTGTAGAATACCTGTAATGGCTATGTTGATCGATATAATGTTTTGTTTTTGTTATTTATTTGTGCAAATAATAAAAGATGAATTATTTAAAAAAATAATAATAATAAAAAAATATATATATTTGGGCACCTTGGAACAATTTTCTTACCTCTGCAGAAAACGCATGTCTGGACTTGTAGAAGGATCTGCACAGCTTCAGGACGTCAGAGGAGGTCTCCTCACGAACCTCTGCCTTAGAGCTGGAAAGCATCGCTTTCACCAGTCTCACCCATGGATTATCTTCTGAAGAGGCACTAGGAGAAAGAAAGAAGATGTCACTGGAGGAGCAGTATGGGAATAGACGTATGGAAGACTTACACTAGATACAATATTTTAATCTGCAGAATCAAAACGGTAAAGTAACATTAAATGTTCATTCAAGTCAAGAAAATCTTTGAGGATTGAATTATCAAAGATGATGCAGTCATGGATACGGACTACCCACATACAAACCATGTACATAGCGCTAGATACAAGCAAATACAAAGAGTACAGGAGCAGACAGGGCGCCCTAGAAAGTTTTACACAAGTAGTTCAGCTCCTGCGCAGGTGCTTTCGTCAATGAAACATGCAAGAATTAGGTTTTTTTTTTACTATTTACCAGAACGGTCAGTCAAACTGCACATCACCGCCATTGCATAACACATAGTGAGAGGTTACTGTACAAGTCACACAGAGGGTATCATCTCATGCTCTGTACAGGCTACTTTTACACTTTCTCTCACTTCAGAACTGTATCATGTTAGGCCTGGCCTATACATCAGTCATTTTGCCCTCGCTGAGCCTGGCTCTCGTGGGCCATGTTGCTCGATCCACTCAATGGATTCAGTTGTGTAGAGAGGAGCCTACTGTAGAGCACACTGTATAGTGGCATTTTCAAGAGCGGAAATAGAGTCACAATGGACTCCTGTCTACCCAAAGCCTGGCTTTACAAGAATAGAGCAGGTTTACCCAGATTGCAAAGGATCTCCTCTAATCCCAGTGGGCCCTGGCATCTACCATTGTTTACCTAGTGCAAACACTGGGCACTGTGGCTATAATTGCAACTTTAAAAAAACCTGGACATTTCAGTTGCCGCTCAATGCATTCCCATATACATGATTATCTCATGGATATATATATATATATATTTTCTAAGTCACTATGTAGCCTGGGGAGTATTATTGCAGAACTGGATGAACCTGAATGTTAGTCTTTTGGGTTCTATTAGGAAGAAGTAGCTACTGGTTACATTGGCACTACTCTTTGTAGATGGGTTTATAAATAGTAACAGTGAAGTAGGGGTCCCCATAGATATGTGGTCGTGGGATTGTGGGATTTTTTTCCCCAAAAAAACAGCACCTCTCTTGTCCATAGGCTACATCTTGTATTGCAGCTCAGCGCAATTCAAGAGGTTGAATTTTTTTTTTTATTATTATTATAAACGTTTTTATTTAACTTTTCCAAAAGAAAAGGAATCAAACCACCAGACAGAGGTAGGGAAGAAAAGCAAATTGGCTAATGCAGTACCCAATAATACAAGATTCACAATATTGGGAGGGAAACAAGGAAGACAGAGTAAATAAGGGAACTGAACGTGGTGGTGGGGGGGGGGGGGGGGGTCACACACAAAAAACATCCGTGTTTAACCTGGATGAAAAAACATAAGTCACAAAAATGAGTCAGAATTAACTCCACAAGTTCCCGAGAAGCTTTTGTTTTTTTAAACTGTATTGTTATTAAAAAATTTCAATTTTAATGGAAAAAAACCTGAAAATAGCTCATGGGTGCCAAAGAACCCACGTCAGAGAGATATCTCTCCAATTTGGGTAATACATAATTTTCTGTTGAGAAAAAGAGCCCTGCCGTTAGGACCATATAAACTCATATCGTGGAACTTCGACCTCTAATACCGCTACAATATGCTTAAAGTCCCGAATAACTCTTACATTTAAAATTTTGTTTTTTTTTGGAAAAGAATTTAAGTCTTTCAGAGATATTTTGGAATTGGAGCGCTATGTAATGTTGACCAGGGAGATAGGCTGACCTGAAAGTTCGTTTAATCTTCACACATATTTCCAGTGTGTTCTAGCAACTGGGCATGCCCACCAAAAGTGGTGCCATGTGCCCACTTCTACTCACCCCCAGAAGAATATATTCAATTGGGAGAAAAAAATTTGGGCTAGTCAAAGTTTAGGCAGCACCTGCTGAAGTTTGTAGGTTGTTTCCTTTATGGTATAGAAGCATCAGCAAGTGTGGGCGTTCTTCAATATCTGCTGCCAAGTAAAATCATCAGGGATAAGGCCAATTTCTTTCTCCCATGCTGAGACATAGGAGGGTGAATCATGTATCTAAATTGGCTATAGAGTAGAGAGATCAATCCTCTATTTTTATGTGCCAATCTGCATATGTTTTCAAACATAGTTGAGGTGGTTCCAAAAGGGAATGGATTTGCAGGTATCTATAATGGTCTCGTAATGGGATATTAAGTTCATGTCTCATCTCTTCAAAGGATTTAATTTTCCTGCCTTGGGTGTGTTTAACAATTTTTTTCGGATGTTGACCTGACCACCAATTAAAAGGCAACACTCGTTGACCTAGGGAGAAATCCGGGTTGTTAAATGGGTTGTCCCAAAATTAGTGGGAAAAAACCATAATAATCAGGCAAGATATAGTGCACGACAATGTCTTTCTAACAAAGATAGAAGCAGCCCTATATCTTACATGGATCCAGAGATCTTCCCATTCATTGCTTCAATTGCTCTGCTACATTTTTTTCAGGCTGGAAGCTCAGGGGCATGTCCTTTCTGCTGCAGAGAAGGCATTTTCTATTGGCTGGTGGCAATTGAACTGAGCATGTGCGTCCTCCATTAGTCAGCTCAGTAGGAGGACATGCACCTTACTATACAGATTGAACACCAGGGGGCACCATTATGAGTAAAAGGAATATCTCACAACTGGAGTATTTTTGTAACATAAGGTAAAATTACAAAACACTTTATTTTTAATGCTAAATTATATTGCAATAACGTTTAATAGTGGGACAACACCTTTAAAGAGGCTCTGTCACCAGTTTATAAGTGCCCTAACTCCTACCTAATCTGATCGGCGCTGTAATGTAGATAACAGTGGCTTTTATTTTGAAAAACTATCATTTTTGAGCAAGTTATGAACAATTTTAGATTTATGCTAATTCGTTTCTTAATGACCAACTGGGCATTTTTTTACTTTTTACCAAGTGGGCGTTGTAAAGAGAAGTGTATGAGGCTGACCAATCAGTGACCAATCAGTGACCAATCAGCGTCATACACTTCTCTTCATTCAGGTTTAGCTCTACTCACACAACAGCGTGATTTTGCGAGATCACACTGTGCTGTCACATACTCCCACAGTAATGCCTCATTCACACGAGCGTGAATCACATCCGTGTGCTGTGCGTTGAAACAACGCACAGCACACAGACCCATTGATTTCAATAGGGCAGTTCATACATGCATGATTTTTCACGCAGCGAGAGTCCGCTGGGTGAAACTCACTGCATGTCCTATATTGGTGCGTTATCACGCACCCACGCTCCCATTGAAGTAAATAGGTGTGTGAAAAACACGCACTGCACATGCATGTGCAATTTGCACATCAATTCAGTTGAAAATAAAAAAATAAAAGAATGCTTTGCGAGTGCGTGAATAACGCATGCAACTCGCAAAGCACACTGATGCATAACACAACGCACACGGACCAGATTCACACGAGCGTGAATCGGATACGCTCGTGTGAATGAGGCCCATCTTTACCGAAGTGTCTTGAGAGTGAATAGACATCACCTCCAGCCAGGATGCGATGTCTATTCACACTCCCGAGAAAGTTTCTGTGGGACTTACTCACAGCACAGCGTGATCTCGCGAGATCACGCTGTGCTGTGTGTACAGCTGAACATGAATGAAGAGAAGTGTATGACGCGGATTGCTTACTGATTGGTCAGCGTCATACACTTCTCTTCGCAACGCCCACTTAGTAAAAAGTTAAAAAACGCCCAGTTGGTCATTCAGAAAAAAATTTGCATAAATCTAAAATTGCTCATAACTTGCTCAAAAATGATCGTTTTTCAAAATAAAAACCACTGCTGTTATCTACATTACGGCGCCGATCAGATTATGTAGGGGATAGGGCACTGGTGACAGAGCCTCTTTAAGTAGATTTTGCAGAGAAGAAGGCTCTGACATCAGTTTAACATTATATCTATGTATATATCACAGATGTAGGGGAAGAGGCTTACATTTTTAAGCCATTCCCAACCGATTTGGAAAAGTAACTCGTGGGTGACAGTGATTTGCATCATGGTGACGTAACATTTTCTACATAAATATCTTGCGGGTATTGCCAGTGTACCAGTGAGATCAGCGGTGGGAGCGCGGCTGTCATACATGTATGTGTTCCACAATGAACATGGAAATAACAATAATATAAAATTGGAGGTATGTGAAGGAGATATCTGTTTGGCTTATATTGGCATGTTGAGTTCATCTCAATCTGGTCCTTCTCCAGACTACAACAATTTGCTAGAGCCAAGAGACTTTGTAATATTTAATTCACCCTAAAATCAACAATTACAGAGACTCCCCTTATAATAAAAGCTGATTGCAGGACCCCAAAAAGTGTGACCACTACAGTAATCAGTTGGACTACCCTTTAATTCCGTGACTATCTTTACTGGTACCGCAAGTGATCCATGAGTCAGAGACCAGGACAAATCACTGTATAAGAACCGTCCATGCACTGATATAGATATACCTATAAATGCACCCGGTTTATTATTTTCTACCGCAAACTTCCTTCTGCTAAATTCAATCAGTCTTCACTCTGATGTAGTTCAAAATGTTTGCCCTACACACAGACAAGGCTTTAAATCAATATCTGCCATTCTCTTCAGGCTGAAAAGGACAAATCTAAAGAGCGGCAAAACTGGGAGAAATAAATAGAGTGGCATGTGCAGAAAAATAGACAATCTCTATAAATGAAAGCAAGCCGCTAATTGTTACTCTCTACATACATAATGACTGCACAAATGTAGAAGAGGAGAGTTTGCAATTTGGTGTTTTGTATCGTGATACATCAAGTTCTATCTCCGAAAATGAAAAAATAAAAATACTCGTAATCTATACCCATCTACAGAATCTATCTTTCTAGCTACAGTATCTATGTATCATATTAGGCTATAGTATCTATCTTACATATCCATCGATCTACACTAACCATCTATCTATAGTATCCATCGACCTATAGTATCTATTTTTAGTATGTATCTATATTTCTATCTATCCTATATATCCGCAGTATGGATCCATCTATAGTATCTATCTATCTATCTATCTATTATCTATCCATCCATCTATCCTCATATCTATCCACAATATGGATTTATTTATTTATCTATCCTCATATCTATCTATCTATCGTCATATCTAGATATCTATCCTCATCTATCTATTCTCATATATATCTATCCTCATATCTATTTATCGTATAGATCTATATATCATATCTATCTACAGTATCTATCGTATCTATCTACAGTATCTATCCATAGCATATAACTATCTATTATATATATCTATAGTATAGATCTATATCATATCTATGCACAGTATAGATCTATATCATATCTATCCACAGTATAGATCTATCGTGTTTATTTATAGTATCTGTATATCTACTGTATCTAATACTTATCTGAGGTAATCAAATATCTATATATAAGATGTTAACTATCAAATGTCTATTTCATATTCTATCTGATGGTATCTCCCTCTATTACTAATGATGTGGAAGTTTCAAATCAAATCAAATAGATAACACCAGCATCACTTACCGCTCCTCAATTCCGGGTCCTCTTCACCTCTTTCAGTTTCGATCAGAACCCTGTGTGGGGCGGCGCCAAAAGGTGAAGAGGAACCAGGACCATGGAGCGGTCCGGTCTGGGGTCTGAACAGATTGCTGCTTGTTCTGGTCTGAGGTTTGACTTGGATTAATTTGGGGGTCAGATCTGGGGTCTGAATTTCAGGGCCTGAATTTTCAGGTCTAGTCTGAAGTCTGTATTTATTTTTAGGGCTGGCGTTTGAATTTATTTATGGGTGCTTATTTATTTAGGGGATCTGGTCTGGGGTTTGAATTAATTTGGGGTTCGGGTCTGAAGCCTGTATTAGTTTAGTTAGTCTGTTCTGAATTTATTTAAGGGTCTAGTCTTTGTATAACACAATAAAGAACACAGTCTTAAGGCTAAAGAACCCCCAGGCAAACAGCCCAAAATAAAATGTTAACCCAAAATCTGCTCCTTCAACTTTTTTAACCTCTTGAAGACCAGGCCATTCTCATCTCAGCAGCGGCCCCTGTTCTCTTATGGATATGCCATAAATGTCCAAGATGGGAAAACCCCTTCAAGAACGAAAGTAATGTTTTTGCCACGTCATTCCGGTGGTCATAACTTTTTTAATGCTAGTTTGACGTAGCTGTATTAGATATTGTTTTTTGCAGGCTAGTGGCACTTTCTTTGGTACTATTGTTAGGTACATAATTGTTAGTGATACATTTTTATTCATTCATACTTTAATAAATATTTTTTATTTTATCTTTTTTTTACAAAATTTACCCTAAATAAAGTAATGGATTCATAAAATAGGTTGTTATGGTGGTTATGGTGATAGCAGATACGTGTATATGATTGGATATTTTGTAATCGTCACATAATAAAATGTATTACGAAAAAAAATATTCAGTTATTTTTATTCATTTAAATACGTTTTTTTACTCCAATAGTGGGATTTTTATTAATTATTAATGATTTTACATAATATTGTACTTGCACATTTACAAGTTTATTAGCCTATGAACTAATAAGTACAAAGGCAGTTTTTAGGGCATGCCTAAGAATGCCCTAACAAGCAGAATCACTAACAGACAGCCGTAGGGTCCTTTAATAAATTCTGGGATGTCTACCCATGTATGGCATTGGTAAAGATCCCCCTTTGCTTTCCACTTGTATGACATAATCAGCTTTAAACATGGCATAAAAGTGGTGAAATAATTTAGATCATAGGTTTCTCTGATCTTCGCTGTTAAATAAGGGCCACAACTGTATATAACAGCCGTGGTCCTGCTGCTGATCTGGCAGGCTCAGTGACCGTGCTCATGCGATCAGAGCGGTGTAATAGTATGGCACGGGTTTTCGGAGGATGAATGAACCCCGCTGCTGGTCCACAAGTGGTTAATTTTGCAAAAAAAGTCTTAAAAGTTGAGTGCCGCAAAGAAGGAACATACTCTCGGATCAGTAAAAACCTTTATTAATTACAAAAGTGGATTTTTTTTAAACTTTTTTCTTTGTAATAATAAAAGGAGAAACCCTGGATCTTCCTGACTGATGACACCCTCTAAATTTGACAGCTAATTAATTAAGCCTTGAAACTAAATTCATCTTCACAGGCAGAACAGATTCTAAATCTCTCTCCTAGTCAAAGCCAAATCTCAGGTGTAAGGAGATCTGACTAATTTCTGTCAAATACCAACAACTGACAATAAAGTATTAAGTAGGATCAATTAATGGAAAATAATAATGACAATTACGCTGCTCACATGTATCGAATACAAAAAAGACTCCCGGCAAATGAAAAGGGAAAACCAGGGGGAGGCTGAAGTAAAGGTGGCACTTCTGTGAGCAGCTGGAGATATAATAGGCAGAGCGATTGAGGTCAGTGACCTTGAAATGTAGCTGGCTGAAGGTCACAAATTACTATGCTAAAGAAAAAAGGGAAAGAGCAGAAGTGACACCCATATAAAAAGAAACCACCTGGGGAAATGTAACACAGAGATAAGGTAAGACACAAGTCCATTGAAATGCCTTATTATCGTCCTCACTGGTCGCTTCCTTTAGCTGTATAGTTTTGTACTACTAGAGATATAATGATATTTTATATACACCGATCAGCCATAACATTAAAACCGCTGACAGGTGAAGAGAATAACATTGATTATCTCCTTACAATGGCACCTGACCGAGGGTGGGAGATATTAAGAAGCAACTGAGCAGTCAGTTCTTGAAGCTAATTTGTTGGAAGAAAAAAAAATGGGCAAGTGTTAGGGTATGTGCACACGACCTCTTTTCAGACGTAATGGAGGCGTTTTACGCCTCGAATTACGCCTGAAAAGACGTTTCCAATACGTCGACAAACATCTGCCCATTGCTTGCAATGGGTCTTACGATGTTCTGTGTCAAAATACGGCGCGTAAAATGACGGCTCGTCAAAAGAAGTGCAGGGCACTTCTTGGGACGTTTTTGGAGCAGTTTTCTCATAGACTATTGAAAAAAGCTCCAAAAACGGCCTTAAAAAACGCCCCGAAAACGCAGCGAAAAACGCGAGTTGCTCAAAAAACGTCTGAAAATCAGGAGCTGTTTTCCCTTGAAAACAGCTCCGTATTTTGAGACGTTTTTGACTCAGCGTGTGAACATACCCTAAGAATCTGAGCGACTTTGACAAGGGACAAACTCTGATGTCTAGACGACTGGGTCAGAGCATCTCCAAATACAGCAGGTCTTGTGGGGTGTTCCTGCTTGCAGTTGTTAGCACCTACAAAAAGTGGTCCAAGGAAGGACAACCGTTGAACCGGCAATAGGGTCATGGCCGTGATCTCGGTGGGATAATATAACTATCATCCCTGTATATAACCCCCATGATCCCTGTATATAACACCCATCATTCCTGCATAGAACTGCCATCATCCTTATTTATTACCCCAACAACATGCCTATATATAACCGCCATCATTCCGGTGTATAACCCCCACGTCCCTGTATATAACCCCAACATCCCTGTATATATCCCCCATCATCCCTGTGTATTTCCCCCATCATCCTATACCGGGATGATGGCAGTTATATACAGGAATGATGGGGGTAATAGATAGGGATGTTGAGGGTAATACGCAGGGATGTTGAGGGTAATCCAGAGGGATAATGGAGTTCACATGCAGGGATGATGGGGGTCATGTAATCCCATTAGCCCTGTATTTATGTAACCATCGGGGAGCATGGAAACTGCGGAATAATAACGCCGTCCCCTCCTCCTTCCACAACAACGTGTAAGGAGCAGGGGGCATGTACTAGGAGAGACTACGCTCCATGTCTTTGATCAGTCAGAACTACTGGCTGAACTGAGGCACGGCGCATCATCAACTACCTTTACAGGCAATGCGGGAGCTCCAAGGGTGAAGGAGGACGAGGAGGTACTGGACGACGAGATAGGAGGAGTACTATGATTGACGACGTTCCGTGTCCTTGCTCAACCTGCACTTCCAGCTGAGCAGAGGCACGGCGCGTCATAAACTATGTTTACAGGCGGCGGGACTAGAGGAGGCGGAGCTTTGATAAGCTATGAAACATCCGCCCGGCGCACTGCCTGTAAATGTAGTTGATGACGTGCCGTGCCTTTCTTCAGCCGGAAGTGCTGACTGAGCAAAGACACGGAACGTCACAGGAAAGAAAAAAATGTACCCTGGGTGCGGTCACGTGACCGCAAATCAGAACCAAGTAACGAAGCCAGTGGTAAATAGACATTATATTAGAAAGTTACTTATATATGTCCAATTAAGTTAAAATATAAATAACATTTATTCCAGGACAATCCCTTTTAAGTCTGAAACAGTTGTATGCAAGTTGGAATAAATGGCACCATAATGTTAGACTGTATCTGCGCTATATACCATTGGCTCGCTTTGTAATATAAGACACCGGATAAAAAGTAATTATTTGCAGAGCTCCACTCACTATCATATAATGTGGAATAATTCTGGTGTTTTTGAGGTCTGTTTATCATGAACAGGGGTGACTGGCATATACCATCTTTTTTTATTCTATTTTTTTTTTTTTAAGAAGGCATTGCTTTACTATATTTCATTGGAGGGCTTATTGGTTCATTCACTTCACCACAAACTTACTGGTTACTCTTTTTGATTTTAGGGAAAAGGTATAAAAAATAAAACACAATCTCAAATGAACGTCGGGCTCTATAAAATGTACCCCTTAAGGGTTAACCAACAACTGACAAGAACAAGACCGATAAAATACCAACACATAGGATGCAATGGAAAATAGTGCTAGAAAGTATCAACAAAATGAACTATGAGACAACATTACTGGCCATAATAGATGCACTATATATTGAATCCTACGAAGTAACCAAGATATACTTGGTGCGTCGATCAGAAATTGACAGAAAACCAACCCAAGAAAATATGATCGACTACAGCACAAATGTAGAGAAAAATACAAATGATTCTTTATTGGAATAAAAACATGAGACAGATAAAAATGGAACTAGGGGATGAGTCACACAGTAAAAAAGGACGTCTGATCAGTCAAACATGCCAGGTATGGATATTGTGTCCACGTATTGTGTAATAGCAAAATAGGAGTAAATGCATGTAGTCATATAAAGAGCCGTGTCTAATGGAAAACAGCACGGATATAATCAAGGTACATCAGATGACAACAGCACAAATCGCAGAGAGGTAAAAAGCAGATGCCGATAGCTGTGGTAATTACAAAATACGTATATACCATCAATAATAATTACAACTAGTTACCAATGTAATGTGCACCAAGTAGTGCCAGAAAGTGCTTGAAATCAGAAGATGACCATAAATGATGAACATAATGGAGCTATGCTTGCTACACAGGACAGAAAAGATAACACTACATACCAGTGGACATGATGGAAACAGGGATGAAACGTCCTGACCCGACGCGCGTTTCGGCGATTGCCTTCGTCCGGGGTTAGGTACCCTTGTTGTCATCTGATGTACCTTGATTATATCCGTGCTGTTTTCCATTAGACACGGCTCTTTATATGACTACATGCATTTACTCCTATTTTGCTATTACACAATACGTGGACACAATATCCATACCTGGCATGTTTTACTGATTAGACGTCCTTTTTTACTGTGTGACTCATCCCCTAGTTCCGTTTTTATCTGTCTCATGTTTTTATTCCAATAAAGAATCATTTGTATTTTTCTCTACATTTGTGCTGTAGTCGATCATATTTTCTTGGGTTGGTTTTCCAACAACTGACAAGATACCAACACAAAATATTTCTTTCCTAATCATAAAGTATGATTAATTATGGTGCGGAGGACCTTCTGTGAGCAGTCTATTAATTATACATAAAACCATTAATTAGATACAAAGATGGTAATTTATTGTCACCGCAAAGGGCAATAAAAAAGCATTGAGAAGTCTTTTAATGGCTCATAGTGCTCTTTGAAAGTGAAATGGAAACTCTGAATACAGGAACTTCAAAATGACAATGTTTTATGTGTCGGTAACGGGCACAGATTTATTAAATAGAAGTGATCATTTCCCTGCAAACAAGATTTTGCCATTAAAATAAATAAATAAATAATAAGACAAAAATCTGCGCATCATAAGGATTGTTTTTACATAAGCTCAAAGGGTATAGCAAAGCGTAATTAAAAATGGTATCTGACAGCAGTTTTGAGCCCTTAAAGCTGCTGACACGTATAACTATATACAGGATGCGGAGAGCAGCGTAACCATACCTGTGGTGTCGATCATGCAAATTGCATGTAGAGAAATCTACGTTTAAATGTCCCCTACACCACGATCGCAAATATCCCCTCTGCTCTGAGTGACTGCTCTAGTGGTCTCCTGATTGGATGCTAGAGCCGTCACTGAGAGCAGAGGGGCGGAGCTGGCCACATTCAGTGAAGAGAGCCCGGCGCACTGAACATAAAGGGGCCAGCTCAGCACTTGCAATCACGCCGCCGGGGACATTAAGGCCTCATGCCCACTTCAGTTATTTTCTCCAGTGTTCTATCCGTTTTTTTTTAACTGATAGCACACGGACACATTCATTTCTATGGGGCCAAGCACACTTCCATTGTTTTAACGGAACAAGGTCCTACTCCTGTCTGTTTATGACGGAACAGTCTTGGCCTTTCCATTCCCTTGGTCCGTTGAAACAACGGACTACACCCAGAAGCCATCCATGTTTCACGGATCCGTCATTAGCGGCCGTACGACGGGCAACGGAAGTGTGCATGAGGCCTAACACGTAGATTTTTTTGGTCATGCAACTTGCATAACTGACACCACAGGTATGGTTGTGCTGCTGTCCCTGTTCTGTATATAGGGCGGTCAGAAGTTTTGAGAGATGAAAATTGCTTACAGATTCCCTTTAGTGATGGAACTTTGTACATTGTATCTTTATTGCGACAAGTTTTATTCTCTCACAAAATGAGAAATATACAAGAACATAGACTCTGATTAACCCCGGTGAACACAATTTTCCCCCCTATTTTCTGGAATTCTGCACAAAAACATCCACTCATGTTTTAAATATATGAGGATAAAATATAAAATAACTGTTACCCTATCCTTCTAGAATGTATTTGGGAATTGCTTTTTAAGTGAATACCCCAGTATTACCCCTCCACTATCCAATAGGTTTAAAGGGGTTATCATACTGATGCCCCAAGCCCGGACAACCCCTTTAAGTCCCATTTCTTTGATAAAATTCACTGCATATTGGCAAGAAATATCAGGATGTAACACATACTGAAATGATTGAGGCAGGCCCCTCTCTTAGGCACATTTCACACATGCAGTTTCGGTGCAGTTTTTTTTTGAACCAAAACAAGAGTGGATACAAAAAGAAGGGAAAGTATAGAAGAAAGACATACTTCTATCTTTTGTATCCACTCCTGGCCTTGACTTAAACAACTGCACAAGAAATGCATCAAAACTGCATGTGTGAACTTTACTGCACTTTAACGTATATTTATTTTTGTTGAAAAATTGTATTTATCATTTTCCCAAATCTTAGGCTTCGTTCACATCTGCGTCAGGACTCCACTCATGGGTTCCATCTGAGCTTTGCGTCAGGGGAAAAAATGGACGGAATCAAAACGGAAACCATAGGTTTGCATGTGCATCACCATTGATTTCAATGGTGACGGATACGGTGCAAATGGTTTCCGTTTGTCACAGTTTAAGTGTTCCGTCGTTTTGACAGAATGAATAGCGCAGTAGTCCACGGTATTGATTCCGTCAAAACAACAGAAACCTTATGACAAACGGAAACCATTTGCACCGGATCCACCACCACTGAAATCAATGGTGATGCAAACAGAAACCTATGGTTTCCGTTTGTTTCAATCAGGGTTCCATTCATGCTTTCCCCTGACGGAAAGCTACAGTCGAACACATGAACATAGCCAGTGGCCTAACTACCACTGTAGCAGCCATAACGGCTGCTACGGGGTCCGCTGCATGAGGGGGCCCGTACTGCCATCTGCGACCGGGCCCCCGTAGCCACACAGCGCTCACCGCGCTGGTCCCGCTTCCTGAATGCTGGAGCAAGGAGCTAACAGCACCGTGCTCCAGCATTCACTCTGCCATGAGCGGCTCGGCGCAGGCAGGCGCGATGTAGTGACGTCATCACCTGTCTGCGCCGAGTCACTCACAGCACAGACTGAAGGAGAAGGATCCTCCACCCGTCATGGGAACGGGGATAGGTAAGTATTTGTTATTATTTTTCTATTAGGCACTATGGGGCATTATACTGGGTAGGGAAGGGGGGGCTGATATAGTGGCTGCTATAGGAGCATTTTACTATATGGTGCGGCATTATACTTTATGGGGGCATTATACTGTGGGGGCAGCTATGGGGGGCATTATACTGTATAGGGGAATATACTGTGGGGACAGCTATGGGGGCATTATACATTATGGGGGCATTATACTGTGGGGACACCTATGGGGGCAGTATATTGTGGGGACAGCTATGGGGGCATTATACTGTGGGGACAGCTATGGATGGCATTACATTGTGGGGGCAACTATGGGGGGCATTATACTGTGTGGGGGCAGCTATGGGGGCATTATACTGTTGGGGCAGCTATGGGAGGCATTCTACTGTGTGGGGGCAGCTATGGAAGGCATTCTACTGTGTGGGGGCAGCTATGGGAGGCATTATACTGTGTGGGGGCAGATATGGAGAGCATTATACTGTGAGGGGGCAGCTATGGAGAGCATTATACTGTGAGGGGGCAGCTATGGAGAGCATTATACTGTGTGGGGGCAGTATGGGGGGCATTATGCTGTGTGGGGGAATTTTTTGGGCATTTTACTGCATGGGGGTATCTGTGTGGGCATTATACTATATGGGGCATCTGTGTGGGCATTATATTCTATGGCGGCATTATACTGTATGGTGGTAGCTATGGGGGCATTATACTGTGTGGGCTGAATCGGGTGTGTATGTGCGGGGATTCGGTGGGATTAGAGGCGTGGCTTAAAGAAAAAAAATGCAGCTGCAGATGCGGCTATTGTCAATCTGATACTTGAAAGTATAGCACGGTCTACAGGGAGGGCTGTATAACACTGTATGGGGAGGCTGTATAGCACTATCTACAGGGGGCTGTATAGCACTGTCTACAGGGGGGGCGGTATAGCACTGTCTACAGGGGGGCTGTATAGCACTGTCTAAAGGAGGGGGCTGTATGGCACTATTTAAAGGGGGCACTATCTACAAGGCCAGGCTGTGTGTGGCACCCAGGGGAGGGGAGCCCTGTCAAAAGTTTGCTATGGAGCCCAGTGTTTCCTAGTTACGCCCCTGAACGTAGCCCTGAAGCAGATGTGAATGAAGCCTTATATGTCACAATGTACAGCCTGATTCAAGGGGATTGCGCTATTTAAATACAATTGAATAAATCAGCATTATAGTCGGGACCTTGTCGGCGGAGGTGTTCCCCAGGTCCACTAATGCTCCTAAAGACAATATGGAGAAGTCCCCATATAAAAGTTTTAGCATCGACATCTATACATCAGCACGCAGGATATATACATGTAGACTCCTGTACGTGGTCCAGACACAACACTAATGTGGATGCTCATAGCTTATGCATAAGCTACTTCTCCAACATCTTCAGGAACCAACAGGGAGCAGGTAACTGCATATAGATGTGTATATGTAGAAGGATGCATGTGGAGTTGCAAAAGAAAGTAAGTGAAACCTTTGAAATTACCTGGATTTCTGTATTGATTACCAATAAAATGTGGTGTGATTGCTATGAAAGTCACAAATATAGACAAAAACAATCTAACTAAACTAATAACACACAAACAGTTGTAATGTTCATGTCTTATTGAGAACAGAGTAAAAAATTACAGTTCAGGGAGAAAAAGTAAGTAACCTGTAGATTCCCCTTAAGCAACAATCCCCTCTAAATGTCTCCTGTAGCTGTAAATAAGATTTACACCACATTGAGGAGGAATTTTGGACCATTCTTCTACCAAAACCTCATCCAAACTGCGAAGTATGGAGAAGGCAGCATCATGGTTTGGGGATGAAGAGATGTTAAAGAGGCTCTGTCACCACATTATAAGTGCCCTATCTCCTACATGAGATCGGCGCTGTAATGTAGATTACAGCAGTGTTTTTTATTTAGAAAAACAATCACTTTTGACCAATTTATGACCTATTTTAGATTTATGCTAATGACATTCTTAATAGACAACTGGGCGTTTTTCAGATTTTGACCAAATGGGCGTTGTAAAGCGAAGCGTATGACGCTGACCAATCAGTGACCAATCAGCGTCATATACTTCTCTCCATTCATTTACTCAGCACATCGTGATCTTGCTAGATCATGATGTGCTGTCACTTACTCAGACATTAACGTTACTGCCTTGAGAGTGAATAGACATCATCTTCAGCCAGGACGGGATGTCTATTCACAATTCCGACACTTCGCTAACGTTTGTGTGGGACTTAATGACAGTAAGCGTGATCTTGTTGAAAAACAAGATTTGTATTTCAGAATGGCCAAGTCAGAGTCACGAATTTAACCCCTTAAGGACACGGACAATTTTGGCCTCGAGGACCGAACAATTTTTTTATATTTCCCTCTTTGCATCCCGGCGCTCATAACTTTTTCATTTTTTGTGCGACGTTGCTGTATTAGACTTTGTTTTTTTGCGGGACGAGTTGTACTATATGTAGGTATTTTTTTTTGGTACATTTGTATTATCGTTTCATTTATATACATTTTTATTTTGGCAAAAATGTAGAAAAAAAAGCAGTTCCGCTGCAGTTTTCTTTCTTTTTTTTTTACACCATACACCGATCATAAATAACGTAATACATTTATTGTACAGGTTGTTACAGATGTGGCGATACCGAATATGTGTATATTATTTCAAGTATTGGAACTTATATTTTGAAAAGTTTATTTATTGTACAAAATTAGTATTTTCTCTGTATTTTTTTTTACAGTATTTTTTTTTATTTAACATTAACTTTTTTTTATTTTTTATTAACTTTCCTTTTTTTTTTTTTTAACTTTCCTTTTTTTTTTTTTAACCCATAGAGGGATTTTTCATTTTGATTCCTATTTTTTAACTGTAATGTACTGGAATCTATCTATATGCCAGTACATTAGCCTGTGTACGGATTGTACACAGGAAGTTGTTAGGGCATACCTCAGTATGCCCTAACAACAGGGAATGTTGTCAGACAGCCCTGGGGCCCTTCAATGGACCCTGGGCTGTCTGCCCATACCAGGTAAAGCTATTGATTGAATCACAGGGATTTCCTGTGATCCAATCAAAGGGAAGAGCCCCTTCTCACTTTAGCTTTGACCGCGGAATTCGTGGGGTTAACAGTGGAGAGAAGAGGTTTCTCTTCTCTCCGCTGTCAGAGCAGGGCTGCGGCTGTGTGTTACAGCCATTGCCCCGCTCATCGTGGTGCGCAGACACTGGCTGTCACACAGAACGAGAATACTCATCCTCATGCGCCAAGTACCCGTCCACTCAGGACGAGTATTTTCGTCCTGTGTTGGGACGTTGTGGCCTCACCTGATGAGGACTGTGCACTTAAGGCATCCCTAGAAATATTGATAAACTGAAACACATTTGCATGGACAAATGGTCCAAAACTCCTCCGCAACGTCATGTAAATCTTATTTGCAGCTACAGGAAATGTTTGGTGGAGGGGATTGCCGCAGGATATTAAATGCAAGTGTTCACTTACTTTTTCTCCCTGCATTGTGGACATTTACTCCATGTTCTCAATAAAAGTCATTAACAGTACAACGGTGTGTGTGTTATTAGTTTAGTTACATTGTGTTTCTCTATAATTGTGACTTAGATAAGAATCAGACCACATTTTATTGATAATCAATGCAGAAATCCAGGTAATTCCAAAGGTTTAACTTACTTCTCTTGCAATTGTTTGCGTGTACGTAATGGCGTCCTAGAATACTGAATTACGTGGAAGCTGGTTGAAAAGCAATAGAACCGAAGATGAAAGAGGGGTTGCCACCAAGCATCCCTAGAGCTCAGAATAAAAATCCCTAAATACGCAGTCAACCCTCCCCCATACTACAGCAATCCAATGTAGACTTTTTTCCCAGGACCACCACAAAAACTACCAAACATTTTACAAAAAGATTCCCTAAAAAACTGCCGAAGCAATGGTTACAAACGTAAAATAAAAAACAAATGCACGGATATTGGTTTTCGATGTGGCTCTTCTCTAGGTATGTGCACACTGAGCAGTGACCCTAGCAGTATGTCCTCTATTAGCCTTCTACTCATTATGTTCTCTACACAATACATCTATTCCTGCCTCATGTTTTACTTCGTCATGCTGAAAGCAACAACTATATGTCTGACATTTACAATACACATATAGAAAAAAGAAGAATAATAATCATAAAAAAAAGAAAAGAAAAACAGCTCCCACAACTAAACATACATTGCCTATGTCTGCAGTGATTGTCCCTATCCAGAGGATGAATAGACATATGAAGCTCTGGAGAAATGCCATTAAATACTTTTATGCTTTATTTATGTCGTTTTGCAATGAAAACGGTAGAACAGGACACAAGTAACTTATTCCTGCGTAGCAGTCGATCTACACAGAGGTGACATCCATTCACTAGAGTTATGAAGCATACACATCAGTAAAATCACCAGAGAGTAATGAATTACCAGAGCGCTGCCTGAGTGAATAGCGGTTATAGGAAAAGCTGCAAAAAATGATCTTCAAGTGATAGATAGAACTAAAAGTGTGCCTTGCCCTCCTCGAAAAATTCCCCAAAGAGCTGTGGCAAAGGCCTCACCCCATCCCCTGTGCCACTCTTATAAACGTTCCAATATTGAAATCAATGGTGCTCTATTACGAGTTGGAGAAGTGAAGGGTTAAGGAGCAACTTTTAAGAACCTGAGGCGGTCCAACTTCTAGACGCCCTGCGACAGGTGAGATGATCTTTAATAGGCTTTCCCCTTTAAGATTTCAAGAATGGCTGGATGATCATGTATTGTAGAGTGGCATGAAGAAACCTTGTACAATTTAAGTCCTGGTAATGAGCGATTTCCCTTGACTATGATGACGTAAGGTCTAGTTGGCAGCAAAATTCCCTTCTTGTACAGCCCTCTGTGACGGCTTACACATAAGCTGCATAATATAAGGTGATATCTTATTGGTAGCTGGGGGCAACTACTCCACTTTTCCTTTGCATTGGTTTGATAAGTCTCCCGATTGAATTTCCCCTATTGTAACGCAAAGCAATCAGATAGGAGTCACCCAAAACCACATAATGCATCCCATAACGCAGAGGAAGTAACTGCCCAGCTGAAGTGACCATGAAGAAATCCAACATCAACTCCGCAGAAGGAGTGATAATCTGTGCACCAATGGTGATGGACCAGTCTGTTTTCAAAATGTGGTTCATTGGTCCAAAAATTGGCCTTACATAATAAAAAATAAATAAAAAATTCTCAGTCAGTATAACCACAAAAGCTAATCTCAACCAAGAATTGTGAGGCAATGTACAAATTCTTGCTAATTCACCTGATCGTATTAAAAATCGGTCGTATAACGTGTAGAAAACCTAGTTGTAAATATATGTTTTCATCCATATTGAGTTCTGTAAGCATGTCCGTATTATGGCTGTTTGTCCGTATTAGATCAATGTTAGATTGGTAATGGATTCGTTTTTCTTACATCCGTACATATTCTCAGAAACGTAAGAATAAAATCCGCTATTGTTCCAACCGTAATACGGATCTAAATCGCATGATTTTTCACCTCTGTATTACAGATGGCATTATTTTGGGTATTCATTGACTTCCATGGGCTATTATCGGCAGCAAAACGGAATCCGATGAGGCACGCTGTGTTTTGTTTTTTTTACAGCAACTGACTCTACATTTGTCTGTGCACAAAATCGTTCATGTGAATTAAGCCATTAATTATTATAGGGTCAGTATGCAAATAATATTGCACTTGTTCTAGACTAGGACACCACACAGAGATAATAATCCGCTGCGTGAATTAGCCCTTAATTACGGCTTCTTCTGGAATGGTTTTTCATGGAGGAAACATCCTGTCCATCACCTTCTAGCATAATGTGTACTGCTCAGTGCTTCTCTTCTATATTATTTTTCTGCTGAGCTGGCCATTGAGTATAAGCTCCAGGGGCTAAGCACTGATATACTCGAACAAAGCGTTGTGATCGTAAGCGCTTGTTTTACTGACCGCTCATCAATAAAATATAGCAAAGAGTAGGAGCAAGTCCCGCCTCATACTTGGAAGAAGACCATGTCTGTAGCGATATTGGGGTTTCAGTGAGTAACCCCAAAATGATGTTTTGGGAGTTGAAATTATGTCTTATGAAGCAGGAAATTTTTCATAAGAATTTTGGGGAATTTTTTTTTATTTTTGGGTTGTCTGACAACCCCTTTAAAGACAAGACATACTTTTGCCATATCAGGCGAATACAAAAAGTGTTTAAATGGGTTTTTTGGTTTGGAAAAAACATTTTCATATTAGAAATCCGAGTTAAAGGGGGTCTCTGCTTTGGACAAGGCCTACTCGTTAGAAGGGTCCCGTGACAAACTGATCACAAAATATTCCCCGCTGAGCCGCTCAGCTGTGGTCTGTGGGAGATCAGGCAGTAAGTGTTAAATTTCCTTGCAGCGCCAAATTAAAATATTACACAATGTGTGGTGACGCTGTAGTGGAATTAAACACTTGCTGTAGTGTTCCTGATAGTTAACAGATGATCGATGGCAGTTCAAGCAGCCGGACACTCTATGATCAGCTTATCATTAGCGAAACCTTCTAAAAAGTGGATGCCCTCTAAAGCAGGGGTCTCAAACTCGGCCGGGTAAGTGGGCCACATATAGAAAAAATGGGACGTTGACGGGCCGCGTTACTTTCAAATTTGATACAATACAAAATTATTGTTAATCAGTTAGTTATTTGATCTACTATAACACTATATTACTATAATAATACTACATTACTATAATAATACTGCTAGGTTTAAAATTTGAGATATTTCTCCACGTGCTTATTTCAACAATCCAGTTTTCCAGTTTAAGTGTCGCTAAATGCAGTCGGTGGCTCAGTTGGCAGTCACACATGTCAAGATTGGGCAGCCCCTTTTTAGACAGTGCCCTCGGCGGATGCTGCCGCAGTACCCTCGGCGGATGCTGCCGCATTGCCCTCGGCGGATGCTGCCGCTGTGCCCTCGGCGGATGCTGCCGCAGTGCCCTCTGTAGATGCTGCCAGTGCCCTCTGTAGATGCTGCCAGTGCCCTCTATAGATAATGCCACAGTGCCCTCTGTAGATAATGCAACACACCCCTAGATAATGCCACAGTGTCCTCTGTACATACTGCCACAGTGCCCTCTGTAGATGCTGCCACAGTGCCCTCTGTAGATGCTGCCACAGTGCCCTCTGTAGATGCTGCCACAGTGCCCTCTGTAGATGCTGCCACAGTGCCCTCCGCAGATGCTGCCACAGTGCCCTCCGCAGATGCTGCCACAGTGCCCTTCGCAGATGCTGCCACAGTGCCCTCTGCAGATGCTGCCACAGTGCCCTCTGCAGATGCTGCCACAGTGCCCTCTGCAGATGCTGCCACAGTGCCCTCTGCAGATGCTGCCACAGTGATGTCAGGGGCTTGCCCAGAGCTGGAGTCCCGGAGCAGAGCTTCTAGCACTCTGCCTGGGATTCCAGCTCTGCTCCTGACATCACTGTCCATATATGGACAGAGATGTCAGGGGTAACCCCAGAGCTGGAGTCCCGGGCAGAGTGCTAGTAGGCTCTTCCTGGGACTCCAGCTGTGCTCCTGACATCTCTGGGACTCCTGCTCTGGGGAAGCCCCTGACATTGTCGATGTATGGACAGCGATATACTAGCGCTCTGCCCGGGACTGCGGCTCTGGGGAAGTTCCAGACATTGTGTGTCCAAACATGGACACCGATGTCAGGGAATTCCAGAGAGTCCCGGAGCAGAGCCGATACTAGCGCTCTGCCCGGGTCTCCGCTCTGAGGAAGACCCTGACCCACTGTCCATATATATGGACAGTGATGTCAGGGAATTCCACAGAGTCCCGGAGAAGAGCCTATACTAGCGCTCTGCACGGGACTCCGCTCTGGGGAAGCCCCAGACATCGTGTGTCCAAACATGGACAGCGATGTCAGGGAATTCCACAGAGTCCCGGAGCAGAGCCTATACTAGCGCTCTGCCCGGGACTCTGCTCTGGGGAAGACCTTGACACACTGTCCATATATGGATAGCGATGTCAGGA
Organism: Rhinoderma darwinii; assembly: GCF_050947455.1. Taxonomy (NCBI): domain Eukaryota; kingdom Metazoa; phylum Chordata; class Amphibia; order Anura; family Rhinodermatidae; genus Rhinoderma; species Rhinoderma darwinii. The sequence continues at coordinate 47,576,272 of NC_134690.1, read as the reverse complement.
AATTCCGCAGAGTCCCGGAGCAGAGCCTGTAGTAGCGCTCCGCATGGGACTCCAGCTCTGGGGAAGCCCCAGACATCGCTGTTCATATGTGGACCGCGATGTCAGGGAATTCCAGAGTCTCGGAGCAGAGCCAATACTAGCTGCTCTGTGTCCAGCGGGCCACAAATGATAGCCCCAGGGGCCGCGTGCTTGAGACCCCTGATCTAAAGGGTTGTCAGACAATCCGAAAATTTAAAAAAAATCCCCAAAATTATTTTTACAAATTTCCTTCATCATAAGACATAATTTAAACTCCCAAAACATTATTTTAGGGTTACTCACTGAACCCCAATTTCACTACAGACATGGTCTTCTCCTTCCAAGTATGAGGCGGGACTTGCGCCTACTCTTCCGGGCATTCATCGCTTTACTCTCTGCCCAGGATTAGATGCTCGCCACTTTCCTCTGTTACTTTCTTCCCCCTGTTCAGCCTGCGCAGGCGCAAGGATGCTCTGTTGGTAAGAGAGCCAGTCTCTCTTGCAGTCACGTGATTGGTAATGCGCCGACACGCACAAGAGGGGAGAGCCCTTAATCACGGTGGTCGGTAGGTCATCAAGTAGAAGGAAACGGGAGAGCTTCCGGCAACACGTGACTGATTTTGAATCGGCAATTCTGTGAAGTGCCTTCTTATCATATAACATAATGAATGGGTAGCAATTTTTGGCCTCCGGATAACCCCTTTAGTGGGTCCAAACTTTGTTACATAGTATAAATGGAAATACAGCCTGCGGCCCTGACTGCTGGGTGTTTGGAGGGAACATAACTTATTTTCTTATATATATATCCACCTCCACCCAGCACTGTATACGGATGTCGATCCTATGCTAATCTATGCATATGGTAAATGATAATATACAGACAGCCAATGTCGGGGACTGCTCTTTAACACATAAACCAGCCCATATGGGAGAAAATCCCTTTTGATAGATCCAACGGACTGGATGATGTGGTTTGCATGAAATCCATTGGAGGATGATAATGCCTCAGATGATACTCGATTTTCTATGGAAAAACCTTTCAGACATGAAGCATTACTCACACAGAAATGTATTCATTTTACATCAAACAGCCAGAGAATAGACTCAGAGGCAACCCAGCTTGGAAGACAGGCTTTTCTTGGACTGTTCAAGACCAGTGCTCAATAGGGCACACTATACAGTAATTAGTTTTTAAGAGAAACTGCCCCTTAACTTCAGTGGAGCCTAAGCGTTTATAATCCCTACAGGGAGTCTATTTCTTTAGTTCAAACAGAGCCGAGATCAATGGCAGTGAGAAAGTTTCAGTGAAAGACTTAGTAACTCGCTTCCACCCCACCGCTGACAAGTGAAGAATGACACTTCGTGCTGAGTAGCCCATAAAAAAAAAGTTAATTCCGACACTCACCTTGAAGCACAGATAAAATGCTGAATGATTGCTGATGGCGGAAAGTGCGGGCACAGAGGCTGGTTCTAAATCATGGAGTGTTCAACTAAACCGTAAAAGAACACAACCCCTCCAGCACCCCTCATCTTGCCAATGTTTGTTAAGACTGTTAACCCTCACCCCTCGTTTTTTTTTGTTTTTTTTCGGTCTAGAGCAGGTGCTACTATAGTAGGAAAAGACATACAAGACCACACTTTATGTTACATATTAATGAATATATGCGAATACTCTGCTGTACAGATTCAGCGTAGCGGAATATATTATTGAGTAATGGGGGCTCCATTATTAGGGAATTGTTATAATCCTCGAGTTAAAGGGCATGTCCAAAACTTTATACATAACACTACATGTGGGTATTGCTTATCTGCGTTTTGCCTCCATCAATGCTGGCTGCTTTCTCGCTCTATTCTATTAGTACGCTGCTATAAATCGGTAACTGTGGTGATTCCCAGTCATTGGGGGGGGGGGGGGGTGTGCTATGGGATTTGTAATAAAAGGCGGTGAGTTCTTATTTGTGTAGACATTAAAATAGGAAATATCTTGGTATAGTCCTGCCAGGACCTTCCGCTTTAATGACATCACTATAGCACTACTACTCTTCGATGTGGGGGCACAAGCTGTACTTGTCTCAATGTAACCGATGAGAGGGAACGCAAACTGATTAAGGCTCTGGTCACATCTGCGTTCTACTCTGTCAAAAGAGCAGAACAGCGAAAAACTGGAGCCACTGGATCTATCGCATGACAGAAACCCACGCGCCTATGGCGGACAAAATAGCGCCACGCTTTAGGGGTCAGTTTATAACGCAGGGTATTCGCTGGTGGTCTTGGATTCCCTAAAGACCTGCGCTAAGCAGAACACTGTGAATCCATTTTTCCCTTGAGTTGTCTGAATATTTCAAGAGGTTAGTCCGCATTTAGAGAGAAGGACTACCAGTAATGCGGATTTACCATCAATTTTAATACAGGGTTTGGTAAAGTTGTTGTCATCGTCAAATGTATTGGTCTCTATTTATGGTACATTTAAGTCAGTCATAGACAGATAAAAGTTTCGTCAACCAAATTTGACAGATTCCACCACCTATCGCATGATATTTCTACATGGACAATGGTTTCTGACTCTTAATGTAGAATATTTCAGACTTTCTTTCTGCATATAATCTCCTTTAGATGTATTTCTATTATAGGAAAACCGGCAGTAAAGAGAGAAAAGGTCTTAATTTTTTCAATATTAACCCCTTATCGACATGCCACGTACATGTACGTGGTAGCCGTTAAGGGGAAGTATGGAGCAGGCTCACAGACTGAGCGCGTGACGGTTCTCTTGTATAGCCGACACCTCACTGTAATGGGCGAAATCAAAGATCACTTTGATTCAACCTGTTTAACCCCTTAAATGCCATGGTCAATAGCGACCGCGACATTTGAAGCGTTAGAATCAGGGGGGCAGTCCCCTCAACGAGATCGTGGATTGCCGATTGTCGTCATGGCAGCCTGAATGAGTTATGAAGGCCCCCAGGTCCGCCATATTTGTACTACTTTGAAACCTCCGGCAGGGCTTCAAAGAAGACTGTCGGTATAGTGATATCATGCAAGCGATCCAACGATCCCCTAAAAAATAGTCCCCTAATAAAAAAATTAAATAAAGTTCAAGTTTTTTTTAATGTTATAAAAAAAAAAAAATCTTAACGTTCAAAAAAAACACTTTTCCCATTTTTTTCCCTAAAGCAATGTTAGAAAAACAAAAGTTAACATAACTGGTATCGCCGCATCCGTAAAAATACAAACTATTACAATATAAAGCTTTTTAACCCGCTCGGTGATCGCCGTAAAAAAAAAGAAAGAAAAAAAAAAAAAAAGAGTAACTGATATTTTTTAGTCACCTTAGTTCTCCAAAATATTAACAAAAAATGATCACGTACCCAAAAATGGTACCAATAAAAACTCTAGTTAGTCCTTCAAAAAATAAGCCCTCCCATTGATTAATTGACTTAAAAATAAAAAAAACAGTGGTGACACAAAACGATTTTTTCTTAGCAAACAGTATTTTATTATAAAAGGGGTAAAACATAAAAAAGCATATAAATTATAAATTTGGTATCGCCGTAATCGTATCAACCCGTAGAGTGAGGTGAACATGTAGTTTTCACCCCATGATGGACGCCGTAAAAACAAAACCCGCTCAAAAAAATGCATAATTGCTGTTTTTTGCCCATGTCACCCCACAAATAATTTTTTTGCAGTTTCCCAGTACATTATGCTGTACAATAAATGGTGCCATGAAAAAAAAACAACTTGTCCTGCAAAAACAAGCCTCTCACGGCTATGTCGACAAAGAAAATAAAAAAAGTTATGAGTTTTGGAAGGCGGGGAGGAAAAAGCGAAGATTGGCCGTGTTGCAAGGGGAAGCTCCGCCCCGCCACCTCGTCACTGCATGGACCGCCCCGTTCTGTCTCTGCTTCCCCACGGAACTGCTGTACTGTACTGAACAAAATTGTACAGCACGGAACAGCAGTTCCGATGGGAGCAGGGACTCCTAATACATAGCCACACCGCCCTGTAGATACCGATACGCTGTAGATAGCACCCGTTTGAAGATCGCACCACAACCCCCCCCTTATAGATCGCGCCGCTGTGGATAGAACCCCCCTTTACAGATCGCACCACCCCCCCTCCCCTTGTAGATTGCACCACAACCCCCACACTTATATATCGCGCCGCTGTAACTCCCACTAGGAGCTAAATCCCTGGCCAAAGTGTCTGAAACCTCTGGCCGGGGATTCAGATCCTAGTGTCAGCTACAGCGGCACGATCTACAAGGAAGGGGGGTGCGATCTACAAGGGAGGGGGGTGGTGCTGCGATCTGCAAGGGGGGTGGGGGTGCGATCTACTAAGGGGGAGGTGGTGCTGCGATCTACATGTGGGGGTGCTATCTACAAGGGAGGGGGTGGTGCTGCGATCTACAAGTGGGCACTGTCACTATGCTACTATATGGGGGCACTATGTCACTATATGTGGGCACTGTGGCACTATGTCACTATATGGGACACTATCTACCCTGACAAAGGAAATTCATCCTTTTTTTAATACATTTTTTTACGACCATGAAAGATGGACTGGAAATGGATGATAATTTGGAGACATTGATGCAAAATGGACATGAAAAACTGACCATTGAGGAGTTTTTAATGGCCATCTTTTTTCACTGTCGTGTGACTGTATCCTAAATGACTATGCTGTCAGGGGTCCCGTTCACATGTACCATGATCGGGCTGTGAAATGAGGCTGACACCCGGACCATTTTTCACGGTCCAATCACGGTCGTGTGAGTCCGGCAATGTCAGAGACCGGCTGAGGCGTTGACAGGCCGAGGTTGGATGTTAGTGCACGCAGCGCATCATTAATTATAGATTCTGTTAACCCGGTCCCTGCCAGGGAACACAGAAGTAATAATAAATTAGATATACAATTTTCCAATTGTATTTATGATACAATAAAGTATTTGCAGAGGTTAAAAGACGTTACGTTACGTACAATAACTAAAGCAATATATGTTAAAAAGTTATTTATATAAAGAAAATGTATTAAATTATCTCTGGGTATTAATGTTAAATAAACAGAAAAAAAAATAATAAAATAGAGATTGAAATCGAAAATCGCCCAAAGTGTTGAAAAAATTCTAGATTTTATTTTTTAAATAAATTGTAGACCCATTAATTTCTATGGCCCCATGCTCATAACTGTGGTTTACACGGATCAGTGTGGGTGCTGTAAACCCGGACCGTAAAAACTCTGGACAAGTCATTTTACAGTCCGGATTTGCCGATTCACCAATACTGGTGAACTGTTGTGGATCCGTGAGTCTTGATGACACACGGATGCACAACGGAGATTTTTTGCGGTCCGACCCGGACCGCAAAACCAATGTGGTTGTGTGCATGAGGCCTCCATTTTGAGGCTGAGTTGCGCTTGAAAAAAATATAATGCTCCTACCTGAAGTCTTAACTAAAACCACAGATAACACAATCCCATCATGATCAGTGGTGCCGAATAACAAACTGAACTTTGCTACACCTGTATTTTTACTTGAAGGTTAAAAATAGACTGTTAGCAAAAAGTTTTTAGCAAGACACAAAAAAGTAGGACATTGTTAGATGTTCCCTGTCTTGAACTTGTAGAGGTCGAGGTATTCGATTTCTTTTGCTGACTGACGGTACCTGCACTGGAGTTAGAAGGCCATTACTTACATGCTTAGTCCTTTCATCGGAGGCCAGGCTTGTAGAAGTAAAACTAAGTGCTGGAACTCCGGGCGCGTGTGACTGATCTCCAACAGCTCCACAAAGAGACAATATCTTTTTTCTTCATTTTCAATGTCAGTCACTTCCACCTAAAGGGTGAAAAACCACAGTTCAGACCTTGAATCCATTCTGCCTAACTGGGTAAAAGCAAGGAGCATGATGAATCCTGTACACAAGGAAACCCTGACAGCACTTTGTTAAAGTCTAGTAGCTGAAAGTCTATATAGCACGGGAAACACGCGAAAATCATCTGTTTCTTACAGAAACGAATGCAGTAAAAGTTCTATAAAGGTCAACAGTTCTAGTAGTTAACTGCAGATATTCATAGAAGCCAATTTTGTGACAATGATACTGTAATTTAAGGGGTTCATATATCTTTAAGGATCTCATGGTCGAATAACAGAATAGGCCCATACAGGCGGAGATGGACGTGGAGTCCATCCATAGTGATATATGTATGTATCTGGTCCATATAGAACCTCGTATAGATGGACCTGCACCCGTGGTCCCAGAGAACATTCTCTATAAGGAGTCATGCACACAACCAATTTTTTATTCAGTGTACCATACACAATTTTTTGCGAATAGCACACTGACCCATTTATTATATCACATAACAAGAGTCATTGAAAATCCATTGAAAAAGTTAGTTTCTTGACACTGTATTTAATGGGTTAAAGGTCAAGATAAAGATGGCTACATCTGTACGGATATACTGAACAAATACGGACACTAGAATCTGAAGTTTGCGGGCCAATCAACGGCAACGGTCATGCGCATGAGGCCTTATGTACATGTGTACAAAATCAATGGACACCATTTATAAACACATTACAAAAGGAGAAAACTCATAACATGGAAAAGACAATATCCAATCAAAAAGATAAAAAAGTAGTACACAGATTATAAAAAAACGTTATACAAAATTTCCAACGAAGCCACAAGACCCAAACTCACCGTGGTTCAGCTAGACTTCACAGCAGGGTTTTATGGTGATCTTAGCCCTAATCTGACCTCAGAGAACCGGGAAGGGGCTGCGGGTTCTTACAGACATAATATGGATGCTAAAATAAGGCTGTATTTCGGCTAACTGAAACTGGCCTTAGTCCTCATTCACACTTGAGTATTTTGGTCAGTATTTGAAAGCCAAAACCAGGAGTTGAACCTCAACACAGAAAAAGTAATATGGTAAGAAATGCATATTTTCCGTGTTTTGGATCCACTGCTGGTTTTGGCTTCCAAATATGATGGATATAAAATACTCAAGTGTGAATGATGACAATTCACTAACCTTGAACTAGGCCCGTCATGACTCACATGATGCCTGCTCTTTATTTTCATCATGTTTCATTTCTTAAAGTGAGCCGCCACCATTGACACCACAGGTCTGATTATATTATGGAATTGCAAAAATAGGACATTTCGAAGAACAGGGGATTTTTTTTAATGTTCTTGTCCTGCAGTCGTATCCGTAGAATACAGACCCTTTCCTGTCAATGGACAATAGGCATAGGCCTAGTTCACACGGAGTATTTTGCAGGCAGAAAAAATCTGCCCCATAATTCCAAATTTGAGGCAGATTTTGCCCTGCATGTGCTTTTTCGCCACGGCTTTTGTTGCATTTTCTGAAGTGCTTTTCACCCGCGGCCATTGACGACCGCGGGCAAAAAAATGCAGCAAGGAAACGCTTTTTCTGCCTCCAATTGATTTCAATGGGAGGTCAGAAGTGGCACCGCAGCAAGAAAGAAATGCCACTTTTTTACCCATCGTGAGCGGCTAAAAGTCGCCCGAAAACAGGAACGCCTCGGCCTCCCATTGAAATCAATAGGAGGTGATCTCAGCAGTTTTATGCCGCCGATACCGACGCGGTTTCCGTTTCAAAATCAGCGCCAAAAAACTGTATGTAAACTGGGCCATAGATAGCAGAAAGTAACTCCTGTGCACACGACGGTAATTTTCATCCGTAATTACGGATGAAATTGCGAACCCATTCATTTCTTTTGGCCATAGACACCTTCCCGTATATTTACGGATGTGTATTCGGGCCATAGAAACTATCCGAAAATATAGAACATGTCCTATTCTTGTCCACAATTGCGTCACGGACTAGCCCTATAAAAAAGTCTATGGGCACTTCCGCAATGGAGGACGGCTACGAATGTGTGTCCGTAGCCGTCGGATCCGTATTCGTGGACAGTAAAAACTATCACGGTCATGTGCATGAGGCCTCAGTTGGTACAAAAAAAACAAAAATGCACAGTTCCACCAATAGTTTAGATTTAAGGAATCAATTTTTTTCTTTCAAACAGAATGGTGCTCGTAACAAATAAATTAAAAATAAAATTCTTTAATAGTACATGTAAAAAAAACAACATAATATTGCAGATAAAACTCTGCATATAATCGTAAATAAAAATAATAATATAAATATAATAAAACCATGAATAAATGAAAGCTTGTCAAAAGTCCTGCATCAATGACAAGAAAACCTAGAACAGCACAATATTTCTTCTGATACGACCACCAATAACCCGGCCCGCTTTACAATGCTTGGTTCCACATTTGGATTCCCTGGCAGTAGCTGTAGATATAAGGGAGTTTACACGTTTTTAAATTTCACCATTATACCCTGGAGCGGGGCATCATATTACTAGTTCTGATTGACTGAAATGCAGATCTGATTGTAATTTTCTTAAAATTACTTATAAGTTGAACCTAAACGCTGAATTTTCTTCGGTATGGTATTTTTCTCAGTCACTAAATTATAACGTCCTTTTTCTGTGAAAAAGAAGAAAAAATTATTTATTTTCCATTTGCAAAGGCGTTAAGAACTTCATTGAATTGGGTGACTTTATCCATCATTGAAGTAAGATTTTCGGCTGTAGTGACACTGCTTATCAGCAATTTATTCACCATCGTTGACACAACACGCCTGGTCTTTCACTCTCGGCAAAGGACATCAAGTTAACCTTGTGCACCGTGGGCTATATGACACACCGCTTCAAATCAGGCTTATAAACAAACCATTCTGACAGATGCAGTTACATATGAAAAATCTCCTATCTGATCTTATTTATATTCTTGCCCATAGGGGGCAGTATAAGGCCAGGTTCACAGTGAATACGCTTGTTTTTTTTCCCATTGGCAAAACAATCGTAAAAGATGAAAAAGTAAAATAAGCAGAGCTGGCCTTAGGTTGGACAGTGCCTGTGTGTTGCTACTCACCATATAGCGTATGTCATACAAGGTAAATATAACTATACCAATCAATGCCTAAATATTAGCGTCACACAGGATGGTGCCTTAACAGCGCCATTTATTGGCTACATTAGTCCAAATAACAATGCTTAAAGGGTTATTCCCAACTCCCATGTTACATTTTTTTTTTTAATGTTAAATCGTTTAGCTATTGAAAAAAAAGTATTTTGCACCCCATGCAGCAATTTCCCTGCCCACATTTAACATGTATCCCTGCTCGTTTCCTCCTGTGTCTTTTCCCAGCATCTGAACAGATGTGGGCGTGTCACTTCTCCTTCACCAGCAAGTGGCGCTGTGATGATCTCACGGCGCTGCTTCCCAGAACGTGGAGGCCCCCGATTCTGCTATATAAAAGTTCTAACAACAGCATCAGGAGTCCAAACAACGTGTACAAGAAGCAATCCATCGTGCCAACCCCCCTTGCCCCCAAGTGCTTGCCTGTTTACTCCAGTTAAATTTGCATATACTATTCCGCAATTTCAACCCCCAGTTTATCTCCCAGTTCATCCATACTGTCTCAGCGCTCTGTCCTTCTCATCTCTGTCCCCAAGAGCTGTGTGTCTGAACTGATAAGTGCTCTGAAGAGCTGTGCCGAGTGCAAAGGGGAACAGCTTCAGGGCTACTGTGAATGCCGGGAGCCACCTCATTGAAAATATAGGGAGCCAACAGAGATGCTCGGGCCAGAACTTTGTGAGCATGTGCAACCGCGGCGCGCTCCCAATCCTCCGGCCAGGTTTACAGAGACTGGCTGTGGGGAAACTGTGCAGGCGCCGGTGCTAAACACTAGCGGTGGTCGAAACCATAGCCATGAACATCTTAACAAATCGTAAGGCATGGGGTGGACTCAATCGGATATCTAGAAAATGCTGCACTACAGAAAATGCAAGAAATTTATAAAGATTAATATATTTAAGATAGGGAACTGTTGGGGGTTGGAGTATAAGTTGGGAATAACCATTCAACAGTGCTGCTACCCCCATGCACAGTAAATATAATATCGTGTTCAGTTCCTAAGCAACAGTGCCACACAATACCACCATACAGTGCTCAAATAACACCACCATACAGTGATCAAATAACACCACCATACAGTGATCCAATAACACCACCATAGTGCTCAAAAAACACCATCATTCAGTGCTCAAATGCCACCATACAGTTCTCAAACACCACCATACAGTGCTCAAACAATACCACCATACATTGATAAAAAAACATCACCATTGAGTGCTCAAATAATACCACCATGCAGTGCTCAAAAAACACAACCATACAGTGCTCAAACACCACCATGCTGTACTCAAAAATTACAACCATACAGTAATCAAATAAAACCACCATACAGTGATCAAACACCACCATACAGTACTTAAATACCACCATCCAGTGATCAAATACTACCAGCATACAGTGCTCAAATAATACCACTATACAGTGATCAAACCATGCAGTACTCAAAATACCACCATGCAGTGCACAAATAATACACCCATACAGTGCTCAAACACCATCATACAGTACAAAAAAATAACACCATACAGTGCTCAAATAACACCATACAGTGCTCAAATAACAGCTCCATTCATAAAGTAGTTTAATAACAATGCTATAAGATGTGTAAATAGTACTGCAATACAAGATTTATGTTGGTCACAAGCATCTTATGCCAGGCCACCAATTGGGCGCTCTACAGCAGGGATGATTCCTGTGCAAAAATACCAGTCACAGATCCCTAAGGCCGCCCTAACGGAAATGAATAGCTAACATGCATAGAAGTCCATATTGTTGTTAGTAAAGATATTCAAATTGAGTGATACAGTGGCTGAATAGAGGTGGAAAGTGACAACTTCGGAGCAAGAAATGAGTTCACAGCAGTATCGGGCTACTGGGCATGTGTGTCCCCCGATACCGTACAGATTAGTTGGACATTCTAAAAGGGATTCAGAAGAACACCAGGGGGCACCATAATATGTAACAGCAATATCTACACACAAGTCCTGAAAGGGCTTTTCCCATCAGAAACATTTATGACATATCCACATGATATGTCAAATGTTAGATAGATGCAAGTCCCACCTCTGGGACCTGCACCTATCTCTAGAATGGAGCCCCCTAATACCCGTTCTACGCGTGTGATATCCGACCATGAATTACAGAAACAGCATAATTCGCTGAGCAACACTGTTCCCGTAACTTCCATAGTAGTGAATGACAGTTACGGAAGCAACGTAGCACGCGAGCTACGCTGTTTCTGTAACTACCGTTCAGTTCAGAGCAGTAGAACGGGGTTTAGGAGGCCCCGTTCTAGAGATAGGTCCGGGTCCCAGAGATGGGACCCGCATCTATCTGACATTTAGGACATATCCTGTGGATATGTCATAAATTTCTCTCATTGGAAAATCCCTTTAATAAATAGAAAAGGGCTATGTTTATCCATTTAAAGCCCTGTTCAGGCAGTTTTTTTAACGCGTTTTTTTTGCCGCAGAAAGTGACCGGAATTGCCTCCCATTGATTTCAATGGGAGCTGAAGGCGCTTTTTCCCTGCGAGCGGACAGAAGCGCTCGCGGGAAAAAGAAGCGACATGCGCTACCTTTAGGCGTTTTCCGCCTCAAAAACCCCATTGAAATCAATGGGAGACGGAAAAAAACGCTGCGAACGGCCCGCAGCGTTTTTTGATGCGTGTTATGGCAAAAACCACTCACAGTTTTTTCCTTTGCCTGTTGAAAAAAAAGAGGTAAAAAAACACGGCGAAAAACGTCTGTGGTGCAAAGCCACTTAAAAAACAGCCGAAGCTCACGAGGCTCACAGACACAGTTTCGATGCAGTTTTCGGCTCAGTTTTTTTTAGCCACAGCCAGAAGTGGTAACTAGGAGAGAGGAAAAGGCACATGTACAAAATTGCGCACACCCAAAATAATAAGAAAGGGATACGAAAAATCGGGAATGAAAAGACCAAACTTTATTATACGCAACATACAAAATATAATGATGAATACCTATAAGAGTATAGACCATTTGTGGTAACAAATGCAGATATCTATAGAAAAGATAATCATATAGATCAAGTATTTGGACAACAGAAGCACATAAATATATTTAGCACCTGACAGAAGAGCACACAATTGTGCATGCATATAAGGGTATGTGCACACACACTAATTACGTACTGAAAACATGATTACACTACGGGACAGTTGTCCTGCAGAGAGGCAGGGACTCCTAGCATCGTACATAAGTATGATGCTAGGAGCCCGGCTCCTTGCACTGTGTTCGTTCCGGGACTTGCGGCCGAAATACGTCCGTCAATTCCGGACGTAATTAGTGTGTGTGCACATACCCTAAGAGTATACAGCTAAAGCCCCTGGGGCGGTCAGTGTGGAGTGTTCCTGCGTGCTTCCTATCATGCAGTCCATGAGTTTGTGCAATATCCTTTATTTATAAAGCATGGTCTTTGTTTTGGGTGCAACTTGGAGCTTTAGCTGTATACTCTAAGGCTATGTTCACACGGAGTATTTTGGGGGAGGGATATCTGCCTCAAAGTTCCAAACGGAATTCCTCCCCCAAAATACTCCGTGTAAACAGCAATTATCGCGCCATTTTTCGCCCGCGGCCATTGAGCGCCGCGGGCATAAAACAGCGAGATATACGCTTTCTCCTGCCTCCCATTGAAGTCAATGGGAGGTCGGAGGCGGAAGCGCCCGAAGATAGGGCATGTCGCTTCTTTTTCCCGCGAGGCAGTTTTACTGCTCGCGGGAAAAAGACGCCGACGCCTCCCATTGAAATCAATGGGAGGCGTTCTCGGGCCGTTTCTGCCGAGTTTTGCGACGCGGTTTCCGCGTCAAAAAACTCGGCAAAATACCCCGTGTGAACATAGCCTTATATGTATGCACAATTGTGTGCTCTTCTGTCAGGTGCTAAATATATTTATGTGCTTCTGTTGTCCAAATACTTGATCTATATGATTATCTTTTCTATAGATATCTGCATTTGTTACCACATCACAGGATGTTTATAGTATGGTAGCATATATATTGGATTATTCACGCAGCTCCTCCATACTCTCCTTTTTAACTGTATGCTATATTGTTTTTATATTTTGATGGCCAATGTGTTATGTATATTTCAATAAAGTTTATTTTATATTGTCATGGTACATGACTTGTGCTATGTGTGTTTTGATTTTCTGGATATACTAGTAGTCTTCACAGTCTGGTATAGGTATTGATACAAAATATAATGGTTTTATATTTTGTATGTAGCGTATAATAAAGATTGGTCTTTTCATTCCCGTTTTTTCGTATCCATTTCTTATTATTTTGGGTGTGCGCAATTTTGTACTTGTGCCTTTTCCTCTCCCCTAGTATGCATATTTTTTGCATGTTACTGCAGCACCCCATATAGATTTCTTTCTTACATAGTGGTGCCCATACGTCCCCATCTTTTTCAAAGCCAGAAGTGGATCCAAAAGGAAGGAAAGGTATAAAGACAAGACTGATGCCTCTCCGTTCTTTAGTGTATACTCCTGCGTTTGGCTCAAAAAATGGAGCCCAAAACGGACACAAAAACCGCATCAAAACGGTGTGTGTGATCCTGGCCTAATGCTCATTCCCGCCTGCCTCCATCTTTTCCATTAGCAGAGTTGAAGTTGAACACTCTGCAGTGCATTCTGGGCCATGGAGGACAGAGACTAATAAAAAGCCTCAACAACCAATTGCTACATAACAATTTGGAAAAAAGTTCCACTTTACAATACACATAAAACAGCACCTTAAAACATTCAATGATTTACAACTACACAAAAGCACAGAAAAGCAATCCCCAGCGGGCACCGCTACCATAGAAAAATCACCCTCTGAATATTCAACAAATCTGCCACATTTTCATAAAATAGTAGTGTGTGAGGCAGGAACAAAAAAACTAAATGGAAATCATAAAGTTTCAGCTGGCCTAGTACACTAACATCTGTGTAAGGTAGTAAATGCCATATTACAGCGACTAAAAGGGAGACCGGCAGCAGACTGGCAATGAACTTACCTAAGGCTAGCCATGCAGTAAAACGGATGATTGCAGTAGACACAGCTTATAAAAATGGGTAATAGCGGAAAAAACAAACGTGTTCCCAACCCCTGCGCATTATTACACTGCAGTAAAATAATTAAAAATAAAAAAGTTCCAGACTCGGTATCTCACAGCTAGAATAAGCAGTCATGTCAAACATCAAGCACAGACCGCTCTCAATAGATTCTCTCATCTTTGTGCAAATTGTATATAAAACGTAGATTGGAAATGATATTTTTTGCATTTCGAAAAAGAGAGCCACTTTCCTGGTGTGGGTCAACACAAACTTGCCAGTGGTTTCGGATTCGTTTCTTTTTTGCAATTAGAAAAAAATTCATGTTTAGGCATCATGCACATGGCAGTGCAGGATGCTATACAAATGTACAGAGAGCCTCTGAAGCCGAAGTGACTATGTGCCGCACTGCCGCCATATAGTGCTTCACATGGCACCGTATTACAGGGTTATTCTTCCATTGAAGAAATGCTTCTAGTAGAAGATAACCTCATAGCAGGGGATTCAATGGAGAATGGCACAATATTATTTCTGTTGGATTCAGAACAAAATTGGAGGCATATGGAGTTAAAGTAAAACCCCAGAGAAATCGAAGGGTGCCCGATTATGGCCATGTGCCTTATCAAAAATTAATTTGACCCTGCAGGGCTGCTATTTAGTTAAGGCCCTTTAACTCAGGCCAATGATCAGGAAAACAATAGTTTCCGTTCCCGACCATTGCCCTGTGTAAACAGGGTAACAATCAGCCGATGAATGAGCAAAACGCTCATGGTTGATCGCAACGTTTATACAGCAATAATCATTGCTCCGTGTGAAAGAAGCAAACGAGCAGCGATCAACGAGCTGTCTCGTTGATCGGCGCTCGTTTTCACATCCCATATAAAAGGACGCCTAATCAGTGATCGATATTCATCACTGACCACAGATCCAGGGTTGCCAAATGTCCGTAAATTACCTGGACAGTTCGTAAACATAGCGCACTCTTTTCCAATGTTTGTAAAAAAAATAAAATAAATGGATACATCAAGTTAAGTTGGAGGGGTTTGTACAAATGTTTAGGATTGTAATTATCATTTTAGAGATCACAGTAAACGCTGCTAATGTTTTAATATCACTATTCGACTCTTTGGGTTTGAATTGCTCTGTTTTGGCTTGCTAAATCAAGTGGTTTGTCTAATAAGTGGCGTTACTAAACCAGAGTTAAAAAGAGGAGTTAAAGCCCCTGTAAATACTCTTCTTTTCCTTTAACAATTGTTCACTGTTTTTTGTAACTGGGACAATGGATAGCAAGATTGGAGGTTTTCTGTGGCAGATGTGGGCATGTTATTCACCTGGAAGCTCGCATTAGAGATCTGGAGGAGCAAAATGCAACACTGAGGAAGATAGACAAACTTGAGCGGAGAATGCTGCTCACTGAGCAACCAGTTAGTGGGGTAGAACTGGAGGGTGAAGATATGGGTCAGCAGGATCAGGCAAGTAGCTGGGATAATGTAGAAAGGGGCAGTAGAAAGGGATCCAAGAAAAGGAAGGCCAATCCTGTTTCTGATATTCCAAGCAAAATTGCCAAGTTGGGTGGATACTGATCTCCCATAACAGCCGGGAAAACAGCCCAGCTAGTAGTCAGCGGGATGGTAATGCAGGTAGGGCAAGACAATTGGTAGTTGTAGGGGATTCTATAATCAGGAAGACGGACTGAATAATTTTTTCGCCAAGACCGCCTCAACCGAATGGTTTTCAGTCCCCTGGTGCCAGGGTTCGGCATGTTGTGGAACCGGTGGATAAATTACTGGGAGGGGCTGGTGATGATCCAGCTGTTGTGGTCCATGTAGGTACCAACGACAGAATAAATGGTAGGTGGAGGAGCCTTAAGAATCATTTTAAAGAACTAGGCTACAAGCTGAAGGGAAGGACCTCCAAGGTTGTATTCTCAGGAATACTGCCTGTGCCATGCGCATCACAGGAAAGACAGCGGGAGCTCAGGGAGTTAAATGCATGGCTTAAGTCTGTCTTGGTGTAGAGGAGAGGGCTTTGGGTTCCTAGAGCACTGGGCTGACTTTTCATTGGGGTACAAACTGTATTCTGCAGAGGATTTGCACCTAAATGGGGGTCCGCTGTGCTGGGGGAGAGAATTCTAACTGGGGTGGCGGGGTATTTAAACTAGGGCTGAGGAAGGAGGTCAATGTAGAAAATAAAAGGGGTAGTCAGGTTAGAGAGGGGTCAGACTATATTGGTGGGGGGGAGAAACAGACTGTGGGGAGAGGACTGGACAACAGGATAAGGAGATCCTTTTGTTACGAAACCGCAATGAAAATAAAAATGCCCAAATAATGTGAAATAATCACATTTCTGAAACTGAAAAATTTAAAGGCAAGTTAAAGTGTATGTTCACAAATGCCAGAAATCTAGCAAGCCAAATAGGAGAGCTGGAGGCCTTGGTACTGGAAGAAAATATAGATATAGTTGGTGTTACTGAAACATGGCCGGACTCTTCCCATGACTGGGCTGTAAATCTACAGGGTTTTACACTGTTTAGAAAAGACAGGACAAATAGGAAAGGCGGTGGTGTATGTCTGTATTTGAGAAGTGATATGAAGGTGGTGATGTATGTCTGTATGTGAGAAGTGATATGAAGGTGGTAGTGTATGTCTGTATGTGAGAAGTGATATGAAGGCGGTGGTGTATGTCTGTATGTGAGAAGTGATATGAAGGTGGTAGTGTATGTCTGTATGTGAGAAGTGATATGAAGGTGGTGGTGTATGTCTGTATGTGAGAAGTGATATGAAGGTAAGTGTGAACGGGACATTAGAGGGTGAAGACTGTGAGGAGGGTGAAGACTGTGAGGAGATTGAAACCTTGTGGGTGGAATTCCAAAGGGAGGTAAACACTGAAAAAATTACTTTTGGTGTAATCTATAGACCCCCCAATATACCTGAAGAGATAGAAGCTCAAATATATAAACGAATGGAGCAGGCTGCACAGGGGGGGGGGGGTTATTCTATGGTTTATTTACCACTCACACCCCTGCTGCTAAACACTCATATATGTCCTCATGGGATATTGATCTAGCTTTGGATATCTCTCTCTCAGATTGGTTTAAAGCATTGGCATGGGTGAGAAGATCCTCCAAGAGTTCGATACATAGGGAAATGTCTCGGAAAATTGTTTTCCGATGGTATCTTACACCTGCACGTGTGGATAAAATGTCGGGCTCTGTTTCTGAGTTATGTTGGAGGGGATGTGGAGTAAAGGGTACATGGATGCATATGTGGTGGGAATGTCCAATTGTGTTTTCTCTCTGGGAGATTGTTTTCCGGCTTATCTCTAAAATTTTGAAGTTTAATATGACGGCTTCTCCTAGATTGGCCTTGTGCTTCCTGGGCCTGGACCTCCTTCCCGCCTTTGGGAGTGGGGTTTCGTCTCACATCATTATGGCTGCGGGACTTATGTTTGCTCGCCAATAGAAATTGGCAGATCCTCTGACTAAAGCGGAACTAGCCAACCAGTTTTCCTACCTTATGGAAAAGTCACGGGCCTCTAAGACTCATTCGCTAGCCAAATTTGAAAAAGCCTGGTAAACTTGGAGCGAATTTGCTCTAGTCCCAGATTGACCCACACTGCCCTTCCCCCTTCTGCTTGATTTTGATAGTGTGATATGCCCTCTGGCAGGTGCCCGTACACTTATAGTGCTTTGTCTTTGCTTTTTTACTTTCCCTTTTCCCATCCCTTGGTTGAGCTTGATGGACATGTGTCTTTTTTCAACCGTACTAACTAATATGGTTTTCCAACTTGTCTGTAAAAAAATGTCGGCTGTCCTTGATTTTTGGAGAAATTTTCCATAAAAAAGAAAAAATCTTGTTGGCATTCCTGCACCACGCTTGTGTTAAGACCCGGTTAAACAGCTCCTCATATCTCAGCTTCCTGCGAGTCACATGGGGAATGGCTTATCAGCAGAAATACCATCATTTTCAGATCTGAAGATTGACTTCAACGACGCTGTAGCGCCCAGCAGAAGGAAAGCCACAGGTTCCTGCCTCTGCTGCCACACACATAGCCAAGGATGTTCTAGAAGTTGCTGAATGACAGTCTGTTCAACATTCAGCACTGAAAACACAGGTGTCTGTGCCGCTATGTTCTCAGCTAAATTATTTATAATAACTAGGTTGGATAATTTAGCAGAAAGTAGTTTTTAGATTTTGAAGTAATAATGAAAAAAACAAACATGCATTTTTATTTTTATCACAGAAAGAACACTTCTTGTTCCACCTGCGGAAATTCTATAACCAAGCACTGTAAAGGTATGTTTACACGGTTAACAAAATACGGCAGAAAATACGAAGCGGTTTTTAAGGGAAAACAGCTCCTGATTTTTAGCAGTTTTTAAATCAAACTAGTGTTTTTCACGGCCATTTTTGGGGCTGTTTTTCTATGGAGTCAATGAAAACCGGCTCCAAAAACGGCTCAAGAAGTGACATGCACTTATTTTTACGGGGCGTCATTTGAAAATGAGGCGTAAAAACACGCCCGTCGGAACAGAACACCGAATTTCCCATTGAAATCAATGGGCAGATGTTTGTAGGTGTTCTGCTTAAGATTTTTCAGCCGTTTTTCGGAAAGTTTACGGCCCGAAAACGGCTGAAAATAGCCCGTGTGAACATACCCTAATTTTGCCATAGAAATGTAATTTACAAAATGAAAAGGAGATTTTAATTTCTCCATCAACCAGTTCTTTTAGAAAGACAATAATCCCTTATTACCCAGCCTGCATTGTATATGATTCTATTGTAAGGTATATCACAATCACAAGAAGGCATCTCACTAACGTAACCATAGTCATGATGTTCTCAACTTCTTCTTTGGACTTATTGAAACCTGACTGTCTCTCATATCATATTCAGCCATAAACATGGTAGAAGAGTTCAACCCATTTGCGCTCATTCATTTTATTGCGTGGCCACTAATGCTATTACTAACCTCCTCCTCAATGGTCATCTACTTTAACCAACAAGAAAGGCCACACATTGGACCTAATTTTCAATAACCCGTGCTCCTTGTTAAAATTCTCTACCTGCCCACAACTTATCCATCTGTACTCCTGTTTAACTACTGAGCACCTACAAAAGTCCAATTTGTTCGTAAATAATAATATTTTTTTTAGATCTTTTCCTCTTTGCGCACATAACTCTTTAAACTTTTGTTCAACGTAGCTGTATAAGACTTTGTTTTTTGCGGGATGAGTTGTAATTTATGCAGGCGCCATTTTTTGTTACGTTTACATTATCGTTTATTTTATTTAAAAAATAATGTTTTAGCAATATTACAGAAAAAAAAACAAAAAACAGTTCTGCTACAGTTTAAATTTTTATTGGGGGGTTTTACAGCATACACCGAGAATCATTAATGATACTATAAATTTGTTGTTCAGGTTGTTAGGGTCGTGATGATACCAAATATGTGTATATTATTTTAGGTTTTAGAAATTATATTTAATAAAGTTTAATTATTGTAAAAAAAATTGTGTTTTTTTTATGGATTTTTTTATTTAACATTTTATTTTTTATTAACGTTACTTTTTTTTACATCCCATAGGGGGATTTTTAATTTTGATTTTATATTTTTTAATGTTATATACTGGTATATACCTATATTCCAGCGCATTAGCTTGTGTACTGATAATATACAGCGAGTTGTTAGTGCATACGTACATAAGTATGCCCTAACAATAGGCAATATGGTCAGACAGCCCTGGGGTACTTCAATGGACCCTGGGCTTCCATATAATATGTCCTTGAATCGCATCACAGGGCTTCCCTGTGACGTGATCAAAGGGGGAGCCCCCTCTCGTTTTACTTTTTAATGCCGCAATCAACTTTGATTGCGGCATTCAAGGGGTTAACGGCGGAGGTTAGAGGTTTCTCTGATCTCTGTCTTTAGAGCGGGGCTGCGGCTGTGTATTATAGCGATTGTCAAGCTCCTGATGGCATGGGCACACTTTTTGTGAGCCCGCGCAATCCGCATGACGTCTATAACAGTCATGATCAGGGCCGGCCTTAGGATAGATTGCGCCCCGTTCGAAATTATGTTTCGGAGCTCCACCCCATCATGAAAAAAATGGCTCATAAAAAAGTATAATGCCCCCACAATATAATGCCCTATATAGTGCCCCAACACAGTATAATGCCGCTTTAGTGCCCCTATACAGTATAATATTAATAATATAATATATTCTAACCCCTTCAAGGACACCGTATTTTGTCCTCTAATTGTGCCCACACAGTATTATGCCCCCTAAGTGTGTCACACAGTATAATGCCCCCTGTATTGCCCCTATACAGTATAAGGTCTGCTTAATGGTCCCCACACATTATAATGCCCCCCTCCCCTGGCTGCCACACACAGCACCCCCCTTGTAGATCGTGCCCCCTATAGATTGTGCCATATAGCCTTCCTGTAGACAGTGTCATAATCTCCCACCTCCTCCCTGTAGACTGTGCCATAATCCGCTACCTCCTCTTGTAGACAGTGCTATACAGCCCCCCCCTTCCCCCTTGTAGAAAGTGCCCCCCCCCCAAAAATAATTTTACTCACCTAGGCCTCGTTCCAACAATGAACTGATCTGATCCACGATGGGATCCTTGCGTAGGCCAGAGTGATCCTGTAGCCTAGTACAGCGTTTCCCGACCTTTCGGACTCGAGGCATCACTGGAAAAATAAAATTTCCTCAGGGCACCCCTACCAAAAATTGTTTAGAGAAAGACAAAAAAATGGCTAAAAACAAGCACTACACTCTTAGGGTATGTTCGCACAGCGTTTTTTGTAAGGCAAAACAAATCTGCCTCAAAATTCCTTCAGGAATTTTGAAGCAGATTTTGAATTGACAGCGTTATTTGATGGATTTTTTTGCATTTGTTTTTAAGCCGTTGAAGCTAATGCAAAAGACTCCAGCAAAAAAGCACTCCAAACGAGCGCCACAGGTATTTTCTGCCTCCTATTAGTTTCAATTGAAGCTCAGAGGTGGAAACCACTTGAAGACCATCAGCCCCCCACTCACAGTAAAATGACCATCAGCCCCCCACTAACAGTAAAATGACCATCTGCCCCCCACTTAGATTCCCCCAGTAGATAGTGCCACAGTGCCCCCTTGTAGGAAGTGCCACACAGCCCCTTGTAGATAGTGCTACACAGCCCCCTGTAGGTAGTGCCACACAGTCCCCTTGTAGGTAGTGCCACACAGCCCCCTTGTAGGTAGTGCCACACAGCCCCCTTGTAGGTAGTGCCACACAGCCCCCTTGTAGGTAGTGCCACACAGCCCCCTTGTAGGTAGTGCCACACAGACCCCTTGTAGGTAGTGCCACACAGCCCCCTTGTAGGTAGTGCCACACAGCCCCCTTGTAGGTAGTGCCACACTGCCCCCTTGTAGGTAGTGCCACACTGCCCCCTTGTAGGTAGTGCCACACTGCCCCCTTGTAGGTAGTGCCACACTGCCCCCTCCTAGGTAGTGCCACACTGCCCGCTTCTAGGTAGTGCCACACAGATCCTTTGTAGGTAGTGCAACAGACCCCTTGTAGATAGCGCCACTGTAGTTCCCTGAAGGAACGGAATTCCCCTGTGGCTGGGGATTCCGCTCCTGGAGCGCTCCACTTGATGTCTCAGTCCATATATGGACAGTGACATCAGAAGCAACTCCTGAAGCGGAATCCCCGTCCACAGCATTGCCGGCGGAGTGACCGGGGATTCCACTCCAGGAGAAGCCCTGTCGTCTGTGTCCATTTATGGACAGTGACGTCACTGGCTTCTCCTGGAGTGGAATCCCCAATCACAGAGTCGGCAACGCTGTGGACGGGGAACCCTGCTTCAGGAGTTGCCCCTGATGTCACTGTCCATATAAATGATCAGAGACATCAAGCGCTCCGTCCAGGGGCAGGATCCCCGCTCTGCTATAGTGGCGTCACTGTAGCCATAGCGTTTCACTCAGTGGCATCGCTACCGCTGTAGCAGCCATAGCGACTGCTAGTGGAAACACTGGGTACGGGCGCCCTCATGCCCTGTGTTGCCGCTAGCAGTCGCTATGGCTGCTACAGTGAAGCGCCAAGGCGGAAGCTGAGTCGCCGGGCCCGGGCGCTTCTGAAACAAGCAGGGTAAGGGAGCCAGCGCAGCGCCCTTTCCACCTGCTGGAGTGATGCGCCCTGCGCAATGGCACAGGTGGCACCCTCCTAAGGCCGGGCCTGGTCATGATGCGGCAACGTCCAATTGCTCGTGACGAGCAAAGACGTCAAGTGTCAGTAACCAGTTAAAAACCTCCTGGGGTGGTCATAATGGAAGCACACACTTTCTTTCTTTATTCTTTGCATAGACAGTACAGCAGGATGTATTTTATGGCAGCTAAAATAAATAGGAATCAATTGGCAAAGAAATTTCATATTATTAAGTCTTTATGAAGAGATGGAGTAGCCCCCTGGATCTAGACAAATCTCTTAAATATATATAAAAAAAACATGGCAAAATAAAATCCAATCCACAGGGCGAAACACAACTGGAAAATTAAAATATACTTGTTGCTAAAAGGATCGATTTTGCAAACCTTATCTCATTTCCGACTTAATAAACTAGTTTAGGCCCATTACCTGTAACAATCTATTTTATACGCAGTATTGTAACCATTGCATTAGTTAGGTAATAGACAGAACATAGTACCATAATACCAGTTAGGTAAAATTAAACTTTCTGTTGCTCATCTGTCCGTCAGGCAGAAAGTTCTATTCAATCTATCCAAAGAGACCTGTGATTAGGAATTTCAGAAACGTCCTGTACCGAGGGTGCATTTCTTCTCAGAACTAAATGATCTCCCCTAATTCGGGTCTGCATAGAGTGAACGGAAAACCTTTATCTTTCATGACAAGTAGAGATATTGAAGATCCCACTGAGATAAAAGATAGCAGTGCTACAGTTTCATGGAAGTCTGGCATTTGAAATTGCACAGTTCATAGTTACAGTCTGACCTATCACTACAAGATACATTGTTACTGCTCCATTACGTGGATACAATTCCATACAATACAACTTATACACAATATTCTTTTACTCTGGAACTGTGAAAGGAAATAGAGTGTTTTTAAAGTATAACATTGCACCAACACAAAATTCTTATTTTCTAAGGCCTTGTTCTTCTGCTCAAGGCTGGAAAAAAAATACAGAGAAATTACACCCAAATATTACATTCATATTACATAACTACAATAGTGAAGATCATGCAGTGTGAATATTAATGGGGTTGTATGAGATTGCAAAAATATGGCTGCAATCTTAAAGAAAGAGTGCCAATCTTGTCCATTGGCTATATCAGGTATTGAATCTTAGCCCCTTTCAAATTTTTGGGTGGATACTGCAATACCAGTTACAGCCTATGGTCAAGAGTGGCGCTGTTTCAGGAAGGCAGTGGACATATTTTCATTAAACTCATGCAATCCCTTTAAGTCTGTTATTTTTTCTTAGTGGAAGCATATAGTAGGTCTATTGGACCGATTGGGATAGAAAAATGCAATGAAAACTATAACCAGGTGGTGCCCAAATAGGTTGTCCCTTCTCCTGCCCCAATGGCAAAGAGTAGGAACAAAGATGTCCTAGTTATTGAAATATGTTTTCATTCAATGTGAATGGCAGAAACAAAACCTTAAAAACACATTCCAGTGGTATTAGATTAAAAAAATAAATAAAATAAAATATAATTTAGACATGTCAAAACTAAACAGGTGGTGGTCTGGAAACTGTGATCCCCATCTACGGTCTTAACGAAGAGGTTGCAGCCATTCTACTCTTTTAGCTTTCATTTAGACACTTCTTTCACTTGAAGACGTCTTGGACAACCATTTTAAAGGGCCAAACGCTACTGTACCGCCTCTACTAATCAGACAGAACAAACATTTTTTAAAGCAGCGTTTCCCAAATATTAACTAATGGGCCTCCCAACCAGAACATAGTGATTTCTGAGCCTCAACATTGGTCACAGTCCCATACAAAAAGGAAAAAAGTATCTCAAGTTCTATTTTCTTCGTCTCGTGGACCCAGGAAGAAATTAAAATAAGAACAAAAAGAGTCAATTAGATTGTTAAACAAAAGATTGGTGCGGCCAGACAAGAAACTGTACAGCACATAATCACTTCTGTTGTAACTGCCTACCCTGCTGCACCTCACCAACAACTGGTGGGCGCCTTACCGGTGAGGCCTGCTGCACAGTTTGAGGAGCACTCATCTAAAGGACAACTATACCTAAAAAAAACTATAATAACAAAGTCTTTACACCTTTATATTACTACAGATAGAACTAAAGACAGAAGACAAATATAATTAAATCCACAGTCGGCAGTCATCTCAGACATAGAGTTATATACAGTGAGAGAAAATTTTCTGCCCCCATGATCTTTACTTTACCTCATATATCTCTAAATATGTTAGTTTGTGTGAATGTTATTAGCAGGACGTTTAGGTAGGTCAAGGTTGGTGTACACCATTTCTCAAATACGTTCTAATAGGTCATGTTTTGAAGATTGTCCTTTGACTGCCTTGGGACAAGCAGTTTTTGGTGAGATTTTTGAGCCAAAGCCAGGTGTAATGCTCCATATAAAACTATAAACCCAAGAACGTACCTGGATGCCGTCCCCAGCCAGAGCGATCAGAACTTAGATAACATCTCAAAGAAGTTACGCACTGCTGTGGAGAGTTGCGGCACTTCTCAGGGAAAATTAGTGCAGGTAAAGTTGGTCAGCGGGCAGTAACAATGAATGACAGACTTATTGAGTTAGCGCAGGCTAACCTCGGGTGCAAAATCTAAGAAATCCCCTGTTCTTCACCCTTAAACCCTGCAGAGAGGTATGGAATTTACCAGTGAGAATCCCAGGTCACGGTCCCCATTAGACGGTGGGGCTGCCGATCAAAGTTGGCAACAGGTGGTCAGTGTCAGGACCAGTAATCAGGATTCGGAGACGAGGTCAGGTTCAGGCCAGAGGTTGGTACCCAGATGAATCATATCGAGCGGAGTCAAAAAGAAAGCCGTGTCAAAACACAGGAAATTTACAGAGAATACGAACAAACACCAGTAAACTCACCACCAGGGACAATAACCAAGCACTGGACGATTGGAGCAATTATCCATTAAGGACGTCACACTGAGTGCCGATCCTGCGGCTGGAGGCGTGCATCACAGGCAAAAGAAAGCCGTGGCAATGCCGTCCTTTGAGCAGGAATGACGCCATGGTGGCTCGTGTTGACTCACAACTGGCAACCGGAGGGATCATGAAGAAAGGAAATGTAAAAGAAACACTGATGATTCATCTACTCTGTAAATCACAAGTGCAAAGTTAACTCCTGCACTCCTGACAACAATACCAGCTAAAAAATTATTCAAAATATAAAATTCAGTAAGGCCTCATGCACACGACCGTAAAAACACCCGTTATTGCGGGTCGTAATTACGACCCGCAATAACGGGCTCATAGACTTCTGTTGCCCACGGGTACCTTCCCGTTTTCTCACGGGAAGGTGCCCGTGCCGTTAAAAAAATAGAACATGTTCTATTTTTCTATTTTACGGGCCGTGCTGCTATACTTTATAATGACAGCACGGCTCGCAAAAGCGGCCGGCTGCCCGCGGCCGGCCGTGCTCGTAATTACGAGCACGGTCGTGTGCATGAAGCCTTACTAGGGACTCTTTCACCGCTTTGGCCCCTTCAGTGTCACGCCAGAGTATAAATATTTACTTCTATTTAGGAATGTAGCATTTATATGGTATCAAGAACTAAATACAACAGTGGTTGATCACGGTATAGTGCAGGGACATTGGATCCACAATGGTGGGCAGTGATTGGTCGCAGTCTAAGATAGACCGGTCTCTGTATTAAATTAAAGATTGGAACAGCAAAAAGCACATGGAAAGGACCACAACGATGAGCCGGATTACAGTTACTAAAGAAGATATATCGGAAAGGGGTTGTGTCTGTCGAAAGACACTCGCTTCTACACCCGATCCAAGCCTTTAAAAGCAGCTAAGATATTTTACAACCAATAAGGACTGATGTTGAGGACTGTGGACATATTGCCTTTAGTGCATGTGGCCTTTTTGGGGCTAGTGTTTATTTTACAATGTACCATGTCTTTACAGAAATGTGTGTAACTAGTACAGGATGAGACCGACCTCCTGTTCCAACAGCTTGACACAACTTGGTGTAACTTGAAGCTCCTGGGCCCAATGCAAAATCTGTAACAGAGACCGTCACCTACCATGCCCCATTTATAACACTAGTGTCTTAGAGTCCCCCTCAAGCACAGGGCCCAAGTGTGACTGTGACCTATAACCCCCTATAGCTACGCTCTACTTGTAACCAAAATTGGGCCTACAACCATTGCCGGTCAAACTTAAGATACGCTTGCGCTATACTTAGCATTGGACACATTTGTTTGACAACCTACACCATCACATCTACAAAAACATCCAACTGTGCAGAGAAACCTGCATATGGTATCACATAATAAAATTCTGCATTGAGCATCATTACGCACATTATAAATGACCTTCAGAGGATAAACCTCAGCATCTAGAATTTGTCACTGGAGTGCTGAAACTATCTCCCCAGACCAATAGACTATTTATTCTCAGCTAAATGTTGCTTTAAGATTGAAAATATAATTATTTAGCCCTGAGTAATTGGATGTCGGGATGCATAGGAAATGGCCAATAATTTCTTATTTTCCCAGCGTTTTCTGTTTAAAGAAGATAGGATTCAGGGATTCACACACAGGAAGCAATGAAATCTGAATAATGATATTCTTCAGAAGCATTTCTGGGTTTCGTGTGATGGCTGCCAACATAATATGCGGCGCATTCATAAATAACGTAATGTTGGCACACGTGTACTGGACCACAGCAGAGGACGTTACCTACTGAAGCACATGTAAAAATGGTTGTGACCTTCCAATGAAGAGGACCTCTAGGAGAAAACATTTATTTAAAGAAGTATTCCCAGCTTAAACATTTATAGCATATCCATAGGATATGCTATAAACGCCCGATAGGTGTGGGTCCCAGACCTAAGATCCTTATCCACTGACCTCCCTTCCATGATTTACTGTGGCATGTGTTCCTCAATGACTTCAATGGAGATGTAGGACCAACCCTATCAGGTATTTTTGGCATATCCATAGGATATGCCAAAAAAGTGGGGTCTTCACATCTCACACATTTACTCCATATCCAGATGAGAAAACCGCTTTAAGTTGTGAATGCCATTTCAAACAACAATATTATGGCCGCATTTTAAGGTCCGTATTGTGGCTGAACTCGTGAGGTTTTACTAAACTGTACGTAAATAAGCATGCTGTAGGATAAAATTGCAGTCTGAAATAGGTCTAAAGGGTTATATAATATAAGTCACACCAAAAATACACAAGGAGCATGAGGTATAGCCAATGGCGGATTATAATATGGGCCCGAACCGCAAAACTATGCAGCGCTGCCGCGTTGTGCCACTTCCAACTGAATCTGCGTTCGCAGGACGCAGATTCAGTTGGGTTGAATGCTGGAGCCTCACTCCAGCATTCACTCTGCCGTGAGCGGCTCGGTGCAGGCAGGCGCGATGTAGTGACGTCATCTCGCCTGTCTGCACGGAGTCACTCACAGCACAGTGCAGAGGAGGAGAAGCATCCCCCATCGTCGTGGGAACCGGGATAGGTAAGTGATTATGTTTTTTTTATTTATTAGGTACGTACATATGGAGGCCTTATACTGTGTCACAGCTATGGAGGCATTATACTGTGTCGCAGCTATGGAGGCATTATACTGTGTCGCAGCTATGGAGGCATTATACTGTGTCGCAGCTATGGAGGCATTATACTGTGTCGCAGCTATGGGGGCATTATACTGTGTCGCAGCTATGGAGGCATTATACTGTGTCACAGCTATGGAGGCATTATACTGTGTCGCAGCTATGGAGGCATTATACTGTGTCGCAGCTATGGAGGCATTATACTGTGTCGCAGCTATGGAGGCATTATACTGTGTAGCAGCTATGGGGACATTATACTGTATGGTGCAGCTATGGAGGCATTATACTGTGTCGCAGCTATGGGGACATTATACTGTGTCGCAGCTATGGAGGCATTATACTGTGTAGGGTCAGCTAATGGGAAAATTATACTGTGTAGAGGCAGCTATGGGTAGCAATATACTGTGGGGGCAGCTATGGGGGACATTATACTGAGCAATTACAAGAGCTACAGGTCCAAGGGGGGAGACACTGTGTAGCACTATATACAAGGGGGGATTGTTGTATAGCACTATATAGAAGGGAGTGCTGTGTATCACTATATCTAAGGGGGATTGCTGTGTAGCACTATATACAAGAGGGGGAGGGCTATGTGACACTATTTACAGAGGGGGAGGACTGTGTAGCGCTATTTACAGGGGGCTGTGTGTGGTGCTATCTACAGTGTTTGACACAATTATATTCAGGGGCGCAGTCTATGGTGCTGTAATATTTAGGGGCACAGTGTTTGTACTATTTTATTCAGGGGCGCAGTGTTTGGTGCTATTATATTTAGGGGCACAGTGTGTGGCACCATGATAATATTATCTTTGTTTATAGGTGTGGAAATGTTGGAAAAGTGAGGAGCCAAAGACATCTGAGTGGCAAATTCTGCAGAAATGGGTCATGGCCAGGAAAAGTCGTCATGAAGTCTGGACTGGATGGAGAAGAATAGAGGAAAAAAAATACGTCGTCACCTGTGAGTCACTAGGTTTATAGACAATCTGTCATCTCTACTGACATGTTTATTATAGGAAATCCTTGTATTTCACAAAGTCTTTGTGCAGTCCAGGACTGATAGACAAATAAGTGTTACTATTCCCCTTGTCAGGAGAATGTGTCCCTACACGGTGCGATACGGTCAGCGATGGTTGGAGACTTTCAGTATGTGGGGACACAGCCTTTTGACAAGGGGAGTAGTAACACCCATTTGTTAATGTCTGGACAAAAAGGAAGTGTTAACAATAGTTACAGGGCGGCGGTGGAGAAGGGGGGCCCAAGTTTGGATAACAGCCCAGGGCCTATG
The DNA here is from genome assembly GCF_050947455.1 of Rhinoderma darwinii. Lineage (NCBI taxonomy): Eukaryota > Metazoa > Chordata > Amphibia > Anura > Rhinodermatidae > Rhinoderma > Rhinoderma darwinii. The sequence continues at coordinate 47,547,091 of NC_134690.1, read as the reverse complement.
GTCTACTTAATCCGCCACTGGGTATAGCTCAAAGCTCCTAAGCCCGGATACAATAAAAAAAAACAAAAAACAAGATTCCGATCTTATAAAACTTAAAAGGTTGTATAAGATTATAAAAAAAAAAGTCTCATCTTACAGAAACAGTGCCAGTTTTGTACATGGGCTGTTTATGGTATTGCAGCTCAGACCAATCCACTTGAATAAGGTGACTTGAAATACCAGACACAAGCTTATGCACATAAATGGTGGTATTTATGGTACGGGACTTATTTTTCTAATCTCATTGACTTTAACCCCTTCCTACTGCAGCCTTTTTTTGGATTTACATTTTAGTTTTTTCCTCCCCATTTTTCAAAGGCCGTATGAGGGCTTGATTTATTTTCAGGATGAGTTGTAGTTTTTCATGGCACAATTTATTGTAATGTAAAATGTACTGGGAAAGTGTAAAAAAAAATATTTGTGGGGTGGTATGGGGGGAAAAACAGCAATTTCTCCATGTTTTTTTTTTTAATGCGTTCACTGTGCGGGTTAAATAATGTTAAAATCATAATAGTTTGAACTTCAACGGATCCAACAATACCAATTATGTATATTTTATTTCTTTTTTTACAATGATTTAGGTGGATTTTTTTTTTGTCCCCTAGGGGACTTGAACTAGAGACCGTTGGATCCCTTGCACCATAAGTATATCGTGATTCTGGCAGGCTTCAATTAGGCCCTGCTTCCGGAAGAATTACTAGGAGTACATACATGGCAGACCTGAGGGCCTTTATTAGCCCACCCCCCAGTCTGCCATAACAACCATCGGCAGCCCACGATCGCTTAAATGCCGTGGTCACTATTGACCACGGCATCTAAGGGGTTAAACTAGCAAGACTATGCTCGTTGCAGTGAAGTGTCGGCTGTTTCATGCAACCAACACCCGCTTAGTATAGAGCAGGCTTAGTCCGTGAGCCTGATCCATACATTTCCTTGCCGGCAGTGATGTAGGTGTACATCAAATGTCGGAAAGGGGTTAATCCTAATTGACTCATGTAGTTACATCAGCGAAGCCGCCAGATAGTAGGAATGGTAAAATAGGTTACTAGACAAGATCCTTAATGCACCACTGCCTTCCAGGGCCTGAAAGCTGTAAAACATTAATAAAAGAAGGGATAAAATTACCTTCTGACTACCAGGGACAGAATGCTGAATGACCAGCTGAAAACCAAATTCTGTGTGAAGTTACTGCCACAAGGCGTCTACCTTCCTGTAATTTGCAGTCCACCTCCTGTTGTCAAGAAGAATTCATCCCTAGTTACAAAGCAGAATTGATGAACTGCAGAAAGTGGGGGTGTGTCTCTTCACAGCCTGCCTATAGAAGTCTATAGAGCAGGGAGGGGGAGGAGGAAGCACGAAGAGAAAGAGACACGCTGCCTATAGAAGTCCATGGAGAGGGGAGGGGGAAGTAGTGATAAAGACACTGATTTGCTGCAGCTTCCTGGTAAGTGTTATTTCTCACCCCAGTGCTGGGTTCTCAGCTTTACTCCTTATTACTGCTCTATAATGTCCTTCATGCTGCAGATTATATATATGTGATAGGGATAGGAGAGCAGGATTCTCCACTTCTATGTGTACTGTGTATAGAAGACATGGTAGCAGTTGGGCTCCGCCCACTAGCTCAAGCACAGCTGAGAATTTGAGATAGAGCCTGCAATGGAAATAACTGCTAAAAAAAACTGCAGAATAAGTGTCACATAATGGGCAGAAATAGTTTTATTCCTCATGTACACGCATATGACAGCTTATTCTGAATAATCACCTGAAAAGTTAGGTACGCTTTAAAGGATTTTGCACATTTTCATTATACGCATGTCCATCTCCGAGCCTGCATTCCGCTCCCCTAATGTCTTCTGGAAATAAACTAATATCATGGTTTGAGAATACAATGTGCCTGTATCATTATGACACTAAATATAGGAAGAAAATAGATTTTTGCTCCATTGAGTACAATGCATGAATGAATTGTATATGGATTGACTGTAATAAAGAGATGTCCACAAACTCAATGAACACTGTATGTGAATAGAAAATCCAATACTTTGCAATGAGGTTCATTTCTTCCCTTGCCTTGTACTAATTAAACTTTCACATGTCCCTTTTACTTTTTACATCTTACCAGAAAGAAATATCTAATTACAATAGTTGTCCATTGTGTAACAGCATCCATAATCTCAACAGTAATAATTAGAATAAAGCTCAGACAATCAGGGGAGCTTTATTACTTCTGCCTCCAACAGGTTTTATTTGTTTTTACTCAATGATACAGTAGCTTAATGGATAATACCTCATTGAAATGTTATTCCCATCTGGTAGTGTTATGGCAGATCGCTAGGATATGCCATAACATTATAGTCGATGGGGCCAATGGCCTTCAGCTTTTCTCCTGAACTTTTTCAGTGCAGGAAAACGCTGCTGTTCCTTCATTCTAAGGATCGGCAGGGGTCCCGATGGTGGGATGTTCTATCCCACTGAGATGCCATCACCTACTATGGTGGAAAACCTCTTTATGGGGTAGGAAAAGATTCTCCAGGCATAGGTGTGCTCAAAGGTTTATAAGCCAGTGCCTTAAAGGTAATGTAGCCACTTTATATCTTTTTTTTTTTTACAAATTAAAACCAGCTACTGATGGATACATATTCTTTTTTTTCTCATTTGATTATATTTTTTGATTGTAGATTGTTCTTATATTTTCTGTACATGATTATGGGGGTGGCCATTTTGCCTGAGCTGGTAACAGCATTTAGAGATCTGCTTTACAGCAGCTTCATGGACCATAGGAACCTGTGAACAGGAGCTGACCCATTGACTTCTATGGGAGAGTGTTCTAGGCATGCTCTGTGACCTGTGCAGAAGTCATTGTGCAGGGAGGGGGAGGAGGGAATATTGTATACTTATGGCCCCATGCACACAACCGTATTTTCATCTATCCAGAAATATTGTCCGTAAATATGGTCCGTACTTCATCCGTATTCCAGCCGTATATACGGATACGTAAAAAAAAGGGAGGCTGCAAATGAGGTCATCAGCATGTTGCATAGCAACGCTTCCATAAATACGGACGGTATACAGATGTAAATCCGTATACCGTCCGTATTTACGGAAGCTCCCATGGACTTTTAGGGTATGTTCACACGTAGTCAACAAAAACGTCTGAAAATCCAGAGCTGTTTTCAAGGGAAAACAGACCCTGCTTTTCAGACGGTTTTTTACCAACTCGCATTTTTCGCGGCGTTTTTCGCGCCGTTTTCGCTGCGTTTTTTACGTCCGTTTTTGGAGCTGTTTTCATTGGAGTCTATGAGAAAACAGCTCCAAAAACGTCCAAAGAAGTGTCCTGCACTTCTTTTGACGAGGCTGTATTTTTACGCGTCGTCGTTTGACAGCTGTCAAACGACGACGCGTAAATAACAGGTCGTCTGCACAGTACGTCGGCAAACCCATTCAAATGAATGGGCAGATGTTTGCCGACGTATTGGAGCCGTATTTTCAGACGTAAAACGAGGCATAATACGCCTCGTATACGTCTGAAATTTGGCCGTGTGAACATACCCTTATGGGCGAGCCCTTGCCGTAATTACTGACAAGAATAGGAAAGGTTGTATAATTTTTTAGCACGGACACCCATCAGTAAAGATACTGAAAGGTGTCCGTGGCCAATAGAAATTAATGGGTCCGTAATTACTGCCAGTAATTACTGTCCATAATTACCGATGAAAAATATTGTCGTGTGCATGGAGCCTAAGGCCTCATGCACACGGGCGTGCCCGTAACCACGGCTCGCGATTCCGAGCACGGCCGGCTGCATTTTCTTGCCGTGCTCCCATACAAAGTATGAGAGCACGGCCCGTAAAAAAGTGAACAGTAGGACATGCTCCATATTTCCTGGCACGGTTCTACAGCACGGACACCCTTCTGTAGTGATACGGAAAGGTGTCCGCGGCCAATAGAACCTGGCGGGTCCGCAATTGCGTACCATATTACGGTCCGCAATTAGAGTTTTTTTTACGGTCGTGTGCATGGGGCCTTACAGTGAGGAAATCCTCACGTGTAGGCCGCAACAGTATAAACACTCATTATCTGTACAGATGCTCAGCATCAATTGACAATGTCCATATTATTAACATAAAAGCTTGATTTAAACAGTAGGTTATTTTCTGATGACACAATCCCTTTAAAGCTTAGATTGGGCTCCCAAGTAATTTTTTAGAATGTTTGGAGTTTAGTTTTTTCCATGTAGCGCTACAAATCTGCTGAATCGACAGAGGTAAATGATAAAATTCGGAATGTTTGCAGTCATCACTAGGGGGAGCTGTTTATTTAGTGAACTCAATCAAAAAAACAGCAGGCAGTAAAACTTCTTTAGTGGCAGCTGTGGGCAGATAGGATTTTAACATTTAAAAGATTTTCACTAGGAAAAATAAATAAATGAAAACATTTACCCATTGAGCCCACAGCTATTTTCGGCCTTAAAGAGTCTATGTCACCACATTATAAGTGGCCTATATTGTACATGATGTGATCGGCGCTGTAATGTAGATTACAGCAGTGTTATTTATTTAGAAAAACGATCATTTTTGACGGAGTTATGACCTATATTAGCTTTATGCTAATGAGTTTCTCAATGGACAACTGGGCGTGTTTTACTATATGACCAAGTGGGCGTTGTGGAGAGAAGTGTATGACGCTGACCAATCCGCGTCATACACTTCTCTCAATTCATTTACACTGCAGATAGCGATATAGCTAAATCGCTATGTGCAGCCACATAAACACACTATAACGATAATGTATATTCATTGTCAGGACACTGCAGTACCTCCAGCCAGGACGGGATGTGTATTCAGAATCCTGACTACTTCTCTGCACTTCTTTGATTTACAGCACAGCACAGCACAGCACAGCGAGATCTCGCTGTAAATGACAGTTTACAGCATAATCTCGCTAGACTACACTTGCTATGCTGTAAATCACAGAGAAGTGCAGAGAAGTGGTCAGGATTCTGAATACCCATCCTGTCCTGGCTGGAGGTAACGTATATTCATTGTCAGGACGATGCAGTAATGTTAGTGTTTGTGTATGTGGCTGCACATAGCGATATAGCTATATCGCTATCTGCAGTGTAAATGAATGGAGAGAAGTGTATGACGTGATTGGTCACTGATTGGTCAGCGTCATACACTTCTCTCCACAACGCCCACTTGGTCAAAAAGTAAAACACGCCCAGTTGGTCATTGAGAAACTCATTAGCATAAAGCCAATATAGGTCATAACCGTCAAAAATGATCATTTTTCTAAACAAAAAACACTGCTGTAATCTACATTACAGCGCCGATCACATCATGTACAATATAGGGCACTTATAATGTGGTGACAGAGCCTCTTTAAGACGACGGGCGATTTTCTTTTTCATTTTTGCATCACTGCATTCTGAGAGCCATGACTTGATATAGCTGTATGAGGGCTTGTTTTTTGCAAGACTAATTGTATTTTTTATTAGAATCAGTTTGAAAATATTTTATAATTTTTAAATCTAATTTTTACATTTTGGGGGTGGGGTTTCTGGCAAAAGAAATAGTTACGCAATTGATATTTTTGTGTTTTGTTTTTACAACATTCACCGTATTTTATAAATGGCATGTTAACTTTATTCTGCGGGTCGATATGATTACGACAATAAAAATGTATATTTTTTTTATGTTTTACCACTTTTGCACAATAAAAACACTTTACAAAAAAAAAAAAAAAAACATTTGGTTTTTGTATTGCCATATTCGGAGAGCTATAACTTTTGGATTTTTCCCATCAACAGAGCAGTGTGAGGGCTTGTTTTTTGCGGGATGACATAACGTTTCAACTGATACCATTTTGGGGAACATATGACTTTTTGATCCCTTCCATTGCATTTTTTTAGGAGGCAGATGACCAAAAAAACTCAGCAAGTCTGGCATTGTTTTTTGGTTGATATTCTTTACAGCGTTCACTGTGCAAGATAAATAGTGTGTTTGTAGTACAAGTGGTAACGGTTGCGGCCATACCAATTGTATGTACTTCTTAGTTTTTTATTATTTGTTTACATAATAAAGAATTTTCAACGGGAAATATGTTTTTTATTTTTTTACATGTTACATTTACATTCCTGCTACAGGATTTGACCATGTGATTACTTGATTGCTGATATAATACACTTAAATACTACTGTATTGCAGTGTATTATGCCAATCAGGGTAACGCTGGCAGGGCCTAGGATTACTAAGATGGCCGACCAGGTGGCCATTGTTAGGCCCCTGGCTGCCATAACAACCCATTGTTGCCCTGCTATCACCTCAGGGGTGGTTGATAAAGTGACAGAGAAAGCCCGCTCCCTTTGTCTAACTGCTTAGAGGCCGCAGTCACTATTGACCGAGGCCGCTGAGGGGGTTAACCTGCCTGGATCAGCGTTATCTCCGATCCCGACCATTACAGCAAAGTGTCAGCTGTCACATGCAGCTCACAAAAGTGGCGGATGGTGTGGGCACAGCTCCCAAATATTAGGTCTTAAAACAACATGGTGATAAAAGGTGGACATCCCCTTTAAAATTTACTCCCTGGTAGTAACGGTACACACATTGTATACAGTTTCTTTTACACAAAACTAAAAAGGAATCTAAATTAATTACATTAATTAAAGTGGTTTTCCAAGCTATTGAAAAACACAGAAAAGTACCTATACAATGCTGTAAAAAAGTATTCAAATCATCCAACTATCCATAAAATGCAATCGTAAAATGATCATTCCAACTATTCAGAATTCATATTTATTCCAAAACTCACATCAACTGTGTGAAAAAGTAATTGTCCCCATAAAACTACTGGCTGGTCCACCCTTGGCAGTGACAACTGCAATCAAACAATCGCAATAACTTGTGTGAGTCTTTAACATCTCTGTGGAGGAATTTTGACCCACTCTTCTTGCAGAATTGGTGTAATTCGGCTACATCGAAGAGTTTGCGAGCATGAACTGCCGTTTAAGGTCTTACCAGAGCATCTCAATGGGTTTTCAGTCAGGACTTTAACCAGTCCATAACCTTAAATTTGTTTCTTTTGAGCCACTTAGAGGTGGATTTGCCTTTGTGCTTAGGATTATTGTCCGGCTGCATAACCCAACTGCACATGAGCTTTAGGTCACAAACTGACGGACGGACAATCTCCTTCAGGATTTTCTGATAGAGAACAGAATTCATGGTTCCATCAATTATCAAAAGTCGTCCGGGTCCAGTCCCAGACCATCACACTACCACCACCATGTATGACTATTGATATGATGTTCTTATGGTGGAATGCGGGGTTTGCTTTACGCCAGATTTAAAAAGACCCATGTCTTGCAAAAAGTTACACCATTGACTCATCTGTCCTCAGAATGTAATCCCAAAAGTCTTGGGGATCATCCAGATGCTTTTGGCAAATGCAAGACAAGCCTTTGTGTTCTTTTTGGTCAGCAGTGGTTAGCGCATTGCAACTTTCCCATGGATGCCATTTTTGCCCATTATCGTTCTTAGTGTGAAATCGTGTATATTGAACTTAACTGGGGCGACTGATTCCTGCAGTTCTTTAGATAATTGTCTTTTGTGACCTCCTAGTTGTCGATGCTATCTTGGTGAAATTTTGGTAGGCCGGCCACTCCTGGAAAGGTTCACCACTAATCCAAGTCTTCTCCATTTGTGCATAATGGATCTCACTCTGGTTCGCTGGAGTCCAAGAGCCTTAGCAATGGTTTTGTAACAATTTCCAGACCGGTAGATATCAATGAGTTTCGCATCTGTATTTGAATCTCATTAGGATGTGGCATCATGTGCTACCTTTTTGAGACCTTCTTGCCTGCTTCACGTTGAAAGACAGGTTCTAAATGACGTTTAGATTAAACAGGTCTTTCCAGTATTCATACCTGGTTGTGGCTAGTAAACTGAACCAGTTTGTCAATTGAATTTTCTTAACTAGTTATTTTAGTAGATAACGGGGCAATAACATTTTCCCATAGTGCCGGGTAGGGCTGAACAAAATTTTACAGAATAATTACAGCACTACCTTACAAGGCATAAGGTAGTGCTGTAATAACTTACTGTCTGCTACTGAGAAACAGCTCTGCTACTGACACTGCCCAGCATGTGAAACATGATCCCTCCAGAGACAGGGAGGTAGGAGAGCAGGGAGCAGTGGCGATAACAGACATGTGATGTGTGACATCTGGTACTACAGGGAGAGGGGAAAGAGAACAAGGAGATAAACACAGGGAGCCACTCGGGACTCTTTGAGCCAGAGTGAAGAGCTGCTAACAAACAGGCTCTCACTCTGGCAGACCTGATCCATTTATTTTTTTCCACATTTTCCCTATATTGATCACTGCAGGTGTAATGGGAAGCCAATGGCAACTTTAAAATTAAAAGCGTTCATCGGTGATGAGCAGAAAATTGTAAAAAAATAAAGTGTAAACAAAAATGTTACAAAAAGTATATTTCGATCACAGAATTAAACAGTTTGCACAAATTTCAAAATCAAAGTAGCGATTTAATGTCCTTTTGTGCCCCCAAGTGCTGTAAAATGGCAGCTAGCAGAACTTCATATACGAACCATAACCAGACATAAAATGTATATTAACAAATGTTCCGGGAACTGCTGATAAAGTGAATTTTGGTATCATTTAATAGCAATGACGCGGCTATGAATTTACGGTTTCATAATCTTCAATTCATAACGCAAAGCTTCATTTTACCCAAAGTGTAATTTTTTTTTTTGTAGAGAAAATGCCAGTATTTTGACCCATATTTTTCATGCACCACTTAACTAGAAAATTACAGAACCTGAAGTGTCCTGATAAAATGTGTCAAGGGGATTAGAACAACACAGACGCCCCCCCCCCCCCCCCCATCGCTGCAAGAGTTGTACGGCTTGTGAATGTAAAATAAGGTTGAATTATTTTTTTATGCAATTGAAAAATGAGGACCTCTGAATTTCTAATTGTGTTAACTAATCATTAGAAAACTGGAGATTGCCTGGGCGAGGGCTACAAAATTTGTGGCTTTCGACATGCAGCACATTTTTAATTTTGCACAGGCTGGACTGATTCCCGGCAACACATTGATTTGTGGACCACTTCTTAAAACCCCCGCAGTGTAATTAAATATTAAGTCCCACTTTGATTTATGCTCCAAGAGGATTACTTGACAAACTAGGAGTAGCTTTCACACATCATCTGGTAAAATGAACTTTTCAATATCATTAAGCCCATCTTATGTGAGCTATGATTAATACTCATATGTGCGCTCTCCGTCCTCCAGACATAATCACACTACCTTGGTTGCTTGGTTTCTAGCACAGCCATCAGCTACATGTCAACGTTGCATCAAGTTTCACATGAATTCCTGAGGTTAGGACGGTGAATATGGTAAATTAGTATTCAGACAGTATCTTCAGATGAGTAATCTGTGATACGATTATCTTCTCTCCTGAAGGCAGACACACATGAAGGTAGCTTGTATTACAGTCGCAACATTCGGACCCCCTCCAGCTCCATTAAAAATACACCTCTGGTGATCTGCATTCGGTTCAGTACAATTTGGTTATTGCAGCCATATTAAGCTTGTGGGAAATTGGCCTAAAACAGCAATGCTTTGGTGTGGCGGATCAACTGTAGGCTCATGGGAGATCGTTAAACATGGCCTACAGTCCACATTTGATAATTTTTGGTCAATGGCTAGAGACCGGCCTATTTTCGGCATTAATGACCAAGTAATATTTTTAGATTTTTCATTCTTTCCATTCATAGAAGCTATAACTTTTATTAATTTTTCCATCAACATAGATGTATGAGGACTTGTTTTTACGAGACAAGTTGGATTTTTTTAATGGCACATATAATTTATTGATTAACTTGTATTAGCTTTTTTTTGGGTGGTGATGGGAAGAAAACCTGAAATTTCGCCATTCTTTTTTGCGTCTTAAATTTACGCCATTTACTGTATGGTATAACAACTTTATTTAACGAGTTGTTACGATTACGGCAATATCAAATTCATATAGTTATTTTACATGTGATACTACTTTTGCACAACAAAAACCTTTTTTTTCCCAAAACGATTTGTTTTTGCATCGCCGTATTCTAAGAGCATTACCTTTTTAATTTTTCCACCGACGTAAGAGGGCTTATTTTTTGCGGGACAACTTGGAACTATTTTATGGGAACATATGACTTTTTGATCACTTTTTATAAATTTTTTTGGATGCCAGGATAAATAGAAAGCAATTGTTTTTTATATTGTTTTTAACAACGTTCACTGTGTGGGTTAAATAACATGATAGTTTTATAGTTTGGGTCATTACCGACACGGCAATACCAATTGTGTATAGATTTTTACATTCTTTTTCTTTCATAATAAAGCATTTTGTAGAGAGAAAGTTTTTATTTTTTTTAATTTACTATAACCTTTATTTTTATTTTCAATTGTTTTTTTTTATTCATTTTCAAAATCGGCAAGAAACTTGGTTTACAGCCATTTCAAAGGATCAAAAAAAAAAACATTTTTACACCATAGTTCGAACAGAAAGCAAACAAGGAAGTTATACATAATGCAGCCTATTAATATCTGATCTGTCTTCACGTGTATATAGCATAGGAAGTGAAGTAACTCAAACATAAAGAGCAAAAGGGGACTGATAGGGGTGGTAATAATAGAAAGGGAAGGAGGAAGGGGGGAAAGAGAGAGGGTGTTCAAATATAATTATAGCGTCTAGTTTCTAGTAAAGAGACTATATAATATTGGTATGTAACAGTCGTGGAACTTCCGAAGACAAGAAAATCACTGGGAATCCGAAGCAAGTTTGATGTATTGTTCTGAGGCACGGAAAGAAATCCATGGTTCCTACAATGCTGAGAAGCAAGCATGGGAGCGGTTAGAGAGGGCAGCTGTCTCTTCTATATGTTAGATTTGGTCTACTTTAATCACCCATTGCTTTAATGTAGGCGAATGAGTCGATCTCCAGTTTGGGGGGATTAAAACTTTTGCTCCGGATAGAAGATGTTGGATCAGTTTATTGGACCGTTTACAAAGATTTGGTATAGGAATATTCCAAAATATAGTGGTTGGTGCAATTTGGTCTATTGTGTTACATATAGATCTGATGAGGTCTAAAACAGATTCCCAGAAACTCCTCATCTCGGGGCATAGCCACCGAATGTGAATATAGGAGCCCCAATCACTCAGGCATGTCTGGGATGGATGGATACCAAAGGTGTGTTTTGTCCAGTGTGGTGTACAATCTGGATACGATTTTGTAAGTGTTTTCCTGTATTCTAATACATTGGGATGGACCATGCGAGTTTCTGTATAGCATATTAATTTCAGGTGTAGAGAGAGTCAGAGAAAGGTCCATCTCCCAAAGCGACACATAGGATCTTTTCAAAGGTACTTCACCAGTCAGTAATATTTGATATATCTGGGATAGGATTAGAGACTCAGAGGCAGTCAAAGATCGATTCAGGGATCCACCTTTAAGATATGGGGACATGTATTTCAGGGACATGTATTGTAGGATATGTCGTTTTGGGAGATTATAGTTGTCTGTCCATTCTTGAAATGTCAAAAATGTCCCATCTATCAAAAGTGAGTCTAAAGTGTCGTGAAGCTTAGTGGAGGTATTGCTATATTGCTCTCTTGGACCTTCTAGATATAGGTCAATCAAGTCAGATACCAAGGTTAATGGAGATGGGGATGGGATTAATTTATGTCTATTTAGAGAAAAGATCTTGATTCCATTTTTCGTGAGATCATTCTTAAACGCAAGCTCAGAAACACTTTTAGGGGATGCGCGTAACATAGCTCTAAGAGGGACAGGAGTTAGGGATTCCTCAACTGTGATCCATAATTTAACTTCTGGTTTACTGAACCAGTCTACTGTTCGTGAGTAGCTGCGTGGTAATAGGTTCGAAAGTCGGGGGCCCCAATACCCCTAAGGTCTTCAGTAGGGATAATGTAGCCGCACTGATTTTAGGATGTGAATTATTCCATATATAGTGAAAAAGCATGGATCTTAACTTTGAAAAGAAAACTTGTGGAACAGCTATAGGTAGCATTTGGAGCAGGTATATAAATTTGGGGAGTCTCAGACCTTTAATTCAATTCTCTCTACCCATCCAGAAGATAAAGCCATCCAGGAGGTTATGATAGTTTTAGAAGCCAATAGTAGTGGATAATAGTTTAAGGCTAGATGATCTCGCCAGTGTTTGCAAAGTTTAATTCCCAAGTATGTGATGTATTTTTGGGGCCATTTGAAGGGATATCTAGACTTAAGCAGACTAATCATGGCGGTAGAGACGTTGATCCCCAAGGCTTCGGACTTCTCCAAACTAATTTTGAAGTTGGAGAGAGTGCTAAACTCGGAAAATATGTCAGCGACCACCGGGAGTTCTGTTATCGGGTTGGACATAATAATAAGTAAATCATCCACAAACGCGGCCATTTTGTGTTGAGTGGATTGTGTAGTGAACGCCCTAATGTCAGGGTGTTGTCTGATTTTCTGGATCATCGTCTCCATCACCAGGACAAACATAAGCGGAGATAATGGACAACCATGTCTGATACCATTTAAAATCTGGAAATATGGGGACAGCGTTCCATTTATCCGGATTCTAGCTGATGGGTTCGTATACATTTGGAGAATCGCCTGAATAAAAAACTTTGGGATACCGAAGTGTGCTAAAGTCCTCTCCATGAAGGTCCAGTCCACCCTGTCGAAGGCCTTCTCTGCGTCAGTGCTAAGAAACACTAGTGGTTGCCTCCCCACTTTGGCCAGTTGCATTAGGTGTAAGAGTCGCAAAAAATTATCTTTCCCTTCCCTATACAAAACCAACCTGTTCTTGAGCAATAAGAGTTGGAAGAAGTGGACCTAACCTGTTAGCGAGAACCCTCGCAAAGATTTTCAGGTCTGTATTTAGCAGGGAAATAGGGCTGTAATTGCTACACATTTCTGGATCCTTTCCTTCTTTATGGATAAGTGTTATATGTGCCTCCAACGTTTGCTTAGGGAAACTGGATCCAGTCAAAATATTATTACAAAGGCTAAGCAGGTGAAGTATCAACTCCTTCTGAAAGGTTTTATAGTAATGTGTTGGAAGACCATCTGGGCCTGGGCTCTTACCTGAGGGACACTTCAACAAGATGGACTGAAGCTCCGAGGCCGTGATCGGTGCGTGTAGGGTGGTTTGCTGCGATAAGGAGAGTTGTGGCCTTTTCAAATTTGTAAGAAAAAAGTCAACGTCTCTTTTTCGGTCTATATTTTCGCCGTCTGTTCTTGAAGTCGTATTTGATAAAGGGAAGAATAATATTGCACGAATGCTTCAGATATTCACTTAATGTCGCTCGATTTTGAGCCATTAGGGAGTTTTAGAGAATGAATATACGATCTAGTTTTCCTCTTTTTGATTAACGAAATAATTGATTTTTCCAATTAGAGTTTTTATTCAATAAATCTTTAAGGGATTGGCGCTTAGATGTATGCAAAGCCAAAGTATCAAGGGATTGTGATTGTTTATGTTTCGTCTCCAACTCAGTAATTTCTTCGTATAATGTCGCTATTGTTAGTTTCCTTAGTTTGTAATGGTAAGAACCTATAGAGATCAGTTCTCCTCTGAACACTGCCTTGTGGGCTTGCCATATCACTGTAACAGAGGAGTGTTCAGAAGTAATAGTTTGGAAATAGGAAGTCAAGGAGGTAGCAATACGTTTCCTAGTCTCTTCCGAGTTTAGGAGGGTTTTGTTAAGGGACCACGATTTAGCCCAAATTGTGCTATGCGTGAGTGAGACGCACAAAAGCAGAGGAGAATGGTCAGAATGTACGGATGTAAGTATTCGTATGTCCCTGATATCCTTCAGCACCGAGGGAGGTAAGGACAGGTAGTTGAGGCCTTTGGTAGGAATTATGGGGAGGTGAAAAGTGTGTGTAGTCAATGGCAGAGGGATGAGTATAACGCCAGGCATCTACTAGGGGGAAAGAGTTAAGGGACGACTTAATGCGAGAAAGCGCCCTATAACAGAGGACTTTTTGGAGGACGAGTCTAGGCTCGGGTCTAATGTGATATTCATGTCACCCCCTAATAGAAATGTACCCTCAACAAACCCTCTGATAGTGTCTAGAACTGAAGGAATCCATGCAGCTTGGTTGGTATTGGGTACGTAAATTTTCCCTAGTGTCACTAGTGTCCCTGCCATGAGCCCTTTAACAAACATATACCTCCCCTCATCATCAGATAATGTGTTGTGTACCACAAAGGGGAAATTTCTGGCAAAGGAGATTGCTACTCCACAGGAATTCCTATTCGGGGTATAGGAATGGAACCACTGGTTATAATAGGAGAGATAGAAATCCGGAGATTTATGAGCCCTTAAATGGGTTTCTTGGAACAATACTATGTCTGTATTAGTTTTTTTTAGGTATGCTAGGACCTGGAAGCGTTTGACCGGGGAGTTTAAACCTCTGATATTATAAGAGACTATGGAACAAAATGGTGGGGTACTAGCCATTTAGATTTTGCAAATTCACGGAGCCAAGCAGTTGTATCTCTCTCAAGGGGAATTCTTTCAGAAAGAGGGAGTAGGTAGGAGCTGGGGAGGAGCTATTACTAATGGTTGTGGATGTGAATATAACTAAAATAAGAACAACAGTGAATCCAGTCACTGTAAACATTGTATGGTAGTGAAAAAACGTCATATGACATGAGAGAACTCTAGAGGAATTTCAGGGTGAGAAACATTAGTAGAAAGGCAGGTTATCTAAGTCAACAAGTGATAAAGAGCAATAAACAAAAATATGACAGTGAGAGTGGCGGGTATCACCAGTCACACTCACTTAACCTACATAATCCTGTTCAGGAAGAACTCCTTTGAAAACAATTTGAGTATCATACAGGAAATACATTAGATAAACAAATGAAAGTTATACGTAAACTTAAAACCTCATTGGAGCTCGACCCTAGTGGACTGGGTCAAGGCAGAAAGTCTTTAACTATTAACTGCATGGAGAAAAATTAGACAAAGGAATTTTGTCAACATTCGGTACAGATTTAAAAGGATATTACTGATCTCTCCTTCTCAGGATTATAAGAGAAGGATGTCCAGCATGGAAGACTTTTCAAGTCAGGTTGGGTCAGATGATGAAGGTCCTTTAGGGGTCTTGTGTAGAAATCGTCTGATTCTTTGGGATTTCGGTGTTATGGACCATTTCCCATGGTGTCAGTTGAGGAAGGGGCTGCAGGCGTGACGCCCTATGAAGTGACTCCAAGTCAGGGTATTCATCCAGAGCAATGCCCAGATCTGTGCTAATATTCAGGATATCTTTTGAGGTCCTGGCAGTATATCGTTTGCCGTTATCAGAAATGGAGAGTCCAAATGGAAAAAGCCAACGGAATTGGAATTGTTTTTGTCTCAGCGCCAACGTGAATGGTTTTAGAAGTTTCCGTTTGTACAACGTAGAAGGTGCAAGATCTTGGTAGATGGAAATCTGTGCATCTCCATATTGGAGGTGTTCGTAAAGTCGGCTTTTTTTTGAATAATAGAGTCCTTGATCCTATAGTCTAGGATTCTGCAAATTACAGCCCTAGGTGGTTCTGTCGGAGAAGGTTTGGGCCAAAGTGATCTATGTGATCTCTCAATTGCAAGGTTTGGGATCTCGGCAGGATCTAGAAAGTCCTGGAAAATTTCAGCTTGGACATTGGGGAGCACTTCGTTGGCAAATGACTCAGGGAGTCCCTTAATTCTAATATTGTTCCTTCTGTCACGATTTTCACGGTCCTCAAGAAATTAATACATTGTTAATGTGTTCTTCTTGCGACTGGAGGAAGCAATGACAGCCTCTTGAGTTTTTTCGAGTGCATCAACTCTGTTACCTACTTGCAAAAGTTCTTGTTTGATGTCGGATAGGTCGTTAGCTAGCAGTTCCAGGGCTTTAGATAAGATCCTTTTCATGAAGGACCTGGATACTGGTAGTTCCCTCACTTCCGTGGTCTGTTCATCTTCGCTAGATTGTTCTGAACCTGAATCTCCCCTTTTAGAGCAGTCTTTTCGGAGTGAAGATGGATTAGGGGGGGTTAGACTTCCCATCTGTTTTTTTTCAAGAATTTATCCATGTCTGCTTGTGTAGGTTGTATTTGCGTTCGAGAGCTTGAGCCTCGATTTTGATTTTTGGAGCCTATTTTCACAATGATGAAAGCATAGTGTCTGTGCAGATATATTCCTCTAGTTGATCCTCTACGGTCAAGGAAATATTACATAGTTAGGAAAGATTCAAAACCGTATGTGGATAGGAGATGATACAGCGTGTGCTATTATGGGTCCCACAATAGAAGTCTGTAGTTGAATAAAGGAGGGAAGCAATAGTGCTAACCTATTGATCAGCAGAAAAAATTGGGTCTGTGGCCCTTTAAGTGGATGATGTACCTGACTATAGCAGGTATTGTGCGGTTATAAGGCATCTATCTTTGGAGTGAGGTATAATATAATATGGGAACTCCTGTACTCACACTTCTCTTGGACTGATGTGAGGGCTGGGGTCCAGTTAATCCGGACTGTAGATCAGTCAGCTGTGGTAGGGTGCAGGGATCGTCGCTGGCTCCTTCTTTTCACCAGGTGTTGCTTCTCCAGTCTCCTGCAGGAGCGGCCCTCCGTGGGTGTTTCACCCTACTAAAATGTCGGAGGAGGCCACGACTGAGTTTGCGGCCGGGCGGCTCCAAATTCGAGGCCCCGGCTTCACACGCTGCGCTAGGCCACAATTACAAAACTGGGCGGACCGCCGAAATAAGGGTATCGGCGTGTCCCCCTTTAGCTGCTGAGTCCTGAGAGGGTGTTTATGGACCCGTAGGGCTAATTAGGAGTCCAGATGCCCTTGGATTAGGGATGTCTGGACCGGAGCGCTGAAAAAGTGCATCCAGCTAGCTCCGCATTAGGCCACACCCACTATAATCTTTATTAAACTATTTGTAACTTTTTTTTTAGTCCTAGTGGACTTTACTATGCATTATTTTGATTGCTTTTATAATACACTGCAACACTTCTGTATTGTAGTGTATTATGCTGGTCAGTGTAAAACTGACAGGCATCTATTAGCTCATACCTTTGGCAGGGCCTAATAGGCATTCACTAGGAACAGACCTTAAAAATCATCGGTTTGCCAATATAGAGAGTAAGGGAGCCCCTTCCCTCTAAAACCACTTAGATTCCGTGGTGGCTATTGGCTGGGGAATCTCAGGAGTGAAACGGGCAGGATTGATGCTAGTTCAGGTGCACGGCTGTCTTTAGACAGCCCATCATCTGCTGTAGCCGGCACGGGACACCCGTGCTGGCTTATGTCACGGCACTGTGAAAAGGCGGCGCAGTGGCACAAGTACCCCCAATGACCGCCGTAATAAGACATATTGGCGATAATTAAGGGATTAATATCTACTCTGAATTGCTTATTATTACATATATTAATTCTAATATAACAAAAGGACTCCATTAACCCCTTAACGACGAGAGACGGATATATCCGTCACATGCAGGTGCTAGTTTCTGTTTTGTGATGGATATATCCGTCGCTCTGATCTAGTGGGTACTGCCAGTGCACCCACGAGATCAGCGTCAGGAGAACAGCTGTTATACACAGCCAGGCTCCTATCGCAACTGCCAGAATCAAAGCGCTCTCTGATTCCGGCTGTTTAACCCATTAAATGCCGCTGTATATAGCTTCCTCTGTCACCCCATCGGCAGCCCCGCAACTATATTGTGGGGTGCCGATCAGTTTCCGTGGGAGCCTGGGGCCTAACGAAGGCCCCCAGGTCTGCCATCAGCAACTGCCTATTAGGCCATGCCAAAGGCATGGCCTAATAGATTGCCTGTCAGTTTTACACTGACAGACAATAACGCTTTGGTATACTAAGTGTACCAAAGCACTATATCTGCGATCAGAAGATCGCAAAGATAAGTCCCCTAGTGGGACAAAGAAAAAAAATTGTTAAAGTTTATGGGAGAAAAAAAATAAAAAGATTACAGTAAAAATAAAACCACTTTTTTCCAAACACAAAACACATATATGGTATTGCCGCGATTCTAACGACTCCAACAATAAAGTTGACACATTAATTAAACTGCCGGGTGAACGGCATCCTAAAAAACCTCAAAAAAACAACAGCAAAATTCATTTTCTTCTCCCATTCCCCCCATTAAAAGTAAAATAAAAAGTTAAAGTGGTTATCCGGGGAACAAAAATTGCATTGCATTTATATTTTTATGTAAAAAGAAGTCACTTACTAATGTACTTTCATTTAAAATTAAGTACAAAGTCGTGCAGTTCAAACCCGGTGAATTGTTCCTGGAAGTCCTCTAGCTGTTCGAATATTGATGACGCGCCGACACGGCCCCACGTGACTGAAGGCTTGCTTCCTGTGTCGTTAGTGTCGGCGTGTTATCAATGGCATGACCGCAAGGGGCAGTCACATTGCTGGAGTCCCTGAGCAGAGCATCAGCTAGCGCTTTGCTCGGGACTCCAGCACTGCTTCCGACACTTGGTCAGTGACTTCAGGGGTTTCCTATTAGCTGATGCTCTGCCCGGGGGCTCCAGCATTGCTGCCGTCACTGTCACTGACTGTCAATATATGGACAGTGACAGTGACGTTGGCAGCAGTGCTGGAGTCCCTAGGCAGAGCATCAGCTGATGCTCTGCTTGGGGACTCCAGTACTGCAGCCGATGTCACTGTTTATATATGGACAGTGACGTTGGCAGCAATGCTGGAGTCCCCTGGCAGAGGATCAGCTGATGCTCTGCTTGGGGACTCCAGCGATAGGAAACCCCGGAAGTCACTGACCATATACAGACAGTGACTTTGGCAGTAGTGCTGGAGTCCCCAGGCAGACATCATTTAATAGGAACCTACCGATCTCGATATAATCCAAAATTAAACATCACTTCCGCCTGACAACATGGTACCCGGAGAAAGAAGTAGTGGGTGCCTGTTGATGTGCTGGATTTATGCTCTGCCCTACCCCGAGACCCACTGGCATCGGATGTTATATGTTGTTACTCGCTGTCGTTGAAACACTGTTTGATACCTTATTATAATATTACTTGACTTACGTAACTTGTATAATCGGAACTATATCTGATTGTTTCTTAGTTCTTTGATTTTCTTATTGACGGGCCTGCTGTGAAACCATCTACTGTTTGTATGCTATATCAATCTCTAAATGTACTACTGTTCCCTTGTTTATCCCATTGAATATGTGGATGTTTCACATGATAAGACATGACAAAATGTTTGATGTTTAATATTGAAAACAAATAAAAATATTAAAAAAAAAAAGAAAAGAAATACACACTTGGTGTCCAAAGTGCCCAGGAATACAATTGCGTCAGAGACAGCCGGGCACCCAGTAGAGATGGCAGATGTCAGTACATAAAATGTAAGAGCCAATACTTTTGATGCACAGACAATCTTCTATTATAATAAACCATAATACAAGAATTTAATGTTACATTCCTGAATAAACTTCTTCAATTGTGACCGCAGCATCTAAGCAATCAAATCAAAGGGGGGGGGGGCTCCCCTTTCTTCCCATCGCCAATCCCAGCGATGATGCCGACAGATAAATATGGCAGTCAGGAGCCTAAGATACGCCACCATGGCATGTCATATGTAGTTGCCTATTAGGCCGTGCCTTCTGCACAGTCTAAGGCCTCAGGCACACTTCAGTGATATTCTTCAGTGGGCTATCCGTTTTACTAAAGGATAGCACACTGACCCATTCATTTCTATGGGGCCATGCACACATTTTTTTTTTGCGAATCCATGTGTCCCTTCCCTTTATAGAACAGGTCCAATTCCTGTCCGTTTTTGCGCATCAGCCTCAGCCAATCTATTCATTGGTCCGTTAAACCTATTGACAGCACACGGAAGCCATCCCTGTGCGGTACGTGCTTTGCGGATCCATGATTTGTGGCCGTATAAAGGGCCACGAAGGTGTGCTTGAGGCCTAATAGGTGCCTGTCAGTTTTTCACTGACCGGCACTAATTCATTGCAATAATTCCAATGCATTATTTGGAACCTGTCACCAGCATTTCACCTATTAAACCAGCAATACCTGGTGGTAGTGGGTGAAAAATAATTTCTATATAACCTATAATTGTCTTCTTAGTCGGCTCTGCAGCTTAAGTATTCCGTTTTTTAGTGTTCCCGTGCCGTATGCTAATGAGCATAAAAGAGTCAAATCTTCATTCCTCAAGTCTTTCCGAGTTTACCCCGCCTCTGTACTTTTTAATTAACAGCTCCTCGCCATCCCCCAGCACACTAAATCCTGCGCTTGTGCATTGATGTCCTCTTCTGGTGTGTGCGCACAAAGGGACACCGGATTATTACGATAAAAGGTGCAAAATGTTTGCAGACCGTTATTTACAGTCGGAGGAGGAGTTTAGGAGCGGGGATAACGGCAATGAACTTTTGAGAGCAGCGGCCAGTGAGGGGTAACTAAAGTTCAATAGGTGAAATGCTGGTGACAGATTCCCTTCAGGGGGGCAGGTAATTTTTTACTTTTCCATCAATGCATTCCGACACTCATAACCTCTTGTATTTTCGATTATACAGTCGGTTACCGCGTGGTATAAATAATAAGTTAACTTTAATCTGCAGGTCATTGCGGTTATGGGGATACTATGTATTACAATATGTATCATTTTTATGTTTGATCACTTATCAATTTTTGGGGATAAAAAAAATATGCTTATTTATTTTCTCTATCTTTTTTTGCGTGTATTTATTTATTTTTTTAACAACTTTGATAAACATTATTTATTCTTTTAGCTCTCTAAGGCCTCATGCACACGACCGTGCTAGTAATTACGACTCGTAATTACGAGCACGGCCGGGCACGGGCCATTATAAAGTATAGCAGCACGGCCCGTAAAATGAAAAAAATAGAACATGTTCTATTTTTTTAACGGCACGGGCACCTTCCCGTGAGAAAACGGGAAGGTACCTGTGACTAACAGAAGTCTATGGGCCCGTTATTGCGGGTCGTAATTACGAACCGCAGTAACGGGTGTTTTTATGGTCGTGTGCATGAGGCCTAAGCTAGGGAACTGCTATTTAGGAGTTCTACTTATATATACACATATATATATATATATATATACACACACACACATATATATATATACACATATATGCATGCACACACACACACACACACACACGACGGAGGTCGGGAAGGGGAATATAGAGCGGGATCACGGGCTGAACCACACTCCATAAGATGAGTGTGTCGGTTGTATGAAACAGCCAACGCTTCAGTATTACGAGCCTGTATCCCGCTCGTACAAGCCCTTCGATGCCGCGGTTAAATAGCTAATGCGGCATCTAAGCCATCAGAATGAGGGAGGGCATCCCCTCTGACGTACCATTGCCCCGCCTTAAACGCAATTGCGGGGTGCTGATAGTTGTCATGGCAGTCTGGGGGGATTTATTAGGCTATTTTGTGCTCCTATTATAGGAGCCTGTAAAAAACACAATATACTGTAATTCATTAGTATTGCGGTATATCCAATGAGCGCTGGTTTATGGCCCTATGGGGACTAATAAAAAAGTAAAATACAGTTTAAGTTTTTTTTAATACAAATATAAAAAAAATTAAAATTAAAAGTAAAAAAAAAACCAAAACAACTGTTCCTGATTTCCCCCAAAAGCAATGAAAAAAAAAAATCAACATAACCGGTATTGCCACGTCCGTAAAAGTTTCAACCATTACAATATAACATTATTTATCCTGCACAGTGAACGCTGTAAAAAAAAATAAAAAATATTAAAACACCAGAATAGCTGTTTTTCTGTCACCTCATCTCCCACAAAAAATTGAATAAAAAGTAATCAAAAAGTCACATGTACCAAAATGGTACCAATAAACACTACAGCTCGCTCCGCAAAAAACAAGGCCTCGCACCACTCAATCGACGGAAAAATAAAAAAAAGTTTAAACAATTCTCATAATTTGGTAAATTTAATTTTTAGCAATACGTTTTTTCTTTGTAAAAGTATTAAAACATAAAAAAGTTATACATGCCGTAATCGTATTTACCTGCAGAATAAAGTTAACATGCCGTTTTTACTGCACAGTGAAATCCGTAAAAACTAAACCCAAAAAACTATGGAGAAATCACAGTTTTTTTCCCCCTTCCACACCACAAATAATTTTTCTCCAGTTTCCCAGTAAATTATATCATAAAAAAAAATGGTACCATGAAAAACTCCAACTCCTATCGCAAGAATCAAGCCCACATATGGCTACACCGACAGAAAAATAAAAAAAAGTTATGGCCTTTGGAAGGTGGGGAGGAAAAAGTGAAATAGAACATCCGAAAAATGGCTGCGGAGGGAAGGGGTTAAAGGCTACTGCTCTACCTCTATAGCTCCGGTCAGGCTGTGGTTATCTGTATATTTACTGTATGAGGAGATGTCTCTTCCCTCGGTTTATGTCTCACTGGTAGAAAAAGTAATTGTCTAATTGATGGAAAAGTAACGATAGGCAAAGACGTCGTTTTTTTTGTCTAATGGGACAGAATGTTAAATATATTTTTCTCAGAAGCCTCCAACTGAGTTTTGAAAGTAACAAAAGCAGAAAACTGTAAAGCAATAAAGCAAAGGCAGCGAAGCCAGCAAAGTATTTATTTATATCAATCCTTATTTCTCGGAGGGAAAACACTCCATCTCTAAAGTTTCACATAAATGCTTTTCTTGCTTGTGTGAAATGCCGGTATCTGCACAAAACCTAAGCGGCGGTTTTCATGGAGACCAAAAATCGTAAAATGTCCCTCATATTTAATTACAGGTCTACCTTATTTACACAGACGCACACGGCCCTTTTATACGGAGTGTAAAAAAAAAAATTACCATTAATCACTGGGAATAGTCTCCAAAAAGTGCGTCATTAAGAGCAAGTCAACATGGAGTTTCATAATAATAGTTATTTTATGTTCCAATGCTAAGTTGTTCCATGAAAAAGTCAAACATAAGTGGCCAAAATCCATATCTGCATAATTAGTTCTTATCTTCTTTGGACAAGCAGAACTACAAAAAGGACTAAAATATTCAGAGACTAAGATTCACCAGTAGTGGAATTGCTGTAGATTTTCCGTCCGGATTTGTGAACACAGAAAGCAGCAAAAATCTCCTCCACAGACTGCGCAAGTTTTCCATGTGGAAATTGACATGCTGTGGACCCACAGATTGTCAATTTCTGCTGCGGAAAGCGCACTGATTTGGGAAAGTAAAAAACTTGCAAGGAAATCCTTGTGTTGCAATTTTTGCTGGGGATCACCAGCAAAGTCCTCGATTCCAGAAAAGAACACACAATTCTTAAGTTTAAAATAAAAAACACTATACTCACCTTCCCTGGCGCTCCTGTAGCAATGCATCCCTGGTCCCCGGTTGGTCTCCATACACCTGGCCTCTAATGATGACGTGTCGATGTGAACAAAGCAGCCAATCGCAGGAGGCCAGATGTACAGAGGCCAGCCAGAAGACTAGAGATGCCTTGCTACAGGAACACCAGGGAAGGTGAGTATACTGGGTTTTTTTATTTGCTTTTGTTTTTACACGATTTAGTGTGGATTTTCAGGCAGATTTCATTGTGGAATTTAGGTCAGATTTGCTGCAGAAATTTCCGAACTTAATCCGACCCATGTGGACGTACTTTAAGTAAAGGATAAATTAGAGTGGCTCAATGCTGCCTTATATTACTTAGACCATGGGTTTGATTCCCAAAAGAGAGGTCTTTGGAATTATGAGCAAAAAAGTTCACCCAGCAGTAACTTGCATGACTATTCTCCATGGAATTTGGCGCTGTTTGGATAGCCTTGTTGCACGCACATGAAGATTCCACCCTCTCAGGATGTTAAAGGGATATTGCAGTAACAGTCATTTTTACCTCTAAAACATTTTCATTACAGTCTATGGGGATTTAAGTAAACAGCTAAGTACTTGGCTGGTTCTGTAACTCCCCAAAATCGCCACTTTGCAGCAACATTCTGTGCACTTTACGGGCCAACACTCACACGAGAGAAGCGAGTCTCCTATTGTAACGGTATGATGTTTAGTGTAGGGACCCATCTGGATGAAAGCACCTGGTTGTAGGTTATACATGGATGGACCGGGTTCGCCATGGCAAGAGCCGCTGCTTGATAGTGATTCTCCACTTTGGCTCATAGAGGGGTGTCCTGAGTGGGAGACCCCCCCCCCTCTATGACGTTTATATGACAAGGCCTTTAATTGGTTTTACATATATATATACATACATACACACTACCGTTCAAAAGTTTAGGGTCACTTAGAAATTTCCTTATTTTTGCAAGAAAAGCACAGTTTTTTTTCAATGAAGATTACATTAAATTAATCAGAAATACACTCTATACATTGTTAATGTGCTAAATGACTATTCTAGCTGCAAACGTCTGGTTTTTAATGCAATATCTACATAGGTGTATAGAGGCCCATTTCCAGCAACCATCAGTCCAGTGTTCTAATGGTACATTGTGTTTGCTAACTGTGTTAGAAGGCTAATGGATGATTAGAAAACACTTGAAAACCCTTGTGCAATTATGTTAGCACCGCTGTAAACAGTTTTGCTGCTTAGAGGAGCTATAAAACTGACCTTCCTTTGAGCTAGTTGAGAATCTGGAGCATTACATTTGTGGGTTAAACTCTCAAAATGGCTAGAAAAAGAGAGCTTTCATGTGAAACTCGACAGTCTATTCTTGTTCTTAGAAATGAAGGCTATTCCATGCGAGTAATTGACAATAAACTGAAGATTTCCTACAACGGTGTGTACTACTCCCTTCAGAGGACAGCACACACAGGCTCTAACTAGAGTGGAAAGAGAAGTGGGAGGCCCCGCTGCACAACTGAGCAACAAGACAAGTACAGTAGAGTCTCTAGTTTAAGAAATAGACTCCTCACAGGTCCTCAACTGGCAGCTTCATTAAATAGTACCCGCAAAACGCCAGTGTCAACATCTACTGTGAAGCGGCGACTCCGGGATGCTGGTCTTCAGGGCAGAGTGGCAAAGAAAAAGCCATATCTGAGACTGGCTAATAAAAGGAAAAGATTAATATGGGCAAAAGCACACAGACATTGGACAGAGGAAGATTGGAAAAAAGTGTTATGGACAGACGAATTTGAGGTGTTTGGATCACACAGAAGAACATTTGTGAGACGCAGAACAACTGAAAAGATGCTGGAAGAGTGCCTGACACCATCTGTCAAGCATGGTGGAGGTAATGTGATGGTCTGGGGTTGCTTTGGTGCTGGTAAAGTGGGAGATTTTCTACACGGTAAAAGGGATTTTGAATAAGGAAGCCTATCACTCCATTTTGCAACGCCATGCAATACCCTGTGGACAGCGCTTGATTGGAGCCAATTTCATCCTACAACAGGACAATGACCCAAAGCACACCTCCAAATTATGCAAGAACTATTTAGGGAAGAAGCAGGCAGCTGGTATTCTATCTGTAATGGAGTGGCCAGCGCAGTCACCAGATCTCAACCCCATAGACTGTTGTGGGAGCAGCTTGACCGTATGGTACGCAAGAAGTGCCCATCAAGCCAATCCAACTTGTGGGGGGGCTTATGGAAGCATGGGGTGAAATTTCTCCCGATTTACCTCAGCAAATTAACAGCTAGAATGCCAAAGGTCTGCAATGCTGTAATTGCTGCAAATGGAGCATTCTTTGACGAAAGCAAAGTTTGAAGGAGAAAATTATTATTTGAAATAAAAATATCATTATTTCTAACCTTGTCAATGTCTTGACTATATTTTCTAGTCATTTTGCAACTCATTTGATAAATATAAGTGTGAGTTTTCATGTAAAACACAAAATTGTCTGGGTGACCCCAAACTTTTGAACGGTAGTGTATATATTATATATATATATATATATATATATATATATATATATATATATATATATATTGTGAGACAGTGACAGGTAAAGTCATTGAGGGAAGGTATATTTCCCCTAGAATCCTGTCATATGTATCCTAGGCTCCAGGGAATGAGTCGTTCTTGCAATAGAAAGCTCTAGTTTTCCAATCTCGGCTTAAGGAAAAGCCGGAAAAAAGGCCCTGGAGTTGGATTGGAGAAGAGCAGGGCGGGTTCCCCAATCCCTAGTCCATCTCTGTTTGTAGGACAAGGTTGCTGCTCAATTAGCTGCACCTGTAGCCGGTGTATAAAAAGGTGCAGACACAGTGTGTGGGAGTCTCACCGCTGACTCAGACTGGAGACTACTAAGGCTGGAGTAGCCTGTATGCTATGTGAGTAAAGACCTGTGTTACTTTGTGTCCAGTGCCTGGTAGGAAGGCACTTGGTATAGTTAGATAATACCTTGTTTAGTTAGTGCTCAGACGAGCAGGATTTATTTTGTATTTTGCCTTGTTGTACAAGAGGCTGTTTCTTTGACAAGAATAAAAACACAGGCAAAGCCCTGTTATGACTTTTAATGCACGGTGTCCCTGTCTCTGGCTACAAAGAAACCGCTGTACCAACCTCTCCTGATGCTAAACCCTCACAATTTATATGAATAAAAAATGGTCGTCTTTGCATATATCTAAGCGCCCGCACGCTTCTGATGCATCTTACACAACTGTGACAGTAAAGAAAAACAATTCGGCCCACATCGGATTTAAGAAATATGGGAGGAAAAAATGTTATTAAAATAAAAACTAAAAGATCATGTTACCTTCTTGTCTGGCCATGAAGCCTTCAAAACCGCTTGAGTTCTGAAATACACGAGCAGCTTGCTGTCCTCATCACTCAAATTAAACGCCTGTTCCATAATCTGTAGTACATCAATCCTGGGTTTCACTGGTAGCGAATCATCGCCACAAAATGGTCGCAACCACTCCAAAAGGTCGTCAGATGAAACAAGCTTCTCCCTATAAAAATGAGGCAAGTGTGAATTTATTTTCAAGAAATTGTGTCTACAGTATAGCATTTTGCAGATACCATACACCTCCATCGTCTGATTATTTATGGTTATAAAAAAAAAAAATCAGGTCAACTATAGTAAGTCTAGAGAGTAATATTTGTAAAGGTAAGGTGCAAAGCAAAACCCACTTTAGAAAACTTTATATCGGCATAACTATGTGGGACAGAACTTCAATATATACTTATAATCTCATAAGTGTCACCATGACCACCATGTCAGGTAATTCTCTGACGAACAGGTCAATGCTCTAATTTTCAAGCTTGCTCATACTTATCTTATAGGCCTTGAAAGTGGTCATGCGCATTGGACAAACCCTTCTTGCTAGAAGGCTCGACCAACAATAAGCTCACCACATGGTGTTGCTTGGATCCCCAGAGGTCAACTGTAATCTATGCAGAAACATGGCAGCAAGTGTTTACATTCCCTGCAGTGTCCCCGCAGGGGAGATTAAGCATTACACAGTTCCAAATTAAATCAATGATCTGTCAATGTACTGTATGGACCGGACAGGCCATGTGGATCAAGAAGAGCTTTTTGTAACTGCTCTTCATTTTGGCTAAAAGATGAAACACAAAGAAAACCATTCCATCTTATTGTCCATCAGTTGTTTGTGAGACGGCGTCTACACAACAACGGTCTGGCCCACTCTGCTCTAACGTTGCGCTGCACGCGATGACATCTAAGGGCCTGTTCACATCACCGTTCGCTTGCCGTTCCGGGGTTCTGTCGGAGGTTTCCGTCGGGTGAACCCCGCAACGGAAAGTTAAAGTGTAACCACAGCTTCCGTTTCAGTCACCATTGATATCAATGGTGACAGAAACATTGATAATGGTCTCTGTTCGTCACCATTCTGGAAGGTTTCCGGTTTTCCGACTGAATCAATAGCGCAGTCGACTCCGCTATTGATTCCGTCGGAAAACCAGAAACCTGTCGGAATGGTGACAAACGGAAACCATTAGCAATGTTTCCGTCACTTTCACTTTCCATTGCGGGGTTCACCCGACGGAAACCTCCGACAGAACCCC
Organism: Rhinoderma darwinii; assembly: GCF_050947455.1. NCBI lineage: Eukaryota > Metazoa > Chordata > Amphibia > Anura > Rhinodermatidae > Rhinoderma > Rhinoderma darwinii. The sequence goes on along the minus strand of NC_134690.1, from coordinate 47,519,002 downwards.
GGAACGGAAAGCGAACGGTGATGTGAACAGGCCCTTAAACAATTAGCAGGGAGTTTCCTACGGAGCCATGGTAGTATTAGGACGTTACTGGGGGATGGGATCACATCTGAGGCAGGTACTTAGCACCACGTGGGACACAATTCACTGCAGTCATACACGCCTATGGGGGTCCGACACACCGTCCTGATGTACTGCTTTGCAGGTCTCTTGGGTTGGAAATTATGTAACCTACAGCAGTTCCTTTTTTCTCTGTTCCCATGTTGAACCTGCTGAGACTGATGGAGGAAACATAGGCAGGTATCCTGATTAGTCGCCTGTTTTGCAGCGGTTACCAGGTTACCCCTATTATTCTTTTGTTTTGTTCATGGTGGAGCTTAAATAGAAACTGTCATACAAGTTGAACTGGTTAACTGGTTGAACGGTTGGCTTTTTATATGCTAATTTGCTGTAATTAGTCAACAGGGTGGAGCTAGTGTCCCTGCTGCTGACCAATCAGAGCGTGGCAGCTTGAGGGAAGTTCATGCCCTGTGGTTAACTGCAGCAAACTAGCATAGCGAGAGACAACACAATACTGGGCTATATCTCTTGAATGGGGTGGAGTCCAGGACCAAAAAAAACAACAAAAACAGCTGGAATCAGGTAGACCGCGCTAGTCGGGTCAGTAAACCAGTTCAACTTATAGAGTACTGTGCAAATGTTTTAGGCAGTTGTGGGAAAAATGCTGCAAACGAAGAATGCTTTCAAAGATAGAAGTGTTAATAGATTTTTTTTAATCAATTAACAAAAATACAAATTGAATAAACAGAAGAGAAATCTAAATCAAATCAATATTTGGTGCGACCACCCTTTGCCTTCAAGAAAGCATCAATTCTTCTAGGTACACGTGCGCAAAGTTATGGATTTTGTACAATTATAGTCATGTGTATGATTAACCAATTATAAAAAACAGGTGATAATGATCATTTTTTTCATATGTAGGTTGAAACAGTCATTAACGGTAACAGAAACCGCTGCGTAGGAGGCTTAAAACTGGGTGAGGAACATGCAAAATCTTCTACAAAGTTGTGGTTGTGGAAGACCGTTTTATGTCACAGGTCCACCATAGCAAGACTGAGCACAGCAACAAGATAGAAGGTAGTTTTACTGCATCAGCAAGGTCTGTCCCAAGCAAAGATTTCAAAGCAGACTGGGGTTTCAAGATGTGTTGTTCAAGCTTTTTATGAATAAGTACAAAGAAACGGGCAACATTGAGGAACGTAGACACAGTGGTCGGCCAAGGAAACAGTACAGCAGATCAAAGAAAGACATCATGCTTACGTCCCTCCAAAATTGGAAGATGTCCGGCGGTGGCACCCGCTCATATCTGGCAGAAACCAGTGTGTCCCAGTGGGGTACACCCATCTACAGTTCGGAGAAGTCTGGCCAGAAGTGGTCTACATGGTAGAATTGCAGCCAAAAAGCCATACCTTCCACGTGGAAACAAGGCCAAGCAACTCAACTATGCACAAAAACATAGGAATTGGCGGTTCAGGAAAATGGCAGCAGGTGCTCTGGACGGATGAGTCAAAATGTGAAATATTTGGCTGTAACAGAAGGCGGTTTGTTCACTGGAGAGCGGTACAATAATGAGTGTCTACAGTGAAGCATGTGGAGGTTCCTTGCAAGTTTGGGGCTGCACTTCAGCAAATAGAGTTGGAGATTTGGTCAGGATTAATGGGGTCCTCAATGCTAATGAGAAATACAGGCAGATACTTATCGATCACGCAATAGCATCAGGGAGGCGTTTGATTGGCTCCAAATTTACTCTGCAGCAGGACAACGACCCCAAACATACAGCCAATGTCATTAAGAAGTGTCTTCAGCGGAAAGAAAAACAAGGAGTCCTGGAAGTGATGACATGGCCACCACAGAGCCCTGATCTCAACATCATAGTGTGTCTGGGATTACATGGAGACAGAAGGATTTGAGGAAGCCTACAGCCACAGAAGATCTGTGGTTAGTTCTCCGAGATGTTGGTACAACCTCCCTGCCAAGTTCCTTCAAAAACCGTGTACATTTATGCTATTTTGAATGCAAAGGGTGGTCACACCAAATATTGTTTTTATTTTGATTTTTCTTCTGTTCATTGACTATGTATTTTTTTAATTGATAAAAAAAATCTAGTAACACTTCTATTTTTGAAAGCATTCTTACTGCAGCATTTCTCCACAACTGCCTAAAACTTTTGCACAGTAGTGTATGACTTTGTGGCAAGACCTCTTTAAGCACAGTATTCAGGGTGTGATAGCATAAGACCGCCTCAGCCCAGTTTTTGACCACCGTTGCCGCAAATTCCTTCAAACTGATGTTCTGCAGCCACAGGAATCGGGGGAGAATAAACAATTGTCCTGTCCTACTTGATCCGTTTTTATGTAAAAATGATATATTTATTGTGGGATGTGTTCTTAATATTGTCTCTTTCGATTTGTTTTGACTTTACTTGGGGGGCGGGGTGTTTGCTACATTTTAACTTTTAATAATTAAATGTTATGTTTATTGGCAACTTGCTTTCTGTAATATACAATTCATTTTATTTGGTTGCTTAAACATTCTGTAATAGTTAATGGATGAGGGTCCAGAAAAAGAGCCCCCTCACCCTTTATTAATTTAGAATCTTCTAATTAAGTATTTTAAAATGGGCTTTCTAGTCAGACAACCTTTGTTAAAAATGTATCTACATTTATAAAACCCAAACCATACACTTAGTCTAGTCTATATGTATGCGGTTTGTATTAATGGTCTTATAATCAAATGGGTGTTACCAGTTGGGGGGGTGTCCTGACTGTCCAATCAGTGCTGGCAGAGTGTGACAGATTGTGCAGGGACACACCCCTTTGATAAGGGTAATGGTAACACTTCATTGTCAATTTATTTATACATTTCTAGGAAGAGTAACAGAGGAAATGCCGAGTTCTAAGAAAAAAATGTTTCAGAATTGTTATTTCATGGGGAATACAAGTATTTACTAAAATAGACATGCCCGGTGAGAAGTCCTCTTTAAGGTTATCAATTAAAAAGTTATGCAATTCCTTAATATATTTTTCTGTATCAATTCCTCTGCTTTCATGCATTCAATAGGCAACTTCATTATCTATTTCCAGTGGATAAATATCTGTGCTGGTGATGTGATGATCATGAAGGTTCATATTGAACGATAGCAAGCAGATATCTTAAAATCCGTTAGGATTTAAAAACTGTATAGTTTATCATCAGTAATGAAAAAGCTTTATTTGCTGAAACAATAATAGTCAACTATGGTACGGTTTCCACTAAAAAAAACGGAAACCTTACGGAACAGAAACAAAAGGAAGCATTACCATTGAAATCAATGGTAAAGCATACAGAAACTTTGGTTTCCGTTTGGCTTTCTGTTCATCGGTTCCCCTGATGGGAAGGCCGAACGGAACCCATGAACGGAACCCATGAACGGAAGCCCGACGCAGATGTGAACAGGCCCTAATAGAACCGGGAAGATACAGAAAAAGTAATTTAGTCAAATTCAGTTCATCCTTGTTTCCATGCTTAGCCGATTATCTGATAAGTTAAAAGTATTTTTGGAGTAAAATAATAAATGCACTCTGCTAGGAACACAAAGGGTACGTTCAGCGAGCAGTCCTTATGAGCGGAGAGCTCCGCGGTGGTATCCTGCATAGACTCTTGTGTGTCACCACAAAGTGTATCTTGTATGACAGATGCTACACTTCAGTGATTACAAGGGTCTCCCGAGTAAACAAACCAGTTCTGCTGGAATCCTACACAACAATAAAATGGTTACCCACACTGTCTGAGCCTTCTGTGCCTGCCCTTGATATACCTAAAGGGACGTTATTCTGGGATCAGATATAACCTTGGCGCTGACTATCCAGCCTGAAGTGCAATAATTAAGTTCCTATATACTCCTGTGGTTCGTGCAAACTGTGAGACAGCCAATCTTCTCCCAACAATGACAGCCAGAGCTGCATGTGCGGTTGGTACAATATAGCGGAGGAGACGGGGGTTTGGCCGGGAGCGTAGCATTTCATCAAATGTATGCTCTGGGAATGTGCAGAACACAGCAGCCCGATGTACAAAAATAATGGCACTGTGATATACAATAAAAAGATCCTCCATAGTTTGTTTTTTTTATTCACATTAAACAGATATAGCAGAGCTAAAACAGTCATTTAACTTTTGGGGTTGAGAACTGTGATAACTCAGACATAGGGTAATGGTAAAGCAATAGGTTCATCTGCAGTCCTATATAAAACCACTGACATATTGATATCACTATAAGTGGCATCACATGATACTGTGACAACGTGGCTCGGTGGTCGGTATTGGGGTTCTGGGTTCGCATCTGACTAAGGACAACATCTGCGTGTGTGTGATAGGAAAATTAGATGTAAGTTCCATTGAAACGACATTCTTTGTACAGCGCTGCATGGATATATCATACACAACTGGATATACCAATATGACAAGCTCAGATCTGTTCTATTTAACAGACCCAACTCTGCTGTATCTAGCCGAACAAAAGTTACCAACATGTAATGGACAAAATACAGAAAACACCGGGTCTGTTTGTTGTCTGTAACCATAAGCCTGCATAGGAGCTGTATACACAAAATGGTAGGTGATTTTAAATTAATCATGTGCAAAGTTGCCTCATTTTTTTCTTTTATATACATTGGAGCAATATGAAAATGGTGGCAAAGGTGGTCATACCCTTTAAGTTCCATGGAGCACATTGGCATCTGTGGAAAGCAATCATTTTTGTTGTGAACATAGAATATGGTTAATGATCATCTTCTCCTACTAGATCACCTATTACTATACTTATGATCATTTAGTATATAAGCTGGAGAAGTTCTCTCAGGTAAGGGGGCTTATGCAGCACACACAGGGGATCATAGAGCAAGACAGCTTGGGCTAGATAGTAGGACTCAAGCGTTCTTTCTGGGAACTATTGCGTGTTAAACATCAGTGCTAAACAGAGATAATAAAATCATAGCTGGAAAATTGTTGAAAGTAGTAGTGGGGAATGGTGCAGGAGGAGAGCTGTGCAGCTTTAGTACTCTTATTCCTATGAGAATACTTGCTCTGCAGTTGGCTCCTATTTTGGTCTATGTAGCACACGGTTTGAGTCAAAGAACCTTCAAGACAGCTAGCTGTGTGCAGGCAGAGCTCAGCCAGTTTGGTATATGGCGTAGCCAGGGCAGGTGGGCTTGTCAGCATTTTAATGAGCTGGGGGCATGCGGACCGACCCAACATTAGGGCTCGCTATGGGCTTGGCAGCTCTTAAAAAGAACCTGTCATTAATTTTTTACCCTACTAAAGCGGTCTAACCATGATCTAGGTAATGTAAAGACCTTTCTAAATGCACGTCTGTTTGTACCAAGTAGAACAGCATACCTTACCAAAAAAATGTGTCCCGTACCATATATAAATGAAGCTTGTAGTGTCTGCTGGGTGTAAACTCAGCTCGGAAGAGTCTAGCGTTTTCATCTGTAATCCAACGCATCTTTCTCTGATTGACATGGATGACGCCTCCTGCGCCAAATCAGGACCAGCACATGCGCAGAGGGGAATTAAAGTCTCTGCCCACAACATGGATTTTACAACACAGATGTACCAGTGCAGTGCGGAAAGCTTCACCCATGTCAATCAGAGAAAGATGGGTTGGGTTAGAGATAAAAACACTAGACACTTCTGAGCTGAGTAAACGCCCAGTTGACAATTCTGGCCTCATCTAGGCTCCATCCACATCCTGTTTTTACCAGACGTTTAGTGAGTATGTCGGGAAAGCTACCGATGCACGTTCTCAACGTGTCTATAGGGCTCCATAATTCCGTAAGAGGCCAAAAAAGTGCCTTCTTGACCACCATCTGGCTGGTATACATTGGTCTACCTTTCTTCCTTTAAGGATGAAATAGCGAAGTAGACCACAGCATTCCATTTGGCGGAATTCTCAAAAAAATATGTTATTTAACATGGGAGCCAACAGGGACGTATTCCACTGTATGGCATACTTCACAGGTATTTGTTAAGTGTATACGTCATGGTCTTTTCAATACATCATGAAAAGGGCCATGGGAGTTTATGACGTATATGTTTAAGGTATACCATAACAATCTTTGGATGACAGATGCTTTTCCGAAAATACAAACGTAGGCCAAAAACCTGATGTGAATGGGGCCCTACATACGGCGCAGGACGTTTTGAAAAGTCTTTACATGGCCTAGAGTGTGGTCGGACCACTTTAGGGGGGTAAAAGCTGATGACTTTTCAGAATAAGCGGTCATATGTGTGCACACGTGAAATTATTATTTCTGGCCATTATATGACTTGTATTCTGCATTATTTTGCAGTTCCACTCATGTCTACTATACATTGTACACATAGAAGAGGAGATTCCTGCTCTCCTATCTCTATCACATATATAGAAGCTGCAGCAGCATGGAGAACATTACACAGAAGTAATGAGCAGTGTAGCTGAGAATCCAGCACTGGAGTGAGATTCACATCTTACCAGCAGTGTCTCTTGTGTGTTCCGGTCTGCTCCTACTTCCTCCCCTGCTCACCCTTCTCCATTTTATAAACTCTAATGCAGCCTGTGTGTTTGCGGACTGACTCTCTCTCTCTCTGCTTTCTCCTCCTGCTCCACCTCTCTCCATATAAAGTTATAGACAGGCAGTGAAGTGACACATCCCCACCTTCTGCAGCCGTGAATTCTGCAATGTAACAAGGATCGACCAATGCTTGACAACAGGAGGTGGACATCAAATTACAGGAAGGGAGACACCTAGTGGCAGTAACTTCACACAGAATTTTCATGTATAAAACAACTGAATTGTAAAAGTAAGTAAATTACAGCATTGTAGATCAGCATAAATTGTTTGAAAAAGTTTGTGTCCATTTAAGTGAATAATGTCAAGCATTTTCAGGAACATGCCGGGAAGATCTGACGCATTGTATAGTGCAGAGTCGGGGGAGAGGTATGACACAGAGATTCTCTCTGTTCTCTAAATCCCGGTCTCCTGCGCCCCCACCTCAAGCCCTTGTTGTGTTATTTGTTGGGTGGACTAGATGCTGGAGTCTGCTATGCTACTGTTTATGTCTGTTTGTCATCAGATAATAAACGTAAATAATAGACGATTTGCACTGTATCAGGCCAGGCATTTTACGCACTCTCCAACAAGAGAAGACAAGGTTGGAATTTTCTTCACCTGTATGTGCTCTGGGAAAAATTTACGGCACACGAGAATGTTATTTAAATGCCATATTATCATAATTTGATTTCATCTTACAGGATGATACATTTACGTAGCCTACAGACACAAAGACAGAAAGTAATATCCTTATATTTAACATAATGTAACATGTGGGGAAATAAAAGCACTCAAGCGATGATAGATCACACAGTCATTATTAATTCATGATGCCCTTCCAACTAAACCAGGTTATTTTTTTTTACAAATTATGTGGCCAGAATACTGACCTTTACCAGAGACATTTGTGATCTGAATCACTGCATCTATAAACTCTGCCATAATTCTTCATATACTATTATGCTAAACCACTAAACAGTAACATGGCTATCACAGCATGATAGACGTGGACTGTCACAGCATAATAGACGTGGACTGTCACAGCATAATAGGACGCGGACTGTCACAGCATAATAGACGCGGACTGTCACAGCATAATATACACGTGGACTGTCACAGCATAATATACACGTGGACTGTCACAGCATAATAGACGTGGACTGTCACAGCAAAATATACATCTGGACTGTCACAGCATAATAGATGTGGAATGTCACAGCATAATAGATGTGGACTGTCACAGCATAATATACACGTGGACTGTCACAGCATAATATACACGTGGACTGTCACAGCATAATAGACGTGAACTGTCACAGCATAATAGACGTGAACTGTCACAGCATAACAGACGTGGGCTGTCACAGCATAATAGACGTGGGCTGTCACAGCATAATAGACGTGGGCTGTCACAGCATAATAGACGTGGACTGTCACAGCAGAATAGACGTGGACTGTCACAGCAGAATAGACGTGGACTGTCACAGCAGAATAGACGTGGACTGTCACAGCAGAATAGACGTGGACTGTCACAGCAGAATAGACGTGGGCTGTCACAGCAGAATAGACGTGGGCTGTCACAGCATAATAGACGTGGGCTGTCACAGCATAATAGACGTGGACTGTCACAGCAGAATAGACGTGGACTGTCACAGCAGAATAGACGTGGACTGTCACAGCAGAATAGACGTGGACTGTCACAGCAGAATAGACGTGGACTGTCACAGCAGAATAGACGTGGACTGTCACAGCAGAATAGACGTGGACTGTCACAGCAGAATAGACGTGGACTGTCACAGCAGAATAGACGTGGACTGTCACAGCAGAATAGACGTGGACTGTCACAGCAGAATAGACGTAGACTGTCAGAGTATGATGGACGTGGAACATTTCTAGAATCTGGCAAATGTATTCAGTATCATTGTGTTACATAGATGCTGAAATGTAAAACACTACTGGACAAACAATAAAGAGCATGTATGTAGAATGAGCAATGATCTATGAGGACCAAGTATTTGTGTGAATATCACCATGTTCTTGCTATAATCATCTATTTATGGGACATATACGATTAATAAATTCTCTATCACTTTGCTAAAAACCATAACAAACCGGCTAATGCGCTGAACAAGATGGACGTGTGAAAGGAGAGCTCTCCAGAGGATCGAGATTATCCTAGCCCATCTGCCTGATCAAACACCTAGGAAGCACCTTAAACCTCCCTCATCGTACCACACAGGCACCTGGTGTTAAAGGAGGGTGAATTTCCCTAAAGGGTGGTGGCAGAGGTGCACAGAGAGTATCGATCTAAAATTGGCGGGCGGACGGAGTCGACACGAGGAGATCTCTCCAGATAGCCAGTTCCCTAAACAGGTCACCTCCTAGTACTTACCGGAGGAGAGATCCGAAACGCAGCAAGGTCTCTCCACGACACAGAGTAAGCGGGCATTTGCTGCAGAGGTCAGTGCGGGGAAGAGATCAGATGCCTGTTCAGCACAAGCACCTCGAGGTGAAAAGTAGAAGGCGGGCCCTTGAAACGGCGGCCTGTAGAGACGCCAGACCGGGATATCGATTTGGCCCCCTGTGCTATTAAGGCAAGAAGCGCCAGTGCTGCAGCTGAATCAGCAGCTTCTCAGTCCCAGAAGCGGATGCAAGAATAAGCATCGGGCATCTGAAGACAGTGAGTACGCCTGTCCTGGCAGTATTTTATATTAGCACTCTGATAATATTGGCCGGGCAATCACGGCCTGTAGAAGAAACGAGACCGGGAGCTCGATTTACTTTACTAGCCCTATTAAAACGGGAGACGATCGAGGAAGAAGGGACGCTAGACGGGTCTGTCTGGAAATAGACATTTATTTCAAAGTATCTGTGTGCTTATCGTGTGCATTTTGGGCATAGCTAAAAAAATTTCGGAGGAACCTCACGACCTCTACCACACTCACCTTCAAACCACACTAGCTGAGGTCTTTGGCCTAATTTTTTGTTTACTTGGGACTATTTGCTAAATGGTACCAACCTAAAAGGTGGAACAAGGAAGGGGGAGCATTATCAAAGAACATAGGACACTCAACGCTGACCTAAGCTTAGACATGGTCAAAGGCCATAAAACGGAAGGCTGGGATACCCCCAAACTTAAGAAAAAGGGTCAGACCGATATGGATAAATTTCTTCACAAACGGGACGCTATAGCAAAGAAAGAAAGCCATAAAACTGGACAAGGCACCGCTCATTTACCAGCTCAATTAGAATCCTCTGGAGACACATCTGATGATGAAAGCCATAAGGGTGGTAGTTCCATAAACATATCTAAGGCGGTCATGCAGAAAATTATTGAGAACGCTCTCAAACCAGTTCTGAAAGAACTAGTAGATTTTAAGCAAGAAGTGAGACACATGCACAAAAGAGTTGAGACACTTGAAGAGAACCAAGCTAAAATACTGACTCACAGCGCAGCAACGACTACCGCATTGGCAAACTGCCAGATCCACTTAAACAGCATCCTCTCATATGTAGAAGATCAGGACAACAGGGGCAGGAGAAACAATCTGAGGCTGAAAGGGATGCCGGAGACAGTCTTGCCATCTGATATAAGTGTGACGACATTAGACCTGCTGCAAACACTGTTGCCGCACGATGTAGCTGAAGCCCTGGTGGTTGAGAGAGCGCATAGGGCACTGAGACCGAAACCTAAAGATGGAGACCCTCCCAGAGATGTGATTTGCCGACTCTTAAATTCAACGCACAGAGATCTAATTCTCCGGAAAGCCAGAGAGTCCCACACGCTGTCCTATAAGGGTTTTGTTTACACGATTTATCAGGATATCTCTCCAGTAACCCTGAATAAGAGGCGCCAGCTTAGACCGTTGACTGAAGCCCTGAGAGCCAAAAGTATTCCATACCGTTGGCTTTTCCCCTTCGGGATCGCGTTTGTGTTTAAGGGAGCCATGCAGACATTCAGATGCCCAGATGATCTGACACCTCTATATGACGACCTTGGAATGGATCCCCAAAGACCTCTGTCCTGGCTTCAAATCGTAGCTGTGACAGCACTCCCGAAGCTCCCGAATCTACCTAGAAGCCCAACGCAAGAAGTGGCAAGAGCGAATCTTAGTCGAAAAAGACTTTCTACTCAGGCAATAGAAGATCCAGAGGAGACACCTTGAGGAGATTGGAGCGGTTCTTCGAAACGAAGTTTGTTTCTAAGTTGATGCTGATGGTAGATTAGTCCGTTAAAGTAAAATGCTATATACTGCATTAATGATGATTTCTCATAGCAAATTTGAATGTTCTAAATACTTAGCATACTTTATGTTCTCCCCCCCCCCCCCTGGGTTTCCCATACACTGTAACTTACTTGCATCAGTTGACCACTGTTTTGAGATATTATTGTTATATCAACTGATACTTCACGTATTTATATTGTTGATTAACCTAATTAGAGTTGACTTATATTACAAATGTCTGACACAAAGGTTGCCACATGGAATGTGAAAGGCATGAATTCACCTACTAAAAGATCCAGACTTCTTCAGGTGTTGCGATCTCAGGGCGTGGAGGTCGCCATACTGCAAGAGACGCACTTTGTAAAGGGGAAAATGCCCCAGTTATCCACAGCTTATTTCAACAAATGGTACCACTCCCAACATCCTGATTTGAAAAAGTGTGGCATGTCCATAGCTATTAAGAAGTCTGTACCTTTTACATTTGTCTCGCAACTGTCTGATCCAGAGGGTAGATTCCTTTTTGTCAAAGGGCTAATTGCTAATACCCCAGTAACGATAGCTGGCATATACGCACCAAATAGTCAACAAGTTAGGTGGTTGGTAGCCACTTGCAACAATTGAAATTATTTCAGACTGGGGTGTGTATTTTGGGTGGGGACATGAATGTTACCCTGGAACCGTCCCTGGATTCGTCTAAGGGAAGTTCACAGCAGTCCTTTAGGAGCCTCCGATTGCTACACAAAACACTTTTGGATCTGCAGTTGAGAGATGTATGGAGATCGTTTCATCCAACGGGCAGGGATTACACACACTTTTCAGCACCACATCACTCCTATCAACGCCTAGATTACTTATTTGTTAAGGCGTCACAGCTTTCTATGGTATCCACAGTAGAAATAGGGCAGATTGTGGTGTCGGACCATGCTCCAGTGGTGATGCGTTTTGGGGTTGCATCGCTACCCAGGGCATCACACACCTGGCGGTTAAACGAAACTTTATTAAAATCCTCGTCTTATAAGCAGAGAATTTCAAATGCTCTCTATAGATATTTTGAAGAAAATGTAGATGAGAATCTCACCATGACAACCACATGGGAGGCCCATAAAGCAGTAATTAGAGGCGAGTTCATTTCCATAGGCTCCCATGCAAAAAAGATCCATAGACGGGAGGTAGATGACACCATGAGGGAAATTGTACTACTTGAGGGACAACATAAAAAATCCTTAGCTGCCCAGACCCTAAAAGAATTGACTAAGCACAGAGAACACCTCAAACAGATCTTGAATCTTAGGGCCTCAAAAGCTTATCTAAATGCTAAACATGCTGTGTATATTCATGGCAACAGGGGTTCAAAGCTCATGGCTCTCATGGCCAAAAAACGCCAGGACCAAGCTTATATTAAAACAATTAAGACGGATAATGGGAGTGACTCATCAGACACTGAAGCCATTGCTCATCAATTTAAACTATACTATGAAAATCTGTATAACATTAGGAGATATGAATCCGGTGAACAGCTAGCACAACGTAGCGAGGCAATTGATGTATTCTTGCGAAATTTACACCTGCCATCATTGGGAGATACTCAGAGACGTGTTGTCTAGGCCCTTCTCTCAGACAGAAGTGGCTGCTGCCCTGAAGGACATGCCAATGGGCAAAAGTCCGGGCCCCAATGGCCTGCCAGCGGTTTATTATAAAAATTTTAATGACTTGCTTTTAACTCATATGGTGACGACGTTCAACTCATTATCTAAGGGAGGGGGTTTTCCCCAGCAGACTTTAGAAGCACACATCTCTATAATCCCGAAGGCGGAGAAGGATCCTACCTTCTGTGGAAGTTATAGGCCTATTTCTTTGTTAAACGTTGACATTAAGGTATATGCCAAGACCTTGGCCAATAGACTTAGACTACTGTTGCCAGAGCTGATTAACCAGGAACAGGTGGGATTTGTGGCTGGGAGGGAAGGCAAAGACAACACGTTGAGGGTCCTTCATTTGATTCAGCTAGTGCATAAACGCCGGTTCCCCTTAACACTCTTATCCACAGATACGGAGAAAGCGTTCGATCGCATAGACTGGACCTTTATGGTCAAAACGCTTCAGAAGTTTGGCTTCCCAGCAACCCTGATCACTTTTATCATGGCTTTGTACACCTGCCCTTCCGCAAAAGTACGAGTTAATGGCACCCTATCTCCTACCTTCAAGATCTCTAATGGTACGAGGCAGGATTGCCCGCTATCACCTCTTCTCTTTGTTTTAACAATTGAAACCCTGATTCAGCATATTCGTCAATGCAATCAAATTAAAGGGGTGGAGATTGGGGGGCAAGAGCACCTGACGGCGTCCTTCGCCGACGATCTCTTGATATTAACCTCAAACCCTCAGACATCGTTCCCAATTCTAGCTGACATGTTTACCAAGTTTGAGGAAATCTCCAACTTTAAAATCAACCCGGATAAATCGGCAGCTCTCAACATAACGTGCTCTGAGGAGGTGGTAGCGGGGACCCGGATTTCGTCCCCATTTAAATGGTCAACAAGTTCCATAAAATACTTAGGTTTGCAGATTGCTCCTTCTCCGGATTCATGGTTCCTCCTAAACTATAGGCCTCTGATATCCCAGATTGAGAGCATCATGAATAACTGGAAAATCCCGTTTATATCCTGGCTGGGCCGTTGCAACTTGATTAAAATGCTGATAGTCCCCAAAATAACTTACTTATTACAGACTATGCCAATATTCCTTCCACAATATTTCTTTCATAGTCTTAACGTTAAGCTATTGAGTTATATATGGAACAAGAAGGGTCACAGATTGGCACATAGTACACTGACTAAGCCAAAGACACTAGGCGGTCTCAACTTCACGGATATACAAGCTTTCTACCAAGCTACTCAGTTAAGTAGGCTTCTGGACTGGTTTGGAGTATCACACCCTAAACTTTATGTACGAATAGAGGAAGCCATGTGTGAAGGCTCCTTGACCCAGTTGCTGCTAAGATATGGCCTACCTAGTCCAGGAGGAGGATCCACCAATTTAATAACAAAAGCTACTTTGAGGATGTGGAAGACTCTGTCTCCCAAGGAAGACATTTGCCCCACCCCGTCGTTAATGATAAATTTGGGAGATTTGATAGGGCTTAAAGAGGTTGGAAGTGAGATTCACATGTTGCGAAGTTAAGGATTAAAAAAAGTAGTTTTAGGAGACATAGTACGAAAGGGGGAATTTCCCTCAGAGGAAACCTTAAGATTACAGTTCCCGCACATACGCTTCCATTATTTGGAATATAGGCAAATGCTCTCGAACTACAACTTTCTTCTAGAACAGGGATATACCACAAGACCGATAACATGGTTTGAGTCGCTATTGGCCTCACTGACACCGATTCCAAAATCTATTTCCTTAATATATAAAAAGCTGATGTCAATAGAAGAGCAGGCCCCCTTACCATACATCTCCTCATGGGAGAAAGAACTACATATCAAGTTCACGCACTCGGACATTCAACATATATATAGGTCTAGCTGTGGTCCTTCCAGATGCGTGAATTTGCAGGAGACCTCCTACAAATTGGTAAGCAGGTGGTACAAAACACCGGAACTCCTTCATCGTATAGAACCTGAAATATCGCCCTTGTGCTGGAGATGCAATCAACACATAGGCTCATACACACACATCTGGTGGACCTGCCCGCATATATCATCTTACTGGGAAGAAGTGCAACGCATTATAGCTCTTATTTGCCCATCCGCCCCTCCACTCACGCTCAACTACATACTTTTGAACTTACCATCAGAATCCAGAGTACACAGTAATGGTAAAGATTTGTGGCCACATTTGGTACTTGCCGCAAAAGCATTGATACCGCTGAATTGGCGGAAGAAGGCACCTCCATCCATCACACATTGGTTAAATAAAGTGGCGCAGGTCTCTAGACTGGAGGAACTGAGTTACTTGTCAAATAGGAACATTAGTAAGTACTATAAAATTTGGCAGCCTTGGCTAAACTTTATGGATGATGAGGGTGGATACATGGCTTGTCTAACAGTCTGAAATAGCAGACCTAGAAGAAACTAATTTCATAGGTTGAAAGAAGGAACCCCTGAACCCGCTCCCTTTTCCCATTCACATTAGACAGGGCTAATTGATCCCCGAGGTGGAGCAGACTGAAATATGGTGGCGGGAGGGACTTAAATAAGGACAACACGCATCTATAATAATAAGAGGTTTATGTTAAGGTATTAAAAAGTGGTGAAATATGACTCATGCTTTGTAGCAATATATGTATGTACCAAGTTTTGGCACTTGTACAGAGGTTAGTCTTGAATTTCACAATGACAATGAAATTGATGTACGTTATGTTGGATTGTAAAAATGAAAAATCAATAAACAGAGTTTTGACAAAAAAAAAACATAACAAACCGAAGTATACATAAAAATTCAAAATGACACTAAATTATTTGATTTTAGGTAATTTGTAAACATGTATTTACAGCTGTAGACTCCTGGTCCACAGCGGGTTTAGGTGTTCCATGCTATGCGTAAGTTGGTCAATGCTTTCCCCTTGAGTTCCACTCAAATAGAAATCAATGATAACTATATAGCGAATGTTGTGGTTGTGTAACATTTACCCCTGAATTGCTGAGTGGCTGTTGTATCTTTGACATTTTTCCTGCCCTGCTTTCGTGGCTGCATAAAGTTGCAAGTGTATTTCTGCGGGTAAAAGTTCAGGGACTTTATTTGTCTGCATCAAGTAACCATTGAGAGTGGTTTTAAGCTGTACTTCATATAGAAGTGGGACTTTTGGGGTTTCCTAGCGTATCGTCTCATATCCCATGTAAAGGGATTGAACAGAGTGTATGTTAGGCCCTGTGCACATCACATTTTTTTGCCTACGTTCAGCACATACGTCAGGGAAAATCTTCAGACGTATACGTTAAATGTAGGCTGTGACATCTAATACCCATAAGCGATAATGGTATTCGTTCAACGGACACATCTGAACTCTCGTGACCCGGTTCAGGACGAGCCACTAAACAGATACAATTATAGTCTATGGGTAAAGAATGCCACTGTTAAACGGAGGCCAGTGACTGATACCTAATGGATAAATCGGGAAGCTCCAGTGACGTAGCAGAAGTCGCTCCACCTTCAGACTCTGGTCAGGCTGAAGTCCCACGCAGCGGCCAGCAGGATCTCCACTCAGGCAACACTAAGCTAATAGGGAACCCCCCACCCATACGCGGTCCCATTGCACCTTCAGAGCATTTGGAGTCCACAGCTGCTATCTTTGCTTGGGGAAGCTACGTCACTGGAGCTACACTGCGTTAGCCCAAGTGACGTAACTGGCTAGTTACGTCACTGGAGCTACCGCAGGAAAGCTCCAGTGACGTCGGGAAGCTCCAGTGATAAATATCTATATATGGACAGTTACACTAGAGCTTCCCGATGCAGCAGAGGCCACCCTGCCGCCAGACTCTGGCCACTTTGTCAGCCTTAAGTCCCACTCGGTGGCCCGCAGAAATGTCCCCCCCAGGCAACAATTTGATAGCAGCTGGAGTCCCAAGCTGCCTGGAAAGCAGCCGGAGGCCCGGCTGTTATCTTGGCCAGGAAAAGCTAGATCACTGTAGCTTCCCTGGGGTAGCCCCAGTGATGTAAATGGCTATTACCTTACTGGGGATACCCTTCTGCAGCTCCAGTAACGTAGCTTTCCCAGGCCTAAATAGCAGCTGGGGATTCCAGCTGATCGGAAGGTGCGATAGGGCCGCCGTGCGAGTGGGGGGTTCTGTGTGTGGATGCTAGAGGATCCCACAGAGCGGACATTGAATGGCAGGGCAGCCTCTACTGCGTCGGTAAGGTCCAGTGACAACTTCTTATATATGGACAGTATCGTCACTGGAGCTTCCCAATACATAAGTTTAATTGTGGCTTTGTTGTGTTGTGATGATATTTCTCTGTGTTTATATGCTTATGGTTTGTTTTCTATCCATATGTATTTTACTAAAAATAAAAGTTCATAACAGTTATGGAGAAAGCAAAAGCCACATATACAACTGTGTAAAGTCATACATGAATGCGCCTACCTCTTGACCTGCCTGAATGTGCACCCTTAAAATGGTGTCAAGGGCCACAATGATATCTTGTAAGAAGTACACAGCCTTCACGGAAGATTTGCTCTATAAAAATGGTTTCTCCAACATTGAAACAAAGCCACCTACATTTTCATCCCGACATGGATTTGGTGTTTTGAGTTAGGATTAATGGTATCTTCAATGCAGAAAAGCAAGGACTTACACATCATAGAGGCAGCTGCTATGGGGTCCTTGAAGACACAGAGGGCTCAGTCATAACTCTCATTATCTGCAGTAAGCATTCATTGCAAAACAAAATCTGATAACCTACATGTTCCAATAATTACATACAGAGCCTGACATCCGATTTATCGCAAAATAAGTTTTCTTGTGTATTTGTTATAATTAATAAAGCCACATAATAAATCATTTAAATGGTCTTCGGAAGCACCAGAGCCCATAAAAAAAATCTGATGACAGAAAGACGACAACGTCTAATACTTGAAAAAGATGACTGGATGGGGACCCAACCCACCATCTGGATGTGAATGAGGAACGACAGAGTGTGTGATATAATATACCATTACAGTAAACACAATATGCTCACAGACCAGCAAAAGAAAATACAACAGGGAGTTGGTCGTAGTATTATGTTATTCTTTCTGTTGTCAAGAAAATGCATTACCTGGTGTTTGCTGGATATTGGTAGGATTGAATAATGACAAATAAATGTAACCGCTTAAAAATACAGAGACACATGCGTCTACTTTGTTTTTAGCTCAAAAAAACTGTAGAAAGCTACTGCCTGATGGTAAAGGGATTGTCCAGGATTAAAAAAAATTACTTTTCCAAATACAGCGCTACGCATGTCCATGGGCGGTGTGTGGTACTGCAGCAATACCAGACATAGCCTATGGGCAGACGTGATGCTGTCTCTGAAAAAAAAAGAATCCTTTTTTCTAATCCAGGACAACTTCTTTAAAGCGGATCTATCACCATAATATGCTCAGACAGGGCATATGAACGGGGTAGTCTTGACGTAACAACCTTTTAAAGCAAAAAGACAAGGATTATAAATTCTAAAGCTTGGTTAACACGTAGCCCGTAGCCAGAGTGGCTGTTTTTTGGAAGCTGCCATGTTTTTAGTCTATCTTGTACATCATGCTCAAATGTGTCAAAGGTGCTCAAAAAAAAGAAAAAGGCAGTGCACTTGATGGGACATGACATTTTGCTAAGTATCTGGGGCACAGGGGGAACAAGGCGGCGGCACAGGGGGAACAAGGCGGCGGCACAGGGGGAACAAGGCGCCGGCACAGGGGGAACAAGGCGGCGGCACAGGAGGAACAAGAAGGCGGCACAGGAAGAACAAGAAGGCGGCACAGGAGGAACAAGAAGGCGGCACAGGAGGTACAAGAAGGCGGCACAGGAGGAACAAGAAGGCGGCACAGGAGGAACAAGAAGGCGGCACAGGAGGTACAAGAAGGCGGCACAGGAGGTACAAGAAGGCGGCACAGGAGGAACAAGAAGGCGGCACAGGAGGTACAAGAAGGCGGCACAGGAGGAACAAGAAGGCGGTACAGGAGGTACAAGAAGGCACAGGAGGTACAAGGTGGCACAGGAGGTACAAGAAGGCACAGGAGGTACAAGGTGGCACAGGAGGTACAAGGTGGCACAGGAGGTACAAGGTGGCACAGGAGGTACAAGTGGTAAAAATAAGTAAAAATAAATATTTGGTCGCTATAAAAAGAAACCAAAAACAAATAAAAATTATATTTTACTAGTGGAGTTTATGAAAACTATTCTGGGTGATTAAAATTTCCTGTACAAGCTTATTTCAATGTCCAAGATTTGATAAGAAAGTCCTACATACTGCAGTTTCTGTAGGACACCTTGTTTGATACGATATAAGATTATTTATTATTAACATGGTGTAAAGTGTAAAAATCAGGACAGCTTTCAGGATGTAAAAAGGGAACACACTACAATGTCTAGCGGAGACTGCCACTGTGGACAGCTGAGTCCCCCTGGGTACATGGTCTGATGTCACTACAAGAGGTTAAAAAATGTCATTTTAGAGGAAAAACACACACATGGGTAATACCTCTACCCAGCTCATGGGACAGTGAGTATCATATGCGGAATATGGAGCGGTCATAGAAATACATTTCTAACTTAAATATTACATTTTTCATAGATGAGGCAAAAAAACTAAGAAAAGTAAATTGGAAGATTTAAAAATAAATACAAATGCTGCTGTGTGTAAATATTGCTGTTACATACTTGTTATGGCGCCCCCTAGTGTCTTTTGATCACCTAATGTTTCCAGTGCCGGTGAGAAGTGCATCCATTCTTATTGGCTGGCCTGAAGAATAAGCAGGAATCAGACTCCCACCATGAACAAGGAGGCTGTAGTGATAGGACTGCGCTACTGGGCATGTGTGCACCGGCACTGCAGGGGAAATCAAAAGACCACCAGGGAACGCCACAACAATTATGTAACAGCAATATCTAGACACAAGGGCATTCATTTAAATTATTCCAATAAAAACGGACAAATGTAATATTTAAATCGTAGGACAACCCCTTTAAGAGTATTTTAATATGTGCCGGTAGTGCTGCACCAGGAAAAAAAAAAGTTAAAAAAAAACATGTTTTTGCTGTGGATTTTTGTTTAAAAGGAATAAAAAATGAAACTGGTTCATAGCGCAACATAAATCACACTAAACTGTTGTTTTAACATGCAGTAGTTGTTTTTTTAAACCACATTGTGCCAATAAGTTTTATGTGGACATACAAAAGGTGGTAGAGGTGAACACACCCTCAGGCCCCATGCAAACGGCCGTGCCCGTAAATCACAGCCCTTTGATTGGCCGCAGCAGTCACATGGAATGAAATGTCATCCAAGGAGGCCGTGCTACGCTCAGAATGGAGGATCGTGTCGCTAGGACTATGGCCGAGTGGAAGTATGAAGCTTTTTATTGCGGTGGAATAGCAGAGTTTCTGCTGCAAAAGTCGCAACACATGCCTCTTTGTTGTGGGTTTTATCTCCCCATTGAATTTAATGGGGAAAATCCGCAGCACAAGAAAAGCGAATGCGCAGCATTAATTTATGAGTTTTTTTCGGCTGATTTTCCCTGTTATGTGTAGATGAGATCCCACCCGCACTGCTGCTCCTGTATTACGTTGCAGATTTATCACAATGAAATCCGTTGCGGAAAATCCGCAGTGCTTCTTCCTAGTGTGTTCTACCCTAAAGTTGAAATATAAAGAAAAACCAGCAAGACTTGTCACGATAAGGCTGCTTGTAGAAGACGCACCCAGGAAAACTGGGCGAATCAAATAATTGACTGCAATTGAAACACAACCAGGCAAGTATTTTTGTTCGTTCAAAATACAGGAATAAAGAATGTACAGATGTAGCCAAGTTTATCTGGACTCTGATAACTTGCTGCAGCGTGGGATCACACAACAAAAGCCATTGAAAAGTCAAGTTAAAGTTTCCTACCACTGTGTATTTAATGCGTTAAAAGTCAAGATAAAGATGGCTACATCTGTAAAACAAAAAAAACAGAAAAATAAAAAAAATACAGACGGTAGAGATGGTTGCTCTGCCACCTTTGCCACCCTAGGCTGGAGCCTTGAAAACCTTTGCACAAATCTAAGTGCTTTTTTTTTAAACAAACTCTAAGGCTCTGTTCACATTTGCATTAGAGGCTTCTTTGTCGCAAATTGTTAGATTTCGGCTTCACCGGTGGTATCCATCGTACCATGGATCTGGTACTGTGCCACGGCTTTCCATATAATCGGAAGCCACGATGCAAACCAGAACAAAGCCGAACTCTAAATAGCTTGATCGTCCTGTAGGGATCCCTCTTTTTTTTACCATCTTATATTAATGTGTTGATTACATGTCAAGACGTCGTGTTCATATCTGAAGTGTCTAGAAGACACTGGCGTCACACCCCCCCCCCCCCCCCCCCCGATTCTCACCGCAGGGAATGTTGTTTGACAGTCAAGCAATTTGTCAATACCCTAAAAGTACAAAATAATCTCCATTTTAATGAGAAAAAACACAAGTCAGACAATAAAGGTGAGAACCAAATGTCAACCACTGCACCTGTATATCATTAAAACCATGACATTTCAACATTTCTAAATGCGCCATACCAGCTATCAACATGAAGCAGGACCAGATCCAATATCAACCGTGGATATATTAACCCTTTAATGACCAGCTACATTATTTTATTTTTTGCCTCTCTGCCGCCATAACTTTTTTATTTTTTCCTCTACATGGCTATATGAGGCCTTGTTTTATGCTGAAGAAATTGTTATATTTTTTTTCCTGCGCAGTTTGAGGGTAGAAAAAATGAAGCTGTGTCATTTATTTTCGAGCCGTGAATATAGGAAAAAAGCGTTTTTCGCAATTGTGTTTTTTTTTTTTGTTTCTTTTTTTTTTATCACGCTAAATAACTCGTTAAATTATTGCTTCAGGTTAATACAGTTGTGTAGATTTTTTCATTTTTATGTAATGTATGGGCAATAAAATATATTTAATGTTAATATGTTATGCTAAATAATAACTTTCCTAGGCAATTTTGTACATATATTTTTTTGTAACATGTTTTTTTTTTTAAACCCCATGAAGAGATAACTTTTTAGTAACTTTAATTTATACTTATAATGTGTTGGCATACTCCTGTATGCGAATACATCATAATGTGTCATTATGACACCTGCTGATGTTAGGGCAAACATAGGGTACGTTCACACAGGGCGGATATGCTGCGTAAAAGCAAACGGCATATTCACCCTGGATACCGCAGTGAAGGTCGGCCAAAAAACCGCACCAAAATGTAGTTCAGTTTTTCGGCTAGAATGTCCAATGCGAAAAATAGCGGTAGAAAAAAAAAAGTTTATATTTACCCCTACCCTTGGCGATGCGTCCCTCTGACACCCTGCAGCTCGGCCTCCTGGGATGAAGTTTCATCCTATGGGACCGATGCAGCTTGTGATTGGCTGCAGCAGTCACATAAGATGAAATGTCATCCTTGGAGGCCGAGCTAGTTGCAGGAGAAGAGCGATCTGGCTAAGTATAGGCTTTTTATTTTCCCCGAGTTGCAATTCCTGCAGCGGAATCGCAGCATTTCCAGCACAAAAATCGCAACCTCTACTTTTTGCTACGGATTTTACCTCCCTATTCAATTAAATTGGGAAAGCCGGCAACAGAAAACCAGCGATTCCGCAACATAAATTTACATGCTGCGTATTAAAAGAAACGCACCTCAGGAAAATTTATGAACGTTTTTTTCTGCGTTTTTTTTACGCTGCGTGTGGATGAGATTTGTTCAAATCTTAACCAATTTTCTGCAGATTTCCTGTAATGAAAGCGGTTGCGGAAAATCTGCAGTATTTACAATACGTGTGGACTTCTAGTGTGCCCTAACAGCAGACGTACTGAATAGACAGTCCTGGGTCCTTTCTAGACCCTAGAAACAGCTCCTGCTTAGAGAAGAAGCGCTCACAGGAGCTCATAAGGTTTTCCTACAGCGGCGCTAAAGGACCAATTTTTTTGTCTTTATGGTATGAACCGTTAATGATTATAATTATGTTTTTATCCAGTTTTACAGTAAATAGTATAAGAAATAGCTCAAGTTCTATCAACGTAAAAAGGAGCCTTTAAAACATACCTTCAATGATCCACTTAAAACCCTCTTACCATACGCACCACAACGTAGAATTAAAAAATGAGTGGTTCATTCATTGTATTTATTTCAATATGGGGCAGAGCAGAAGACAGAAATTACTGCGGTTCTTTACTTTCTCCCTGCAGTGAGAGATATAAATATAGCGAACATAATATCTCACTCAAATAGCAAATTACAAGCTATTCTATGTGACTGGAGAGGGAATTTACTAGTTAAGGGGAACGGCTCATGTATTTAATTTTAGTTTTATTAATTAGACTCAAGTTTGTAGAAGAGAAATGTGACAGAGAAATATCAGATATTATTACAGTCTCCAAAAAGTGGAGTACAGCCCGCTCTTCCAGATAACAGCAGTGGAGATGCAATATCTCTGTGTGTGTGTATATGTGTGTGTGTGTGTGTGTGTGTGTATAGAGTATAGTTTTACTATCCTGCCTACAGTAGTACAATAAAGAAGTTATTAACCCCTTGCCGAAATTTGACGTAGGGTTATGCCCAACTGTCATGGGGTAGTATGGAGCAGTCTCACGGACTGAGCCTGCTCCATACTCCACAGGTACCAGCTTTATGTTACAGCCGACACTTCAAGGGGCAGCACCGAAGAGAACTCCGATCTCGCCCATTTAACCACTCAGATGCCATGGTCAATAGCGACCGCAGCATCTAAGTCTATAGAAAGAGGGGGACGGCCTCCTCCAACAGACCATCTCCCCCCACGACACGATCTCGGGGTGCCAATGGTTGTCATTACATCGGGGTGCTGATGGTTGTCATGCCATCCTTCTGCTCCGGTTAAGCGCTTCCAGAATAGCCGGTAAAAATCAAAATATACGGCAATACATAAGTATTGCCGTATATTGTGCAAGCGATCCATCGATCACTAGTTCAAGTCCCCTAGAACAGTTGAAAAAATATTAAAAAAAAAAAAAGTTCAAAGTTCCCATAAAAGTTATGTAAAAAAAAAAAAAAGAAATAAACATAACTGGCATCACCCCGTCTGTAAAAGACTAAACTATTACAATATAACATTATTTAACCCGCAAAGTGAACGCCGTAAATGTAAAAAAAAATTAAAAAAAACAAAAAAATAAATAAGTAAATTCAGAATTGGCCACAAAAAATTGGGTTTGGTGTGGTGGGAGCAGTGATGGTTCAGGAGTTTGGCTGAAGCGGAGCTGCAAAAAACTGGTGCCAGCTGCCTAGAGGAGCTTCCTTCAGCCCAAGATTAGCGACGTCAGTGTAGTGGTGTGGAGGCAGAAGCCAGGTGGGAAGGGTTAGTAACATGGTAGAACAGTGTTTAGGCAGCACGACGGGGAGGCAGCGGGTTTGTAAGCATCAGAAAGTGGGGTCATGCAGGCGGATGGTGACCCCCAGCTCATACAGAAACTGCTGTAAAACACAGAGGGTCACCTCACAGTCACGTGACCCAACAACATTAAAAAACAAAAACGCTTTTTGTACTGAAAGGAGCATAAACAGGTAATAATTACACATCTCTATTACTGGGTGTAGGACCTTTATAGGCAGGCAAGAAAAGATTCTCCCGACTGCTTCTTTAACTCACCCACCTCCTAACGATAATTTGATTATTCTACTTTTCCTTTCCCAGTCTATATATTACAGCTGACAAGTGAACTATTGAAAACGGGAAATGTTAGCCTTTTGTGTCTGCTTAAGAGCCAATGTGAAAACTGAAATATTTGAAGAATTGTTATTTTATTTTTTTTAATGCAGCACATAGAAAAAAACACCACCGACCACGTTTAGACTAAAAACTTGATTTGAATAATACACTTTCTGATTATACATTCCATTCAATTAAGCCCTGTGATTACAGCAGCCTCGGTACTAACTCAAGTAGGAAGTCTCTGAAGTGTGAGAGTAGTGTTACCATAGGAGTCATTAACAGGGGAGGAGTGGAAAATGTAATGTGAGCTAGCTGGCTTTGCAGAGATAGTGACCGTGACCAGGTTGCAGCTGCACTGTATCTGTAACTTGGCAGACAATGATAGGAACGTCCTGTTAGTGAATTAGTGAAAGCGGAGTTCACGTCTGCCTAGTCAATTTAGTTTCTCTGTTCCATCATAGGAGCCGAAAAACTAAAATGACAGAGTGTCCGATCAGTTGGCGCCTATTGACTTTTACTGGAGGTCCGGCATTAAGAAAAGAGTGGTCTGCAGCACAAATGGCTGAGCTTTAAGAGTAAGGGTATGTTCACACGCAGAGTCAAAAATTTCTCAACATATGGAGCCGTTTTCAAGAGAAAACAGCTCCTGATTTTCAGACGTTTTTTGTGCCACTCACGATTTTCGCAGCGTTTTTTACGGCCGTTTTTGGAGCTTTTTCCGCTAGAGTCAAAGAAAAACGGCTCCAAAAATGTCCCAAGAAGTGCCCTGTACTTTTTTTTGTGGCCGTTTTTTTACGCGTAAAAAACGCCGCAAAAAACGCTCCGTCGGAACAGAACACCGTTTTCCCCATGAAATCAATGAGCAGATGTTTGGAGGCTTTCTGCTTCCGATTCTTCGGCCTTTTACGGCCCGAAAATAGGCCGTGTGAACATACCCTAAGGCTTCACACAGGTACCGTACATGGGGAGCATTGTGAAGTTAGCATTTTCCACTGGAGGGTATGCTTTTTTTTATACATTTTGGTAAACATTGCTAGTAAGGGAACTCGTGTATTAGAATAGGTGGGGCCCTTTAAATTGTTTTCAAACAAACTTTCCACTTGTTACAAAATGTTTTCCGCAGCATAAATCTTAAACTTGAGAAATACAGAGCTGTACAGCCACTACAGCTGTTATTCACAAGTGTCAAAGGCTTCTTAGGTAAAGGCCAAAATGATTTGTACAGCGCGAGAAGTACCATAGCTCAAAGCCAAGCCAGGAAGAATAGGTTGTCAACAAACGTAAGGTAACTGCTCCGGACACCTACAACTTTTTAACTGCCGGATGAAATAAAGGTCTGACGTTAGTGCGTCATGAAAATAAAACCGTACTTCATGATGGATGGGGACAAGGGAAATGAAGCAGATTTCAAGCTCCAGTTACAAGCTCGTGGGATTTGTGGACTATGGTACTATTGTAAACATGTCTGTATAGTCATTTCTATTCTGATCTATTATGCTGGGTGCACAGGTAGAAGTCAGGATAAATCCCCCGTCTGTGCGCATCCTATTCCATTGATGGCCACCTAGTGCTTTGAACCCATGACAGGAACGCCATACGTCATGAATCATAGACTATGAACAATTGACAGGACAATGACGTCTTAAAAAAAAAAAAAAAGGGTTTGAACTGCTAAACAAAAAGGTTCCAGGATATGTA
The DNA here is from genome assembly GCF_050947455.1 of Rhinoderma darwinii. Classification (NCBI taxonomy): domain Eukaryota; kingdom Metazoa; phylum Chordata; class Amphibia; order Anura; family Rhinodermatidae; genus Rhinoderma; species Rhinoderma darwinii. The sequence goes on along the minus strand of NC_134690.1, from coordinate 47,493,046 downwards.
CAGGACTCAAATTATTAAGAGGAGAAAGGAAAATGCAGACTTTTAGATTCTATATGAATCATGGCAGATCCTATGAGTACATGCAAGTGTCATAGCTCGATAGACCGGTTTAAAATTAGACAGCTAGAAAGATATGAGATGGACGGATGGATGATTAGTTGATATGAGACAGATAGTTTTAAGCTTAATAGTGTAGAAAGAGAGGAGACAGTTTTGAGATAGAGGAGTATGAAATAGAAAGACAGACAAACAGATAGATAAGCAGTACATTACTATATATTCTATATATAGTATATTCTAGTAAAGCCTCTTAATAGCTTCTATTTGGCAGGCCACCAAAGTCGGCTTATCTTATATTGCCAAATTGTATCTCCTACAA